>NC_047040.1:58889815-59491242 GCF_011762595.2 Tursiops truncatus | reverse complement strand
GGTGAAAGGCTCTTGGTGCTGAAGCCAGGAGTCAGTGCTGTGCCTCTGAGGTGGGAGAGCCAACTTCAGGACACTGGTCCACAAGAGACCTCCCAGCTCCACATAATATCAAATGGCGAAAATCTCCCAGACATCTCCATCTCAACACCAGCAGCCAGCTTCACTCAACGACCAGCAAGCTACAGTGCTGGACACCCTACGCCAAACAACTAGCAAGACAGGAACACAACCCCACCCATTAGCAGAGAGGCTGCCTAAAATTATAAGTCCACAGACACCCCAAAACACACCACCAGACGTGGACCTGCCCACCAGTAAGACAAGATCCAGCCTCATCCACCAAACACAGGCACTAGTCCCCTCCACCAGGAAGCCTACACAACCCACTGAACCAACCTTAGCCACTGGGGACAGACACCAAAAACAATGGGAAATACGACCCTGCAGCCTGCAAAAAGGAGACCCCAAACACATTAAGATAAGCAAAATGAGAAGACAGAAAAACACACAGCAGATGAAGGAGCAAGATAAAAACCCACCAGACCTAACAAATGAAGAGGAAATAGGCAGTCTACCTGAAAAAGAATTCAGAATAATGATAGTAAAGATGATCCAAAATCTTGGAAACAGAATAGACAAAATGCAAGAAACATTTAAAAAGGACCTAGAAGAACTAAAGATAAAACAAACAACAATGAAGAACACAATAAATGAAATGAAAAATACTCTAGATGGGATCAATAGCAGAATAACTGAGGCAGAAGAATGGATAAGTGACCTGGAAGATAAAATAGTGGAAATAACTACTGCAGAGCAGAATAAAGAAAAAAGAATGAAAAGAACTGAGGACAGTCTCAGAGACCTCTGGGACAACATTAAACGCACCAACATTCGAATTATAAGGGTTCCAGAAGAAGAAGAGAAAAAGAAAGGGACTGAGAAAATATTTGAAGAGATTACAGTTGAAAACTTCCCTAATATGGGAAAGGAAATAGTTAGTCAAGTCCAGGAAGCACAGAGAGTCCCATACAGGATAAATCCAAGCAGAAATATGCCAAGACACATATTAATCAAACTGCCAAAAATTAAATACAAAGAAAACATATTAAAAGCAGCAAGGGAAAAACAACTAATAACACACAAGGGAATCCCCATAAGGTTAACAGCTGATCTTTCAGCAGAAACTCTGCAAACCAGAAGGGACTGGCAGGACATATTTAAAGTGATGAAGGAGAAAAACCTGCAACCAAGATTACTCTACCCAGCAAGGATCTCATTCACATTTGATGGAGAAATTGAAACCTTTACAGACAAGCAAAAGCTGAGAGAGTTCAGCACCACCAAACCAGCTCTACAACAAATGCTAAAGGAACTTCTCTAAGTGGGAAACACAAGAGAAGGAAAAGACCTACAATAACGAACCCAAAACAATTAAGAAAATGGGAATAGGATCATACATATCAATAATTACCTTAAATGTAAATGGACTAAATGCTCCCACCAAAAGACACATATTGGCTGAATGGATACAAAAACAAGACCCATATATTTGCTGTCTACAAGAGACCCACTTCAGACCTAGAGACACATACAGACTGAAAGTAAGCGGATGGAAAAAGATATTTCATGCAAATGGAAACCAAAACAAAGCTGGAGTAGCAATTCTCATATCAGACAAAATAGACTTAAAAATAAAGACTACTAGAAGAGACAAAGAATGACACTACATAATGATCAAGGGATCAATCCAAGAAGAAGATATAACCATTGTAAATATTTATGCACCCAACACAGGAGCACCTCAATACATAAGGCAAATACGAACAGCCATAAAAGGGGAAATCAACAGTAACACATTCATAGTAGGGGACTTTAACACCCCATATTCACCAATGGACAGATCATCCAAAATGAAAATAAATAAGGAAACACAAGTTTTAAATGATACATTAAACAAAATGGACTTGATATTTATAGGACATTCCATCCAAAAACAACAGAATACACATTTTTCTCAAGTGCTCATGGAACTTTCTCCAGGATAGATCATATCTTGGGTCACAAATCAAGCCTTGGTAAATTTAAGAAAATTGAAATTGTATCAAGTATCTTTTCCGACCACAACGCTATGAGACTAGATATCAATTACAGGAAAAGATCTATAAAAAATACAAACACATGGAGGCTAAACAATACACTACTTAATAACGAAGTGATCACTGCAGAAATCAAAAAATACCTAGAAACAAATGACAATGGAGATACAACGACCCAAAATCTATGGGATGCAGCAAAAGCAGTTCTAAGAGGGAAGTTTATAGCAATACAATCCTACCTTAAGAAACAGGAAACATCTCGAATAAACAACCTAAACTTGTACCTAAAGCAATTAGAGAAAGAACAAAAAACCCCAAAGTTCGCAGAAGGAAAGAAATCAAAACATCAGATCAGAAATAAATGAAAAAGAAATGAAGGAAACGATAGCAAAGAATATAAAACTAAAAGCTGATTCTTTGAGAAAATAAACAAAATTGATAAACCATTAGCCAGACGCATCGAGAAAAAAAGGGAGAAGACTCAAATCAATAGAATTAGAAATGAAAAAGGAGAAGTAACAAGTGACACTGCAGAAATACAAAAGATCATGAGAGATTACTACAAGCAACTCTATGCCAATAAAATGGACAATCTGGAAGAAATGGACAAATTCTTAGAAATGCACAACCTTCCAAGACTGAACCAGGAAGAAATAGAAAATATGAACAGACCAATCACAAGCACTGAAATTGAAACTGTGATTAAAAATCTTCCAACACCTAGAGTCTGTCATACACAGTGAAGTAAGTCAGAAAGAAAAAGACAAATACCATATGCTAACACATATATATGGAATTTAAGAAAAAAAAAATGTCATGAAGAACCTAGGGGTAAGGCAGAAATAAAGACGCAGACCTCCTAGAGAACGGACTTGAGGTTATGGGGAGGGGGAAGGGTGAGCTGTGACGGGGCGAGAGAGAGTCATGGACATATACACACTAACAAACGTAGTAAGGTAGCTAGTGGGAAGCAGCCGCATGGCACAGGGATATGGGCTCGGTGCTTTGTGACAGCCTGGAGGGGTGGGAGGGAGGGAGACGCAAGAGGGAAGAGATATGGGAACATATGTATATGTATAACTGATTCACTTTGTTATAAAGCAGAAACTAACACACCATTGTAAAACAATTATACCCCAATAAAGATGTTAAAAAAAAAAAAAACTGAAAGCCTTTATTCTTATTTCCATAACCATTGTCCTGAACTTGGTACATCTTGTAAATTTTATCCAAGCATGGCAAAGATAAATCCTACTTGTCTAATAAAATTTTCTTAGCTGTAAAAAAAAAAAAAAAAAAAATCTTCCAACAAACAAAAACCCAGAACCAGATGGCTTCACAGGCGAATTCTATCAAACATTTAGAGAAGAGCTAACACCTATCCTTCTCAAACTCTTCCAAAATACAGCAAAAGGAGGAACAATTCCAAACTCATTCTACGAGGCCATCAACCTGATACCAAAACCAGACAAGGATGTCACAAAGAAAGAAAACTACAGGTCAATATAACTGATGAATATAGATGCAAAAATCCTCAACAAAATACTAGCAAACAGAATCCAACAGCACATTAAAAGGATCATACACCATGATCAAGTGGGGTTTATTCCAGGAATGCAAGGATTCTTCAATACACGCAAATCAATCAACGGGATACACCATATTAACAAATTGAAGGAGAAAAACCATATGATCATCTCAATAGATGCAAAGAAAGCTTTTGACAAAATTCAACACCCATTTCTGATAAAAACCCTGCAGAAAGTAGGCACAGAGGGAACTTTCCTCAACATAATAAAGGCCATATATAACAAACCCACAGCCAACATCGTCCTCAATGGTGAAAAACTGAAACCATTTCCACTAAGATCAGGAACAAGACAAGGTTGCCCACTCTCACCACTCTTATTCAACATAGTTTTGGAAGTTTTAGCCACAGCAATCAGAGAAGAAAAGGAAATAAAAGGAATTCAAATTGGAAAAGAAGAAATAAAGCTGTCACTGTTTGCAGATGACATGATACTATACATAGAGAATCCTAAAGATGCTACCAGAAAACTACTAGAGCTAATCAATGAATGTGGTAAAGTAGCAGGATACAAAATTTATGCACAGAAATCTCTGGCATTCCTATACACTAATGATAAAAAATCTGAAAATGAAATCAAGAAAACACTCCCACTTAGCACTGCAACAAAAAGAATAAAATAACTAGGAATAAACCTACCTAAGGAGACAAAAGACCAGTATGCAGAAAATTATAAGACACTGATGAAAGAAATTAAAGATGATACAAATAGATGGACGGATATACCATGTTCTTGGATTGGAAGAATCAACATTGTGAAAATGAATCTACTACCCAAAGCAATCTACAGATTCAATGCAATCCCTATCAAACTACCACTGGCATTTTTCACACAACTAGAACAAAAAATTTCACAATTTGTATGGAAACCCACAAGACCCCTGAATAGCCAAAGCAATCTTGAGAAAGAAAAATGGAGCTCTAGGAATCAGGCTCCCTGACTTCAGACTATACTACAAAGCTACAGTAATCAAGACAGTATGGTACTGGCACAAAAAAAACAGAAATATAGATCAATGGAACAGGATAGAAAGCCCAGAGATAAACCCATGCACATATGGTCACCTTATCTTTGATAAAGGAGGCAAGAATATAATGGAGAAAAGACAGCCTCTTCAATAAGTGGTGCTGGGAAAACTGGACAGCTACATGTAAAAGAATGAAATTAGAACACTCCCTAACACCATACCAAAAATAAGCTCAAAATGGATTAAAGACCTAAATGTAATGCCAGACACTATCAAACTCTTAGAGGAAAACATAGGCAGAACACTCTATGACAGCAAGATCCTTTTGGACCCAGCTCCTAGAGAAATGGAAATTTAAAAAATTTAAAAATGGGACCTAATGAAACTTCAAAGCTTTTGCACAGGAAAGGAAACCATAAACAAGACAAAAAGAAAACTCTCAGAATGGGAGAAAATATTTGCAAATGAAGCAACTGACAAAGGATTAATCTCCAAAATTTAGAAGCAGGCCATGCAGCTCAGTATCAAAAATACAAACAAATCCAAAAATGGGCAGAAGACCTAAATAGATATTTCTCCATAGAAGATATACAGATTGCTAACAAACACATGGAAGAATGCTCAACATCATTAATCATTCGAGGAATGCAAATCAAAACTACAATGAGATACCATCTCACACCAGTCAGAATGGCCATCATCAAAAAATCTGCAAACAACAAATGCTGGAGAGGGTGTGGAGAAAAGGGAACCCTCATACACTGCTGGTGGGAATGTAAATTGATACAGCCACTATGGAGAACAGTATGGAGGTTCTTTATAAAATTACAAATAGAACTACCATATGACCCAGCAATCCCACTACTGGGCATATACCCTGAGAAAACCAAAATTCAAAAAGAGTCATGTACCACAGTGTTCACTGCAGCTCTATTTACAATAGCCAGGACATGGAAGCAACCTAAGTGTCCATAGACAGATGAATGGATAAAGAAGATTTGGCACATGTATACAATGGAATATTACTCAGCCATAAAAAGAAATGAAATTGAGTTATTTGTAGTGAGTTAGATGGACCTAGAGTCTTTCATACAGAGTGAAGTAAGTCAGAAAGAGAAAAAAAAATACTGTGTGCTAACACATATATGGAATCTAAAAAAAAAGTCACGAAGAACCTAGGGGCTAGATGGGAATAAAGACACAGACCTACTAGAGAATGGACTTGAGGACATGGGGAAGGGGAAGGGGAAGCTGGGACAAAGTGAGAGAGTGGTAGTGTATATATGGACACATATACACTACCAAATGTAAAACAGATAGCTAGTGGGAAGCAGTCACGTAGCACAGGGAGATCAGCTCGGTGCTCTGTGAGTAGCTAGAAGGGTGGGAAAGGGAGGATGGGAGGGAAGGAGACACAAGAGGTAAGAGATATGGGGATATATGTATATGAATAACTGATTTACTTTGTTATAAAGCAGAAACTAACACATCATTGTAAAGCAATTATACTCCAATAAAAATGTTAAAAAAAATAAAAATAAAGTGCATTTGAAATTAAGAGATCAACACATTTAAAAAATCATGTTTATATACAGACTGCTACACAAAAAGCTCATGGCAACCACAAACCTAAAATCTGTAATAGACATACACAGAAAAGAAAAAGGAATCCAAACATAACACTAATGACAGTCATCAAATCACACAAGAGGAGAACAAAATAAGATGGGGGGAAAAGACCTACGAAAACAAATCCAAAGCACTTAACAAAATGGCAATAAGAACATACATATCAATAATTACCTTAAATTTAAAGGGACTAAATGCTCCAACCAAAAGTCATAGGTTGGCTGAATGGATACAAAAACAAGACCCAAATATATCCTGCCTACAAGAGATGCACTTCAGATCTAGAGACACATGCAAACTGAAAGTGAGGGGAGGATGGAATTTCCTGGCAGTCCAGTGGTTAGGACTTGGCCCTTTCATTGCTAGGGCACGGGTTCAATAAATGGTCAGGGAAGTAAGATCCCACAAGCCACAGGGTGTGGCCAATAAATAAATAAAAATTTAAAGACACTAGAAGCTAGTCATGAAAAAAAAAGGGGGGGAATTCCCTGGCAGTCCAGTGGTTAGGACTCAGCACTTTCACTGCTGGGGCCCAGGTTCAGTCTCTGGTCAGGGAACTAAGATCCGGCAAGCAGCACGGCACAGCCCAAAATCAGAATAAGTGATGGGATGGAAAAAGGTATTCCATGCAAATGAAAATCAAAAGAAAGCTGGAGTAACAATACTTAGATTTTAAAACAAAGACTGTTCCCCACTGCCCCACAGAAAAAAAGAGACTGTTATAAGAGACAATGAAGGACACTACATAATGATCAAGGGATTAAACCAAGAAGAAGATGTAACAATTGTAAATATATATGCACCCAACATAGGAGTACCTCAATATATAAGGCAATATTAACAGATGTAAAAGGAAATACCAACAATAACACAATAAACAGTAGGGACTTTAACACCCCGCTTTTATCAATGGACAGATCAACCAGACAGAAAATCAAATAGGAAACACAGGTCTTAAATAACACATTGGACCAAATGGACCATTGATATTTAAAGAGTATTCCATCTGAAAGCAGCAGAATACACATTCTTTTCAAGTACACATGGAACATTCTCCAGGATAGATCACGTGCTAGGCCACAAAACAGGACTCAGTAAATTTAAGAAAATTGAAATCATATCAAGCATCTTGTCCAACAACAATGCTATGGGACTAGAAATAAACTGCAAGGAAAAAACTGCAAAAAACACAAACATGTGGAGGCTAAACAATATGCTACTAACCAACCAATGGATCACTGAAGAAATCAAAGAGGAAATCAAAAAATACCTAGAGACAAATGAAAATAAAAACATGATGATACACAACCTATGGTCTCAAGAAAAGCAGGGGGTTTTTTGAAATATAAGTTTTATTTATGTCTGAATAAAAATATTTTTTCCCTTTAGAGTGTCCATTGATGCCTTCCCCTGCCATCTAGCCCATTCTTTTATCTCAGAAGCACTGAAATAAGGAATAGCAGTTCTGAAAGGGAAGTTTTTAGCAATACAAGTTTACCTAAGGAAACAAGAAAAATCTGAAATAAACAACCTAATCTTAAAAAAGAAACACGTAACTTTATACCTAAAGCAACTAGAAAAAGGACAAACAAAACCCAAAGTTAGTAGAAGGAAAGAAATCATAAAGATCAGAGCAGAAATAAATGAAATAGAAACAAATAGAAAAGATCAATAAAACTGAAAGCTGGTTCTCTGAAAAGATAAACAAAATTGATAAACTTTTAGCTGGACTCATCAAGAAAAAAAGGGAGAAATGCAAAAGGAGAAGTTACAATGGACACCACAAATATACAAAGGATAAGAAACTGCTATGAGCAACTCTACACCAATAAAATGGACGAGAGGAAGTGGACAAATTCTTAGAAAGGTACAATCTCCCAAGACTGAACCAGGAAGAAATAGAAAATATGAACAGACCAATTACCAGTACTGAAATTGAATCAGTTATTTTATTTTTTTTATTTATTTATTTTTTTGTGGTACGCGGGCCTCTCACTGTTGTGGCCTCTCCCGTTGTGGAGCATAGGCTCCGGATGCACAGGCTCAACGGCCATGGCTCACGGGCCCAGCCGCTCCGCGGCACGTGGGATCCTCCCGGACCGGGACACGAACCCATGTCTCCTGCATCGGCAGTCAGATTCTCAACCACTGCGCCACCAGGGAAGCCCTGAATCAGTTATTTTTAAACTCCCAACAAACAAAAGTCCAGGACCAGATGGTTTCACAGGTGAATTTTATCAAACATTTATAGAGAAAAGTTAACACCTATCCTTCTGAAACTATTCCAAAAAATTGCAGAGGAAGGAACACTCCCAAACTCATTCTATGAGGCAACCATCAACCTGATACCAAAACCAGACAAAGATTTCAACAATAAAAATTACAGGCCAATATCGACATACATGCAAAAATCCTCAACAAAATACTAGTAAACTGAATCCAACAATACATTAACAGGATCATACACCACGATCAAGTGGGATTTATTGCAAGGATGCAATGATTTTTTCAGTATCTGCAATTCAATCAATGTAATGCATCACATTAACAAATTGAAGAATAAAAACCATATGATCCTCTCAATAGATGCAGAAAAAGCTTCTGACAGAATTCAACAACGATTTATGATTAAAAAAAAAAACTCTCCAGAAAGTGGGCATAGAGGGAACATACCTCAACATAATAAAGGCCATATATGACACACCCAGAGCTAACATTGTACTCAATGATGAAAACCTGAAAGCATTCCCTCTAAGACAAGAAACAAGAGAAGGATGCCCAGTCTCACCACTTTTGTTCAGCGTAATTTTGGAAGTCTTAGCCACGGCAATCAGAGAAGAAAAACAAATAAAAGGAATCCAAATTGGAAAAGAAGAAGTAAACCTGTCACTGTTTACACATGACATGATACTGTACGTAAAAAATCCTAAAGATGCCACCAGAAAACTACTAGAGCTCATCAATGAATTCAGTAAGTTTCGGGATACAAAACTAATATACAGAAATCTGTTGCATTTTTATACACTAACAATGGAGTATCAAAGAGAAATTAAGGAAGCAATCCCATTTACCATTACATTCAAAAGAATGAACTAGGGACTTCTTTGGTGGCACAGTGGTTAAGAATCTGCCTGCCAATGCAGGGGACACAGGTTCAAGCCCTGGCCTGGGAAGATTCTACATGCCATGGAGAAAGTAAGCCCATACACCACAACTACTGAGCCTGCGCTCTAGAGCCCACGAGCCACAACTACTGAGCCCACGTGCCACAACTACTGAAGCCCGCGCACCTAGAGCCTGTGCTCCACAAGAGAAGCCACCACAAGAAGCCCGCACACCACAATTAAGAGTATCCCCCACTTGCTGCAACTAGAGAAAAGCCCACACACAGCAATGAAGACCCAACACAGCCAAAAATAAATTTAAAAAAATTTTTTAATTAAAAAAAAAATGAAATACCTAGGAATAAACTTACCTAAGGAGGCAAAAGACCTGTACTCTAAAAACTATGACTCATGAAAGAAATTGAAGATGACACAAACAGATGGAAAGATATACTGTGTTGTTGGACTAGAAGGATCCTTATTGTTAAAATGACCATACTACCCAAGGTAATCTACAGATTTAATGCAATCCCTATTGAATCAACAATAGCATTTTTCACAGAACTAGAACAAAAAATTTTTAAATTTGTATGGAAACACAAAAAACCCTGAATACCCAAGACAATCTTGAGAAAGAAAGAGCTGGAGGAATCATGTTCCCTGACTTCAGACTATACTGCAAAGCTACAGTAATCAAAAGCAGGGTACCAGCACAAAAGAAAACACATTGATCAGTGAAACAGGATAGAAAACCAGAAATAAACCCATGTACTTACAGTCAATTAACCTACAAAAAGGGAGGCAAGACTACAAAATGGAGGAAAGACAGTCTCTTCAATAAGTGGTGCTGGGAAACGTGGACAGCTACATGTAAAGGAGTGAAATTAGAACATTCTCTATTACCATACACAAAAATAAACTCAAAATGGATCAAAGGGCTTCCCTGGTGGCGCAGTGGTTGAGAGTCCGCCTGCCGATGCAGGGGACACAGGTTCGTGCCCCCGTCCGGGAAGATCCCACATGCCGTGGAGCGACTAGGCCCGTGAGCCATGGCCGTTGAGCCTGCGTGTCTGCAGCCTGTGCTCCACAATAGGAGAGGCCACAACAGTGAGAGGCCCACATACCGCAAAAAAAAAAAAAATGGATCAAAGACTTAAGACTGGATACTATAAAACTCCTAGAGGAAAACATAGGCAGATCACACTTTGACATAAGTCACAGCAATATTTTTTTGGATTCATCTCCTAGAGTAATGGAAACAAAAGCAATAGTAAACAAATGGGACCTAATTAAACTTAAAATGCTTTTGCACACCAAAGGAAACCATAAACAAAACAAAAAGACAACCTATGGACTGGCAGAAAATATTTGTAAACCATGTGACCAACAAGGGGTTAATTTCCAAAATACACTAACAGTTCACACAGCTCAATATCAAAAAAACAAACAACCCAATCAAAAAATGGGCAGAAGACCTGTTATGTGTTTTTTTTCCAGGGAGCAAACAGGTACAAAGCTAGTCTCTGAAAGAGCTGGCAAAAGGCTTCAGCGAGGGGAGGAAGGAGATAAAAACCCCATTCTGACATGCACCCCAGTGTTTACAGCAGCACTATTTACAATAAACAAGACATGTAATCAACTTAAATGTCCATCAACAGATGAATAAAGAAGATGTGATAAATATACAAACATACATATACACACACATACATATACGCACACCTACGTACACATACACACACACATATACATACAATGGAATATTACTCAGCCATAAAAAAGAATGAAAAAATGCCATTTGCAGCAACATGGATGGGCCTAGAGATTATCATACTAAGTGAAGTAAGTCATACAGAGAAAGACAAATATCCTATCACTTACATGTGGAATCTAAAAAGATGATACAAATGAACTTATTTACAAAACAGAAACAGACTCACAGATAGACAACAAACTTATAGTTACCAAAGGGAAAAGGGGGGGGATGGATAAATGAGTTGGGATTAGCAGATACAAACTACTATATATGAAATAAACAACAAGGTCCCATTACATAGCACAGGCAACTTTATTCAGTATTTTGTAATAAAATATAATCTGAAAGAATTTGAAAAAGAATATATATACACACACATATATATATTGCGTCTGGCTTGTTTCACTTAGCATTATGTTATCAAGGTTTATGCACGTTGTGGCATGTATCAGAATTTCCTTCCTTTTTAAGGCTGAAAAATATTGCATTTCATGTATATACCACATTTTGTTTATCCATTCATTCATCAATGGACATTTCGTTTGTTTCCATCTTTTGGCATTGTGAATAATGCTGCTGTGTACATGGGTATTCAAATATCAAGTCCCAGCTTTCAATTTTTTTGATACATACCTAGAAGTGGAATTGCTGAACTGTATGGTAATTCTATGTTTAATTTTTTGAGGAACTGTCATACTGTCTTTCACAGTTGCTGCACCATTTTACGGGCTACATTTGACACAGTCCATGATTTTCTACATCATCTTGGAGATGGAAGCTGACAATGTATGGCATGGCTGCTAGGAAAAGCAATGGCTCGAGGACCCCGGGCTCAGTATGTGGGTGTCCAAGCATGGAGAAGGAAGCCTCCATTTGTTACTGTGCCCTCCTTTAAGCCATGATGGTCTAAAGGCAGTCACAGCTCCAGAACCTTGGTCTGTCCTTGCTGCTCTGTTGGCTAATTTATTAGACTACCATTGCCTGCTGCTTGACACTAAAGGATGGGAGAACTAGAGGAAATGTTACTAACCCCAAGAGAACAACAGCTTGGGAATAGGAAAAGTGCCTGCCTTGCTTCAGCTCTTTGCATGTGCTTGCCCAGCAGCTAAGGTAGGTCAAGATTACAGGAAGCTAGGATTGTTGTTCCTGAGGCAATTAAAATTTGGAAAAATTAAGACCAAAGCCCTGCTCTAAAGGGAAGTGAGCACAAGGTATTGTGAATTTGTGGGTATTGATTGGCATGGGAGAACCTCCAGACTTAGGGAAGAGTCTAGAGAGGTTGCGTTCAGGGCACATGAGCACAGTCCAATTCTGCAATAGTCTCCTCCACTCAGCATGGGAGGGTTCAGACTCTTCCTAGGCAGGGAGAGTTGAGGAGAGTGGAATTCTGCAACATGAGGACCAACACAAGAAAACAACTGGAACAAAAGTTGGCATAAAGTTTTTCAGAAGAGGCTGTAGTCCTCTTCTATTCTCAGGTGCTGCAAGAAGACCCTCATGAGGTCTCCATCCACTACTTTAGCCATAGGCAGGTGGCAAGAGTCTCTAGTGTGATAACAACAGGGACCTAGAAGGAATGGAGGTGCATTGATGGTTTGGTCTCCTCAGCAGGAAAAAGGGATGAGGGTAAGAAGACTCAGCAGCTCTGTGGGGAGACAGGTTCTGTACTAGCCAAGATGTAGCAGTTTTAGAAGGATGAAGTAAGAGGTGGTTCAGTGGAAAGATAAACTACATCAGCAAATGTATCAGTTACCATGTGTATTAGACAGGTGTCTCCCAAGAAACAGCACCAATAGAATGTGTATACATGTAGGAGAGCTATTATGAGGAATTGGCTCATACAATATGGAATCTGCAGTGTGGGCCAGCAGGTTGGAGACACAGGGGAGCTGACAGTGCAGATAAACTCCAAATCAGTGTGCTGGGGAAATCCCTCTTCCTTGAGGAGGCCAGCCTCTTTGTTCTATTCAGATCTTCAACTAATGGAATGAGGCGCACCCAATTATGAAGAGCAATCTGCTTACTTCAAGTTCACCAATTTAGGCAGGAGGAGTCAAGATGGCGGAATAGGAGGACACAGAATCCGTCAGTTCTCCCAAGTTCATCAAGAATACATCTACAAGGACTTCCCTGGTGCCACAGTGGTCAAGACTACATGCTTCCAATGCAGGGGGCCCGGGTTCAATCCCTGGTCAGGGAATTAGATCCCACACGTATGCCGCAACTAAGAGTTTGCATGCAACAACTAAGGACCCGGTGAGCCACAACTAAGGAGCTGGCGCATTGCAACTAAGGAGCGTGGCTGCCACGACTAAGGAGCACACCTGCCACAACAAAGACCCGGCGCAACCAAATAAATAAAACAACTATTAAAAAAAGAAGAGTTAATAGAATTTTTTTTAATGTTTAAAAAAAAAAGAATACATCTACAAATGGAACAGTTCTCATAGAGCACCTGCTGAACATTAGCAGAAGACTTTGGACACGTAAAAGGACAAGAAAAATCCCCTCACAACCAGGTAGGATAAGAGACAGAAGAACAAAAGAAGAGAGGAATCAAAAAAGGGACCAGCAACCCTGGCGGTAAGCTGCAGGTAAAGGGAAGTCCCCACATGCAGAAAAACTTCCTCACTGTGGGGAAATCAGCTGGGACAGAAAAAGAACTTTGGGGGATCAAAGGAGAATGCATGGTCTCCATGCATGGATGGTCTGTGGAAGGCAGGACAAAGTAAAAACTGCATGCATAGTCTACAACACAGCACTGCGCATTCCAGCCTGAGTCACAAGTCTCCTGTTGCGAAGGGGGCCAGGTGCTGGAAAATGGGATTTGGAGCACGGACACAGGGAAGGGGCAGCTGCTGGCTGTGAAAAGACAGCCTGAAGGGACAGGAGTAAGGAGCCCCACAAAGTCTGCAGAAAAAGCCTGGGGCACCGTAGAAGCAAGGTGTCACTGGTGAGTGGTGTGCAAGTGGCAGACTCGCCATTACAACCCCTTTCCCCAGCCACCAGCACTGGGAGGGGCTCCCATCTGAGTGGGCCCATCCACCCCTCAGGCCAGGGTCTCCACCCATGGGCTCCAGGGGCCTGAGTGCCGCCCATCCTAAAGCCTCCTTGGAAATCAGCCCTGGGTGCCCCTGCCTGGGACACAGTCTGCCAATGCTGTGGGGGCTGAGTACTAGAGTGTGGTGTTTGGCGAATGGATCCAGGGAGAGGAGTGCTGTTGGCTGCGCGGATACAGCAGACGGGACAGGAATGCGGGGATGCGCGGCCGGGAGTACCCCTAGAAGAAGCATGGTCTGCCTGAAAATCGAGGCACCAGTGTTGAGAGGTGTGCAGGGGGAGGGCAGGGCTGCCACTTCCCCCACATGCCAGCTCCTGCCTCCGCAGGCACTGGGAGGGGCTCCAGCCAGAGGGAGCACACCACAGTCTGTTGCAACTGCCTGCTGGTTTTGCCACTACAGGAAACTCACACACACCCCAACTGTGGCTGCAGTGCCGCTCCCCGGCTTGAGTGAGTAAGTGTGCCCCAAGCAGCCACTGCTTTCACTCCCTCTCACCTGGGCAAGGAACAGATGCCTGAGGGTGGCCCACACACAGAGGTGGGGTCAAAATGAAAGCGGAGCCTCAGGGGCAGTGTGACTAAGGAAGAGGAAAGGAAATCTCTCTAGGCAGTTGCACAAGCCACAGATTAAATCCCCAGGATCAGTTTGGTAAATCCTGCATCTGTGGAATACCTTAATAGACAACGACTGTTCCCACAATTGAGACTGGCCTAGCCTTCACAGCAATGGACTTTGGGGGCAAGTACACGTGGGAGTTGGGCCAGAGTCTGAGCTGGCCCTACAGTGGCCACAGCAGATCCAGACACGTACCTAGAAGTATTGGAAGGCCTTCTGCGGAGGCAGAGATGGGCTCTGGCTCACTGCGGGAGCAAGGACACTGACAGAAGAGGCCCCAGGAAAATAATCTTATTACTATTATTCTTTTTTTGTTCCGTTTTGTTCAGTCACTGGTGTTGTTGCTTTTATTATTTTTTACCTTTTTGTGTGTGTGTGTGGTAACGCGGTCCTCTCACTGTTGTGGCCTCTCCCGTTGCGGAGCACAGGCTCCGGACGCGCAGGCTCAGCGGCCATGGCTCACGGGCCCAGCCGCTCCGCGGCATGTGGGATCTTCCCAGACCGGGGCACGAACCCGTGTCCCCTGCAACGGCAGGCGAACTCTCAACCACTGCGCCACCAGGGAAGCCCTATCTTTTATTTTTAATTTTTTTTATTTTTAAATATTTTTTTCTATTTTTATTTTATTTTTTTGTTGTTTTGTATTTTTCTTTTGTTTTTTATTTTATTATTTTTTTTGATTGTTTTTATGGATATATTTTATGTTTGCTTTTTTGTTGTCTACTTTCTGTTTTTCTTTTATTTTTCAATTTTTGTTTTTGTTAGTTTAGTCCTCATTGTTCTCATTTTTTAATTCTTTTGTTTGTTCTCGTTTTTGTTTTCTCTTTCTTTTTTTCTTTCTGTGTGTGTGTGTTGTGGTGGCTATTATTTGTTTGCTGTTGTTTTTGCTATTTGTCTTGGGTTTTGTTTGTCTTCTTTTCTTTTCTTTTTCCTCTGGCCATACTGCACAGCTTGTGTGCTCTTGGTTCCCTGGCTAGGGGTCAGGCCTGGGCTCCTGGGGGGAAGGACTAAGTCCAGGACACTGGACAGCCAGAGAATTCCTAGGCACAGGGAATATTAATTGGCATGCACACTTTCAGGGGTATCCACATCAACACCAAGACCCGGCCCCACACAACTGCCTGCAGGCTCCAGTGCTGGAGACCTCATGCCAAACAACCAGCAAGACAGGAACACAGTCCCACACATCAGCAGACAGGCTGCCTAAAGTCGTACTAATCTAACAGACACCCCAAAAAAACCACCTGATGCGGCCCTGCCCTTCAGAGGGAAAAGACTCAGC
Source organism: Tursiops truncatus (assembly GCF_011762595.2). Taxonomy (NCBI): domain Eukaryota; kingdom Metazoa; phylum Chordata; class Mammalia; order Artiodactyla; family Delphinidae; genus Tursiops; species Tursiops truncatus. The sequence goes on along the minus strand of NC_047040.1, from coordinate 59,475,142 downwards.
TCCACCCACCAGGGCTCAGGCATCAGTCCCTCTCACCAGGGACCCTACACAAGCCCCTGGACGAAGCTCACTCACCACGGGGCAGACAACAGAAACAAGAGGAATTACGACCCTGCAGCCAGTAGAAAGGAGACCACAAACACAATAGGTTAGACAAAATGAGACGACAGAGAAATATGCTGCAGAAGAAGGAGCAAGGTACAATCTAACAAGACCAAATCAATGAAGAGGAAATAAGCAATCTATCTGAAAAAGAACTCAGAGTAATGATAGTAATGATGATCCAAGATCCTGGAAACAGAATGGAGGCATGGGTCAAGAAGATACAAGAAATGTTTAACAAGGACCTAGAAGAACTAAAGAACAAACAATCAGTGATGAACAACACAATAACTGAAATGAAAAATACACTAGAAGGAATCAACAGCAGAATAACTGAGGCAGAAGAACAGAGAAGTGAGGTGGAAGACAGAATGGTGGAAATAACTGCCGAGGAGCAGAATAAAGAAAAAAGAATGGAAAGAAATTACGACAGTCTCAGAGACCTCTGGGACAACATAAAATGCACCAACATTCGAATTATAGGTGGCCCAGAAGAAGAGAAAGGGAAAAGGCCTGAAAAATTATTTGTAGAGACTGCAGTCAAAAACATCCCTAACATAGGAAAGGAAACAGACAATCAAGTCCAGAAAGCTCAGAGAGTCCCATACAGGATAAACCCAAGGAGAAACACAACGAGACACATATTAATCAAACTAACAAAAATTAAATACAAAGAAAAAATATTAAAAGCTGCAAGGGAAAATCAACAAATAACAGACAAGGGAATCCCCATAAGGTTATCAGCTTATTTTTCAGCAGAAATTCTGCAGGCCAGATGGGAGTGGCAGGACATTTTTGTGATAAAAGGGAAAAACCTACAACCAAGATTACTCTACCCAGCAAGGATCTCATTCAGATCTGACAAGAAATCAAAATCTTTACAGACAAGCAAAAGCTAAGAGAATTTAGCACCACAAAACCAGCTTTACAACAAACACTAAAGGAACTTCTCTAAGTGGGAAACACAGGAGAAGAAAAAGACCTACAAGAACAAACCCAAAACAATTAAGAAAATGGTAACAGGAACATACATATCTATAATTACTTTAAATGTAAATGGATTAAATGCTCCAACCAAAAGACACAGACCAGCTAAATGGATACAGAAACAAGACTGTATATATGCTGTCTACAAGAGACCCACTTCAGACTCAGGGACACATACAGACTGAAAGTGAGGGATGGAAAAAGATATTCCATACAAATAGGAATCAAAAGAAAGCTGGAGCAGCAATAGTCATTTCAGACAAGATAGACTTTAAAATAAAGACTATTATAAGAGACAAGGAAGGACACTACATAATGATCAAGGGATCGATCCAAGAAGAAGATATAACAATTGTAAATATTTATGCACCCAACACAGGAGCACCTCAATACATATGGAAAATACGAACAGCCATAAAAGGGGAAATCGACAGAAACACATTCATAGTAGGGGACTTTAACACCCCACATACACCAATGGACAGATCATCCAAATGAAAATAAATAAGGAAACTCAAGCTTTAAATGGCACAATAGACCAAAGAGACTTAATCGATATTTATACGACATTCCTCACGAAAATGGCAAAATACATTTTCTTCTCAAGTGCTGACAGAACATTCTCCAGGAAAGATCATATCTTGGGTCACAAATCAACCCTCGGTAAATTTAAGAAAACTGAAATCATATCAAGTATCTTTTCTGACCACAATGCTATGAGACTAGATATCAATTACAGGACAATATCTGTAAAAAATATAAACACATGGAGCCCAAACAGTACGTTACTAAATAACCAAGAGATCACTGAAGAAATCAAAGAGGAAATCAAAAAATACCCAGAAACAAATGACAATGAACACACGACAACACGAAACATATGGGATGCAGAAGTAGTTCTAAAGGGAAGTTTATAGCAATATAATCCTACCTCAAGAAACAAGAAATACCTCTATTAAACAACCTAAACTTACACCTAAAGCAATTAGAAAAAGGAGAGCAAAAAACCCAGGTTAGCAGAAGGAAAGAAATCATAAAGATCTGATCAGAAATAAACGAAAAAGAAATGAAGGAAATGATAACAAAGATCAATAAAGCTAAAAGCTGGTTTTTGACAGGATAAACAAAATTGATAAACCATTAGCCAGACTCATCAAGAAAAAAAGGGAGAAGACTCAAATCCATAGAATTAGAAATGAAAAAGGAGAAGTAACAACTGACACTGCAGAAATACAAAAGATCATGAGAGATTACTACAAGCAACTATATGCCAATAAAATGGACAATCTGGAAGAAATGGACACATTTTTATAAAAGCACAACCTTCCGAGATTGAACCAGGAAGAAACAGAAAATACAATCAGACCAATCACAAGCACTGAAATTGAAACTGTGATTAAAATTCTTGCAACAAACAAAAGCCCAGGACCAGATGGCTTCTTAGGCGAATTCTATCAAACATTAAGAGAAGAGCTAGCACCTATCCTTCTCAAACTCTTCCAAAATATAGCAGAGGGAGGAACACTCCCAAACTCATTCTATGAGGCCACTAACACCCTGATACCAAAACCAGACAAAGATGCCATAAAAGAAAACTACAGGCCAATATCACGGATGAACACAGATGCAAAAAACCTCAACAAAATACTAGCAAACAGAATCCAACAGCACATTAAAAGGATCATACACCATGATCAAGCGGGGTTTATTCCAGGAATGAAAGGATTCTTCCATACATGCAAATCAATCAATGTGATACATCATATTAACAAATTGAAGGAGAAAAACCATATGATCATCTCAATAGATGCAAAGAAAGCTTTTGACAAAATTCAACACCCATTTCTGATAAAAACCCTGCAGAAAGTAGGCACAGAGGGAACTTTCCTCAACATAATAAAGGCCATATATAACAAACCCACAGCCAACATCGTCCTCAATGGTGAAAAACTGAAACCATTTCCACTAAGATCAGGAACAAGACAAGGTTGGCCACTCTCACCACTCTTATTCAATATAGTTTTGGAAGCTTTAGCCACAGCAATCAGAGAAGAAAAGGAAATAAAAGGAATCCAAATCGGAAAAGAAGAAGTATAGCTGTCACTGTTTGCAGATGACATGATACTATACATAGAGAATCCTAAAGATACTACCAGAAAACTACTAGAGCTAATCAATGAATTTGGTAAAGTTGCAGAATACAAAATTAATGCACAGGAATCTCTGGCATTCCTATACACTAATGATGAAAAAATCTGAAAGTGAAATCAAGAAAAAACTCCCATTTACCAATGCAACAAAAAGAATAAAATATCTAGGAATAAACCTACCTAAGGAGACAAAAGACCTGTATGCAGAAAATTATAAGACACTGATGAAAGAAATTAAATACAAATAGATGGAGAGATATACCATGTTCTTGGATTGGAAGAATCAACATTGTGAAAATGACTATACTACCCAAAGCAATCTACAGATTCAATGCAATCCCTATCAAACTACCACTGGCATTTTCCACAGAACTAGAACAAAAAATTTCACAATTTGTATGGAAACACAAAAAACCCCAAATAGCCAAAGCAATCTTGAGAATGAAAACAGAGCTGGAGGAATCAGGCTCCCTGACTTCAGATTATACTACAAAGCTACAGTAATCAAGACAGCATGGTACTGGCAAAAAAACAGAAAGAAAGATCAATGGAACAGGATAGAAAGCCCAGAGATAAACCCATGCACATATGGTCACCTTATCTTTGATAGGAGGCAGAAATGTACAGTGGAGAAAGGACAGCCTCTTTAATAAGTGGTGCTGGGAAAACTGGACAGGTACATGTAACAGTATGAGATTAGATCACTCCCTAACAGCATACACAAAAATAAGCTCAAAATGGATTAAAGACCTAAATGTAAGGCCAGAAACTATCAAACTCTTAGAGGAAAACATAGGCAGAACACTCCATGACATAAATCACAGCAAGATCCTTTTTGACCAACCTCCTAGAGAAATGGAAATAAAAACAAAAATAAACAAATGGGACCTAATGAAACTTCAAAGCTTTTGCACAGCAAAGGAAACCATAAACAAGACCAAAAGAGAACCCTTAGAATGGGAGAAAATATCTGCAAATGAAGCAACTGACAAGGGATTAATTTCCAAAATTTACAAGCAGCTCATGCAGCACAATAAGAAAAAAACAAACAACCCAATCAAAAAATGGGCAGAAGACCTAAATAGACATTTCTCCAAAGAAGATATACAGACTGCCAACAAACACAGGAAAGAATGCTCAACATCATTAATCATTAGGGAAATGCAAATCAAAACTACAATGAGATATCATCTCACATCAGTCAGAATGGCCATCATCAAAAAATCTAGAAACAATAAATGCTGGAGCAGGTGTGGAGAAAAGGGAACACTCCTGCACTGCTGGTGGGAATTTGAATTGGTACAGCCACTATCAAGAACAGTATGGAGATTCCTTAAAAAACTACAAATAGAACTACCATACGACCCAGCAATCCCACTACTGGGCATATACCCTGAGAAAACCATAATTCAAAAAGAGTCATGTACCAAAATGTTCATTGCAGCTCTATTTACAATAGCCCAGAGATGGAAACAACCTAAGTGCCCATCTTCGGATGAATGGATAAAGAAGATGTGGCACATGTATACAATGGAATATTACTCAGCCATAAAAAGAAATGAAATTGAGCTATTTGTAATGAGGTTGATAGACCTAGAGTCTGTCATACAGAGTGAAGTAAGTCAGAAAGAGAAAGACAAATACCGTATGATAACACATATATATGGAATTTAAGGAAAAAAATGTCATGAAGAACCTAGAGGTAAGACAGGAATAAAGACACAGACCTACTGGAGAATGGACTTGAGGATATGGGGAGGGGGAAGGGTGAGCTGTGACAAAGTGAGAGAGAGGCATGGACATATATACACTACAAAACGTAAGGTAGATAGCTAGTGGGAAGCAGCCGCATAGCACAGGGATATCAGCTCGGTGCTTTGTGACCGCCTGGAGGGGTAGGATAGGAAGGGAGGGAGGGAGGGAGGAAGATGCAAGAGGGAAGAGATATGGGAACATATGTATATGTATAACTGATTCACTTTGTTATAAAGCAGAAACTAACACACCATTGTAAAGCAATTATACCCCAATAAAAATGTTAAAAAAAAAAAGGAAGCAAAAACCAAAAAAAAAAAAAAAGAAAAGAAAAAAGGGAGAAGACTCAAATCCATAGAATTAGAAATGAAAAAGGAGAAGTAACAACTGACACTGCAGAAATACAAAGGATCATGAGAGATTACTACAAGCAACTATATGCCAATAAAATGGACAACCTGGAAGAAATGGACACATTTTTATAAAAGCACAACCTTCCGAGATTGAACCAGGAAGAAACAGAAAATACAATCAGACCAATCACAAGCACTGAAATTGAAACTGTGATTAAAATTCTTGCAACAAACAAAAGCCCAGGACCAGATGGCTTCTTAGGCGAATTCTATCAAACATTAAGAGAAGAGCTAGCACCTATCCTTCTCAAACTCTTCCAAAATATAGCAGAGGGAGGAACACTCCCAAACTCATTCTACGAGGCCACTAACACCCTGATACCAAAACCAGACAAAGATGCCATAAAAGAAAACTACAGGCCAGTATCACGGATGAACTCAGATGCAAAAATCCTCAACAAAATACTAGCAAACAGAATCCAACAGCACATTAAAAGGATCATACACCATGATCAAGTGGGGTTTATCCCAGGAATGCAAAGATTCTGCATTATATGCAAATCAATCAATGTGATAAACCATATTAACAAATTGAAGGAGAAAAACCATATGATGATCGCAATAGATGCAGAAAAACCTTTTGACAAAATTCAACATCAATTTATGATAAAAACCCTCCAGAAAGCAGGCACAGAGAGAACTTAACCTCAACATAATAAAGGCAATATATGACAAACCCACAGCCAACATCATCCTCAATGGAAACCATTTCCACTAAGAGCAGGAACAAGACAAGGTTGCCCACTCTCACCACTATTATTCAACATAGTTTTGGAAGTTTTAGCCACAGCAATCAGAGGAGAAAAAAGAAATAAAAGGAATCCAAATCGGAAAAGAAGAAGAAAATTGTCACTGTTTGCAGATGACATGATACATATGTAAAGAATCCTAAAGATGCTACCAGAAAACTACTAGAGCTAATCAATGAATCTGGTAGAGTAGCAGGATACAAAATTACTGTACAGAAATCTCTTGCATTCGTATATACATGTAATGAGAAATTAAAGAAACACTCCCATTTACCACTGCAACAAAAAAGAATAAAATACCAAGGAATAAACCTAACTAAGGAGACAAAAAAAAAACCTGTATGCAGAAAATATAAGACACTGATAAAAGAAATTAAAGATGATACAAATAGATGGAGAGATATACCATGTTCTTGGATTGGAAGAATCAACATTGTGAAAATGACTATACTACCCAAAGCAATCTCCAGATTCAATGCAATCCCTATCAAATTACGAATGGAATTTTTCACAGAACTAGAAAAAATAGTTCACAATTTGTATGGAAACACAAATGGCCCCGAATAGCCAAAGCAATCTTGAGAAAGAAAATCGGAACTAGAGGAATCAGGCTCCCAGACTTCAGACTATACTACAAAGCTACTGTAATCAAGACAGTATGGTACTGGCACATAAAAACAGAAAGATAGATCAATGGAACAGGATAAAAAGCCCAGAGATAAACCCACGTACATATGGTCACCTTATTTTTGATAAAGGAGGCAAGAATATACAATGGAGAAAAGACAGCCTCTTCAATAAGTGGTGTGGGAAAACTGGACAGCCACATGTAAAAGAATGAAATTAGAATACTCCCTAACACCATACACAAAAATAAACTCAAAATGGATTAAAGACCTAAATGTAAGGCCACACACTATTATACTCTTAGAGGATAACAGAGGCAGAACACTCCATGACTTAAATCACAGCAAGATCCTTTTTTTTTTTTTGCAAGATCCTTTTTGACCCAGCTCCTAGAGAAATGGAAATAAAAACAAAAATAAACAAATGGGACCTAATGAAACTTAAAAGCTTTTGTACAGCAAAGGAAACGATAAAGAAGATGAAAAGATAACCCTCAGAATGGGAGAAAAATTTGCAAACAAATCAACAAAGGATTAATCTCCAAAATATATAAACAGCTCATGCAGCTCAATATTAAAAAAACAAACAATCCAATCCAAAAATGGGCAGAAAACCTAAATAGACATTTCTCCAAAGAAAACATATAGATGGCCAATAAGCACATGAAAAGCTGCTCAACATCACTAACTATTAGAGAAATGCAAATCAAAACTACCATGAGGTATCACCTCACACCAGTTAGAATTGGCATCATCAGAAAATCTACAAACAACAAATGCTGGAGAGGGTGTGGAGAAAAGGGAACCTTCTTGCACTGTTGGTGGGAATGTAAATTGATACAGCCACTATAGAGAACGGTATGGAGGTTCCTTTAAAAACTAAAAAATAGAACTACCATACGACCCAGCAATCCCACTACTGGGCATATACCCTGAGAAAACCATAATTCAAAAAGAGCCACGTACCACAATGTTCATTGCAGCACTATTTATAATAGCCAGGGCATGGAAACAACCTAAGTGTCCATTAACAGATGAATGGATAAAGAAGATGTGGCACATATATACAATGGAATATTACTCAGCCATAAAAAGAAATGAAATTGAGTTATTTGTAGTGAGGCGGATGGACCTAGAGTCTGTCATACAGAGTGAAGTAAGTCAGAAAAACAAATACCTTATGCTAAGACATATATATGGAAGCTTAAAAAAAAAAAAGGTTCTGAAGAACCTAGGGGCAGGACAGGAATAAAGACACAGACATAGACAATGGACTTGAGGACACGGGGAGGAGGAAGAGTAAGCTGGGACAAAGTGAGAGAGTGGCATGGACATATATACACAACCAAACGTAAGATAGACAGCTAGTGGGAAGCAGCCACATAGCACAGGGAGATCAGCTCTGTGCTATGTGACCACCTAGAGGCGTGGGATAGGGAGGGTGGGAGGGAGGGAGACCCAAAAGGGAAGGGATATGGGGATATATGTATATGTATAGCTGATTCATAGCTGATTCACTTTGTTACACAGCAGAAACTAACACACCATCGTAAAGCAATTATACTCCAATAAAGATGTTAAAAAAAACTTATTAAAGGAAAGGGCACATTGACCAGAAGTAAATAATATCCATGTTAAAGGTTAAATGCCCCTCTTCCTGGGATGTCAATGCTGGTACTCCTTTGAATGTTAAGACTGCCTTCCCAGGTGTCAAGACCACACTGACTCACTGTGTACATGCTGATATGTTTTGTTTTTTGGTTTTGTTTTGGCCGCAGTGGGCGGCTTGCAGGATATTAGTTCCCTGACCAGGGACTGAACCTGGGCCCCTGGCAGTGAGAGCGTGAAGTCCTAACCACTGGACCGCCAGGGAATTCCCTGTTCTTTTTTTGGGAATCTTAAAGAAATGTAATCCTGACTCGTTCAGTGTTCTTTGTTCTGACAAGATATAAACCTGCGCTGAAAACCCTCCTTCTCTGGAGTAGTTTCTCAGAGTCATCTGGCAAGTGGGATTCTGTGCTAGACCTCAGTTAGGCTCAAATAAAACATTTCTATTCTTATTATTGATTGTTTACGGATTATTTTCACTGACACCTCTGACCACTCTACAACCTTTTTCCAGTCGCAGCCTTCAGAACCAACCACTGACCTATCCTCGGCCACCGGGACCAGCCAACACCATTTTTTGAGCTTAGCGCCTTATCACCAATCAACCATGAGCTCCCAGATTCGTCACAATTATTCCACCGAGATGTAGGTCACCGTCCACGGCCCGGGCAACCTGCATCTGCAGGCCTTCAACACCTACCTCTCTCTGGGCTCCTATTTCCACCGAGACGACGTGGCTCTGGAGAGCGTGGGCCACTTTTTCCATGAATTGGCCGAGGAGAAGCGCGAGGGTGCCCAACCCAGCCCAGCCTTGAAAATGCAAAGCCAGCGGGTCGGCTGTGCTCTCTTCCTGGACGTGCAGAAGCCACCCCAAGATGAGTGGGGTAAAACCCAGGACTCTGTGGAAGCTGCCCGCCAGACGACCCGCTCTGTGACTTTCCGGAGAGCCGCGACCTGGCTGAGCAGCTGAAACTCACCAAGAAGATAAGGACCACGTGACTCACCTCTGCAAGCTGATTGGTCCCCAGGCTGGGCTGGGCGAGTTCTCTTCCAAACACTCACCCTCAGGCATGGCTAGGGCCTTCTGGAGCCCAGCTGTTACCAACCTGGGTTCTTGGACTCTTTAATCAATAGAAATTGGTAAGAGGCCAGAGGGGGAATTTAGGCAAGGCTTTATTGGGACTCATGCTGCAGCATGAGGGAGCAAAAGCAAGTAACAGGTGCCCTCGCTCGTTCCTGGGAATGGCGAGGGTGCGTTGCACTGGTCCCTTAAATGGGGTGAGGGTAGGGGTAGATCGGCGGGTGGGGCTGGAGGGGCGGCTTAGGTGGTCTGCCCATCCCTCTGGTGGTGCTGTGAGCAGGGATCATGCCTAGTATCCTGCTTTTGTTCCCCACACCTCTGAAGTGTCAGTTGGGTTTTGGCCTTTTTGTATCTCTTTGTTCACAATTTGCCCCAACTGTGCAAGCAGGCAGTTATTTTTAGTCCCTTATAGTTTCTTTGTATTCTGTTGCTGGAGGAGACATTTGTCCAGGTGTAAGCACTCCAGTAAAGGGTCTCAGGTCCCAGCCTGTCCCACAGCGGCGTCTGAGGAGCCCCTCTGGCGTCAGAGCTTCTGCCTGAAGCCCCGTCTCTGCAGCCACTAGGCAGCTTTGTAAGCACCCTGGAGCCCTCTCCCAAGCCTTGGGCCAAATGGGAACAGTAAAGCTTTTTGCAGCCAAAAGAAAAGGCTGAAAATATTTTAGATATAAGTTCAATAAAATTGTATTATTAAAATGAATTTTGGTTGCATTGTGCGGCTTGTAGGATCTTAGTTCCCCAACCAGGGATAGAACCCCTGCCCCCTGCAGTGAAAGCACCGAGTCCTAACCACTAGACCTCCAGGGAATTCCCAACAAGTTTCTTTTAAAACTGAAGAACTAAGAGTTCGATTTCTGTAATAATCAAAACACCTTAAAATGTATCTTCACATGCTCACCAGACCCCAAAGGACTCCCCAGACCTGGACCACAGCACAGCCTGCTGTGGAACGCTTAGCAGCTTTGTTCTCCCAACTAGACTCATTAGCAGCGCCAGGTGGTAATAACTAGCCGACTGATTCCTACTAGTAAAAAAATCTGCCTGAGGTCACCATGGACTCTTTCCCCCACTCTCTGCTTCATCTCTGACCTGATACGCTTTTGGAAAATAATTATTCATGGCAGGAAGTTGTCATACAACAGAGAACGATTGTGCATCCTGGGATTATAGAGGCCCTCAGATCAAATACTTTTTATTGTGGAAAGAATACATTGAAAAACATGGCTTTCACCTGCATAGAATAGTGAAATCCATTTACATTTTTTCTTTCCTGTTTATTTCATCATTAAAGACCCAATAAAGGAAAGTATTTACCACTTGGGGAGAATGTTAGCACTGATCTTTAGCATTCAGCACAATTACGTAGATTCCATAAACAGAAATAGCTCCAGCGTCCAACTGGAATAACAGAGTAGATTTTTTTTTTTTTTTTTTTTTTTTTTATTGCGGCACACCGGCCTCTCGCTGTTGTGGCCTCTCCCGTTGCAGAGCACAGGCTCCGGACACGCAGGCTCAGCGGCCATGGCTCACGGGCCCAGCCGCTCCGCGGCATGTGGGATCTTCCCGGACCGGGGCACGAACCCGTATCCCCTGCATCGGCAGGCGGACTCTCAACCACTACGCCACCAGGGAAGCCCCAGAGTAGACATTTTAAAACCCTCTTTTTTTCACACATAAATTGTTACTCATGAGGTAGAAATATTCAATATGAAGTAGTATGTGAAAGCAGTAAGTACTTAACCATTCTCTAGGAGGATTTTTCAGTTACCTAAATTTTGTTCCTGCTTCTTTTTTTTTTTTTTAATTTAAAAAAGGAAGAGGGGCTTCCCTGGTGGCGCAGTGGTTGAGAGTCCGCCTGCTGATGCAGGAGACGCGGGTTCGTGCCCCGGTCCGGGAAGATCCCACATGCCGCGGAGCGGCTGGGCCCGTGAGCCATGACCACTGAGCCTGCGCGTCCGGAGGCTGTGCTCTGCAACGGGAGAGGCCACAGCAGTGAGAGGCCTGCGTACCGCAAGGGAAAAAAAAAAAAAAAAAGGAAGATAAGGGGAAATAAATCAGAAGATATATTTAAAGCAACTTTCTGCTACCTTCCAAAGATTTGGTCAGCCAAACTCCTAGACCTGCAAGCACTGTCCAACATAGTAGCCACCAGCCACATGAGGCTGTCAAGTATTTGAGATATGACTAGTTCAAATTGAGACTTGCTAAAGTTTAAAATACATACTAGATTTTTGGAAACTGAACGTGAATAAAAAAGTATCTCAGTAATAATTTTTTATATTGATTAAAGTCTGAGGCAGTGAGCTTGGTGGTCCGCATATCTGTCTCTTGCTTCAACAGTATTTGGACAGAACAGGCCCAGGGACGCCCTTTGCTCTAGCCTCCGACCAAGCTCCAACCTTTTTCCAGTCGCAGCCTTCAGAACCAACTACTGAGCTATCCTCGGCCACCGGGACCAGCCAACACCATTTTTTGAGCTTAGCGCCTTATTACCAATCAACCATGAGCTCCCAGATTCGTCACAATTATTCCACCGAAGTGGAGGTCACCGTCCACGGCCCGGGCAACCTGCAACTGCAGGCCTTCAACACCTACCTCTCTCTGGGCTCCTATTTCCACCGAGACAACGCGGCTCTGGAGAGCGTGGGCCACTTTTTCCATGAATTGGCCGAGGAGAAGCGCGAGGGTGCCCAGCCGTCTCTTGAAAATGCAAAGCCAGCGGGCCGGCCCCCTTCCTGGACGTGCAGAAGCCACCCCAAGATGAGTGGGGTAAAACCCAGGACTCTGTGGAAGCTGCCCGCCAGACGACCCGCTCTGTGACTTTCCGGAGAGCCGCGACCTGGCTGAGCAGCTGAAACTCACCAAGAAGATGAGGACCACGTGACTCACCTCTGCAAGCTGATTGGTCCCCAGGCTGGGCTGGGCGAGTTCTCTTCCAAACACTCACCCTCAGGCATGGCTAGGGCCTCCTGGAGCTCAGCTGTTACCAACCTGGGTTCTTGGACTCTTTAATCAATAGAAATTGGTAAGAGGCCAGAGGGGGAATTTAGGCAAGGCTTTATTGGGACTCATGCTGCAGCATGAGGGAGCAAAAGCAAGTAACAGGTGCCCTCGTTCGTTCCTGGGAATAGCTAGGATGCGTTGCACTGGTCCCTTAAATGAGGTGAGGGTAGGGGTAGATCGGTGGGTGGGGCTGGAGGGGCGGCTTAGGTGGTCTGCCCATCCCTCTGGTGGTGCTGTGAGCAGGGATCATGCCTAGTATCCTGCTTTTGTTCCCCACACCTCTGAAGTGTCAGTTGGGTTTTGGCCTTTTTGTATCTCTTTGTTCACAATTTGCCCCAACTGTGCAAGCAGGCAGTTATTTTTAGTCCCTTATAGTTTCTTTGTATTCTGTTGCTGGAGGAGACATTTGTCCAGGTGCAAGCACTCCAGTAAAGGGTCCCAGGTCCCAGCCTGTCCCACAGCGGCGTCTGAGGAGCCCCTCTGGCGTCAGAGCTTTTGCCTGAAGCCCGTCTCTGCAGCCACTAGGCAGCTTTGTAAGCACCCTGGGGCCCTCTCCCAAGCCTTGGGCCAAATGGGAACAGTAAAGCTTTTTGCAGCCAAAAAAATAATCATCATCATCAACTCATAAAATCGCCAAAATTTTGCTCTGGATAGAAAATTAAATTAATAAATCAATTAATGTTTTCAGCCAAAATTCAACTCTTTCAGACTTCAAAAGCAAGAAAAAAGAATAAAAAAGAGTTTTCCATAGAAAAACAGATTTTACTTGTTTTTTTTTATGCCTTTTTAAACTCAGAGCTCTACTATGAAGCTATTTTTGAACCTGGAATATAAAATTGCAAGTTGTTTAGTTATCTAAAATGCAGATATTTTTCTCTTCAAATCTTAAATTTAGTACTGAATTGTATTGAGAGCTAGTTATGAAAGGATAGTATGTCTTTTTCCAGAAAAGTGGACATTTACTGAAAGTTCAACATGGAAAATCTCTGGAAAAACAGCTTTTATTTCTCAATGAAAACAATATTTGTATTTGTCTTTACTATGTTTCAATAAAAATAATACCATTTATTTGCTTTTATATCACTTATAAAACACATTTGCATGAATCATCTCATTGGAACTTGACAACACTCCGAGATGAAGAGGCGAGTTATGAGAGGACAACTTATTACCGAACCAAACACGTCCCCTCACCTGCGCATAGTAAAGCCAATCTACTGACACCGGGTTGTGGTGAAGGAAAATGCAGCATTTATTGCGGGGCACCAAGCAAGGAGTTCAGGACAGCTCGTGTCCAAAAAGCCAAACTCCCCTATGGATTTCAGGAAGGCATTTGCCAGCTACAAATTGGCACTTGCCATCTACCTCTACAAGGATTAAATCATGAGCCGCTGCAGCTACTGACCTTCAACACTCCTTGAAAGGAATTCAGGACAGAGATCAGGAATGAGGCACTCTGTGCTCTGGGAAAAACTGGCAGAACAGGTCTTCAGATAATTAGATATTTTCAGGAGAAGATTTTATGAGCCCAATTCTTGTATCTCCTCATATCTAGGAAAATGCTAAAATCCTTCATGATGACGTCTGCTCCTCGTGACAAGCAGCAACCTTCTGCAAAAAATGTGCTTAATTTCACGTACTCCCCCTTCACCAAAATCACACATATACTGACCTTCCCCCTGCCTCTTTGGAGCAGTTTCTCAGAGCTATCTGCAATGCTGTCTCCTGGGTTATAATCCTTAATTTGCCCCCAATAAATCTGAACTCACAACTCTCATGTTGTGCATTTTGTTTTCAGTCGACACATTTTCGAGGCAAGGTGAGGGAGGGGAGTTACAGGGTGTGTAACCAACTCGTCCACAATACTCTGATTGGTTGATGGTGAGGTAATAGGCTGTGTCGCAGCGGTTTTTATCAATCCTCAGGTGCCAGCAGTTCTGGGGGCTACATGCTCACGATTATCAAGTAGTTAATTTCTTCCATTTGGTGGTGGTTTTAGGATCTGTAAAACAACTCAGGAAACGTGCATCACATATTTTTATCTAGGCACTTTAGAGAGGAGCTAAAGCAGAGAATATGGGGGAAGTGTCTGTCCCGGGAAGGTCCCATAGGGTCCTGCTCGGTTACAAATTCACAGATGGGGAAACTGAGATCTAGAGGTTAAATTTCTCAATGTGGAAAAGAAAAGATTACCATGGAATTGTACTCAGTTGACTTTATGAGGGGTAAAAAGAGAGAGAGGTTGAGAGTGAGGGAAGAGAAAATATTTCCTGGAAATATTATGTATTGAATTGTATACAAACATGAAGACTAACCTCCTGAAAAATTATTTAAAATTTCAATACGTGGGACTTCCCTGGTGGCGCAGTGGTTAAGAATCTGCCTGCCAATGCAGGGGACATGGGTTCAATCCCTGGTTCGGGAAGATCCCACATGCTGCAGAGCAACTAAGCCCACGGGCCACAACTACTGAAGTCCGCATGCCTAGATCCCGAGCTCCGCAACAAGAGAAGCCACCGCAATGAGAAGCCCGTGCACCGCAAGGAAGAGTAGACCCCGCTCGCCACAACTAGAGAGAGCCCGCGGACAGCAACAAACACCCAACGCAGCCAAAAATAAATTAAAAAAAAAAAAATTTCAATACGTGAACATTAAGTGACATGTGGGAAGCCTCATCTCATTGAAAATGAAAACTGCCACTATTGAGGGCCCTAATAAGTAGGATGATATGTGACACAAAGTGAAGCAAAGGCTTAATGAATCTCATTCTCTGATTTGAAGGTGGCATGTCTAAGTCTTTTATAAAAAACAAAGTCACCCCAGAGTCTCTAGGAGTCAGGGAGTCAGTGAGCTGATTTATTATAAAAGAAAATACATACACACACTTCTAATGTATCTATATCTCTCTCTAGATATAGATATTATATATTATTTATATAAAATATCTATTTAATATATATAAATGTGATATTCATTACATTTACTTGCTTTAAAAATCTAGAATCTGTTTCTTTTTAGAACATTGATGCCATGCATAGGAAAATCAAATATTATGGTTATAAAATAATTTTTAATGTTAGAATATTCCTTTTATCAGTGGAAGAATATCCACTGAGAAAAAAGATTTAATTTCCTTTTATAAATAGTGGTGGGTTAGAACTACACAATAGTTCTAACTCTGCTACTGCTGTGTATTTAAAGCCAAGATGATGACTATATTGAAAAAGAAGGAAGAGAAAATCAATAGATTATTGCTTCAATGGAGCTCACAACAGTGCTGATTAGAGAACACAAATGGATTGCATAATAGTAAAATAACTATAAACCAGGTATGGATTTAAGCCTATGTTAAGACCATTCTTAACTGCATTGTATCTTTAGAAAACATGCACTGAAATTACAACAGCAAATTAAATCTATTCGACCGCAAAATTTAATACATAAGAAAATAGCATTTATTAATGATCTGGAAGAGGGAGTAAATAGCATGTTAATGAAATTTGCAGATGATAGTAAATTGGAAGGTGTTCCAAACCATGAGGACAGGGGCTTAATACAAATGGACATTAAAAAGTTAGAGAAAAGCCAATGGTGGCAAAAAATACCCAAAAAACAAAAAACAAGTAAAACTTATAAAAATATTCGCTAGAAAAATTTCAACTTGAAAAACAATAATATAAAAGAATTGTAGATGGAAAAGAGACTTTGAAATTTGATCAGGATTTTCTGATTATAATAAACTGGTTAATCCACTCTTGAGAGGTCCTGAGCCAGCTGCTGGGAAGTAGTCATTCCTTCACTCTTTCCTCTATCCCCTTTCTAGGTAGACCAGAAAAACTATATCACCTGGTTGTAGACTTTTTGGAGGCAAGCGAAATGAAGAAAACAGAGACCAGGCATATCAGTTTTTTAAAAATTGCATTTTGGAGAGAAAAAAATGGCTAGTGAAGACACGTGATTATGTATTGGCATCATCTAATGGTGTTTATGGTAAAGAGGGGCCATGAAAACTCTACAGGTACCTGAAAATTTTATATAGAAGGTGGTTGCTGGCACTTGATTGCTTATGAGCAGTTATTAAATGAGACTAATACTTACCTTATGAAATATAATTCTAGCTTTTCCAGATACCAGCAAATAGAAGAGTTCTCCTTCCTAATCACATATGCCTAATTGGTGCTATTCTGAATGTCATGTGGGATGATACTATTGGTCTTCCTAGAATGTCTGGAAGTTTAGGTCTGAGAATTTGGTTTATCCAAAAAACAGCATCATGTGTCTCCTGGAAGCTCTGGAGACCCTAAGAAACCAAGTAATGTATCTATAATGTTTTATCAGCTCATCTGGGTCTAACATACAGTTATCTGGGGATGAAAGCTTATCTGTATTGGATCTAAGACAAATCTCAGTTTCAGAAACTGGACTATTATCATAACATTTTATGTTTCCCTTAGATTTCAGTAATGTTCTCTTTGAATAGAATCTGCCACTGCCACACCTGTGATGGAGGAAGAGCACAGTATTCCTGGTGGCCAGATGTGATGATAAGAATTAGAACTGATGTAGGAAAATTCCAAGGAGGTGAAAGGTGCTGGGGGAGAGAGGCAGCATGTAGCCCACAAAGATGGGAGGTAATGTTGGGGAGGAAAACTTGGGTGAGCTAATGGAAGGTTTTAAATATGCCCTAAGGATCTGGAACTTCAGTAGGCAGTGAGGTGTCAATAAAGGTTTGTGAGTATAAGTTTTTAAGTTTTGATATGATTCTTCTATGTAATATGTTAGCTATTCCTTCCAGATACATGTTATTCCCTAATTAGATAGGCATGCCACTTAGGTCTTCATCCAAGTTGTAGAAATTTTGAACAAGGGCAGGCTAGAGAGAGCCCAACAACATCCCTTCTTAAGATAACACTGCACCCTTAGTGACATCAACACTTTGGGGGTATAGCTTCTAGACTGTTTTCAGCCTAACAGCAATTTATGTTATACTGTCATCAGTTAAAATCCCCTTCTGGGGCTTCCCTGGTGGCGCAGTGGTTGAGAGTCCGCCTGCCGATGCAGGGGACAGGGTTTGTGCCCTGGTCCGGGAAGATCCCAGATGCCGCGGAGCGGCTGGGACCGTGAGCCATGGCCGCTGAGCCTGCGCATCCGGAGCCTGTGCTCCGCAACGAGAGAGGCCACAACAGTGAGAGGCCCTAGTACCAAAAAAAAAAAAAAAAAAAAGCTCTTCTCATAAGAATACTAAGATGTTATTTTGACTGTCCTCTCTTATGAGTGTACAGTGGAATCTTCCACAGGGTAAATGTAATATGATACTGGAATAGATTAAATGCAGAAGCAGATATGAGAATCAGCTGTCTTCTATTAGGCCTGATATATTTGCAAAAATATAAAACAATAACACTGCTCACTAACTTTTTTTACTTTGGACAACAGTTATTTTTCATTAAAATATGTTATTTACGTTAATATATGTGCCTTTGTTATTTTTAAATGAATTAAAAGATTTTAATTTCCTGTATGATGAATATTGACAGGTATAACTCACATAAACAAAAGCTATTTGATGTTCTCAAGGACTTATTTATTTATTTTAAAATTTTATTTATTTTGAAATGTTGTTGACATGCAACGTTATGTTAGTTTCAGGTAGAGTGATTTGGCATGTGCATACATTATGAAAGGATCACCATAATAAGTCTAGTAACTACCTGTCCCCATACAAAATTGTTACAATATTATTGACCATATACCTTATGCTGTATATTAATAAGCCACCCCCATGGCTTATTTATTTTATCTCAAGGATTTTTTAGAGTATAAAGGAACCCTGAGACCAGAAAGTTGGAGAACTGCTTAGTGGAAATGAGCGAGCCCTAAAGTTTATGTCTTGCTCCCTGAGGGAAGACAAGTTGCCTAAGATTTCCAAGACTTCTTCCAGCTCTACAGCGTAGGATGATGATTTAAACTGCCTTGTCGGGTTACTTTGAAGATTGGGTAGAGTGAGCTTGTAAAACTCTTAGCTCGGCGCATGGCACGTGAGTTCTCAGAAAATATTAGCCAACACTGTTATTAGTACTGCTATCACTACTACTATTACTACCACTATGAGGATTATTATTCCCTCCTGGCAATGTCTTTACTTAGCTACTAGGGGATTTAGTCTTTGAACTTGTTAAATGCTCTTGGGCCTTTGTACTTGCTGTTCCCTTTGCCTGGAATAGCTTTCCTACCTTTCTGTCCAGCAAATTCTCATTATTCTTCTCATATGGACTTAGAGCTTCTTTGTCTTGGAAGCTTCTTTGTCTTTTATGGCTTTCCAAAAAGGTGTCCTGCTGTAGGTCCCCATATATGCCCACTTAGCACACTTCTTGTATCTTTAATGGCTTTTCTATTGCATTCTGAAAATTCTGTGACAGTGGGGAACACGTCTGGGTCACTGCTATAATTGCAAAGCTCAGCATAGTGCCTGCCGTTCAGTAAATGCTTGTTGAATAAACTTTGCAAAAGTCCCCAATTTCTCTTCTCACCCTATTGCTCCTTTCATATCCTGGAACACCTAAGCAAATTTGGTGCCCGAAATACTCTTGTGAATTCTTCAGTCCTCAAATTAGATGTGAAATCTAAGCTTGAAAAGTGACCTGGGCTTCATTTGTCAGTTTAAGGTAATGGCTACTTATCTTAAAAGATGTTTGATTGTATGCATTCATTTCCCAGGGATCCAGAGTTGTGCAGAAGTTAAAGTATCAACTTTTGTATAAAAGCTGGTTAATTCTTAGTTATGATCCAGACACAGATCACTCACTATCTAAGATAGAGAACTGAGATGGCTAGAAAAAATGCTTCTGGGTACCAGCATCACAGCTCTTATTGCTATAAAGAGCGGGAAGAATACTTTGCTTCCTTTTAAGTTGCCTTTCCTTCCACCCTTAATGGAATTTATGCCTGCACTTCTCTGATCCACTGATAGCAGTTCCAGAATTTCTATTTTAGAGGAGCTTAGGGACAGCAATCTGATTGAATAAGGGGCTAGGAGACTTTTTCTTTAAGCTATATTTGCATAGCAAATACACTGTTTTTACTGACATTGCATGTTTACTTTGGAGGGTATTCTTGGATATAAGAGGGTGCTAAGGACTCCTAAGTCACCTTACTGCTGAAAGTACATCTATTTTTAGTATGGAGACATGTGAAGTAAAGGAACAGGAAAGCTTGATAAGAGAGGTTTGACTAGGTCTCTTTTGTTACTGCTATTTACATTTGTAAACCTATACTCTGCCTGGTGAGAATTAACCAATATGCTTTCAAAAAGATTTCAAAGTCTGACAAAGCAGAGTCGACCATGGGAATAAGCACCAGAGTATATTTATTAAGTCTGGGGCCTAAAGAGATCAGTATAGTCACAAGGAAACAGGCAGGTTGACCAGAGAAAAATAAGACTTGAAGAAATCAGTTTATCACACAATTACTGTGTATTTATTTCAGATACAATAACATATAAGACATGACCTCAAGGAGCTTGCAACCTAATTGGGAAGACAAGAGAGTGCCTACGAGGTTATCATTTAAGCATATTTGTGAGGCTACTTTTTAGCATTCACTGTTCCTGCTGGTTATTATGTTCTTAGCCTAATTTATGTGAAGAAAAATAAAATGAAGAAAAGAATGGATGGAGAGGAAGGGGATCGTGGCTAAACGTATTATGACATATGCTCCAACTTTAAAGTAGTATTATTCATAGTTTTAAAGCTGGAACCTTCAGCTAACATTTAATTGGGCCTTCTTATTTTGCAGAGGAGGAAACCAAGGCCTGTCTAGCAAAATACCCCAGCTGAGAAGTGGCAGGCCTAAAACCAGAAGCCGGCTTCTCTGTTCCCATTCTAGTGTCCTTTCCATCACAGTCTAGTGCCTTTGAAGTTGAGGTGAAATAACTGGAGTCACCCTATCCCTAGGTCTGTGCTAAAGAGCCTTAGTTTTCCCTTTAATGGTTAGATGGCTTTTGGAATTCTTTGATTACCCACAGCAGGAATTTTTTTTTTTAGCATGACAGTTTTCATCAATCCTAATTTCTCAGTTCCCCAAATAGAATCTATCAATGCTGAAGCTCCTAGTCTTTATCAAAGGGACAATTCAAATAATTAATCTGAATCACAGACCAGAAAGTGGGGTTTTTTAACCTCTATTCACTCATCTCTCCACTTCCATATCTTTAAAAATATGAATGATTTCCAAATTTTATATTTCCCTCCTGATCTCTTTTCTGAATCATTTTCATATTTCAACAGCTGCATCCCTACCTGTTTTTCCTCCCATGACCTCAAACGCAACAGGAAGCCAGCTCCTACTCCACCGGTATCTGTTTCTGTCAATGACACCATCATTCTTCTAGTCACCCAGGTCTGAAATCGTGGCGTCATCTCTCTTTCTTCTTTTCCACATCTAGTGAATCACCAATTCCTGTGGTCTCTTCCTGAAACATGTCTCTGAAGTTCATTTCTTCTTTCCTAATTCTATTTTGTACATGCCAACTCACATCCTCACACTCGCATAACCAGCTGGACAATATGCTGCGTCCCAGTTTCACCTTAGCAACACATTCTACAACCACCCTGGACTGCTCTCTCTCGAAATCACCATTAAAAAACAAAACCACAGGGCTTCCCTGGTGGCGCAGTGGTTGAGAGTCTGCCTGCCGATGCAGGGGAAACGGCTTCGTGCCCTGGTCCGGGAAGATCCCACATGCCGTGGAGCGGCTGGGCCCGTGAGCCGTGGCCGCTGAGCCTGCGCGTCCGGAGCCTGTGCTCCGCAATGGGAGACGCCACAACAGTGAGAGGCCCGCGAACCGCAAACAAACAAACAAACAAAAAACCACAGACACCTACTTCACCCCTTTGATTCTAACTTTCCACAGTTCCCCAGTGTCCATAGATGATAAGATTCGAAATCAGTGAGCCCTGGATCATGCCTCCCATACTTTTATTTTTTTTATTTTTATTTTTTAACATCTTTATTGGAGTATAATTGCTTTACAATGGTGTGTTAGTTTCTGCTTTATAACGAAGTGAATCAGTTATACATATACATACGTTCCCATATCTCTTACCTCTTGCGACTCCCTCCCTCCCACCCTCCCTATCCCACCCCTCTAGGTGGTCACAAAGCACCGAGCTGATCTCCCTGTGCTATGCGGCTGCTTCCCACTAGCTATCTATTTTACGTTTGGTAATGTTTATATGTCCATGCCACTCTCTCACTTTGTCACAGCTTACCCTTCCCCTCCCATACTTTTAGAACCTCGTCTCCCATTTCCTCCACAGAACCGTCCTCCCCACTGACCATAACTTCTCTCCCCAGTACTGATTGCCACCTTTTGCTCACACCTGGAGCGGATTCTAGTCTCATCTGAACTCTGCTTTGCTAAAGTCATCAACCAGGGCAGCAGACCTTCCTCAAAATTCCGTAGGTATCTACTGATGGTTCCACTGAGGCAGCCTTCAGCCCTACCTCCCACGAAATATCTGTACACGTCGGTTGGTCCCCTTCCCAAGCAGATAATTAACATCTGTACGGCACGAAGGAGCCTCCCGTGTCTTTGTATCCCAGCGCCTTTTTCATAGTAAATGTTTGTTGATAAGGATGAGTTGAGGGAATACGTGGTGCTAACTTGTTAAAAAGATGGGAAGGCACAAAGGGAGGCAGAGGCATACCCCCTCTATCCGCGTCCCCGCGGTATGGGGTTCGGTCTGTGGGGTGCGGCGGCCTGGGAGGGTCCCAGGGCGCGCGGCGCAAGGTGCCCTCGGGGTGCAGCCTGGGAGCCCGAGCGCCCGCCCCCGCCTAGCTGTCGAGCTTCTGCGCTGCGGCCGGGCCGGCTGGCGTGTGCGGCGCGGACAGGGAGGCCCGGCCGTTCCGCGCTCAGAGGTAGGTGGTGCTGTTGCCGTGACTGTCTTCCTCATTGGCGCGGGCGGAGACGCGGAATGTTCAACTCCTGACTCGGGCGGAAAGCGTGGGAGCCGACCCGGCCGCAGTCCTCTCGAACCCCGACCGCCGCCCCTGCCCTCGCCGCGCGCGGGGCCTCGGCGCCCCCGGCTGCTGCTCGCGCCCGGTCCGGGAGCCAGGTAAGGGGCCAGGCCAGAGGCTGCGGGGGTGAGGGTGCGGAGCAGGCCCGCCGCGATCGCGACTCGTCCTGGCGTCGCGGGCCCAGGCCCTGCCGGGGTCAGGGCCTCCACGGAGCACCCCTGCCCGACACGGAGCTGGCGTCCCCGGTTCCCGCGCCCTTGCGCGGCCGGGAAGCGGCTCGGGAAGTTCGCACGGGTCCCAGGCAGAAGTTGGCGCCGGGAAGAGCAGGGCGCAGCCGGAGAGACTCTGGTGGTCTCGGCCCCGGCGGGCGGCGCCTCCCGGCCGCCGCTCCCCTGCCCGGACGTGGAGCGCCGGCCTCGCCGGGGTGACCCGGGCGTCTCTCGAGAGGCGAGGCGCGAATCTCCCAAATCAGCGCAGGGTGCAGGCCGCTTCCCGGCAGAGGTGCTTGCGTGCGAGGAGAGGCCACTAACTTCTGCTTTCCTGCCGGCCGTCTCGGGAGCTCGCCTCCCGCCCAGAGCGGCGGCTCCTGCACTGCCCCGGGCAGCGTGGAGCTCGTGCCTTCCGCGGGCGTCGGGGTGGCCGCTTTGCCGACCGGGTGGCGTCCCCGGGTTCCTGGGCTCGGGGTCCTGCACCAGGACGGAGGTGAAGGCTGAGGCGGCCGCCACCCCTCGCTTGCTCCTGACAGCTTGCAGACAAACTTTAATCCAAAACTGGCCGGAGGACATTGAATTTCCTACAAAATGGGGCAATCGTTAGATTGTTGAAAATGTATGTTTCTGATGCGCCTCTGGGTCTTGGATAAGCAGTGTTTATGGGGAAACTTAATTACTATTTTTGTTAGTTTCTTTAATAATGAAAGCAACATCATTTAGTGTCCTATTCCAGTGATATTACAATAAACAGCTTCTTATGTATGATAGTGTATTAGAATGGACTTACAGAATTAATTCTATGATTTTTGAGCTACGGTGGTTGTTAAAGTGTATCCATATTTTAACCTTAAAGCTGTTTTAGGAGAGCCTTCTTGCTTTCCTGACCTCCGTTGAAGTGAACAGCTAGGATTCAGTGGAACCAAACCTACAGACACATTTAGACAAAAAATAAACAAGCAATCCAAAACAGTTAGTGTCTTCTTTGTAGTAGGCCCATCTCCACAATGAAATTTCATGTCGTTTTTTGATTTTCAAAAAATATGGGATGACTGCATTTTAATTATAGTTTTAGTCATTTGTGGAGCCTTTGTTTTATGTTCCTGCTACAATAGTGAGAGATTTGGGAGATTGTAAATGAATGCGAATTTAGTTTGTTTGGAAAGAGAGAATTAAGATAAAGAAACATGGTCTTTTACAGCAATGTGTACTGTTTATTTTAATCTTTCAGAATTTAATTTTTATTATAACTTTTTTGAGATTATTATGGGAATTTTTTTAAACTGGAAAATATTGTTTGCATCAAAAGTTTTAGTGGTAATAATTCCAGAGTAAATGACCATAATGGCAAGGACATTTTTTTCTTGTCTAGGAAAGCAAATAGATGATTGATCTCTTTTTCTTATTCTTTTGGGGAACACATAAGGACAAATCAAAGAGAAAGAGAGAAATATCCAAATATTAAGCACTGAGGATTTGGATCTAAAAATGGATGGTCAAAGATCTTGGGAACTCAGGGACCTTCTTGCCAAATAAGGAAACTTGGCAGGCTAAGCTGTGTATTTTAAGTTAGCACAAGAGTGAGTGTTATTGGCAGTATATTGGCTGAGTGCCTATCCGGAATGAGCAGTGAAACTGATAGGGCTACAAAATTATAAACAGGAGTTAACAGGGGCGTGAAGTGAATAATCTAGTCATCAGAGAAAACACTGGAGAAATTACAGTGATGTTTCATGAAAAGGGGTCAGACATGGAGTGAAACTATTAGTGTGGAGTGAAAGAGAAAAGTGGACAGTTGATTTTAGAAATTGATGGATTCAGAAAAAAGAAAGGAGAGAATCAATGATTTTTTTTTAAAAACCAGAAAAGGATGTTTGTGGTGATATAGGCCTTCTTGGAATAAGATAGCCTTATATCTGTATCCAGAGATGCTGGAAATAAAAATCAATTTGGATCATTTGTTTTCCATTTTATTCTACCGAGGACAGATTGACAGGGAGGGTGTCTTGTCTATCTGCATGTAATAGGAACAGCGAAGGCACCTTTTGGTCTTACTGCAGGGAAGATTTAGGCTACTTTTGTGGCTGTTAACCTTGCCCCACTACACACAAATAAGCAAACTTCCAGCTGTGACCATAAAACTGTACCTGTTAAGGAAAGAGGGCTATAAATGCTAGAGCTTAGATTGGTTTGACTGATACCTGGGTGCTTCTGTGTCAGACCCTCCTACAGACAGCTGAACCATCGATTATGCCCTAATAGCAGTTAAGTAATCCCAACACAGTAGAAGATTCTGTGAGAACAAGGCAGCCACGCATTTGACACCCTGACCCCGGCATCCCATTAAAGCCTCAAATTGAACTTTAGGTGGATGGTAAGCAATCTAGTAATTACTATAATAAGAAAAGAGATTGTTTAAAGAAAAAAAGGCAAATTAGAAGGAGGAGGCAGAATGATATAGTGGAAAAAAGACATGATATGGTGGAAAAAATGATATGACTTTGAAGTCAGACCTGAATTTGAATTTCAGTTGTGTCACTTTAAGATAGGTGGTTGGCTTGGGCAACTTTTACACGGTTGATCCTCAGTTTCCTCACATGCAAACTGAGGACAGTAATCCCTGCTTCATAAGCAGAAGGATATGAGACAGCACATGGAAATGCTTGAGCCAGTGCCAGGAACTTTAGCCACCATCACTGAGTGGTAGAGAAGGGGTTTTCCACACTCTCAATTTATACACAGAGAAAGCTGCCTGTCTCACCTGTTCCCAGCTAAGGCTTGCCCTTGGTAGCCTGCCCTGTTCCCAAATCATACTTACGTGTGTATGTAGGGCTAGGAGGTTTTCATAGCTATCCTCCTGCTTTGCACGTAAGGATTTCTAAAGCAGCTCTGTGCGTACCTCTGAGTTTATACACAGCTTTGTAATATTCTTGGGGGGAGAATCTGAAAATTAGTGCATTTATATTTGAACAGTTTGGGAACTGTAGGAATGGTGGAAGATTATGACCTAGAAGACCAACATTGACCATTCTTACAGCCGATTTTGAGCACAGATTGCCTTCAGGGACCAACATTCTTCTCTGTGGACTCATCTCTGGACTTCCATAGAGGAAAACCAAAAAGAGAAGGCAAAGATCACTGCCTAAAGGTCATGGAGTAAATCTTTGCTTATTAAACTTTTCTACCAAAGGTGGGGAAGAACGTATTCCTTCAGGGATCTGTAAGTGTAGCCATAAATACCCCTAGTGTAAGCAAGCACTTTTTTTCGAATCTTGCATTTAATCTTAAAAATTCATGTGACTTTGGCGTTGTCTTCTGTACTTTTTGACTTTATTGAACAAACCAATACAAACAGACATTAAGCAAGTTTATTCCTCCAAATCTTAAAATCGCTGATGTAAGACGTGTGTTTATTCGTACATCTTCTGCTCAGAACTGGGTACTCCACCTGTGGGCTAACCCACATTTGAGGAGCATGGTCCTGGTTCTGGTAAATGGTACCAGCACCATTCTGCTTCATAGACCAGCCTGCCACGTGGGGTAATGCAATTCCATTATGCTGAGAAAAGAATGGGGGTAGATCATCATCCAAAGAGTTTTTTTTTTTTTTTCCTGTGGTCCTACTGTGGCTTTTGAGGTCAGCAGAGCTCTTTGCTTTGGAAGTCAAGAGGAGGGGGGAGGATAGTTGTAGGATAGAAGTCTGAAATATGGCTCTCACCTTCTCAGCCAGTTTGGGAGGAGAAATTTAGGAGGATGCCCAGTCATCTCCATTATCCCCATTGCTGGTATTGATCACTGTGTTCCTCCACAAGCGAGGGGGCTCTCAGTGTCAGGTTCATGACTGTATCCCTAAGAAGGGAAGGGAGAGGTCAGTCATGGTGTACTCATAGGGTTGGAGTGGATCTTTGTGAAACGAGTCATTCTGCTTTCGTCGTCTCCTATCCACATTCCCGTTCAACACTCTCAGTGATGGAGGACGCACTACTAAACAGGGTGGTGTATTTCCTTGTTAGGCAGCTCTAATAACCCAGAATTCTTTCTGTAACTTTTGTCCACAGATAGCGTTGCCTCTGGCTCGGTGATACATACTACAGAGTCTTCCTTTGGTCTTATCTAGTTTTAATGTCCCCATTTTTTTTTTTTCATGTTACATCAAGGTTACCAGTTTTTAACTCTCATATTTCCCTTTCTCAGGGAACCTTCATTCTAGGTTTGTCCAAAATTGTACTGTTTGTTAGCAGCCGGGAAGGTGAGATACTTTCTGTGTGACAGCAAACTGTTCTAGAGTAGAAATAAAAGCTGAGTGGCAGCAGGATCTAGGGATGCATGGGCCTGCTGACTGAATAAGCCGTGTTTACTCACCACGCTTTCTCCCCTACCCTCACCCGTATCCCCAAACACCTGTGTGTTCCTCTTCCAGCCAGCCCATAGAAATGTGCCCTCTCCATGCTCCTTTGTTTTAGTCAGACTCTGGCCCCATTCTCTTCCTCATGCCTCCAGTCATTCAACGCTAGAAGCTTCTAATCATTCGACATGAGAAGCCCCTGCAGTGACCCATGTCCTGGATTGTACCTGCTTCGAGTTTCCTAGTTGGGCTTCTGTTTGAGCACAGACATATTTACACACGGCATTTCTGTGGCATAAGTGCCCCTGCCCCCTACATTCCTGTTCCTCCTCTATTTTGCTTCTCATAACAACATTTCTGGCAAGAAAAGTATGTCATGGAAGTCTCTTTTCATTAACTGAAGTATTAAAGTACAAATAATGTCTCATTTAATTAGTTCATTTTAATTTTAACCTGTGCTTTATCTAGAGAGTTCTATGTTATTTATGTGATAAAGGAGCGAGGGGAAAAAAAAAGTGAAACAATAGCTTTTCTGTTTTTTTAGACTCTTGAAGTTGGCTTCTCTCAGATATCCATGACTGAAGATCCTCTTCACTGAGCCCAGCAACCTATTCTAGACAAGACAGTCTGCTTTCTGGTAGCAGACTTGGAGGAAGGAAGGACACAATACTAGTTAGTTCTATTCATACCCAGTCTCTAGCTAGTCTTACAGATCTTATCTATCATAGCAGAACAGCAGTCCTGCTCAGAAACAGAATCTTTGAATCTTTGACCTTGGTGTTATAAACAAATACATCAAACCAGAGCTTTCCCCATTTTTTTGAAGATAAGACTTGAAGAAAAAATAAATAATTGCAGACCTGCAATCCAAGTGGTATTGTTTTTATGTACATGGTGATGAAGCACATTTTTATTAGTTTATTTACTAATCTGTGTTAAGGAGGCTGAAATAATACTAGCATAAATAAATATTAGGGCAGTGAGCTTGGCAAAAGAATTGACTGAGGGGTTTTTGGGGTTTTTTTGGTCATATTCAGGTCATGACAAAACAAATGATTTTTTTCTTCTATATTGTACCAGAAAATAGACTTTTAACTTTTGTGAAGAGAGGAAGAAGACTAGTGTAAATTAGGGGTAGAAAATGATCTGAGTTGAGAAATAATAGCCCTGTATAAACCTAAAAGATAGAAAAATCCAGAAAAAGTCCAAAGTTCTTTTCTAATAAAACTAATCCTTTTATAAGTAGATTTAATTTTTTTTAAATTAAGATTTGCAAGTATCTTGAGTCTATTTGATATGCAGTAGATAAGATCTGAAAGAAGATAAGGGCCACCACAGAAATGTATACTCTAAGACGCTTCCAAAGTGAGGGCTATAATTGACTAAATAGGTCCCAGAAACTCTAGTATCTAAAAAGTGCCAAAAAATAAAAGTATTGTCTTTTAATAACTTAAATATTCTCCTTATGAAAAAAAATGTTTAAAAGAAAATTATATTACTAAGAAGATGGATCTTGCAAAAATGGCCAAAACCAAGAGCAGCAACTAGAGGAGTGAGGGAAAAAAAATAAAACGTACACAAAGAAGCTCACAAAATAGGGATTTAAGGATCAACAATACATTATTTATAGTTGTTCTGCAAAACTAATGAAGCTATAATATAAAACAATTCTGAAAACAGGAGAGGAAAACTGTTGAGGAAAGCATACCTAACTACAAAGGCTGAAAAAGTAGATGGTTAAATATGATATCAAGATTTCTTAAAATAATTAAAGAACCATAGTTTCCATTTATTGAGTATTATGTACTGGGTGCTGGGCACTGTGCAAGGCCTTTCACAGCATCTCCCACTTCTCAACAACTACACAGAATGGGTATTACTGCCAGTGAGAAAGCTAAGGCTGGAGAGGCTCAGTGCCCTGCCCAAGGCCTGGCAGCAAGTCAGTTCAGATTTGCTCCTAGAGCTATCGAACTGGGGTCTTTCCCCTGGATCATGCTGTGTCTGTGTTGAAATATCTGTTACTTGGAAGTGAGACTTAAAGAAGTCAAATAATACTGTTCAAACTTGATAGCTTTTGGACTATCAATTTTGAGACACATGGTAACAGAATGGATATTTCCTTTAATGGGTCTGGAAATGCCATGGTCTGAGAAAAGTGATTGATTCAAGGTTACTGAGAAGTAGAGGCAGAGTTCTAACTCACATCTATCTAATTCTAAATTTGTGGGGTTTTTTTTTCTTTTTTTAAAATCCAGGGCAAAAGTCCATTTTTTGGATTGGAAAGCTGAAAACTTTAAAAAGTAAAACAATACTCCCTATAAGGTTTTTTTTCTTCCTCCCTATAGTTCTACTTTTGATAATTACCTGATAGTACTATATATGCTTTCAGCAATTAATAGTTTAAAAATATTTTAAAATTTTAATGTAAGGAAATTTTTTTTTTTTTGGCCACGCCCTGTGGCTTGCAAGATGTTAGATCTCCGACCAGGGATTGAACCCAGGGCCCGGGCAGTGAAAGTGCGGAGTCCTAACCACTGGACGGCCGGGCAGTTTCCTAAGGAAATCTTTAAAAATTAAAAAAAAAATTAGTCTTACTACTCAAGTACTCAAATGATTGGACTTAACCACTGAGTTAGTGATTTTCAATATTTTCAGAGTTCTGACACCCTCTTATACATTTTTGTGATATCCCTGTTCTAACTTACCCTTCAGTGCTCTGTGATAGATACTTATCATTAAAATTTAAAACAGCTTTGAGAGTTTATGAAACCAAAGTTAGGATGCTGCAAAATTAGGACTGGGGGCTTCCCTGGTGGCGCAGTGGTTGAGAGTCTGCCTGCCTATGCAGGGGACACGGGTTCGTGCCCCGGTCCGGGAAGATCCCACATGCCGAGGAGCAGCTGGGCCTGTGAGCCATGGCTGCTGAGCCTGTGCGTCCGGAGCCTGTGCTCCGCAACGGGAGAGGCCACAACAGTGAGAGGCCCGCATACCGCAAAAAAAAAAAAAAAAAAAAAAATTAGGACTGGGAATTATTGCATGGAGAAAAATTGCCTTTCTTGTGTAAAAGCAATTGTTTTAACATGGTGAGATGAAAACATCATTTGATTGGGTATACTATGTAAATACATTTATATAGATGACTCTTATTAAATTCTAGTCTATTCATTGGAGAATACACCTGAAAAATTAGAACATAATTTCATCAGGTAGCAGTCTTCCCCAAGATGCTCGAAGTATGATTAATCAGCAACTCAGTTTATCCATTCTTCTGGTCATAAGTTGATCCTCTTAGAATAATGATTTTAAAGGAGAGAAAGCTCAAAGGGAAAAGTAAATATATGTGGTCAGACAGTCACATAGATGGCAATGGGACTCTCAGTCAGGTTTTTCAGCTATGTCCATGACGCTTTGCCAAGCTCACTGGAGTTAGAACCTGTATTCATACACCCCAGAATTGTTAGTCTCTTCGGTAATCAGATGGGACCTAATTTTTTATGGTCTCAGTAAAACCCTCAAGTAATTATATAGTTCCGTTCCTACATAGCCAGTTTCCAAAAGGCAGGATGTATCACCAAAGGCAGGATGAGTAACAGTGATTCTGGGAAGAGCTGACTGGTTGCCTCATCTCAGGGTGAAGATCCTGGAGAACTATGCTTCTCAGAGGTCAGCCTCCCTCTGGCACCCCTGGGTCAGTTTCAAGTG
This sequence comes from Tursiops truncatus, assembly GCF_011762595.2. NCBI lineage: Eukaryota > Metazoa > Chordata > Mammalia > Artiodactyla > Delphinidae > Tursiops > Tursiops truncatus. Next base: position 59,444,398 of record NC_047040.1, on the reverse strand, counting down.
GGACTGATCCTGCCTCAGTTCATCCACATTCCCTGGACTTGCTCCGCACCAGAGGGTTCAGACTTATTCATATTGATCTCATCCTGGTTCCGATCTGTTTGTTCTGGAAGAATTTCTTCCCTCCCCCTCCTCCTCTCCCCCTCCTCCAGACTCAGAGACACCTAATCCTGAAGACCCAAATATACTGTTCTCAGTCTCCCAAGAAGCCCAGGCAGCTGTTTCCAAATCAGGATTTGCTTCGGATTCCTCTGGGGGCCACTTATGAAAACTATAGTTCTCAGATTTTACTTAATCTGATTGGAATCTTTCCAGCTGCAAAAGGCATAACAGGAATAGCCAGAAATTATTTATTCATTTGTTTATTCATTCATTCATTCAATACATACTTTTTAATGGAAAAGGTGTGATGCACCTAGCTGCGTAGTAGGTGCTGAAGACCCACGTGTAAATAGAAACGTGTCTTGCCTTTAAAGAATGTGAAGTCTGGTGGGAAGTAAGTGGGAATGATGAACGGATAAAAAGAGGGCCTGTGGTACAGAAGGAGAATTAACTCTGCTCGTGAGGCCCAGAGGAGGTGGTCAGGGACATCACTGGGCAGGGAAAGGCATTCTAAGCAGAGACACTAGCCTGTGCAGAGGTGTGGAGATGTGAAAGCGTGTACTGGCAACTGCAAATCAGTCCTCCTGCGTGTCTGGGGAGGGAAGAGACAAGAAGTAAAAGTGGCTATAAGTGGTGAAGGAAGCTCACAAGGAAATTTCCTGGAATTAAAAGACATGAGTCACAGACGGAGAGTATACTGAGTATCCCACCAGTTGAAAAAGACTCACCTCTAAGCATATCCTATTAATTTCACGATTCCAGGGATGACTACAAGGTCCTAAAAGCTTTCAAAAAGGAAAAAAATAATGTAAAAAGAATTAATAACCAGAGTAGCTTCAGGCTGCTCTACAGACACGTTAGAAACTAGATGGGTATGAGGTAATATTGTACTTCGGAAATTATAAGGAGATTATTTCCTATCTGTAATTCCGTACTACCAATCAAGACATTTTAAGACATACAGATTCTCCCAAAAAATTGCATCCTGGGCACTCTGTTCAGGTAGCTAATGGGAGATGGTACACTGTCAAAGTAAGGGAATAAACCAAGAAAGAGAAGCCAGGAGATCCAAGGACAGGCGTTCCCACAGAGGAAAAGGTGAAGGAAATGCTGAGGATGATGGGGAAGGGAAGTCCCAGTCAAGTCTGGCCTAGAGCAGCTATTCCAGCTAGATTGCCTGACGTTGAAGGGTATAGCAGGAATGTCTCCAAGAGAAAATGGAACACCCCACCCCTGCCAAATTACCCGATGTTTTTACTTAATATTGAGAGGAGTTTTGCAGTTCTTGGGAGAGTTTGATGAGGTGAGTACGTTTTAGGTGTATAAAAAGCTAAGCAGGGCTTCCCTGGTGGCGCAGTGGTTGAGAGTCCACCTGCCGATGCAGGGGACACGGGTTCGTGCCCCGGTCCGGGAAGATCCCACATGCCGCAGAGCGGCTCGGCCCGTGAGCCATGGCCGCTGAGCCTGCGCGTCCGGAGCCTGTGCTCCGCAACGGGAGAGGCCACAGCAGTGAGAGGCCCGCGTACCGCAAAAAAAAAAAAAAAGTCTAAGCAAACAACGAAAACAAAAACAGAACAACTAGTAACTCTGGGAGAAAGAAAAAATTATCCAAGAAAGGAAAATTCATTAAGTCCTGCTCAGCACTCTTGGGAATAATGTTTACTTTGTCAGACTACTGTAAACAGTGAATATTGACTTAACCAAACGTTACAGTAGAATTGGATGCTGGGAGGATTGGGCAAGTGTGACATATTTGTATGTAAGGGGGTAAAGGATGGGATATGAGAACTAAATCCTTATCTTCCACAGGGAGAAGTTAATAGGTAATAACTAAAATGGGACAATCAGGAATTAGCAATATAAAGACATTTTTAGAAATATAGATATAAAAATATCATATGAAATATAAATATCAGAATAAAACCCTAAGCGAGTTGAAATTAGTTCCCTCTGAAGAGAGAATTGGGTGTGGGGAGGGAGGGGAAAGGAGAGTTTTATTTTTTTGATAAAAGTAAAAGTGAATAATAAAAATATAGTGTCTATAATACTTAACACTGAGGAACTCTTGCAAGTGGTGTTTTCCATTTTGTTGAACAAACTTCTTTTTTCATCTTTATTTTTAAGTTTTAATGACATTTTCTTTTTTTATTAATTTTTATTGGAGTATGGTTGCTTTACAATGTTGTGTTAGTTTCTACTATACAGCAAAGTGAATCAGCTATACGTATACATATGTCCCCTCTTTTTTGGATTTCCTTCCCATTTAGGTCACCACAGAGCAGTAAGTAGAGTTCCCTGTTTAGTTATCTATTTTATACATAACATCAATAATGTATATATGTCAGTCCCAATCTCCCAATTCCTCCTACCCCCCCTTCCTCCTTGGTATCCATACATTTTGTTCTCTACGTTTGTTGAACAAACTTTTTGCGGATAAGAACAAATTTGCATGTTCTGTGTACCTACCTTTGGCACATTCTTAAATTTTCTTTTTTTTTTTTTTTGCCTTCTTTTCTGTAATTAGCTAAATATGAATTTAAGCAAAAGTAAGGTAAGTTGTTGACTCAGATAGGTACAGACTGTATCTGGATACTATGTTTATTTATGTAGACGCTAAGCTATCTTTTAAAGCGCAGAGGATAAACAATCCTCTCTCTTGCCTTCTTCCCAAAGTAGAGCTGAGTTTGGCTTCTGTTAAGAAATCAGCATTCTTCAGTGACCTGATGTTCCTAAAATGGGGTGGCTGCACGTTAAGATCTCTGAGCTTACTGTGTACATCACTCTGCAAAGCTGCAAGTTGTTTAAGAAGAAATTTTGTCAATCTGTATAGGTGCAAACTGCCTCCCTCCACCCTTTTCTTTGGAAAATAATCAAACTCCACAGAAAAATGGAAAGAGTAGTAAAACGCCCATATAACTTTCACCTAGATTCACCAGTTCTTAACATTTTGCTGCATTTGCCTCTTTCCTTTCTATACCCATTCACTTTTTTCGGAGGGTGAGGGGGAATTGAACCATTTTAAATTAACTTGGAGGTATCATACTTTAATACATCACCCAGTATATCTTTCAAGAGCAAGGACATCCTTCTACAAAACCAAAATACCATTACTTGCCACGGATAAAATAATATTATCTAATATATAGTTAATATTCAGATTTCCCTAAAATCTTAATAACTTCTGTAGTTTTGGTGGGGGGGATCCAGAATCTAGTCAGTGATTATGCATTGCATTTAGTCATCATATTTAAGTCCTCTGTGTGCTGTAAGTTTCTCTGCTTTTTTTTTTTTAATCTTTCATGACATTGACAATTATGAGGACCCCAGGGGAGTTGTTTTGTAGAATGTCCTGTACATATGGATTCATCTTTTTGCTCCCTCATTATAAGATTCTGATTTACAGTTTGGGAAGAATATGTATACAAACTTTTTTATCCATCTGCTTTTCATGCAAGTTCAAAACTTTAGACCCTCGTTTTCTTGTTTGTATGTTTTTGTTTTGTTTTTCCTGCTAATCTGTGGTTTGGTATAGGGTGTGAAGAATGACCCCTTACCTGGAGAATAGTAAAACTCCTTAGACTGCAGAAAATATCACTGTAATAATCTCTGGGAGAGGTAATCAGTTCCTCTGGAAACAAGCATAATATTTTTTAAAAAACATTCTTGGCAGAGTTCTCTGGATGACGTAATATATTTTGTAATCAAGGGCAAATTTTCTGCTCTTTAATTAAGTTCTGCTCCAGGATACAATCCAGGGAGCCACTTCTGCAAAACACTTGGCCAGCTCTTCTTCCATCCCGAAGCTGACCGCTTGCTTTTGAAATCCCAACACCGAATGCGCGTTCAGTTTGCAGCATCTGGGCCCTCCTGTGCCAGCATGCTCAGATGCTTAGGTTATGTATATTTTGTGTGAAGTGAGTACAACACGGGGAGATGGCGTGCCTCAGATGCCAGAAGAGCTGTGCAAGCCTGCTGCTGAGGGCATGCTTCCCGTTTGTTGGGGCTTTGGGGAAGGAGACCTGGTGACACAGTAGCCTTTAGGCAGAGCTGCTTGGGATGTGCAGGAAGTGGTGCTGCAGGCTTTGTCGGTGGGGGCGTGGGAATCTGAGCCATTTCTCTGCGGACAGCTGTGTTTCAGAGTCTGGACAAGTTGCTGTTGAATTTTGCATGGGCTGCCAGGGTAAGTGTTTTCATGTTGATTTGCTTATACTCTTGCTTTTCTTCCTCCTAAGTCATCAGGCCCTTTCTGGAAGTGCTGCAGGACTTGGTATACATTAGCTAAAGTGGAATACAGAGGTTTCACTCTAATATGTTTCTAATCCAACTTTCTTTTCCTTTCCCTCTATAGATTTCGTGGAAGTATAATACTTTGTCATTATGAGATGTCGTCTCTCGGTACCTCCTTTGTGCAAATTAAATTTGATGACTTGCAGTTTTTCGAAAACTGCGGTGGAGGAAGTTTCGGGAGTGTCTATCGAGCCAAATGGATATCACAGGACAAGGAGGTGGCTGTAAAGAAGCTACTCAAGATAGAGAAAGAGGTAAGGTCTTTTCCTGCTATCAGAAGTGGGCACGATAGCACTTATGTAAGCTTTTCAACCTGGAGTCAGAGGTCTCAGGCTGCCAGGGACCTAGCAGAGCCTTTGGGGTTGATCCGTGAGGCCGTTTCGCAGTTTCCATTCTGGGAGCTCCATAAATAGCAACCAATGCCACGTGTGCTGGGGGTTGAATTTTACTAGGGGTCATCTGAACTGAGAGGATTTCTTTCCATGGCGTGACAGACCGAATGTTCCCTGAGCTGTCGTCCAGGGGAGGTGAGCTTTCAGGCCTTCCCAGGCTTCAGGCTTTTCCCTGGGTCAGCCAAGAGGGGTCAGTAAAGAGTAGTGTGTAAAGTTTTCATCCCCTTTCCATTTTCTGTCCATTAATTTGTGGTCCTCAGGAGTTGTCTTTTGAAAAACAAAAAGCATTATTTTTCTACTGAAATATAAGCAATACCAGCTTCTTGCATTTCACCTCTACTTGAAGCCCAAAGTGATGGACTTTGTTTAATAAAGATGCTAGACAGAGAGCTGGCCTAGTTGTAAAATGGGAAAAAGGTCTTAACTTTCAGAGTCTGGGGTTTGTGCTGGTCCTAGTCAAGCCCAAAACTTATACACAGGCCCTTTATCTTTCTTAGGAAAGTGACACATCATCCCCACATTCCGTTGGGTACCTAAACTCCACAATAAAGCTAGTTGTGGAGCTGACCTGCAGGGGCTCAGGGCATTGATAACTTTTAATAGTTACCGTCTGGAGTTTGCTTTGGTCATTTCTACTTATGTCCTGTTTTGGCTTCTTATTGTTCTTTTCAATATCTTTTTGAAGTGAACTTTTCCATAAACATCTTTTAATCTCCCTGAATGATTTCATTTTTTTCACTGACTGCTGCCAGTGAACCATAGCAATTGATTGGAGATGGAAACCCAAGTAGAAAGCACTATGTGGCCTTCCGTCCCAGCACTGCTGTGTGACTGTGTAATCACCATCTGTGTTTCCGATTGTTGAAGCCAAGTCAGAAAGACTAAGATATCTCTGCCTTGGGGTATCTGTAGGTTGTGGAAAGCATTAAGAAGTGAGAGCTTTTAAAGCCAATGTGTGCCCCAAACCGAAGGGCACTATGTAGAAAAAGTTTCCTTCCCCTCATTTCTTGATCAACGAATTTTTAAAATAGTAGCCAAATAATAAAACCATTTCTTATTCTGGACTTGAACCTAGTTTTTTTATCTAGTGAACTCTTAAGCCCTTTACAGGCCAGCATTATTGTACCCATTCTGTAGGTTGGGAGATACAGCTTTGAGAAACAGGTTAAGCTGCCCCAGTAGGGGTAGGTGAAATCCAGGTCAGACCCCCTGTTCTCCAGTTTTTAACTCTGAAACCTCTAGCTGACCAGCTAAGAACAGAAAATAAACTAGTTCCATCAAATTTATATTCAAAGAAGTGTATAAGTATGCTAATCTTTTTAAGCATCATGCAACTTCAGTACAATGAACATGTTCTTGTGTGATTGTTGGATGTGAGAAAGACTTTATGAGACATGAAATAGATTTTGATAGGAAGACAATAATTGCAACCCATTCACTCCACCCCCATCCATACCCAATACCTTTTTTTACTGTCTTTGACAAAGCCAGGAAAATGACATAGGAAAGCACAGGGGTGAAAACAGGACCTGGAAACTGCCAAATCCTGCTCTTGTGTAGATATTTAACCTGAGTATCGTTCAGAATTGGAGTTGATTACAGTAAACCGCAGGAGCATACCTCATAAACTTCTAAGTAGGAAAAACAGAAACTCAGTGTCAGCTTTGGAGCTTGATTTAATCAGTGACTGTCCATGATAAAGAGACATGGGAAGTTATTGCAAAGCATCCCCACACTTACTGACTTGACATGCGTTTAAGATGTAAATAATTTTGGCTAGGGGTTGGCAGTTATTGGAAAGGAAATATGCATTTCTTATGTGAATGTTTGTTATACTGTATGAACTATGTATTGCCTTGGTGGCTAGATGTTTTCTCAGTGAAAAGATAAAGGTAATAAGCTCTGGATTTTTTCCAATTTATAGATTCAGTCCTGTGTCACTTGGTCATTTTTGCCAATGAATTTTAGAAGTGATGGAACATTTACTAATATGTTGGTAGCTCGCTCATGGAACTCTTTAAGAATGACCTAAGGGCTTCCCTGGTGACGCAGTGGTTGAGAGTCCGCCTGCTGATGCAGGGGACACAGGTTCGTGCCCCGGTCTGGGAAGATCCCACATGCCGGGAGTGGCTGGGCCCGTGAGCCATGGCCGCTGAGCCTGCACGTCCAGAGCCTGTGCTCTGCAACGGGAGAGGCCACAACAGTGAGAGGCCTGCGTACCGCAAAAAAAAAAAAAAAAAAAAAAAGAATGACCTAATATCTGATTAAATATATGTTTTGTGAAAGGTGGAGAAAATATATTCAAAACTCTAACTCTGCTTATGTGAGGGTATAGAGGAATGCTATTTATTTTTGCTTTATTCGTAGACCTCTAGTTTAGTGAGTATATGTTACTTTTCTGATTTAGAAAAAAAGAAAGAAAAATGGCATTTACTTAAAATCTTGGTAGTTCTTTAAAACTTAATTTTTTTGATATTCATCCATTTGTTTTATTTTTTAGATTCCACATATAAGTGATAGCAACAGTATTTGATTTCTCTGACTTATTTCACTAAGCATAATACCCTCTAGGACCATCCATGTTGTTGCAAATGGCAAGATTTTCATTCTTTTTTATGGCTGAGTAGTATTCCATTGTGTACATATACCACATCTTCTTTATCCATTCATCTGTTGATGGACACTTAGGTTGCTTCCATATCTTGTAAAACTTCATTTTTAAAAAACTTTTACACCTAGTGAAAAACTACAAGGATAGTACCATGAACTCTAGCATATCCTTCCCCTAAAATCATAACTAATTAACATTTTGCAACATTTGCTTTCTCTTTATATATTATTGATTTATATATATTCATACATATTTTAGTTTTTACTGAACATGAGAGTAAATTGCAGATGCTATGTTCCTTTATCCCTAAATACTTTAGCTTCTCCCAAGAACACAACTGTAATACAACTATCAAAACTTTTACCTATTGTATGAGTCTATTTTCAAATTTTGCCAATTGTCCCAGTAAAGGCTTTTTATGGCATTTTTTTCCCCAACCCAGGTTCCAGTCCAGGATCACATACTTCAGGGGGATCCCCAGCCTCCAGGATCTAATGCCTGATGGTCTGAGGTGGAACTGATATAATAATAATAGAAATAAAGTGCACAATAAACGTAGTGCGCTTGAATCATCCCAAAACCACCCCCCACCACTCCCCCCCACCCCCAGTCTGTGGAAAAATTGTCTTCCACGAAACTGGTCCCTGGTGCCAGAAAGGTTGGGGACCACTGACATACTGCATTTAGTGATATATCTACTTAGTCTGTTTTAATTTGTAACAGTTTTTCTGCCTTTCTTTGTCTTTTACACTTTGACATTTTTGAAGTGTGCTGGAAAGTTTTGTAGAATGTCCCTCATTTGGACTTCATCTGATTTTCCCTCCCTCTTGCCTAGTTTAAAGTTATGTAGTTTTGGTAAGAATGTTATATAGGACATGTGCCCCTGGTGTGTCTTAATGGAAGACCTCCGATGTCAGTTTGTCCCATTGTAGGTGATATTAATTTTGAACCCTTGATTAAGAGGGACTCACTCAATACCTCCCCAGTAAAATACCTGTTTTCTCTTTGTAATTAATAATTAAGCTATTGGTAGATACTTTGAGGTTATGTAAATATCTTCCCTCAACAAACACTGCCCAATGTTTTTAGCATCCATTGACGATTCTTGTTCGAATCAAATATTGTGACAGTTACTGTGTAGGAAGCAAAAGGTTCTAGCATAAATGAGAGCCTTTCTTCCTTGTTTCCTTACTTTTCACTTATTCACTCATTCATTTATTTATTGCTTCATTGTAGACTTACAGATTCTTTTTCAAATTCAAAATGTTATAGTTCATTACTATCGTTATTCACTTTCATGCTTAAATTGTTCCCGATTTAGCAAGTAGGAGTCCCTTAAATTTGGCTCCTATGTCTTTTTGATACTTCTTCATCATTTTTTTAGCCTTTTCATACTCCCTGGCACAAAAAGATGTTCCAGTCTCAGTTAGTTCCATTCCTGGAGTCAGGTATTTCTTCAGGAAGCCCTGATTCAGGGTACCTGATTTGGGAGTATGATATTTAGAAACCAAGATTTGGGTACTAGGTTTGCTTATTGTAGACTCTTTTAAAAAGAGCCTTTGTTCTTCCGGGAGAAAGAATGGTTATAGATAAATTTTATTTATGGGAGCATTTAATTAAAATTTTAATATACATCTGTATAGCTGTGATCTGTGATACACTCCTGTTAGAAATGTAAATTGATACATGTTTTGGAGAAGAGTTTAGCAAAATATATCAAAAATATTAAAGTGTTTCCTTCCTTTGAGCCAGAAATCTTACTTCTAGGACTTTATCCTAGGAAATAATCAGAGATATGCAGGAAGAAGGCTATAATAGGTTGCTTATCTCAAATAAATAATGAAGAATTAGAAACAACTCAAGTGTCCTACAACAAATTATCTTTTAAATTATGCTACATCTTACCACCCTCCCAAAAAAGTAAATGTGAAAGATGATGGTTGTGTTAATTAACTTGATCTTGGGAATCCTTCACAATATACGTATGTATATTGACATCATCCTGTTGTATACTTTAAATATATTACAATTCTACTTGTCAATTATACGTCAATAAAGATGAAAAAAATTATGCTACATCTGTATAATGGAATTCCATTGCATTTGGAAGAATACTTAAAGAGCTAGGAAAATGCTCATAATATATTGCTAAGTGGTAAAAAAGTTACAAAATAAGGTATATAATATCATCCCAGGTGTCTGTGTGGTGTTTTTCTTTTTCTTATACTTTCTGTTGTTTTTCATATTTTTCTATGATGATCTCATATTTCTTTTGTAAGAACATAACACTTTTATTATGAAATTTTTCAAACATGAAGAAAAGTTGAAAGGGTAAAAATGAACATCTGTATGTCTGCCATCTAGGATCTGTTATTAACATAAATACTTGCTTTATCACATGTATGTCTATGTATTCTTCCATCCATCAATCCATTTTGATGCATTGCAAGATAAGCTGCAGGTGTCAATAGTTTCCCCTTAAATACTTCAGCATGCATATCATTACCAGAGTTCATTATGTGTTTGCAGTTCTGTTTTCTTTTAAGGTAAAATTTACATACAATGAAATACACGTATCACTAAGTTTTGACAAATGTAAACACAGTGCAACCCATATATTTACAGGAAAAATACTCAAAAAAATCATAGCTCTGACAACCTTTGTCACTTTCTAAGGATGTTCAAGTGAATTAAGTTTTATAAACCTCTTTAGTCTGTCACAAATCACACATTTTTCAGTCTCAATATGTGCTTTCAAAATGTTTAATGTTTACTTCTACATTGCTTTCTCATAGCAGTGCTACAGGTTTTTCAGTGGTAATTTAGCTTGTTTTTGTTGGTTGCAGATTTACTTACAGAGCACTATTTATTTTTGTTACGAAAAGAAGTTTTCAACAGGAAAAAAATAATATGGTCTTAAGGGCATATACCAAAGGGAAGAAAAGAAGCCATTATTGTATCTTTTTGGTAAATTCCAGGTGAGCTGAGATCAAACCAAACTGCTTAGGCAGAAATTGAAGCAGGGAGTGGCGAGGGCAGAGGAAGACACTGTGGATCCCAGTGTCCTCTTTCCAACCACATACCCAGAGGAGAGCAGTCCCCACACGAGTGGTTCATCAGCTTCACAGCATGAACCAGGCATGTCTGTACCTGGTACTTTTTTCTGTCGGAGAGATGGAAACCTGCAAGCATTTGTGTTAACTTGAAATCTGTTGATATTTAACTGATGGTAGGAAACCGGATTTAAGTATGAGATATGAAGGAAACATGATTCCTTTTTATTTCCCCAAAAGAATGAAAAGGAAGCAGAATCCTCAAAAGGTGAAATATGAGGCTCCTTCTTCAATTGCCTTGACTTCTGCAAGACCCCACTCCCCTTTTTTTTTTTTTTTTTTTTTTTTTTTTTTTTGCGATACGCGGGCCTCTCACTGTTGTGGCCTCTCCCGTTGCAGAGCACAGGCTCTGGACGCGCAGGCTCAGCGGCCATGGCTCAGGAGCCCAGCCGCTCCGCGGCATGTGGGATCCTCCCGCACCAGGGCACGAACCTGTGTCCCCTGCATCGACAGGCGGACTCTCAACCACTGCACCACCAGGGAAGCCCCCTACTCCCTTTATTAAAAAAATCTATTTTCCTACCAAATTTGATTGTTGTAGAAATGTTGAAAGCCAGATAAATTCAAGTTTCAAAACTTTCCCACAGTATAAATATTTATAGGTAAAGAGAGAGGATCAAAATATCAAAACTGATCATAAGAACAGGAACTCTCAGTAACTTTTTATATAAAGGGGGAGATACCTGTGTGAGACAGAAAATACAATCTTGAAATTGACACAGAACTCAAAACTAAAAATGAGAGCTTTTATTATACAGACTTTATCAACATGTCAGCAATTAGTGCTTCACTAGAAGACTAGTTAATGTTGTTGTCATTTTATTAACTCTTGAGAGACCCTTTTTTCTCTTCTTTGCAGTTCTGTAGCTGACTTTTTATCAATGAATTATTACCTTTGCTTTAACTGTAGGAATGTGAGTTATTATTTAAGATAACCCCATGCAGAATTTTTCTGTCCGCAATCAGAATTTACCCATTCCGCATTCTATTCTTTTAGGTCAGTGGTTCTCAAAGTGTGGCCCCTGGACCAGTAGCATCAAGCGTCACTTGGAAATTTGTTAGAAATGCAAATTCTTGGGCCTCACCCCACCCCTACTGAGTCGGAAACTCTGGGGTGTGGCGCTTGGCGATCTGGGCTGCAACAGGCTTCCCAGGTGTTTCTGATTGCTCATTGGAGGTTTAGGTTGTACCTAGCCAATCATGTCAAATACAGACGATCAGTATGTTGACTCCAGTTTGGAATTGCAGGTACTTAGTGAAACTGGTAGTGGAGAGATTGTTGTTGTTAGAGGCTTTCGAGACCCTTAAATTCACCGTGCTCAGGTGACCACCTGTGCACAGGCCCTGCTTGGCAATGTCACTGGGCATAATGAACTCAAGGCAGACTTAGGAATGGCCGACAGACGGGAAACCTCAGGCAGATGCCCTGAGATTCCAAACCTTTTCCACTGGGGTTCTCACCTGACTTTGCAGCTTTGTCTTTCATTTTCTGACCTGAAACCACCTTCCCTTCTCGCCCCCTCCCCAACCGGGTCCAGCTGTGCTTCCATCCTGCTTTCCCATTTCTGTAACCTTGTCCACATTCTTTCCTTCACCTGTAATACCTTTGTTCTCTGCCTGAGCAGGTCCTACTCATTCTTCAGCTTTAATTTCTTCCTTCACTGTGAAACGTTCTCAGATCACACAAACGTAATTTTTCTCTTTTTCTTTTGAATTTATACCAGTTAGCACCCATACAGCTAATTTGACATGCGATTAAAACTGCCTCGTGGCTCTAGAAGTACTGTAAGGGAGGGCACTTAACTTTTCACATGAACGTGCCACGTATTCTCATCCGAAAAGTGGGGCTAATAACAGTACCTCCATCACAGGGTTGTCGAGAGGATTAGAGAACTTACCACGTATAAAATATCTAGAAGAGTGCTTGACACAGAGGAAGACTTGGGTGACTGTTAACTGTCGGTTATATCTTCACAATCATGCTCTAAAGTCAGGATAGCAGATAAGTGTCATGTTTTGTGAAAACTTCAATTTGTTGGTTCCTAGAACCTATGTTGAGAAGGGGTCAGTCTGCAGGAAAAATCCATGGCAAGGCTCAGCATGAACGCAGAAGGGCAAGCATGTATACGCAAGTGTATGCAGCATCCCTGGTGAGAACTCTCTGAGGGCAAAAACAGCCATTAACCATTGCCTTTGTTGCTGATGCTGTCACCATCCTGGTCATCATCACTGTACCAAGTACAGCTACCACTGTGAGCTGATCACTTGGTTAGGGGCTTTCCATCCTTGCCCTCTTCCTCTTCACAGTTGTGTTACAAGATTATAATCTCCATTTGATGGCTCAGAAACTAAGGCTCAGAGAGGTTAAGTAACCTGGCTAATATAAACAGCACCCTTCTTACCTGTCTCGCAGCACCTAGCACTGTGCCTTGCTCAGAGTCAAGTATTTATTCTTGGGATCGTATCGCTGTAGATGTCCCTCTCATTCTCATCCAGGGAAGATATCCTGTATGGACGTATCTACATTTTCTTCATTTACTCTCTTTGAGCTATGAAGAGGATAGAGCACACCTGTCTTCACTGTGTCAACTGTGTCACTGTACCACTTGCATTCAGCTACATAGTGGCTTCCCTGGTGGCGAAGTGGTGAAGAATCCACCTGCCAATGCAGGGGACACAGATTCGAGCCCTGGTCTGGGAAGATCCCACATGCCGCGGGGCAACTAAGCCCGCGCACCACAGCTACTGAGCCTGTGTTCTAGAGCCCTCAAGCCGTAACTGCTGAGCCTGTGTGCTGAACTACTGAAACCAGCATGCCTAGAGCCCCTGCTCCGCAACAAAGAGTAGCCCCCACTCACCACAGCTAGAGAAAGCCCTCATGCAGCAGAGAAGACCCAACGCAGCCAAAAATAAATAAAATAATTAAAAAAAAATACTATAGCTACATAGTACTCTTAGTTATTGGTTTGATTTTTATAAATTCCTTTGCTTTTGTACCTTTTTTAGACCGGCATGCCATTTCCACTTAAGGAATTTTAAGCATTTCACTATGCCATGCTTTGGTTTTTTACTACATACATAAATCATTACTTTGAATTAGAGAATAAGCAGTTTAAAATAATGGATCATTTTATTTGATCATTAATGTAGTCACCACTCCAAAGGTATATATATAAAACAGCTATCCATCACTCAGCTCTTTTCCGTGAGACATTTCTGTTACTGGGAGCTTATAAGACACCCCAAAGTGAACTGCTATAAAGAGATAGAGAAAATTGGACAGGGACTTCCCTGGTGACGCAGTGGTTGAGAATCCGCCTGCCAGTGCAGGGGACACGGGTTTGATCCCTGGTCCGGGAAGATCCCACACGCCCGTGCACCACAACTACTGAGCCCCTGTGCCACAACTACTGAAGCCTGCACGCCTAAAGCCCATGCTCCACACCAAGAGAAGCCACTGCAATGAGAAGCCTGCACACTGCAACGAAGAGTAGCCCGTGCTTGCCGCAACTAGAGAAAGCCTGCGTGCAGCAACGAAGACCCAGTGCAGTCAAAAATAAATAAATAATTTTAAAAAGAAAATTGGACACATGTTGAACAAATATGTAAATTACACGAGTAAGCGTATACTACTGATATATCTGAAGGTAACACAAACCTTGTGGAGAGGTAACCTTACGCTGAGGAAAAGCTGTAGGAATGGCTTCCCCTGGGACCAAGAGGAATTTAGAAAATTACCTGAATTATAAATAATTTTCTTATCATGTTATGTGAAATGCAGTTACATTAAGACAAACATCATTCTAGGATATTTTCAGATCACTTATGCGACTGTAATAGTGTTTTATTTTCAAGAAAAAGCCCCTATCCTTCTTATTTTTGCTTCTCAGTCATTTAAAAATTTTTTAATCCTTTCAAAACTTTGTTAGATTACAGACTTACTTGCATGTGGAGGTGTTTTCAATTTGCCATATGTAACATTACATATTACAACAGTTATTTCAGCTTTTCATTAAAGTTATTATTGATCTCAGTATATTAGGCAATAAACATTTCAGTTAGTTAATAATATTTTTCCAGCCATCCTCTAAATATTGTGCTGAAATCAAACCAATGAATGTATTCCAGTAAGGCTGTTATATCCTGACTAACTGGTGTTATACAAAGCTAGGCTCTTGCTGCTAGAAGAAAAATAGTATGAAGCATGAATTGGATTTTTGAGAAACACAAAGCCTAATATGGAGAGAACAATTAAAAAACTGAAAAATTGGAGGAGAGGAAGAGCTACCTGGGAGTGTTTCAGATAGTTTTCAAGTAGATATGATTAATTCTCTGTCTTCAGAATAGAATTATGTCACTTGGGTATTAAAAAGGTGTGTAGAATTTTCTTCTCTGCTTTCTAGTGAAGACAGGAAGTCACTCTCACGGAAGTACTTAAGACAGAGACCATCTTATCAATTTTTTTTTCACTGGTGCTTGATTCCTGCTCCTGGTTAGGACAACCAGTTTCTGTCTGAAGGCTGCCATCGATGACATGTGAGTTGCAGGCTGTTCAATTTTGCAACAGTTTAATTCTTAGAAAGTTCTTTATAATGTAACTTCCAGCTGTGGATACTGGTCTCTTTTTCTGGGGCCATACAGAACAAATCTTACCCTCTTCCTTCCATATGTCTGCTTCTTGAACTTAAGATTTGTATCTGATTGATCTTTTTTTCTAAGCTCTGCATTGTACCCAGCCCACCATAAGCAATCAATAAATGCATAGGGAGTAAATAAAATTATAAACCTAGTAATCATATCTCAACTTTCTCTTCTTCTGTAAGATTTTCCAGGAAGGTTTTGCTCTTCCTGAATCTACAGAAAGGAACAGTCTGCATTTCTAGTCTACTTCATTCCTAGCCTTTTCTTCTCCACGTTTGACTGATCTTTTGAGCTCTTAACAAATTAGTTTGTCTTTGAATGAAAGGTTCTGTTCTGTGGCTGTTAGGCAGGATTTTCCTGGCCATGGTTCTTATCTGTTTTTTGTTTGTTTGTTTGTTTGTTTGTTGTTTTGGGGGTACGCGGGCCTCTCACCACTGTGGCCTCTCTCGCTGCAGAGCACAGGCTCCAGACGCACAGGCCCAGCGGCCATGGCTCACAGGCCCAGCCTCTCCGCGGCACGTGGGATCCTCCCGGACCGGGGCACGAACCCGTGTCCGCTGCACCGGCAGGCGGACCCCCAACCACTGCGCCACCAGGGAAGCCCTGGTTTGTTTTTTTTAACATGTTTCCAAGAAAGGAATCCAAGATGCTTTTTCTTAGCAGTGTTAATATCTGATGTTCATGATTCATGACCTGAGAAAAATTAAGGTGTCCTAAATGAAATGAGACCGTTGGAGTCTTAATGACTTGAAAATATGACTTCTACCCCTGATACCATTTAGGAGAATAGCACTTGGTAAAATTAGCTACATTACAGCAGATACACTGTTAAGGATGGAAATGTCTGGTGAGTGTTTGTGCAGGCTCTGCTCAAGAAGGAGGGGACTACATGGCCGATCTGCTTTTGAAGACAGATTATATTAAGTAATTAATGAACAAAATCCATTTAACTCACTACATTTTAAAAACATGCAGAATAGTGCATCCTTTAGTGGGAAACAATTGTTTCTGTTATTGGGACTATAGTCGTAGAGCCTATCTCAAGTATGTATTCATTTTATTTTAATCATTGGGTGGGTATTTTAAAATATAATACATAGTTTGGTTAACATCTAAACTAACTTCTACTAAACTAATTAGCTGCTGACCAAATCTTTAAAGTTATGAAAGTGGAGAACTTTTTTCCCTTAAAAATCTCAGGATAGGGACTTCCCTGGTGACACAGTGGTTAAGATTCCGAGCTCTCAATGCGGGGGACCCAGGTTCAATCCCTGCTCGGGGAATTGGATCCCGCGTGCATGCTGCAACTAATAGTTCACATGCCATGACTAGGGAGCCGGCAAGCTGCAACTAAGGAGCTGGCGAGCCACAACTAAGGAGCCCACTGGCTGCAACTAAGGAGCCCGTGAACTGCAACTAAGGAGCCCACCTGCCGCCACTAAGACCGGGTGCAACCAAATAAATTTTTAAAAACTCAGGATAATTTCTTAACCTCAAAATAAGGCCTCTAAGTGTAACCTACATTCTTCTTTGGGAAAAACTTGGGAACTGTGGCTAAGGCCAGGGTACTGGTCTCAGAACAGGGAGGATATGTGGGAAATTCTGATTCCAGTTAGACTTACTGTAAGTGCAGATCAGACCACGAACAGATCTAGTAAGAGATCAAGACATTAATATTAACTGGATTTGGGGGTGTGGAGCATTAAAAATTTATACTCTACCTTTTTTCAAAAACTATTTAAGATTATTAGCAGGTAGAATAAGCATGTTTTTGAGATTCCAAGGAAGACCCTCTTTACCCCCCAAATCTCCCAGACCTGAATGTAGGGTAAGGATATATAAGCAAATTAACATTTCCTGAGTTCCTGTTTTTGACAGCCTCTATTCCAAGCCGTTTACATATATTCTCTATTTAATCCTATTGCTGATGCCTCAAATTTTAGCATTGTAATTTCATTCTTTAAGATTGTTTACCCTAATAAAACTGCAAATACCACTGAGAAAAGAAACATGTTAGTAACACCTCAGAGTAAATGACATATGTGATTTTTCTTCCTGGGACATACCTTTCTAGGTGGGCAGATGCACAATTGATGCTGTAGGAGACTGTGACCTACACAGATGAGTAGGAAATCTCCTTTTCTGTGTTCTGTCATCCAAAAAATATTGGATATTTATTACATGCCAGGCACTGTTCTAGATACTGGAGCCACATCAGTAATAAAATAAATAGACAAAAAACTTACAAAAAAATAGACAAAATTCATGTCCTTATAGAGCTTTACCTTCAAATGTGGGAAATGAAACAACTAACTGAAGGGTATATTAAAACATTATAAAGACCCTTATGCCTCTTAAATATGGGCTGAACTTAGTGACTCACTTCCAAAAATTAGAGTATAGAAAAGAAAAAATCAGTAACTTTACAATCAACAAAGGTGCCAAACACTACCTTAACCAAGTGACATGGGTTAATATCGTTAGTGTTAAGCCATGCTGCTAGCCCATAACCCCAATATGATGTGATGAGAAAACCACTTCACCTCTGTGGTCCTCTTCCCCCCAAACCCATAACCCCATTCTAGTCGTGAGGAAAATATCAGATAAACCCAAAATGATGGACATTCTACAAAATACCTGGCCAGTACTCCTCAAGGTTATTAAGGTCTTAAGAAACCAAGAAAGACTGAGAAACTGTCACAGTCCAGAAGAGATTGAGGCATGATGACCAAACATAATGTAGTATCTTGCACTGGATTCTAGAACAGAAAAAAAAAAAAAGACATCATGTTAAAAATGGTGAAATCTAGATAAAGTCTGGAGTTTAGTTAATAGTAATGTACCAGTAATGGTTTCTTAGTTCTGATACATGGACCCTGGTGATGCAATATGTTAAAATTAAGGGAAGCTGGGTGAGAGGAATGATCTGCATTATCTTTCCAACTTTTCTGTAAATCTAAAATTATTCCAAAATAAAAAGTTTATATTAAAAAAGTGAGGAAAAACATAGAGCAGAGTACAGGGCATCAGGAGCGCCAGTATGGGGCTACTGTTGCCAGTTTACATGGGCTGGTCAGGTAGGCCTCGTTGAGAAGGTGGTGTTTGAGTAATTGCCTGGAGTAAGCGATGAAGCCATCTGCTTACACGGGGATAAAACAGTCCACGCAGAGGGAACATGCAGATGCCAGGTGGGAGCACGCCTGGTGTGTTGGGGAAGAGCAGGGAGGCCACTGTGGCTGGAGTGGAGTGAGTGAGGGGGGGAAGAGACAGGAAATGGGGCCAGAGAGGTAACAAGGCCAAATCGGATAGGGCCTGTAGGCAATTGTAAGAGCTTCTGATTTAAATCAGGAGGAAATGGTGAGCAGTTCAATGCTTTGGAGTAGAGAAGTGAAATGACTTATGTTTTAATATGACTACTCTGGTTACTCTGCTGAGAAAAGACCATATGGGGCAGGGGCAGAAAGACCAGTTAAATTATAATCCAGACAAAGAGATGTTTGTGGCCAGGCCCAGGAAGGTTACACTGGTGGCAGTCAGAGGCGGTTGAATTTGGGGTATATTTTAAAGATAGATCTAACCAGATTTGCTCACTGGACGTGCTGTGTGAAAGTAGAGTCGAGGAAGTCTCAAAGGTTGTGCACTGAGGACGTGGAAGGATGCATCGGCCATCATGGGAGAGGGGGAAATCATGGGTGGAGCAGGTTTGTGAGAGCAGATCAAGAGTTCATTTTTGATACAGGCAATGAACCGAGGAAGGAATTAGCCATCTCAAAAATACCACCTACAATGCAACGAAAATATGAGATAATTGGAAATAACCCAAATGTCCATCACCAGATGCATGGATAAACAAACTATGGTGTATGTACGCAATTAAATAGTATTCATTCCTTTAAAAGGAGGGTAATTCTTTTTTTTTTTTTTTATTTTGCGGTACGCGGGCCTCTCACTGCTGTGGCCTCTCCCGTTGCGGAGCACAGGCTCCGGACGCGCAGGCTCAGCAGCCATGGCCCACGGGCCCAGCTGCTCCGCGGCATGTGGGATCTTCCTAGACCGGGGCACGAACCCGTGTTCCCTGCATCGGTAGGAGGACTCTCAACCACTGCGCCACCAGGGAAGCCCAAAGGAGTGTAATTCTTATACATGCTACAACGTGGATGAATCGTGAAAACATTACGCTTAGAGAAATAAGTGAAACACAAAAGGACAAATATTGTATGATTTTACTTATATGAGATACCTAAAATAGGCAAATTCAGGTACAGAAAGTAGAATAGTGATTACTAGGGGCTGTGGGGAATGGGGAATTGTTTAATTGGTATAAAGTTTCTGTTTGGGATGGTGAACAAATTCTGGAAATAGACTAGTGGTGATGGTTGCACAACAGTGTGAATGCATTTAATACATTGTACACTTAAAATGGTTAAAATGCTAAGTTCTGTATTATGTAGCACAGCTAAAATATAAAGTTCTATTTCAGAAAAAAATGAAATACTGAGGGATACATTTAACGAAAGAATTGTGCAGTATCTTTACCCTGAAAACTATAAAACATTGCTGAGAGAAATGAAAGAAGACATAATAAATGGAGAGATATGCTATGTTTATAGGTCAGAATATATGTCAAGATGTCAGTTCTCCTGAAATTGATTTATATATTCAATACAATCACAACCTACGGCCAGCTTTTGGTAGATATTGATAAGCAGATCATAAAACATATATGGAAATGCGAAGCACCTGGAATAGCCAAAAGAATTTTGGAAAAGAGAGCAATGTTGGAGAACTTACGCTACTGCCTTATATCAGTACTTACTGTAAAGCTACAGTTTTCCACATTGTGTGGTGTCAAGATGTATGGATAGAACAGTGGAACAGAACAGAGAGTCTAGACATAGACCCACACATAT
This sequence comes from Tursiops truncatus, assembly GCF_011762595.2. Taxonomy (NCBI): domain Eukaryota; kingdom Metazoa; phylum Chordata; class Mammalia; order Artiodactyla; family Delphinidae; genus Tursiops; species Tursiops truncatus. The sequence continues at coordinate 59,424,345 of NC_047040.1, read as the reverse complement.
TTGGTCAATAGATTTTTGACAGAGGTCCCAATGCAGTTGAGATGAGGATGAAAAGATGAAGAAAGGATCATATTTTCAATAAATGATGCTGGAACAATTAGTGTCTATACGCCAAAAATTTCAGAACCACTGGAATAGGGAAATGTAGTTGGTTGCTGAGTACCGATAAGGGTGTGTGTTTTCTCCAGGCATATTCAGCTCAACAGGTGCAGGAGTGGAGTAGAAAGAACATCGGATTTGTTCACGGTTGTGGTTTTCCTGAGTAAAGTGAAGTAAAAGCAGGACAGAGGAGGTGAGGATGGATTGAAGGGAAGGACTCTATGAATTGCCATGGAATTTAAGTGAGGGGAAGAGGGGAAGGAAGACATCCGGGAAGGGAATGGCATGAAAAGATGTAGGAACTGGTGATTGTAGGGCGAGGGGCTGCTGGAATCCAGCTGCTAGAAGGAGGGAGCAGGAAATATAAGAGGTGGGATGGGTGGATATTGGATTACGGACGGTGCAGTTGCTGGTCATGCAGGGTCTAGGGTGTGACCAAAAGGATGTGCTACTGAGGTGTGTTGAAGGATTAGATTGTTGCAGCAGAGTTCAAGGACTTGAGAGGACAAGTGTCTGAGGCTCATTTATGTGCATGTAAACATTCCTACACTATGTGACAAGAATTGTAATCGGAGAAAATGGCAGTAAGCTAGGAGCTGAAATCATCAAGCAATGAAAGGGAGTTCTCTGGAACTTGTATATGTTGGCAACTGTAAAGGATAATGGATGATGCAATCTAATGACATAGATTCAGCTTTTAGGGAGGGGAGAGAGAGCTGTCTGGAAACAGTTATGAGGAGCCAGGAGGACACCTTGTTCCCCTCCAGGCCCCATGGAGCAAGTGCTGAAAGAGACAGACTAGCTGTCATCGGGAGAGCTGCAGAGGAGAGCTAGCTCCTGTCAGAAGATGAGGGAAGGTCTAGGGAAGTTTAGACTTTCGGCGGAAATGTAAAATGGCATAGCCTGCTGGAGGGCAGTTTTGGAGACTGACAGAAGTCTTAAAATGAAATGCTATTTGATCCGTCACTCTAACTTTTAAGAACTTGTTCTAAGGAAATAATTGGAAAAGGGCACATGCGTATGTGTTAAGAGTTGTATATGGCCATGAAAAATGGGAAACAGTGAGCATATGCTACTTTTATAATCAGAAAAAAAAAAAGCTAACCAAATGCATGGAATCGTATAGCATGGAGACGGGAAAGACATCTTTACGATTTGTCAGTTTTGTACACAACGGCAACTCACCCCCTGTTTAGTTTTAAATCATGAAAGTACCTTGAAAATATACTCATATGCTTTTGGTATTTTCTGCTTCAATTCCTGTAGAGTATCATTGATGGCATCCTTTTTTTTTTTTTTTTTGTCATGCCACACGGTTTGTGGGATTAGTTTCCTGACCAGGGATCAAACCGGCCCCTCAGCAGTGAAAGCGCAGAGTCTTAACCACCAGACCACCAGGGAATTACCCATGGCCCCTACTTTTAGTCTCCTTGTTTATCTTAATTTTTTCCTCTTAATTTCTTTGCTGTCATGAAGTTCTGCATACACGTGGTATAAAGGAAACATGAATTCTACTTAAGAGTCTCTCCGGGTATGAGTTGATAGCTGAAGAAACACTGCAGGCATTTTAAGTTAAAATATTGTACACTTCTTTGGGTTTGACTTCTTAATCTTGTAGTATTCTTTAGGAAGACAAATAGAACATTTGATTACTAACCAACAGGGCTTTAGAATTTTGCCTTTGTTTCTAGCTGGCTCCAGATTTTGGTAATTATAAGGGGGAGAAATCTGTATTAGTTCTGTAGGTGAAAACTTGTAAAGAACACATAACCAGTACTTGGGTGGTATTTGAAATGTGTTTTTTCCTGTATTATGGTAGATTTTTTTTTCTTTTTGTTTTAGCAAATTCATAAAGGTTCTGGAATGTTTACCCACAGCCATTTGTCAGGATGAGTTAGGAAGAAATTTTCCTTTTTAAGAACTGCATATAAACAGAGAAAAACATTTCACACCTGTTTATCTTAGCACGGCCTGCAGAGAAGGAGAGGCAGATTCTCCATTAACTCTTCCCTTCAGAGAGGAGTTTAGAAAAGAGACAGAGCAGCCTGTGACCTTATCAGCCTTGAGTAAGGACACTCACAGCCAGCTGGAGGGGCCCGCCATTTGTGCCTACAAACAAAAACCTTTCCTACGTTTCTTATTTCTCTTTTTGAGCCCCTCTGTACAGTTCTTTCAACTCACCTAGCTGAATTGTCTATGTTCATAAGATACTTCTAGGATACATTTTCAGAAATACACTTTAGAATTTTTTTCTTTAATGAAAACTACCTTTCAGTTTTGGTCCTCATTTGATACAGAAAATGTCTCTCTTATCCTCGTATATTAGGAAATCTAGTTGTGGGGTGGGGTAGGGTGGGTGGGGTGTGATATATTTGTCTCCTCTAAAGGAACGTCTGATATCCTCTTCCTTTTAAGATATTAATTTGATTCAGTAATAAGTGAGGCATAATAAGTAAAATTAATAACCTTTTAACTTTTTTTAAAAAAAATTTATTTATTTTTGGCTGGTCTTTGTTGCTGCACGCGGGCTTTCTCTAGTTGCGGTAAGCGGGGGCCGCTCTGCGTTGAGGTGCATGGGCTTCTCATTGCGGGGGCTTCTCTTGGTGCACAGCACGGGCCCTAGGCGCACGGGCTCAGTAGTTGTAGCTCGCAGGCTCTAGGGTGCAGGCTCAGTAGTTGTGGCGCACGGGCTTAGTTGGTCCGCAGCATGTGGGATCTTCCCGGACCAGGGCTTGAACCCGGGTCCCCTGCATTGCCAGGTGGATTCTTAACCACTGCACCACCAGGGAAGTCCAATAACCTTTTAACTTTAAAAAGAAACAAAGTCCTTTTTTTTATACAACTTATAAATCAAAATAAGTGGTGTCCTCGTTGACTGAATCAGTCCGTAAGCCGTATAAGAAAATCAGCCTGCTTTCTCATTTGCTACCACCCCTCTTCCTGGACTCTCTCTCCATGCAACTTATTTAAACCACTTCATGTTGCACACATTCCTGTCTTCCTTGATTTCAGTACCTGCCTCAGTTATTGTTTCTGTCTTGTCTTTGACCATCAACCATCCTGAGTGAATTTGGCATCCACTTTAAGGACCCTTGAACTGACTGCAGACTTCTGTCACTACCATTTGCATGGCTTTTAGTTCCACTTACCTTCAGCCACTTATGGGTAAAACCTCATAGCTTAGAACTGCTCTGCCTTCAAAATAGCCAGCCTGAGCTTCCCTTCTCTGCCCATAATTTATTTTACCCAGTCTTCAGCAGCCCTGCTTTTCTTCATCCTTATCACGGCATCTAGCCTTTATTCTCCAACCTCAGCACTCCCTTTTGGATTCATTTGCCTCCGGGCCTGCAGGTTTCCCACCGTGCACTTATGTCAGTGTTCACCTCTTTAATCCTGTTAAATCCCTTTGTTCGTATCTCCTGGACCTATTCCTTGAAGACAAAGACAATGGCTTTGTGCATCTGTGCATCCCCTTGCTCCGTGTTCACTATTTTCTTAATGGGCAAAATGACATTAACATATGTATTCACAGGTTTCGTTTTAATAACTTTTGACTGTGTCAAAAATTAAACCTGCCATCAGAGGACAAATGTTTATAACACTCAGGAACCCAGCTAATGGAATCGCAGGGCCTGTAGTTTTAAATCAGGGCTGCAAACTGCAGAGTCTACATACGGTAATCTGAAGGAGTAAAGTCAGCACAATGGCAAGTGGAGGGAACTGGGGAGGTGGAGAGGGCAGCTCCACTGTGTACAGCTGTGTGCTAGTCCATCAGGGTTGTCACGGTTAAATGTGGTACCGACGGGTAGCTCATGGGTATTTCTGTCGTATAGGTATTTTGTGTTTGGTCCACACAGTATTTTAATTTTAAAAAGTTCATTGTCGACATTTAAAATTTAGATGATTTCATATGAAAATCCAGATTTCTAGCTTCCTTGAAAAAGAAGCAAACTGGGTCCTGTTGTTGAGTGGTGACACTGATGACTTCTTTGATGAGGGCAAGGCTCATTTGGGAGTATTAATTCTAAAAGATTTAGTAAAGATCAGTACTATAATTTTATAATTATGCCTCACTTAGTAAGATGCAATTTTCATTAGTATTTAACAATGCAATCAATAAAATAAAAAGAAGAATTAGGGCTTCCCTGGTGGCGCAGAGGTTGAGAATCTGCCTGCCAATGCAGGGTACATGGGTTCGAGCCCTGGTCCGGGAAGATCCCACATGCCACGGAGCAACTAGGCCCATGAGCCACAACTACTGAGCCTGCACGTCTGGACCCTGTGCCCCGCAACAATAGAGGCCATGACAGTGAAAGGCCCCGCGGACTGCGATGAAGAGTGGCCCCTGCTTGCCGCAACTAGAGAAAGCCCTCGCACAGAAACGAAGACCCAACACAGCCAAAAATAAATAAAGTTTAAAAAAAAAAAAGAAGAATTAGTCTGTTAAAAAATTTATCTGTGGGCTTCCCTAGTGGCACAGTGGTTGAGAGTCCGCCTGCCGATGCAGGGGACACGGGTTCGTGCCCCGGTCCGGGAAGATCCCCCATGCCGCAGAGCGGCTGGGCCCGTGAGCCGTGGCCACTGAGCCTGTGCGTCCGGAGCCTGTGCTCCGCAACGGGAGAGGCCACAGCAGTGAGAGGCCCGCGTACCGCAAAAAAATAAATAAACAAATAAATAATTTATCTGTGAAGTATATCTGAAGGACTAAGGAATGTTAAGCTGAATCTCTTAAGAATGCCAAGAGTTCCTCTTATGAAGAAGGGATATGTTCTTGGTAAACTTTTAAACTTCCTCACTGATTTTTTTCCCTAATAAAACATACTGAACTCTGTTCTTGGAATGGACTTTTAGCACAGAAATGTAAAGTACCAATACAAAAACACAAAATGTGTAAGTCATGAGCTGAAATGTATCTTTAAGCAAGAAGCAGCTTTGCAAACTACAAATATCATATTTCCTGAATTATTTCTGATTTGATAGCGGTACCTTCCTTATCTCCATTCATTTTCCCAAACTATAGACATGGATTATATTTTTATGTGGCAAAGTGTTAATGGAGTGACTCTTTGGTTTCTGTCCTACGTGGCAATAAAGGAATGAGATGAAAACCAAGAAGAGTGATAATGAAAAGATCACTGTCTCTTTTCCATTTTCTTTTTCCACATGAAGCTCTCTCTCCTGTCCTCAGTTATCTCTGTAAGGAAAGCTCCTCTGAAAAACGAAATCTTCCTTTGAAGATTCTGGAACGATCAGGCTGTGCATATTACTCTTGTTTTTACTGATTTGCTTCTATGATAGTGAAATAAAACAGGTAACATTTTATGCATAGTAAAATATTATATTTGCAGGCATTTCCATTCCATTTAAAGGCTTCTGCCTCTTTTTGGAAGTTTTTCCCCCAATATGAGGAGTGTTAAGTGCATTGATATATTTGATTTTTTCTTTCATTGATGAGAGAGTTCTTTTAAAATGATGAAGTTTGTAGCAATATAAAGATAAAATTTTATATGAATTGGCCCCTTGATGATTTACCCATAAATGAAAATAATACCAAGGCTCTTATATGCCTCAACTATTTTGCTATTTATTTTCTTAATAAAATTTTGTTTTTTACAATAAAATTGTAACCTCTATATCCTTAATTGACCAAGAATTGGTTGATAATTTCCAAGATTACACAATACAGGATAGGACAGATGTTAGGGTAGCTTAAAGGAGTGCTCATCTAGAAAATGTCTCTGAGTGGGACAACAGTCATAAATCATTTTTGGCTATGGAAATTTTTGTTAATCTCTTGTGGAATCTAATACCAGAGACACTCTCCCCTGAGGTATGTTAGGAAAACATCTAAGTTATATATAAAGGCCTTCTCTGTTCAGTTAGAGTGAAGTACCTGCCATTTGTCAAGGTAAAGAGGGTGGGAATGGGGTGGCGGATGCTTGAGGGAGTGGTCAATGGAGAGATGTAACAAGAGTATCTAAACCTCTGGTAAGGGGGACTTCCCTTATGGTGCAGTGGTTAAGAATCCGCCTGCCAGTGCAGGGCACACGGGTTTGATCCCTGGTCCAGGAAGATCCCACATGCCGCGGAGCGACTGAGTCCTTGCGCCACAGCTACTGAGCCTGCGCTCTAGAGCCTGTGAGCCACAACTACTGAAGCCCGTGCACCTAGAGCCCGTGCTCCGCAACAAGAGAAGCAACTAGACAAAGCCCACGTGCAGCAATGAAGACCCAATGCAGCCAAAAAATAAATTAAAAAAAAAATTTTTTTTAAATAAAGTAAATCTCTGGTACAGCAGGAGACTCACCCCAGGGGGTTTTCTGTTCTTTATACAATTAGAATCAGAAAATTTGGGACCTTAAAACATATTATCTGAAGCCAAGTATTTTTGCTCTCGTTGTTTTACAGATGGAGAAATATAGCCATGTACAATAGTAGACCTTAAGATTAACTATGTTTCATCTCTTTTCTCTTTGTAATTCTGTTTTCTTCCAATCAAGTCAGAATATTTCTTAGTTTATTGAATTGTTTACATTTAAGGAGATAAAAATCTTTCTTTAAATAGATGTGCCCAAAAGAATGCGATCTGATATTAGTTAGTAACATTAATGAGTCTGGTTCGGGGAGACCACAGAGTTTTATGGACCTGTTAGTTTTTTGAAATTATTTCCAGATTCTTGGCTCCGTGTTATGGGCTTGTGGTGGAGAAGCAATTTATAAAAGCAGCAAGTAAAAAAAGTAACCTATAAATATTTTACGTGTTGGTTCCTTGGGTTGACTGCGTGTCTAATTTTGATCTCTGTGTCCGTGAATACTCAGGACCCACAAACATACACCCACACGAACACACCCACACACTTTCTCCCTTAGGTTTTCACAAGACCTTTTCATGGAATCAGTGATTTTACGGTATAAAGCAGGGAATGGAGATTGTGTTTGACAGAGACTAGGTTCCTTAAAATGGAGGAAGTCCTTAATGGCAAGGCCTGACTTAGAAGTTGGTGGTAGTTATGTCTGTTCACCATCATTTTTTGCATCTACATCATCATATATGTAGGGCTTGATTTCAGACTGTCTTCTTTATTCAAGAAATTACAGCTTCTTCCTGTTATTTACTTAAAATATTATCAAAATAATGGTAACTAAGTGTGAAAAATGTACCGTTTGTAAGGTTAGTAGGTCCTGTCCAGTGGGTAATACCATGATGTAAGAGAGGCCTCAGTACAAAACAGCAGATTATATCAGTCAGGGTCCAATCAGGCAACAGAAACTACACCAGTAATTTGAAGAGTGAAAACTCAATATTAAAATTACTAACTAGCAAAAGGTCAACTACTATTTTTTTTTGCAGTACACGGGCCTCTCACTGCTGTGTCCTCTCCCGTTGCGGAGCACAAGCTCCGGACGCGCAGGCTCAGCGGCCATGGCTCACGGGCCCAGCTGCTCCGCGGCATGTGGGATCTTCCTGGACCGGGACACGAACCCGTGTCCCCTGCATCGGCAGGCGGACTCTCAACCACTGTGCCACTAGGGAAGCCCGAGGTCAACTACTGTTAACTGGTAAAAGTCTCTAAGGAATATCGGAATAGCAATGGTAGGGAGCAGCTACTCCCTCTGCACCTAGGGAGAATACCAAAGGAAGGAACAGACTTGGGAGAGAAATTTAGACCTCATTGGAGAGCATGTAGCTGCTTCTGGGTGGTGGAGGGTTTTGCTTGGTGTCACAGTCTGGAGCTGGTTCACAAGAAGCCATCCGCTGGGGTTCCAGTGACGGTTCTCAGGGGTACCATGGCTGGCGTGTAGGAAGCCACCAGCTGGGGAGCTGGCAGGCTGAAGCTGGTCGACTGAGGTGCCAACAAAATACTTGAGGGTGAGTAACACTGGGTGTCTCATATGCTGCTGGCAACCATAGCCACTGGAAAGAAATCACACAGGAAACAGGAAGGGAAGGCCCCTCCTCTGTCATGTCTTGCAGTGGCTCTCCAGTGCCCATTATTGGCAGCCTAACATCGTGCCAGCTGGCAAAAGAAAAATGTTTATAGGGTCTGTCTCCAGTATCATGAGGCAGGACAAAACGACAGATATGGTGCTGAGAAGCAACTGATTGGTAACTGGCGCAGTTCACCCCGTTGGCTACTCAGCTTCTGTGTACAGCCTCTGTGCACATTTGAACTTCCATATAATAATGAAACAACTCTGTGCTTTTACCGATGAAGAGCACCTGTCCTTTGTACAAGTGAAGAAGTTTTCACCCTTCCCCCAAAATAAGGAGACACACACTCCCAAATGTCATCGTATCCATTGCTGACCTTATTAATCTCTCCTCAAATTCCATTGTAGTCTCACTGAATACTCTGTTACCTAAAGACTAAGTCATAAAGTTAACCCCTCACAACTTGCATATAAAACATGCGGGAAATAGACATTTTTCCAAGAAGACATGCAGATAGCCAGCAGGTATATGAAAAGATGCTCATCATCACTAATCATCGGGGAAATGCAAATCAAAACCACAGTGAAATATCTAATCTCACACCTGTTAGGATGGCTGATGGCAAAAATCAAAAGATAACAAGTGCTGGCAAGGATGGGGAGAAAAGGGAACCCTCATACGATGTTGGTGAGAATGTAAATGGGTACAGCCACTATGGAAAACAGTTATGGGGGAGGGATCCTCAAAACGTTAAAAATAGAACTACCATATGATTCAGCTGTCCTACCTCTGGGTATATATCCAAAGGAAATAAAATCACTGTCTCAAAGAGAGATCTGCACTCCCATGTTCACTGCAGCATTATTCACAGAAGCTGAGATATGGAAGCAACCCAAGTGTCCATTGATGAATGAATGGATAAAGGAGTTGTGTGTAAGGTACAAACTTTAAGTCATAAGATGAATTAGGTCCTGGAGACCTAAAGTACAGCATGGTGACTATTAATAATAATGTGAAATTTGCTAGGAGATTAGATCTCTCAAGTGTTCTCATAATACAACACAAAAGGTAACTATGTGAGCTGATAAATATGTTAATTAGCATGATTGTGGTAGTCATTTTATAATGTATACTTATATCAAAACATCATGTTGGGGACTTCCCTGGCAGTCCAGTGGTTAAGACTCCGCACTCCTAGTGCAGGGGGCATGGGTTTGATCCCTGGTCAGGGAACTAAGATCCCACACGCCGCATGGTGCAGCCAAAAAAAAAAAAAAATCATGTTGTACACCTTAAATATATACAATTTTTATTTGTCAATCACACCTCCATAAGCTAGGGAAAAATAAGAAAAAGAGATAAGAAAGAAATAAGAAAGAAATAGTTAATATACACAAATAAGTGTACATATATTATACAGATATAGATATAATTATATAGATATCAAGCAAAGGGAAAAATACACAAAGCCCCTCCCATCCTCATTTCTGTAACTAGTCATGATTTCTGGCTTCCTTCCTCCCCTGCTCGTTCCAGATTTCCTTTTTCTCTCAGCCAAAACCTCAGCTGTTCAGGGTTCTTTACTTGGTGGGGTGACCTGAACTTTCATTTCTGAAGGTTCTGAGTCTTCAGTAGTCCTGCCTGTTACTGGTTATCGTTGTGTTTCATTAACTCTTGTTATTGATCATAGACGTATTAGGGGTCACCTCAGAGAATCCCCTGGGTTTCAAACATAGAGTTCCTTTCCCCCACTGTTGAGCAACAGCCTAAGTTTTTTCTTTGGTAGTTGGGATCAATCACCCATCAGTAGAGGAACTTCTTTTTCTACGTTTTGGTTCAGTGGCATAAAAAACCTAAAATAGCCAAGTGGCATTCTTATATTCCAATTCACTGGAATCATTATTATGTGTCCCCCGGTGGGAAAATTTCACCCTCTGGGACTAAGGCTTCCAAACTAGCAGAGCTCAAAGCTGCTGTGGTGGGGAGCGCAAATCCTCCGAGTGGATTATTAGGTATAAGAGCGATAGGAGTCACTCTCCGTTCCCAGAGCCACGTATTCCATCACAGGGGAGACAGTGGTCTCCGATCCAAAGTGTGTACTTCATCCTCTACGTCAGAGACACTTTTACGGCGTTGTCTCTCAACTGGTGACATAGCTGAGACTTCAGTAAGCCACTTCCACCTTTCTGTTGGAGCCGCTGCTTCTGAGTGAAGGGGTATATGGTGTGATGAGTCACTTCCATGGGGATGAGCCCGTTGCTGCCCTTCCTTTGTTGTGAATTGGTTTCCTTCGTCAGGAGCCCCGCAGTATAGTGAAGGGAGTGCGATAATGGTGAATAAGGCATGCTGGGAGGCAGCTGGTGAGGATGCTGGCAGGAACATTACTGCTTCTCCACAGCAGCAGCAGACCGCTCGCTCAGCCTTGCCAAGGGGGAGGTCCGTGTTGCTGAGTCTCCATCCCTGCCACCACGGTCACTTTGTTCATGGACCCATTGAGCTAGCATTGCAGTGGCTGGGAAGGAGGCTGAATGACATCTGCAGAGCATATAATTTTGTTTATCTGATTCTTGAGCACCCCATCTGCGGTGGATGCCCTTTGGTGAGCATTTATATGGGACATAGTCTGTGCCCGCGCTGAGACATCCATCAGCTTACCTCTTCCCCCCAAATTCTTTTGTCATCAGTCTTCTAATCCTGTTCCTTTCAAGTCCCTGATCATTCAGACAAACTGTAAGCAGTCACCCATGGGTTAGTATAAATTCATACTTCGGGCCATCTCTCTTTCCAGACAAAGTGGGTCGCTAGATGTACCGCCCAGGTTCTGCCCACTAGGAGGATTTTCCTTAAAAGCTGTTCATTGGGGATTATCCCTGCTTGGGGCTGCAGACATCTACTTTTAGTCGGTACTAACGTTATCACACAGAAACATTTATAAATGGAGCTCATGTATTTTCTTTGTCAGTCAGCCTGCTCTAGGGAACTGAGTATTGATTCAGAGCTAGTATTTCGTAATCTCTGACACCACTGGGCATTTCCTTTTCCCCAGTGCACTGTCCGTGTAGTAAATGGCAACATGTCCCGTTGGTGAATGCTCAGAGGAGGATATTCTATGCCTGTGACAATACAGCAGGGTTCTTCCTCAAGGACACCTGGACTTGCCTTCAATCAGAGGGCTCTGGTCTGAAAACCGGCCTAGGCCTAGAAACTGGGTGTGATGTTGGACTCCCTGGTGGTGACTTAGTGGTTGCCAGACCTAGAGATTTTTCTGTTTAATAGATCATGTAATATTCTAGTAGATTCCACGCTGATTTCATTCCTAGGGACACCCAGTATCCCTAAGCATTTTGGTTATCAATACATCCCTGCTGCCGTTTATGGTAAATGCACCAGTCTTGTCTTGCTTGGCCTCTGCTAACCCCTGTATTTCTTCATCACCAAGGAAATCAGAAAGCCTGTCTCAGTGGTGACACCTCCTGCCGTCATACCTGGTCTACAGATGAGTAGCCACAGAGTTTTTCAGCGATGCAGTGCTCCTTTCACCAATGTATTTTTCAACGTGTTAGTGAAGGGAGTGTCTCTGGCCCTCCTCAGGAGATCTGGTTAGGGTGGGTGTGTATGCAGTTTGCCTGTAGCAATCAACTCCAACATTTGGATTCCTTCTTCCACATCACGCCAGGGAAGTTCTAGCCTCTCAACCTCATTACATGTAGGCTACCACGGGGTTCAAGTTTCAGTCAACCAATCAAGTAAACTATTAGAGACACTTCCAGCTTCATGGGCTAACATATTAAATATGGAATCTCTAGTAAATGCATCCATATCTCTGAAATCAGCCTGATCTGTATATTCCCACCCTCCTCTGTCTAACACCTTTGATATTTACTCCTACACACATTCCCTGGGTTTTTCCCATATATATTAACAAAAATCTTGCAGGTTTTTTTGGCCTGTAACGTATTTACTTGTGGATGGTCCTGTGTACCTGACCACCTGGAGCCATGTTGAGATTTGGGGACAATGGGTGGTTTGGGTCAATCTTGAGAACAATGGGCATCCCCTTGTAAGGCACGTACTGTAGGTGACGCTCTCCAGCAAAAGTTTTCCAGCAAAAGAAGGCTTGTCTCTTGAGACATAGGAGGGCAAGGGAGCCTCAGAGTGCCTTTGGGGTTTAAAATGGTCAGTTTTGTCTGAAATCTAATCAGATGGACCCCTTTCCAGGCTTCAGGTCCAGTTCTTTCTCAATCAATACTCTAACTTTCACATGAGGAACTTGGTGAGGTTGTGAAATCAACTGATGTTGTAATTCAGCAACATACACAATAGACTTTGGTTTTAACTTCTGGAAATAGTAGTTCTGTGGCTACTGGAAATAAAACATCCTTTAAGAGCTGCTATGGAAGCTCTTTGGTTGTTAGACCATGACTTGTGCTGGGGATTAAAGGACCTGGCGCATCATTTTCTCTTGGTAACTACCTCATTGCCCTCAAAAGAACCCATCCTACCCTACAGCCCTTATGTTCATCATTACTGCCATGATGGTCAAGGACAGCAGACGCTTTGGCTTCCAGGCCTTGTTTCAATTGACGCTTCACCTCAGTTAACCACAGGTGATGATAACATGATGATTAATGTTGCTGCCTCTTTGTGCCATGGATTAGAACATCCTCTTTCCCGTTGACAGGGAACTTGGCACTGCACTGCAGTCCACGTTCGTGACCAAGCTAACCCTAAAAACTTATTTTTCAGGGTCTGTAACCTGGGACCACACGCAGTACCAGCTCTTTGTCAGTCAGAAAAGTTAATATAGAGAATTATTGACTAGTAAAAGGTGGTTAACCACCCAGCGGGGTGAAACGAACTCAGGAGTACAGAAATAACGGACACGGGGAGCAGCCACTAACTCTGGAGCTGAGGGAGAGTCTTCAAGGAAGGAGCAGACTTGGAAGAGGTCCCATCCACCACACTGTGGTTGAGACCCGTGGGCGGGGCTGTAGCTGTGAATGGGTGATAGGGGAGCTTGTGGTGGTTCCACGGGCTGGAGCTGGTTCACAAGAAGCCACCTCCGGGGGTGCTGGTGACGTTGCATGTAGCGCCCTGGGTTGGAGTCGTTCCACACGCAGCCCCTCTCTGGGTTATCTGTGGGCCAGAGCTGGCAGGCAGCAAGCTGCCCATTAGGGTATGGCTTCCAGAGCTTGTTACAAGAAGCCAGCTGCCGGGGCGCCAGAGAAGCCTGCTGAAGGATGAGCGCCCCCGGATTCGTGCTGAAAGGGGGAGAAGAAGCACCGAGGAGCAAGAAAGAGATGCCCCTTCCTCTGCTGTGCCTGCATTGACCCTGCAGAGCCTCCCTTCACAAAGCCTGAAACCACACCCACCGATTAAGGAGAAATGGTTATGGGGGTCAGCGCAAGTGTTACAAAGGAGGGCAAAGTGTGGGTGCAGAATTAATTGAGAGGCAATTAATTCGTAACTAGCACCTATTTATAAGTAAGTACCAGGTCACTCTGAGAAGAAATGATACCATTTTTTCTTCCTATATTGAAAATCAACTGCCTAGTCTTTAGTTTACATGTTTTGTGGAAGATGTGTATTTTTTTTTTTTTTTTTTTGCGGTACGCGGGCCTCTCACTGTTGCGGCCTCTCCCGCTGCGGAGCACAGGCTCCGGACGCGCAGGCTCAACGGCCATGGCTCACGGGCCCAGCCGCTCCGCGGCATGCGGGATCCTCCCGGACCGGGGCACGAACCCGTGTCCCCTGCATCGGCAGGCGGACTCCCAACCACTGCGCCACCAGGGAAGCCCGAAGATGTGTATTTTAATCCGCCTTTAAATATATCCCTTGTAGAATCTCTCGTATATTACCTCCTAAGAGAAAGAACGTTCTCAGTGCAATAAATTCTTGCCCGTGTATGTCAGCCTTCCATCCGTGAGTCCTGAGACCACAACTAAAGAACATAGATTGTTTTCTGGCTTTTTAGCTTGGTGAGAGCTCTCATCACAGCAATACAAGGATCTCAGATTACCTTGATAGCAACCTCACTTACCTGTGTTTTTCTTCTTAGAAGTTTTTACCTCATAGTTTGAATAGGAAACAAAGTTAAATTTCAGATATGTTCTTTGAAAATAAAACTTTATATACTAGTGTTTCTTGCCTAACACTAAAAATGTCAGTACACTGGGGAGTGGAAGAGAGGATGCATTTCATTCCAGAGAGGAGTTTTCTCAGAAAGCTTTCTTTTCTTGATTTCCTTTTAATTTTCTAGATTGAGGGATGTGTGCTTTCCCTTTCTGTTTTGCAGTAATCTGTACATTATAAATGAACAGAAAATTATACCTCAAAGAATGACTAAAAGCAAATGCTTGGAAGCAGTATAATTACATTTCTTTATGGAATTTTAATACGTTTAATCCAAAGAATGAGGCATTGTCTCTAAATATATATTGTTTAAAAGAGCTTTGTGTGATGCTTGTGCTATGGCACTTGTGTAGGGCTTCTATAAATTAGGGTATAGAATGTGGGGTTTCATACTTTATAGTTGGGGCAGGGAAAAGAATGACGGGCATGGGCAAGAAAGAGATAATGTTGTGATACTCCAGTGGTGATGGTCCAAAGTAACAAAGCGAGCTTCTTTACAAAGAGAGTATTCATTTCCTGTTCTTCCTGTCAGTCCAGAAGGAAGGAGAATGAGAAGTGCTCGGATTGCAGGTGCTCTCGCACACTATTTCGGGCAGTAGGGTTTGCTTAGAAAAACAGGATAAATATTGATAGGCAGCATCCACCTGTTCAACTCTGGTGGTGGCCACTGCAACAAGTAGGAGGTTTGTGCTTTCTGAATTTTAGAAAATGAAATAGAGCCTACCGGGATCCTTCACTTATGTGACAACCCGGTGGTTTTGGAGTGGACATTTATTTTCTCGTCAAACCACAATCCTATCTGGGTTGGTTTTGTGGTTTTCTTCGGACATGCACCAGGAAATAGGGATTAGCAGTATGACCACTCAGGAAACATCAGGATTTTGATCACGGAATGAATGAAACAGGGAATAAGAAAGCAAATTTCTACTGCAGAGAACCACCCAGTGGTCATTTCCTTCTAATTACCTCAGTGAGTCTAAGAAAGAAGGAAGAGATGGATGGATGGATCTGCACTGATGGTAAACTCTCCGGAGGTTGGATTCCCTTTTCCTCATTCCATTTCCTCCCTCATTTAAACATTCTGTTGATATTTAAATAATTCAAATAATGACTTGCTACTCTCTCACCCCTTTTCTTAAGACTTGCTCTGCTATTCACAATGGGGGAAAGAGAAGAAAAGTACTTTGATAACTATTTGGAAACAGAAATTTTGCTTTTCTGAGGATTCTGTTAAAAAGGTGACCTTTAAAAAAGAATTAGCAGCATCTTTCAACTTTAGGATCCCAGCAAAAAACAAGCATGTTTACATTTTGGAGAGTCGTGGGGAAGAAAGATGATGGGAACTGGTATGAATATGAGAAGAAGCTAACATGTACATCTTTAGTAACAAACCAGACCTTCTTTCTTGGGGAAGCTTTTTTTAAAAAAACGCCTAATTCCTAAATGAGATGGGCATGGGGAAAGGGATACAGAAATGTATATGTTAGTTTGGAATATAATGTTAGTAAAGTTTATCCTAAGTTAGGACAAAGGCATTAAGAGATGAAGTCAGAAACCCCATAATTTATACAGAGCAACTAATAATAATATGTACAATGCTTTATTGAACTCTTCCCGTATACCAGCACTCTGTGTGCATAGGTAACACCCCTGTGAGTTAGGGGTTACTACCAATACACAGGTGAAGCAATGGAGAGAAGTGGATTTATATGCCCCAAGTCACATAGTAAGTGGTAGAACTCGAATTTGAATCCATACCTTCCTGGTATGGAAGGTATGGATTCAAATCCATACCATACACGTATGGTATCCGTACCATACGTGTACGCAACTGGACCTCTCTTAACTGAAGCGTACCTAGTTGAAGACCTCCCACACCTAGTTACAAATTTCTTTTTGATTCTAACGAGAAATATAATGAATTAATTTAGAGGCAAAAATTTTTTGAAAACTATTGAAATAACAAGGGGAAGTTTTATTTTTTCCTCTGATACTAGGTTTATCTCACACACCTCCTTGATGCCCTCTCCAGTGTTTCTTCTCATGGTAGTTTTCTAATTGCAGCTCCCAAGAAGCAGCTTGGTTTGGGTTTATGCATCTGCAAAAGATCCTTTGACAGAGTAGCAGATGGAAAACAGTATGGTCATTGACTTTATTTATTTATAATTTTATTTTTGGCTGCGTTGGGTCTTCGTTGCTGTGTGCGGGCTTTCTCTGTTTGCGGTGAGTGGGGGCTACTATTCGTTGCGGTGCGCGGGCTTCTCATTGCGGTGGCTCCTCTTGTTGCAGAGCACAGGCTCTAGGCGTGTGGGCTTCAGTAATTGTGGCACACAGGCTCAGTAGTTGTGGCTCGTGGGCTCAGTAGTTGTGGCTCGTGGGCTCAGTAGTTGTGGCTCGCGGGCTCTAGAGTGCAGGCTCAGTAGTTGTGGCACATGGGCTTAGTTGCTCCACGGCATGTGGGATCTTCCCGGACCAGGGCTTGAACCCTTGTCCCCTGCATTGGCAGGTGGATTCTTAACTACTGCGCCACCAGGGGAGCCCACATTGACTTTAATTAAAAGTTTTCATGCCGTTCTTTGCATTATTTCTCCCACAGCTATTTGGAGACTGTGTTTAATATCATGATTTTAGGATCTTAGTAGGCTGATTCTTTCCTGAAAGTTCAAAATGATAGATCATTTCCTGATCAAATAGAATTTCCTTTAAATTCCATTAAACAAGAACCTGTTTTATCTGTGATAATTTTAAAATGAAAAATTTTCAACTGTTTTATAATGTGCTTCAGGGAACTGTAAACATTCTTCAACTCAATTTTAGAAACCTTAAACATTGAAAACAGAATTACAGAAATAGGTAACACTATGTCAATAAATAGTAACATTTCTGGAGTGTTTACTGGGGAGAGTAAGCTCATACATTTGTTATTTCATTTCATTCTCACCACAACTCTGTGAGGTAGGCACTACCACATCTCATCAAATCTAAAATGCCTTCAGTTTAAAATGAGCCATTATTTTATGCACCACTAAGAATGCTGCCAATGCAAACTGCAAGATGACCACCAGCTGCAATACAACCTTGATTTCAGTGATCTCTGAAGAAATAAATGTACATCTTAGAATCCATGAAATATATCAGTATCAGTTTTACATATGAGGAAACTGAGACAGAATTAAATAACTTGCCTGAGGTCATCTGGTTTATAGGTAGCCTGCTAGAATCAGAGCCCAGGGCTCTGACTATATGTTTTATGTTCAAACTGTTACACTTGTGCTCTCACAAATGCTTTCATTGAGGGATCTGGGACTGATCCACTTTACTGGATGAGTTATCTATATTTGACTTATTAAAATTAAGTTGAAATTGCCTTTTCAAAATTTATACATAATCAGAAATTAGAATTGAAACCCATGTAACTAACTAAAGAACTAAAGCAGGGCCAAACACACTGGTATAAAAAGGACACAAAGAGACGTTTCACCAAAAATAGACTATTTACTGTTGATGACGATAAAAACCCATGTAAATTTTCCCTACTGTTGAGGGGGCTGGGGAAATGGATACTCTTAAATTATTGGTAGAAGCTTAAGCTGACATATTTCTAAATTGCATCTGTGTATTATTCTGTATCAAAATGGGCATACTTTTTGACCCAGGCATTTCCCAACTAAGAATATGTGCTGAGCTTATGGGCAAACAAGTACATCTGATAAATATACAGTGATGTTTTTATAGTCATGAAAAATTAGAAACAATCTAAATGTTCAACAATAGAGAACTGGGTAAACGAATTCTGGTTTTCCCATTCAGTGAAAATTAAGCTGCTATGGAAAACGATGATCTCAATCCATAATTACTGACATGGAAAAAATAAAGCAGCTTATAGACAATATATATTTGCCTAATGAAGAACTGCTTTGAGATGCTATCCACTGAATTTCCATCACTATCACACACACACTAAAAAAGGGTTATGAAGCTACATCGATATTTTAATGCTGTCAAGGAGAGAGTGGAATTCATATTTTTACCCTAGACTCTAAAATGAGTCCCTTCACCTTTCTGGTTCCCTCCTCTGTAAAAGAGAGGGTTAAAACATAGAATTATTGAATCTTTCCAGTTCTAAAATTTAAATGCACACTCACTAAAGAGAATTAAATACGACACAAGAATTTGTTGGGCCCCATCCAGAGCCTGCTAGTTAACCGAGGTACCAAGTTCAGGTATGATGGGGCTAGGACAGTGCTGAGCACATCGCTAGGCAAGTGTCCTCGTGGAACGGGCTTTGCATTTCTGTTCACTGCCACCGCCTATCTAGGAGAGAAAATGAAATTGTCAATGAGAGAAAAAGTCAGGCTGATGATTGTTACTGCTGCTGGAGCATCATCACATCAGGGTAAAATAAAAATTTTAAGTGCACCGGGATTCGGAGTTTGACAAGATTTTAGAACCTGCCAAAACTCTACTGAAACATGTGGCTATGTCTAAAACAAATAGGATACTGTCAGAAACAGAATTTGACTTGTCTATCAGCACCTTTGAAAACAATGTGTATGCAGTTTCTTAGGGATGATCATTACTTCACATGGTAGTGGCATTTGTGCAGAGTTTTTGTCTGCCTAGATCAAATCCTTGGCTGTGTGTTCTAACTTGGTGGAAATAGCAGAACCAGCGGCAGCCCAAAGGTCTCAAATCATCCTTGTGCATACACTCATTTTGTTTTTCTACTCTGGCTTTTACCCCAGAGGAGATAATGCATTGTCTCCAGGGAATTCAGAGACTATGGTATATGTCTTATAGAATCTAAAGGAGATTGAATAATACATACACATGTAAAGTTACATGTATAGTAATTGACATTAGGTGCTCCATTAAGCAATGAAATGTCACAGTGTACCAATTTTTCAGGACAGGTTGCCATGGATACCTAATGTGATAGAGGTAGGGAAAGAGTTGCTTAGGAATTCGATGATTTCATTTTGAGGTGAAGTGAAAAATAAACTGTTTAGAGATAGGAACCATTAAACTAGTTTATATATACAAATACTTGTTTTCAAAATCATCAGTCTTTCAAAATGAGTATCAATTAATGACAGTTAATTTATATTGCCTGTTGTTTTGTAAGCCAAAAAGCTAGGCAGAATTCTTCATTTCAGCTAGGAAATTGTGTGGCATATAGATACTCTTAAGAGAAAATATTTTAATCAAAGAAGAATAAAACTCAAAAAAATCAAATGTAGAAATACAGAAAGGTGGCAGGAGGCTATAGTAGGAGGCAAGTTCTCTGAGGGTCTGCTCAGACACACTCAGTACTGTGAACCCTCAGGTAGCCTTTGGATTGGTTACAAAGCAAAGATTTGGGAAAGGAACAGGTTTTAAGAATTAATAAGATGGAACAGAAGCAGTGGTAAGGATGGCAGCTAACTAGTTTGATATGATTTCATGTCCTCCCCTGAGTCTAAGAGCAGTTTGCAACCAGGACTAATTCTAATTCTCCGGTTTCCTGGAGGTATCCCTGATCTCACCCCCAACACTCCCCAGTGGAATTCTCATCTCTAATCGAATAGATTCCAAAACAAGGTCCCTGGAATGGAAGGACAGGGCTCCTAAGGAAATGGGTGTTCATCTAGTTGTGTTCTCAACCATGTACATTTTGTTGACAATAGAAAGATTTTTTGGAATTGGTGCTCCCTTATTCCATCTCTGCTTCCCTTAATACAAGTCATTATTCCCTCTCCTTCCAGTATCTATTTTCCCTTTCTAATCCAGCTACTATATGGATACCAAAACAAACAAACAGACAAAAAACTCACCAGGTCAGATCATGTCATTTCTGCACCAGACACTTTTGATAGTTCTCCATTACTTATAGAATAAATTCTAACTCCTTAATATGACATTGGGGAATTCCCTGGCAGTCCAGTGGTTAGGACTCCCAGCTTCCACTGCAGGGGGCCCGGGTTCGATCCCTGGTTGGGGAACTAAGATCCCACAAGCCCCTCAGCCTAAATAAATAAATAAGTAAAAAATACAAGGAATAAGATTTTTTTTTAAAGTGCACATTTAAAAAAATATATAACATTAGCCCGCTTTAAGAAAGTTCACCCCCAGTAAAACTCTTCAGCCTCTTATGCTACTTCCCACTCATGCAGGCTGTATCTCAGCTTCATGAGAGGACAGGGCGTTCTCCAAATTGGCAATGCGCTTTCCTGCCTCCAGCTGAAATGCACTTCTACCTGCTCCCAGCCTGTCAGAGGCCTGTTGTCCTTAAAATACCCCTCCTTCAAAGCTCTTCCTCCTCTCCTCCCCTCCTCCCAGGGGAGTTAAAATGTCCCTGTGTTTTCACAGAAGTCTGTTTACACCTCTACTGAGCACTTAGGTTGCTTTTGTAAGACTTTCCTCTACCCCATCAGGATGTGTAGCATAGTGGTTAGAAGTACAGGCTCAGCGTCCTGTAGTGGCTGGAAGTACAGCTCGGAGGTGGTCGTCCTGCGTTTGAATCTATCTCAGCTGTTCTACTTATTAGCTTTTTGACCCAGGGCAAGTTAATTAACCACTAAATCTCACTCTATTAGAAACTGTAGATAACATTGGTAGCTCTCTCATAGGCTCGTTTAAGGAATTAGATAACACAAGAAGCATTTAGCCCAGTGCCTAGCACACAGTAAGCCTTAAACAAATGTTAGAAATATACACTGTGTCTCTTTTTATCTCTTCCATCTAAGAGCTCCCAGTGGTACTTTATTTATAGTCGGTACTCAAAAATATTTATTGATTGAAAACTGTGGCTCGTTTTTTTTTTTTTGCTTTTTTTTTTTTTTTGGCTGCATTGGGTCTTCGTTGCTGCACACGGGCTTTCTCTAGTTGCGGTGATCGAGGTCTACTCTTTGTTGTGGTGCACGAGCTTCTCATTGTGGTGTCTTCTGTTGTGGAGCATGGGCCCTAGGCACGCAGGCTTCGGTAGTTGTGGCACCCGGACTCAGTAGTTATGGCTCGCGGGCTCTAGAGCGCAGGCTCAGTAGTTGTGGCACACGAGCTTAGTTGCTCCGTGGCATGTGGGATCTTCCAGGACCAGGGCTGGAACCCGTGTCCCCTGCATTGGCAGGAGGAGTCTCAACCGCTGAGCCACCAGGGAAACCTCCAAAACCGTGGCTCATTTCTACAGAGTCCTCAGTAAGTGTTTCTCTATTAAGCAAGTGATGGAGATATATAAAATTTAGGGAGCAATATTTTGAAATGCTTTACCTAAATATCTGACTATTTTAAGAGGGCAAGTTCAGTGAAGTATACATAATTTACATGTAAATCCTGAATTTTAGAAGACTGTATAGTAGTAAAGCAATGAAAACTTTTAAGTCCTTTATCCATAGAGCTGATGTCATTATTTTTATCCACAGTAATAAAAGTGGATACGATCTGAAAACAGATTGGGTAACATGTAGAGAGATGATGCACAATTTGTAAACTCCAAATTGATGCTAACTTCCTGGAAGAAGCTCTCTCACAGTAACTGTAACAGAAAGGACTTCGTGGAAGGAGAGACGAGGTTAGAGTTTGATGCAGAGTGAGGGCATTTGGGGACTGTAGCATCTGTAGGGCTTGAGAATGTTAAGTACGGTCATAAAATGAAGAGACAGTTGAGAGCATACCTTCATAAAATTACAGAAACTTAAAAGTTGAAAAGGATCTCACAGTCCCGTTTTCCTAATTTTGTCTGCACATCAAAATGACCTGGTGGGCTTGTTAACATACACATAGCTTGACCCTACTTCCAAGAATTCTGATTTAGTAGTTCCAGAATAGAACCTAGGCGTGCGCATGTGTGTGTGTGTGTGTTTAAATAATTATCCCTGATGTAACAGGTCAGTGGACTGACATTGGCATTTAGGAAGCACTGATCTCCCCTAACCAGAGATGCTCATTATGGGATGATTTTCTCCATCATCTGGTTATCTGGACGCTTTAAATACCTCTGGTAATTGGAACTTACACTAAGACACCCTTTCTTCTTTTGCACTGCCCTCTTTTAAAGGCCTTTGTTGGTTTTAGTTAGAATTTGCTACCTTTTAACTCTGCCCATTGGTTCTAGTAGTGTCTGCTGGAGCCATATAAATTGGGTTTGACACCTCCACCATCTGCAGCCTTCAGATATTTGGAGACAGTTACGATGCCCTTTTAAAAACCTTCTTTCATTTAGGCTGTAGAACCCTCTCCATCCTTAGTGTGCTATGGCTTCAACTTAATTCAGAAGCCATATAGCCATATATTAAGGACTTAGTATATGCCAGAACTGTGCTGGAAGTTGGAGAACCCCTGGGGATCTTACATTTGAACTAGGAGAGATGAACTTGTAAATAGATACCTTCAGTACAGAGGCAGTGGTGTAAAGTGTGGGTTCTGGAGTCAGACTCTTCTTGGAATCCCTAGTGCAATCACTTGACTAGCTTGGTCTTTCAACAAGCTTTTTGTGTCCTGATTTCCTCATTCTAGGGTGAGAATACTAATATGACCTGTTGCAGAGTACCTTTGAGAGAATTAAAGGTTTTCAGTACAATGCTTGGCATACAGTAAGTGTTCAATACATTTTGGATAAAAAATAAGCTAAGGGCAATAATAGTGATAGGAACAAAGAGGATGGATTACAACTTGGAGGGCATAGTTTATCTGGTACTGAAATACAAATATTGAATTAAAGTTTCCATGTTCAAATTAGGTGAATTTGTACATGCTTTTACACGTACATAAAGAGCATTTAATCCTTGTGGAATTAAATTAAATACATTTACTCACATCCTTCTTAACACTTACTTTAATAATTTAGGTAGCATCTGATTCAGTTAATATGATAGTAGGAAAAGTAGTTGACATGTTTAAAGGCTTGGTAAGAACAAGAACCTGAAAAGATTTCAATGGATGAGAGCAGATGGAAATGAAAACTCTTATACAGAGACTGTGAGGAGCTAAGTATAGGCAGAAGGTGAGGAAGCTAAGTGTAGGCAGAAGGTGAGGAAGATATGGCTTAAGGGAAGGACATTTTAGATTTGGTTTATTATGAGTTAAAATGTGATGTATTTGCCAGAAAAGTTAATGTGATTTTCAAACCGTGATAAGAGAAATTTAGGATCCTGAACAATTGAAGATCATGCCCTATTCTCTGTTTAAAGTTCTAGATCTGTTCTTACTTTGCTCTTATTAACTGGGATGTTAGGCAAGTCAGCTAACTTCCCTGGAACTTAGTTTCTTCACCTATAGTATGGGGATAACTGCTGCCTAGTTGTATTTCTTTTGAATTGTAAAGATCAAATATAATGAATACAAGTGGGACTGTTGTCACTTTAGAGAATTTTGTCACATTTTATTCATATGGTTCAAAACCCTCTTTCCTTGATATGACTGACAATATTACTAGTTTTATTAACCATCTGGAATTTTAATTAACTAAAATTTAAATAACTAAAATCTTAGAGATTGTGCCGTATACTTTATTGTTCATCTTGCTTTGCATTCAGTAGAAATATGGACATCAAAGTGGTTGGTAAATGGTGAATTATTTTTTACCTCTTTTAATTTGTATTTTGACTGGCAAACCTAACTGCATTAAACAGACCAAGGTATTTTAGAATAAGTTGTACTGAAAACCTCAACAGCATCCAGGGCTGAGATTAGGTATAGCAAAAGCAGTATGAACTACCTCATTGCATAGCCAGCGTTCTACTTTTCGGGGAAAAGAATACTCCAGGAATATAGGAAAAGAACAGGGTGGTAGTTTCTTTTACACTCTTTGCTACTGGTGGCTTGTGCTTTTTTGGGAGGCGGGAATGGTCTCCTTTTCTCCATTCTTTCTCTGTCTCTCTGTCTCTCTGTCTTTCAACTGTTAGAACAACAAAAAATACATAATATGGAGATCAAGAGCCTGCAGATTGCAGTTCTTTCTAATTATATTTTAAACCCAAACATGAACATTAGAATCCTTTTACACACAATATGACAGTTTTCCATCCACCTTACATTGACATTTTGTTTTGTGTTCTCTGTAGCTACCAGAGAGCCTCGATAGGGAAGGAAAGAGACAGAGGGTGAGAAAGAAAGGGAGAGTCTAAATGACAGTCTTTTGAATAGTGTAAGTTCAATCTCTAAAACAAAAAGCACGATCTTTTTTTCCCCTAAATAATGTGCTCTCCAGCTTCATCTCTCATCCTGAGAAACATGAAAGAGAAAGTAAAAGAGGTGACCCAAATCACAGAGTGCCTTTGATAGGAGAAATTCAGCTGTTTTGAACACTTAAAATCAAAGGAAGTGGTTTCCCTAATTACATGAACTATGTGAAATCTCTCAGAATAGCTCTTCCACCCCAGGATTCCTTGCACTTTAGAAGTTTGCATAAAAAGGTCACATGGAGAATCAGATGCAAAGTGTTTGATTCAGATTTTATTAGGCAGAAGAGTGCCCACATCCATCCTGCAGTTTGCCAGCTGCTCGGGTTGGGACCACTATACCTGGTTTTGATGTGGATGTCTTTCAGACCTGCAACATTAAGATCTTTGTTCTATCCTTTTCTTACAAGGAGCACCACTTTTCAGAAGCAGTAGCTGTGAAAATATTCAGAAGATTGGTCTTCCCAATTTCTCTCTCAACCTGAAATGGATTCATAGCTGTGTTTGTGAACTTTGCGTGGGAAAACATGATTTCCTGGGTTGGTTGCTGGGTCGTGTTAAAGTGTTAGATTTTATTAAGCTCTTCATTATATTTTAATATTTTAAATATAATCATATACCATAAAATTTATATGTAAATTTCCCCATTTACTCTCAGAATCTAGAAATCTACCAAAACACTTGGCCTAAAGAATAGTGATTATAGCTGTATTAAATCTTTTGTATTTTGATAGTCACCTTGTTATTGAGGCATAAAGGGTGGGACAGGTGTGCAGAGAAGAGAATTTCAGATATCCTGAGTTCTCTGGGGAGGCAAGCATCAGTATGGAGGCACCAGAAGACAGAAGCATCCATCTTAATTAAAATGTCAGCTTGAGAGCTTCCCTGGTGGTGCAGTGGTTAAGAATCCACCTGCCAAAGCAGGGGACACGGGTTCGAGCCCCGGTCTGGGAAGATCACACATGTCGCGGAGCCTGTGCGCCACAACTACTGAGCCTGCACTCTAGAGCCCGTGAGCCACAACTACTGAATCCTGTGCGCCTAGAGCTCGTGCTACACAACAAGAGAAGCCACCGCAATGAGAAGCCCGTGCACTGCAACGAAGAGTGGCCCCCGCTCGCCACAACTAGAGAAAGCCCGCATGCAGCAACGAAGACCCAGTGCAGCCAAAATTAAATACAATAAATAAATTAAAAAAAAATTCTTCCATAAAGTACTGACTTAAATTGTAACCCACATAAAATATCCTGACAGTAGGACTGTTGGCTCTTGGGCAGCGAGGTTTAAGTAAAGGAAAATAAAAGTGCCCTTCAACCAACCAACCTACAAAAATCTATTTAAACAATTACATAGCAATTTCTTTGTACTTTAACAATCCTCATTTATTTCACAGAAATAGCTTATTTGAAAAGATACATAGATTGATACGTATTTGTCATTTTAGAGAGAATATTTAAAATCTGAGAGTGTGCATGACTGAACTATGGGACTTTTTTCTTTTTTTGTGTGTTGTGAACTCATTATGGATGGATAAAGATTTGGCTGTTTTGTAGATAGTGTCATCAGTATAATAAGAGAAAGGAGATTTGAAAGATGACGAAGGATTGATATTGTGGTAGGGGTTTTGCTTAATAGGTAGGTTTTCACATAATTGTGAAAAGGTCTGTTATCTTAGAAACCTAATATAATATTCAAAATGAAATTTTTTAAAAAATATTTATTTATTGGCTCTGTTGGCTCTTAGTTGCAGCATGTGGGATCTTCCGTTGCGGCACGCAGGCTTCTCTCTAGTTGTGGTGCGTGGGCTCCAGAGTGCATGGGCTCAGTAGTTGCAGTGCACGGCCTCTCTAGTTGTGGCATGTGGGCTCAGTAGTTGCAGCACGCAGGCTTAGTTGCCATGCGGGCCTAGCTGCCCTGCAGCATGTGAGATCTTAGTTCCCCGACCAGGGATCGAACCGGTGTTCCCTGCATTGCAAGATGGATTCTTAACCACCGGGCCACCAGGGAAGTCCCTCAAACTGAAATTTTAGTAGCTATTTTAGTTCAACAATCCCAAACCCCCATTTTAAAAATCAGTAATTTGAAGTTAAGAACTGTTATACTGGGTAGCAATAAATTCAGCTGTAGGGCCCAGGCCTTTGGTTTGCCTCTTTGGAGCTCTTGTCAGGAGCACACTGTCAAGTTCCTACTGCATCTGTTATTTTTCAAATGACGTTAAACTGCCTACACTATGCTTGTTATAAGAGAGAAGGTTAAATATGCTTGAATGATAAGTGTTTGATAACACTTTAACATGAGCAGTAAAAGGTCATTTTGCGCTTCTTCTTCCTAGTATTTCTAACAACTAAGAAATAGTGCCACATAAATCACAATTCAGCTTCTTGTTCACAATCAAGACTATATCTAAACCATCCCGGAGACTGAGAATTATATGTCATGTTAAAATTCCACCACCTCTCTGGAAAACAGGTTCTGTAATCCTTACCATTCAGAAGTCTGCTTAATGGCTGGCTTAAATAACTTCTGTTAAGGTTTTAACTCAATATCCCTTGCATTATCCTCAAATGATTATAAATAATATTATTCAGATAGTACTTTTACTATTTACAAAGCACTGTTATATTATCATTCCATTTACAAAATGATGAAACAGGTTTAGTGTGACTCCCAAAATTATACCTTAGAAACCAGAGCTTAATCTTAGGTTTTTTGGGTCTGGATCCAATACTCTTTACCCACGATAGAATCTCAGCTTTGGAAAAGACCTTAACTGACCATATTTCTTTTTTTTTTTTTCGCGGTACACGGGCCTCTGACCGCTGTGACCTCTCCTGTTGCTGAGCACAGGCTCCGGACGCGCAGGCCCAGCGGCCATGGCCCACGGGCCCAGCCGTTCCGCGGCATGTGGGACCCTCCCGGACCGGGGCACGAACCCGCATCCCCTGCATCGGCAGGCGGACTCTCAACCACTGTGCCACCAGGGAAGCCCGCAACTTGAATTTTTAACTTTGTAT
Organism: Tursiops truncatus; assembly: GCF_011762595.2. Taxonomy (NCBI): domain Eukaryota; kingdom Metazoa; phylum Chordata; class Mammalia; order Artiodactyla; family Delphinidae; genus Tursiops; species Tursiops truncatus. The sequence goes on along the minus strand of NC_047040.1, from coordinate 59,397,013 downwards.
ATTGAGGTACCATGTGACTCTATATAGAGCTACCTCATTCCTTTTAATAACCTTTATACTTTGTGTTTAAATAGTATTCGTTTACCTTTTCTTTATTATACTAAATTATATTCTTGGCCAATGTACAATAAAAATTTACTAAACATGTGAGGAAACATGAAAATGTTTCAAAAGGAACAAACTGTGAGCTGACCCAGATGTTGTAATTAGCAAACAAAGACTTTAAAGCAGCTTTTATAAACATGTTCAAGAACTTAGAGGAAACCATGGCCCTAATGAGAGAATAGAGTGGGAAATTCAGCAGAGAAATGGAAACTAAAAATTCTAGACCTGCAAAACTGCATTTTCTGAAATGTAAATTTTACTAGATGGGGCTTAACAGTAGATTAGTAAATGAAAAGGAAGTGTTAGTATATGTAAAAACAGATTAATAGGGTTTATCAAATCTGAAGGACATACGAAAAAAAGACTGAAAAAATTGAACACTCAGTAATATGAGACAATATCAGTCAATCTAATATACATGTAATTGGAATTCCAGGGGGAAAAAAAAGGAGGATGAACAGAAAAAAACTGGAAGAAATGATGACTTAAAGTTCTCCAACTTTGGTAAAAAGCATACACTTATAGCTCCAAAAAGCTCAGCAAGGGCTTCCCTTGTGGCGCAGTGGTTAAGAATCCTCCTGCCAGTGCAGGGGACACGGGTTTGAGCCCTGGTCTGGGAAGATCCCACATGCCGCAGGGCAACTAAGCCCGTGCGCCACAACTACTGAGACTGCTCTCTAGAGCCTGCGTGCCACAACTAAAGCCCGCATGCCTAGAGCCTGTGCTCCGCAACAAGAGAAGCCACCACGATGAGAAGCCTGCGCACCACAACGAAGACTAGCCCCCACTCACCACAGCTAGAGAAAGCCCACGTGCAGCAGCAAAGACCCAATGCAGCCAAAAATAAATAAATAAAATAAATAAATAAATTTATTAAAAAAAAAAAAATCTCAGCAAACCCCAAGCAGGATAAATTAAAAACAAAAATCAAAGCCAAAAACACTACACCTAGTCACATCATAGCTAAACTGATAAAAATCAAAGGGAAAAGAAAACTAGGAAAAACAGTCAGAGAAAGATGACACATACATAAAGAAGAAAAATAATACAAATTTCTGGTAATTTCTCCTCGGAAACAATGGAGGCCAGAGGCATTTTTAAAGTGCTGGGTGAAAAAAAGAACTGTCAACAGAATTTCTATATCCAGTTAAAGTATTCTTTAAAACTGAAGGTGAAGTAGACACATTTTTAGATAAATGAAAATTGAGACAGTTAGTTGCCAGCAGATCTGCACTACAAGAAATGGTAATTTTTAATATGAGGATAAACATAAAAGACAATCTTTTTATTTTGTTAATTTCTTCAGAAGACAGCTGTTTAGAGGAAGAGTTGTTCTGTCATATTATGGATTTTATAATGTATGTACATTAAATTACATAATGCAAATGACACAAAGGATGGGGGCATAAGAAAATTACTTACAGTTTATGTGTAGCACAAAATTAAATCTAGTAGACTGTGATAAAGGTACAGATTGAATTCCTAGAGCAACCACACACACACACACACACACACACACACACAAGGTATTGTGTAAAACCCAATGGAGAAATGAAAATGAAATACCAAAAAAAAAATTATTAAGCACAATGAAGACAGGGAAGTAGAAAAAGAGGACCAAAAAACAAATGGAACAAATGGAAAAGATAACAGTGTAGTAAACTTAAAGCAATCAACATATATAATAACATTATGTATAAAAGGATTAAGCACCCCAGTTAAATGTCAGAGATTGTCAAAGTGGATAAAAAAAGCAAGACCCAACTATAAACTATATTCAAGAAATGTATTTTAAATATTAGAGATCTGTTGAAAGTGAAAAGATGAAGGTATCTTACACAACTGGAAAGCATAATAAAGGTGCTGTGGTTCAGGAACCAAGAATATTACCAGAGATAAGGATATTGATTTAATAATGACCAAAGGGTCAATTCCTTAAAAGATATAACAATCGTAATTGAGTATGTAAATAATGACTAAGCTTCAAAATACATGAAACAAAACCACCAGAACTAAAGACAGAAATAGACAAATCCATCATTATATTTGTAAATTTTAAACATCCCTCTCTAGGGAAATAAGAACAAAGGGCAAAGTATGTGGGACGGGATGTGGAATTTCCATCCTCTGTCCATGCATACCAGTCTCCCAGCACCTCCATGTGTTCATCTACCTGGAAGCCCTCTGAACCCTGTTCTTTTGGATTTCTATGGAGACTGTTACATAGGCACAATTGATTAAAGCATTGGTCCTTGGCAATTGATTCAACCTTCAGCCCCTCTGCCCTCCCTGGAGGTCAGGGGGATGGGACTGAAAGGTCCAACCCCTCTAATCACCTGGCTGGTGCTCCTGGCAACCAGCTGCCATCCTCAGGTGTTTTCCAAGAGTTGTCTCATTAACATAACAAAAGGTACCTTTGTTGCTCTCAGTATTTAGGGAATTCCAAGGGTTTTAGGAGCTCTGTGCCAGAAATGGGAACTAAGACCAAATACATATTTCTTATTATAAATCACAATATCACATACTTTATTCCTTTTATTGCCAAATAATATTCCATTGTATGAATATACCACATTTTATTTATCCATTCATCAGTTGATAGACGTGTGGATTTTTTTCTGCTTTTTGCCTATTATGAATAATGCTGTTATGAATGTTTGTGTATGGACATATGTTTTTAATTTTCTTTAATTTTAGTTGCTGAGTCAGATGGTAACTATATGTTTTTTATTTGAGTAACTGTCAGATGGTTTTCCAAAGTGGCTGTACCATTTTACATTCCCACCAGCAGGGAATGAGGGTTCTAATTTCTCTACATTTTCACCAGTACTTGTTATTGTCTTTTTTTATTATAGCCATCCTAGTGGGTATGAAATGGCATTTCATCGTGTTTTCTAAAATTTAATTAATTAATTTATTTCTAAATTTATTTATTTTATTTTATTTATTTTTGGCTGTGGTCGTCGTTGCTATGCGAGGGCTTTCTCTAGTTGTGGCGAGTGAGGGCTACTCTACAGCACGCGGGCTTCTCATTGAGGTGGCTTCTCTTGTTGCAGAGCACAGGCTTTAGGCATGCCGACTTCAGTAGTTGTGGCGTGCAGGCTCAGTAGTTGTGGCTCACGGGTTCTAGAGTGCAGGCTCAGTAGTTGTGATGCATGGGCTTAGTTGCTCTGCAGCACGTGGGATCTTTCCGGACCAGGGATTGAACCCGTGTCCCCTGTATTGGCAGGCAGATTCTTAACCACTGCGCCACCAGAGAAGTCCCTCATTGTGGTTTTGATTTGCATTTTTCTAATGAATAATGATGTTGAACATTTTTTTGTATGCTTATTGACCATTTATATCTTTTTTGGAGAACTGCTATTTAGATTCTTTGCCCATTTTTTAACGGGGTTGTCTTTCTATTATTAAGTAATAAGAGTTTGTATATATTCTAGATATAAGCCCTTTATCAGATATATGATTTATGGATACATTCTCCCATTCTATGAGTTGTCTCTTCATTTTCTTAATGAAGCCTGTTGAAGCAGAAATGTTTTTAATTTTGATAAAGTCCAATTTATCTATTTTGTTGCTTGTACTTTTGGTATCATATCTAAGACAGCTCTGCTTAACCCAAAGTCATGAAGATTTACTCCTGTATTTTCTTCTAAGAGCTTGATAGTTTTAGCTCATCGTTTTTGTCTGTGATCCATTTTGAGTTAATCTTTCTGTATGGTGTGAGGAAGGGGTCCGACTTCATTTTTTTGTGTGCGTGAATAATATCTTCTTACATCTTCTTAGAATTTTGTTATAAGGTCACATTAGCTATAACGGGGCTTGTGGGATGAAAGTTTTGGTTGGGGACCTTGCTACCCTAAACAAAATAGAATGCAACCAGCAGCAGCTGTCAGTTTTTACTTTTCACCCAAAATAGTGTACCACCAAATTTCATGAAGAATTATCCTAATCTTTCTGAAATATGAATTTGATCAAGAGGCATTCTATAACTGGCTTCAAAAAAGACTTTTTAAAAAGTTTCCTGGGGCTTCCCTGGTGGCGCAGTGGTTGAGAGGCCGCCTGCCGATGCAGAGGACACGGGTTCGTGCCCCGGTCCGGGAAGAGCCCACATGCCGTGGAGCGGCTGGGCCCGTGAGCCATGGCCTCTGAGCCTGCGCGTCCGGAGCCTGTGCTCCGCAACAGGAGAGGCCACAACAGTGAGAGGCCCGTGTATTGCAAAAAAAAAAAAAGAAAAAAAATTGGCTAAAAAGTTTCCTGGATTATATTTGTTAACACGGTTTTCCAGAAGGTAATGTGGAAAGCTGAAAAGAAATGCTATTTATTACAATTAAAGTATTTATTTCACTCTTCTTTATGCCTCCACTCAACTATTTGCCCACCATCACTCTCTCTCTCTCTCTCTCTTTCTCACACACACACACACACACACACACACACACACACACAGTGTAGTTTTTGCCTGCTAACATTACATTATATTAATGCATTTGACAAACATATCCTTAAGGACATGTTGGCCTCTCTGCTAAAAAACAGGTCATAGTACCTCCCTGGTTCTTGGGTCGTAAAAATTTCTGAACACTGCTTAGTAATATGTTATGCAGTGAGTGGCAGGATGTCTAGTGGCTTTCAGAACATGTTCAACTCCAGAACGTTTCCTTTGTTTTATTCTTCTAAAGCAACTTGGAATTTATTCACTATTTCCTGATATTGTTGAGATGGGTTATGTGAGTACCATGGACCCTGGTTGAGCTTTCTCCCAGGCAAGTTAGCAAGCTCAGTGCACTGACGGGTGAAGAAAGCTTCACTCTCCTGCCTCCCCCTCACCACAGGTCATCTTTTCTAACTTCCTAATGGTGCTTGGAAACTGTGCAGATTGTTTAACAGGAAATGTATAAGTGTTGGTTGCTTTGCTGATTTCTATGGAATGGTCCCTCTTGAACTTCATGGCTTCTTTGGCTGTGTAGCTCTAGGACTAAGATAGATGATGAAGTGAAACCTGCGTGGCTTCTGAGGTTCCACTGATGCCTCCCCTGCCTTCACTCTGTCTCTTGTCTTTCCTGCTCTGCTAGATTGAGCTGCTTTTGCTAACTCACTTGGTTAGACCAAGGTGTTTTTGAAGATGTGGTCAAGGGCTATCTCTATAAAGCTGGCTTCTTATGGAGAAAAATCTGGAATTGTAGAGGAATTCTGAACCCCAAGCAATTGTTGAAGACATGTAGAACCGGCCACATTGTAGGATATGTATAAATATTTATTATAATGATAACGCTAATAACCATATTGGGAGCTTAATACATCCCAGTTTTCTTGGTGCTTTATATGCATGGACTCATCTAATGCCTAACAGTAGTAAAATGTATTCTGATACTCCTTTTCATTTTATGAAGTGTTTTCACATGTATTTGATTCTTCTTAAAAGCCTGTGATAGGAGGCCAGAGAAGACTAGGGTGACCTAACAGCTAAATGTGATGTGGTACTCTGGAGTGGGTCCTCGACCACAAAGAGGACATTCATGGAGAAACAGGTGAAATCCAAACGAAGTCTGGAGTTTTGGTTAATAGTAATGGACGATATTAACTGGGCGAGGGCTCTACGGGGCCTCTATTGTTTTCTATGACTCTAAATGGAATCCGAAGCACAGCTTTCCTCTGAACCTAAAAATTATTCCAAACGAAAAAGTTTAAAGTTTGTATTATCCCCCATTCCACAGATGTATAGTGTTTGAAAGGCCAAGTAACTTGCTGTATGGCACACAGGGGACTTAGTGAAAAACCAGAACCGAAAAACCCAAGTCCTTGCCTTCCTGATGCCGCACCTGTATTCCTCTCCGTGCTACCGCAGTAAGAATGCGCTGCTCTCTGGGCCGTCCTCCCAACAGCCTTTAGAGAGCTGAGAGATAATACCCTCACTTTACAGATAATAGATCATTGTGATCCGTGTTCACTCCTGGAAAAATAACTGAAAAATATTTTCCCCATTGCCTTTGAGCCGATAGTCCTTCCATATTTGAATGGAGAATACAGTTACACGTACTGGGCTCATTTGATTAAACTAACACAACAGAGACCTCATGATGATGAATGACAGCCAGGGCCACAGGCAGCTGTTTTGAAAACAAATAATGGTATATTGTGTGCTCTTCTGTGACCTCTGACACAGAGGTCTGAGAATAGGCAGAAGATAGAAACACAAGACCTGCCCCACCGAATTCACATTCGTTCTGCAAATGCAGTAATTGTGAGGCTAATGATGGTAAGCTGGATTCCTTACCCCGTGTGTGGAAAAGAGAAGTTATGTTCACTTTCCCTCAGCTTGGCACTTTGTTTTTAAAATAGTAGGGGACTTTAAGAGATTTATTTAGAGAATAGAAGAACTAGGCTTAACAACTTTTGGTCTCCTTGGTATATTTTGGTCTTTGGATTTAGATTCTTCCAGCTGCTGTGGTGTTACCTGAGTATGCAGGATGACATATGCCTTCACTCTCTTCCAGTGCTGTATTCACTAGACTCTCTGGTTTGTGGTCACTCTCCTGCCCAGACCTGTGGCAGGACAGGTATTCTCTCCTTTCTGAGTTTCACTGTGCTGTTGCTGTCAGTCTTTGCATCTGTTTTCCAGCACTTCATAGTTCTCACTGATGTTCTGTGTATCTGAATTCAGTTCTGTATATCTTCTAAAAATTTTGTCTGCGTTCACTCTAGGAATGATTCATTGAGGAAAACCAGGTGCCTAGCATGTACTTTCCATGCATGTTTGGCCCTCACAGCTGCTTTAAGTAGATACTGGTTTTCTTATTTTACAGATGGAGAGCAAGCGCAGTGACATTAAGAGACTCGCGAGGCCACACAGCTCACACATGAGAAAGTTGAAATTCAGCCCCAGGGTTTCCGACTCCAAAGTAATGAGGCTACAGTGTAGCTTTGCCACAGAAGCCACTCTCCAGGCCAGTGCACATTAGACTCACCTAAGAAGCTTCTAAGACACACCCATGCCTGGGTCCCACCCCATACCAATTAAATCCGATTTGAGTCAGAATGTTCGTGTTGAAGGGACTTTAGATCATTCATTCTGTCCTTTTTACCTCCACATTTTGACATTTTATCATTAGGTGAGCTGAGGCCCCAAATCACATAGCCATCAAGTGTCAGAACCAAGAATAAACGTGGGTCTCTTGATTCTGATTCTAGAGTTCTTTCCATACCCAGATCAAATAAATATGTTAGAGTATTTACTATATTAGGCATATGTATTGTCACAGGTGAGTTTGTCCATTTATATGAAATATATAGAAATGTGTGTCCATGCACATCTGTGTACATGTATAGGGCATGTTCATCTATCGACATTCATTTGTGAGAGAGGCAGTACTGTGTCATGGTCTAAATCAGGCTGTACAGCCAGACTGCCTGGTTTGAATCTTGGCTTCACTGCTTCTCAGCTATCTGACCATGAGCAAGATACATAGCCTCCGGTTCTGTAGTTTCTTAGAGATAAACTGGGGGTAATAATAGTATTTACTTTGTGGATTAAATGCATTAATGTCTGTAAAGTGATGAGACAGTGTTAATACACAGGAAGCCCTGCATGAGTATTAGGTAGAGTAGTGTGTGAGTGATGGTGTGTTCAGCTTTCAACTTCTGAATCTCAAAAGTTATTACATTCATTGATTGCAAAAGAATTATAAAATGATAGTATTTATGGGAGCTGGTTCATCTGTATCAAGTTGCTTTCTCCCAGCCTTAAAGAAAATGGTATAGCTTTCTTTAGGCCCTTAACAAGGTGTATGTTCTCATGCTTCATAACCCACAACCTTCTATCCAACTCCTTCGGAAAACATGCCAATGTTCTGGTTTATTTTCTTCTTTATCTCTGGGTTCACTGTTGGACCTCACTACTTAGTAAGACCCTGTATCTCTGGGCTCACTATTCCATCCCGGCTATATTCAGCAATGACTTTCTGTGTGTTTTGTTAACAAAGGTCTCGGGCTCCCAGAAGTGTTGCTCTTGTTGATATATAACATACGTCATCTCCAGGTTTACATTTGTTTACATGCAAAATGATTCTTGTGTTTTGAGGGTCATATGCCATTGATAAGCATAATTATACAGAAAATCTTGAATTATTTTCTCTGAGACTTTTAGTGATGATAATGGTCTGTTGCATGAGAAGAGTTCCACCTAGGGCACTCAGAATATAAACTGAGGCCTGTCTCTGATCTCTCCAGGGTTCTAAGCGTTGTTGCATGAAATAAAAGGAATCCTGTTACACAAACACTGCTTCAGTCAACAGGTGCGGGAAGAATGTTACAGTATCATTAAGTACCATTATCAAATGCCAAGAAAAAGGGACTCTCTTTCTTTCTGCTCAGAGGTACCAATGTTAAGGTATTAAATAGAGCCACAGTCAGATTAAGGACACCAACTGACTCTTCAAGCAAAGAAAAATCAGAATTTGGGGTGTGATGGTGTTTGGAAATGACATAAAAATCTGAGCAAGCAAGTTCAAGGAACACAGGAAGTTACATAGGTCAACTCAGGTAACTTGAGACAACAGAATAGGCTATCTAGAAAAGTAGTTTCCTACTATATGGGATCGAAGGCTCCCAAGGATATAGGGAAGGCAACTTCTAGGGAAAGCTGGTAGCTGCCCAAATAGCTCACTAGTAAGGTAGCTGCTGTCTTTTTTTTTTTTTTTTTCATTTTTTGGCTGCACCACGTGGCATGTGGGATCTTAGTTCCCCGACCGGGGATCGAACAGCGACCCCTGCAGTGGAAGCACGGAGTCTTCACCATTGGACCACCAGGGAAGTCTCCGGTAGCTTCTGCTTTATGTGATCAGAAATTTCAGAGTTGAGTGGACTCAGTGCTAAATCTTGCTAACACATTTGACTGCAACTGAAGAATAAAGTCAACTTACTAATTTTAAAATTTTCCGTTCATAGGTGAGACATTGCTTTGTGAGTGTGGACTCAGAACAAGAGGAGTTAGTAATGGGATTTGGATATGTTCTACTACTGCATTCTGCTGATAATCTAATTTATCTGCCCTCCAATAGGACCCGCCTCATTGGAGAAGTTATTATGCTTTACAGACTTCCCTGCCAGTGCTTATTATCTCTTTTTTCTAGGCCTTTATGGCTGACCATCCCTAACTACCACTAACTACACAAATATATACATGTGTACACACATGCACACACGTGAACTTTAAGTATGTCAATACTTTCAATCAAGTTATCTCCCACGCTGCTGGCCTGAAAGGATCTTTTCACTTTAGAGGGACTTGGCATATCTCTGCTTTCACCTGTTTAAGTCAGTCATTTCCAAATTCCCAGCAATACATCACTGCTTTCCTGGTGTTAACTTGTCCTTAGGAGTGTTCAATCAGAGGTGGAATGCCTATTTCTTAAAATAATACTAAGGGAACTACTTCATTAGAAGGACAGTTGGAGTAGATCACCTTTAAATTCCAACTAGTGGTAAATTAATAATTCTCTTACCTCTGCAGGCCAGGCTGGAAGGTCTGTTTAAACATTAATATGTTTTCTTACTTTTTAGGAGTCTCTCCTACTGAAATTCAACCTGAAAATCAGCTTAGCATGTATTGTCATGTTGCTGTAGGTTTGCAGGTCCATTACCTATCTGTGTTCTACATATACTCCATGTTCCAACCAAACAAAAGTGCTTCTGTTTCTCAGATATGCTGCCCCATGCTGTGTCTCTACCAAAGCTCTTGCTCTTCCCTTTGCTTGGAATGCCAAGCCTTCACCAGCTATAAATCAAAACTGAATTCAGGGGCTTCCCTGGTGGCGCAGTTGTTGAGAGTCCGCCTGCCGAGGCAGGGGACACGGATTCGTGCCCCGGTCTGGGAAGATCCCACATGCCGCAGAGCGGCTGGTCCCGTGAGCCATGGCCTCTGAGCCTGCGCGTCCGGAGCCTGTGCTCCGCAATGGGAGAGGCCACAACAGTGAGAGGCCGGCGTACCGCAAAAAAAAAAAAAAAAAAAGAAGAAGAAACTGAATTCATTCTGCATTGTCTAGTTGAAGCTTTCCATTATCCCCCAGCTTCACCTAATCTCCACATGGGTCCTCCACAACACTTTGTACTTCTTACGGTGGTTGTGTTGCATCTTGTTATTGTGCGCTTTTATTGTTTCCCTGATATTGTGTAAGTCTTGATGGTAGGGGTTTATTTTATTCTTATATAACTTACAATGCCTGTGTCTGATCCTTGTTTTCATTCATACCAGGATATAGCACAGGTATAGATGCTAAGGACAGTACCAGACTGTTAAGGGGAGGTTATATTTAACTTAAAAACTCAAAACAGAACCTATAAAGGGTATATTTAAAAGAAAAGATCAGAATTCAGAGTTAGTTAGGGAAACTTTAACAATAGAATAAAAATCCAGCCAAATATAATTGGATTAAGAAGTGAATAGAAAGCAAGGAAACAGAACTTAGTGTAAAGTATTATTTCAAGACATTTTGATGTTTAGGAAAGTAGTTTGAGAAGGAGAGAGGGTCAAGGAAAGTTGTTTGTTTCTTGGAGAGATGAAACTCAAGCACTTTTTCGGCCTAGAGGATAGAACTAGAAAGAGATTAAAGGCTCCGGGAAGGATATAATTGATGGATCGTAATGTCCTGAGGGAAGAAGGGGAGATATAAAGAGCACAGGTGTCAGGGTAAGGTCTGGGGGAGGAAGGATAGATAGAGGCAGTTAGAAAGGCAGGAAGCATAAGGAAGGAATACTGAAGGCAGTTATGCCTGTTTCCCCAGGGTAGAGTAGTCATAGTAACCTGAGACTGAAAAAGGCAAGAGTAGCTGAAGGACATGAAAATAGTCGAGGTTTATTGTAGCTGATTCATAAAGGTTGTCTTGTTTACTACTTGATATCATCATTGTCTGTCTTCCTCTACTAGACCGTAAGCTCCATGAGGGCAAGGGTTTTGCTATCTTGTTCTTCACTATCCTCAGCACCAAACAAATGGTGCCTGGCACATAGACACTCAGTAAATATTTGTTGGGTGAACAGAGAATGAAGAAGGGAGCTGGGACGTCCCTGGTGGTCCAGTGGTTAAGACTCCACACTGCCTATGCAGGGGGCACGGGTTCGATCCCTGGTTAGGGAAGATCCCGCCTGCTGCCTGGTGCAGCCAGAAAAAAGGGAGCACACTGGAGATACTCAAAATTACTGCTACAGTTTTTTAGCTTTCAATAATTGGAGATGTAAACAGAACTCATTGGATGAGATTGCTGAGAAAGCTCTTTAAAGGAGGCTGACCTAAGAGGATGCCCTTATGCACTTTCCTCCTTCCTGCTGCGTGGAATGTAAATATAATGGCTTGGAACCTCAGGGGTTGTATTGTGACCATCAGGTAACGTTGAGGATGCCAACCAGTGCTGAGGGAGGATGGTGGGATGGAGGTAATTGTGGGGCTGCCATATTGGGCTTCGTGCAGCCTTCATGTTTTGAGACAATATAAACTACTTCTTTAAACTACTGCTATTTTGGATCTCTGTTTCTTTCAATAGAACCCAGTTGATTAGAAAGGAAAAACTGAACGGAATTAAGGGACTAGAGACCTCAATGTGACCAACTGAAGAGCAGGTTTAAGGGGAATAAGGCTAAAAGATTAAGGTCAAGGAGGGGCTTCTAAGTTTGCGATGGGTGGGTAATGGAAGGATCTAAGGGATTGTCATAAATTGCTAAAGCAGAATGCTGGTGAAGCCTGCTGGAGGAGAAAAAGCTAAGGAAATAGTATCTGTGTGCACAGATAGGTAACCAAGAGGTAACCCTTCGACTAGACCAGTGTTTCTTTGAGTTTTCACTTGATGGGCTGCCAAGGATCTATCTGTGGACCCCGGAATCTTATCTTGAGGACTCCAATTTGAGATACACTGCAGAATACTATTTTATTGTATGACCTTGTTGTCAAAACGATTTAAGGCAGCTAATAAAAATACAAATTGTGAGATGTAAAAAAATTAAAGTAGGAAAATGGGGCAAACGGAAAATATGGTAGAAAAACAAAATGAAAACAGGAATGAAGTTAGTATGATAAAAACACACTCATGAGGTTCTTTGTACTTTCTAGATGTAGGCAACAAATTTGTGTCTAAGCTTTTTAGCAATCAGCTTGAAAAATGTAACATGATAGATTGTTGAGCAATGGGATAAAAACAAACCAGTTCAGGAAAATCACAAATATTCCTTTTACTAAGACCATTATACTTAAATTATAACTTTATATGATTGAACTAAAAAGAACAACAAAAATTTTCTTTTAGATGGGAGGAATATAAAGATGGTTTTGAGGAGAGCCACGGTAACCAAGTTTACAACATATCCCAGTATTGGGCTGAAAAGTGAATACATTCAGTCAGATGGCTGTACCTAATACCAATTATTTAAATATGTTTTCAGAATCACTGATGTCTCTGCATAAACTTAGGTAAAGATAACCCCCAAAATTGAAAAATAAGATATGTCAAGAAATTGATAAGAATTAAAATTTTTAGGCTTAGGAAAATGTATAATGTAATATAATACAAAAATTAGCTTTCAGATGTTATCTTTCACCATCTCTATTGAACACAAAGAAGGACTTAGATTTCAGCATGAAGGTTAATGGAAGGAAAGATTGTCATGGTAGGTGGTGATGGTTATTAGTATTGGAGGGTTTGCTTAAGTGGAGGCTATCTCTTCATCAGACCTTTAGGGGAGAAATGATCTTAAGAGCCTATGATTCCAGATTATTTTTACTATATATTTGTTGGGATTTGGTACTTTTTTTTTCACTCAATAGTCTGTGAGATATCACACACATGCCTTTGTCATTAGTTATTGTTTGACTATGCTGACAGAGCCCAGAAATAGTGAAATCATTAACTTAGCTGAAGAATCCAGGTATTCAAGATACTGTCTAACTGGAGTCTACAAGATGTGAAAGGAGTTTTCAAGTCTATTTAAAAATTAAATTTGCCTGAATTCTTCTAAATGATTTTTCAGATTTCCATAATAAATGTAGCAAACATTTCTCTTATGGGGTGTAAATAATCAAACTCTGTTGCACTGTAGAGTAATATTATAAAGCACTTAGCTAATCAGATTGCGAGAGTCGCTCAAAATTCCTAACCATGTAATTTTTGCGTAGAGAGAGGGTGCTTCATGCTGTGCAATTAACTGGTTTTATTAGCTATCAATATGGTCGTTCCTGGCTGGCCTGACGGCCTAGTGCCTACGGGATTTAGATCTGGTTCTTTACTTGATCCTGCACAGTTGAGTGTCAGGAAGGTATGGAAATCTTGCAGTGGGGGCAGTGGCCAAGGCCCTAAGGGGGAGTTGATGAGGAGTTGTTTCTCACACTTCTAAATTTTCTAGGCCTATTGTAATTTTCGGATGTTCTGTAAACTAAGGTTCCATTCTGCATTCAGATTAGGTTTGTAAAGTAAAGTGGGATGGTTTAGTGATTATAAGCAGAGCTCTGACATAAGACAACCTGTGTTAAGAACCTGGCTTTGCCATTTTCTGTGCCCTTAGGCAAGTTTTAAAATTTCTCTGTGCCTAGTGAAGGGTGATAGTGAAGGGCCCTCACTCATGGTTTGCTGTGAGGATTTAAAAGGTTAGTCTACCAATTGCATATGCAATCACCAGGCAGAATGAGTTTTTGCATTACTTACCTTTCTAAAATACGATTATTGTCATTAAGTTCTTTAACTACCCCTTCCATTTCTTCCTTTAATTTCTTCATACTACATACATTCAAAATAAAGATAAATAAGTACCTCTGCTCAAAAAAAAGTATGCGTTTTAAAATTACATTTATATTATGTTTTAGTTCTCTAGATTGATCTAAGTCATTAAATAGCAAATGTATTCACAGCAAATATAAAACATTTCAAAATAAAAGAAGAAGATCGCCAACTGAAATAAAAACAAATGGAAGAGGAGGGGGAAGGGGAAGCTGGGACGAAGTGAGAGAGTGGCATGGACATATATACATGACCAAATGTACAATAGATAGCTAGTGGGAAGCAGCCGCATAGCACGGGGAGATCAGCTCGGTGCTTTGTGACCACCTAGAGGGGTGGGATAGGGAGGGTGGGTGGGAGACACAAGAGGAAGGAGATATGGGGATATATGTAGGTGTATAGCTGATTCACTTTGTTATAAAGCAGAAACTAACACACCATTGTAAAGCAATTATACTCCAATAAAGATGTTAAAAAAAATGGAAACATTAAAAAACAAAAGCAGTCTACATAAAGTGCTTGGCATACTAGGCACTTAGTACATCCTAGCTGTTATTAATTATTCAGGAGTCTGCAAACTGGAATATCTTTGAGCAAGGGCAACTTTTAATAAAAAATATTTAGAGGGCTTTCCTGGTGGTGCAGTGGTTAAGAATCCACCTGCCAATGCAGGGGACACGGGTTCGACCCTGGTCCAGGAAGATCCCACGTGCTGCAGAGCAACTAAGCCCATGCGCCATAACTACTAAGCCTGTGCTCTAGAGCCCACGTGCCACAACTCCTGAGCCCATGCGCCTAGAGCCCGAGTGCCACAACTACTGAGCCCACGTGCCACAACTACTGAATCCCACACGCCTAGAGCCCGTGCTCCGCAACAAGAGAAGCCACCACAATGAGAAACCCATGCACTGCAGTGAAGAGTAGCCCCTGCTCGCCGCAACTAGAGAAAGCCCACACACAGCAGCAAAGACCCAACACAGCCAAAAATAAAAACAAATAAATAAATAGATTTAAAAATATATATATTTAGATGAGAGGACTCATATTTTATTGCACTTTTTTTTAAAGGGGGGTGGAAATTTATAAAAAGAGGCAGAAGTAGAAGACCTAGTTGCAAACTTTATTACTGACGTTTACTAGGCTCCTGGGAAAAAAATGAACCTGCACAAATCAAGTCAATGACCCAGTTTTCTTAAGTCTTAAATATGATAAAAATATCTAACTTACTTGTGAGAGTCAAATAACATAAGTGTTTTGGAAATATTAAAGTGCTATATTTAGGTAAAAACACAGATAAACATAAAGTCAAATAGAATAAATACATGCAGCTAACTAATCCAAACCAATTACGAAAGTATAATCCACTGCTGGGAGAGATCTGATCTTTGCTCGTAAGCTTGACTTGACTCTGAATGATGAACTGATTAAAAAGGAAGGGGAAAGCCTTCAGAGAAAGGAATTAGCATTGGATAAGCACCTAGTATTTGCTAGACACTGGGGTAGGATTTCTGTTCTCCCTTAAGGAGACGGGCCCAAAGAGGTTAAATAACTTCCTTTAAATCACCCAGCTTATTGGTGGCATAGCCAAGACTCATGCTTCAGCCTGTTTGACTCCAGAGGATGTCCTAACACACCACAGTTAACTACCTCAGTTCAGTTTAGCAAATATCTATTGGGCACCCACTCTGAATAAAGTAGTTAATAATGCATCAATTTTTTTTTATAGAAATGGAAAGAAATTTAGAGCATGAAGGAATCTGGAAGATAATTTCGTCCAACCAAGTAGTTTTCTAGGAAGAAAACAAGGTCCAGAGTGACCAGGTGGCTCCAGGGCCGTCTATTTTGTAATTAGAATTTAAATTTCCACTCGCCTAATCTAGATTTTGTTTAAATTATATTGCTTTTCATTTAAAAAAAAAAAACCCTAATCCTTCGTTAGTTCATACTTCAAGTCTTATTCAAAGGCTTTCTTTGGGGAGGTTTTCTGTGTAATTTTAGCCCCAAGTGATCTCTTTGACCAAGTTACATAAGTTGTTTAGTGGAAAGTTAGGTGCTTGAATGTGCTTTTGTCACCCAAACTGAATACAGGTTGTTTATAATATATTTTACTTTTTCATGTCATCACAGTGATATTCTGTTGTGAGCATGAAGAATCTAAAGTCTCCTAGCCTTTTTATGCCTTGGAGATATCTCTTAAATCCCTATCCTTAAATCTTCACTATTTATTTCATTCAGTTTTAGCCACCCTTCCATCCTGCCAGGTTAGTCTGCCCTTAGTTGGGTATGTACTTAACTGGAGAGCAGCCTGATCCCTGGAGGGGAGCCTAGGCTGCTGTCCAAGCAGCTGCATGTGGTGAGTCTGCTGCAACCCCAGGAAAACCCTTGAGCGATTTAGACTTCCCAGTAATGCATCCCACATGGCTCCATCTTGACTGTTCATGAAGAGTGAGCAGAATGACTTGTTTATTTTTCCTTCTTAGTATTTCTAGCCATTTTTCTTCCAAAGAAAAGTTTTCATGACATCAAATGTCATGAGGAATATAGGCTGTATTATATTATGGAACCTGAATTCAGTTCATTTATCCTTCTTTATTTCCCTGAATACCTAAAGGGCAGCATTTGAAAGAGAACGTACAGAACTGAGAGGTTTGCTGCTTGTCATGTTATTGAATGAGTCTCATTAAGCCTAAAATGACTCAAAGAGCATGACCTGGGTATGACTCTGGTGATTAAATACAGGATTGAGAATCATCCAAGCCTACTTTTAAAGTTGTTCTATAGCACTGAGTTTTTAGGAGGAATGGGGGCTGGTTTTCCATCTTGCCGTACATGTAAGAATCAAATTTTTATTTTAGGAAAATGCCTCTAGCCATGATACTCTTGGAGTAAAAATGCAATGAATTAAACAACTTTTTCTTGACCCTGGTTCTTGTGATCTGATATGTAAATCTTCTGATTACTGAGAGTGAACATTCTGACTCAGTTATCTTTATAATCAGAGCCTGAAAGAGTTAAAAGGGAAGGGAAGGTCTACCCACTTCTTGCCTGAAAGAACCAGGTATTTTGACCTTATAGACTTGTAAACACACTACTGTTTTAGGAGTTTTTAAATCAAGAATTTCCCCTTTTCCCTTACATTCCACTGCTAAGTCCGATAGTTCTGGGCTCTGTGGGGATAATGATAAGAGGTATGCTGTTCTGAGAAGACCAGTGGCATTGTCTGTTCGAACCCCTCCTGTTCATAAGAGGCCTGGTTCAGTTGTTGTAGAGTTTTGTGATACTAGCCCAAGCCTAGGAAGAGGGCTGTCTTAGTCCATTCAGGCTACTGTAACAGAATACCAAAGGTGGGATGGCTTATAAACAACAAACATTTATTCATCACAGTTCTGGAGGCTGGGAAGTCTGAGATCAAGTTGTTAGCAGATTCAGTTTCTGGTGAGAACCCGCTTCCTGGTTCACAGATGGCCATCTTCTCGCTGTGCCCTCACAGGGCAGAAGGAAGGGGTGAGAGAATTCTCTGGGGTCACCTTTATAAGGGCACTAATCTCATTCATGAGGGCTTCACCCTCATGACCTAATCACCTCCCACAGGCCCCTCCTTCAAATACCATCACATTGGGGGTTAGGTTTCAACATACGAATTTTAGGGGAACACATTCAGTCTATAGAAAGAAGCCTTCATGAAATGTAGCCCCACTCCTGAGAATCAGGGCTCCATTTTTCAGTGTGTCGTAGAGGAGTGTCTGCCACAGTGGGTATGGAAAGTGTGGACTTGATAAGAAGCTGGCTTACTTGCAGAGGTGATTTTTGGAAATATAAATGGTAAAATGCATTGGGTAGAAAACTGGAACTGGAAGGTTTAAGACTAAGCAAGCCTCTGCATTCTGAATCTGAAAAAGTGCAATGAGGGCATGCTTGGAGAATAGCCAAACAGGGAAGGGCGGTCAAGAAATTTTGCCTGTTTGATTGTTGTGGACGGCAGAGCCTGCAAGAGGCAACTCGTAGCCATCCAAGTCTTCATTCTGAAAGTTCAAATCAACAATGAGCTGGTGAACATAAATTTCCATGTGGCTTCTACTATGGTTGTATAATTGATTGTCATTCTTATAAAATAATACCCTTAAGTAACCCTTATGCATGTAAAAGAACAGAATGAATATTAAAGCAAAGCCACACCCACAGGCATTTTAATCTTCTTACTGTCCTGTTCAGAGTAAACATTTACCTAACATGAACTCTTACCGTGGCAATTACTTAAACACATTTAATATCATTATCATCAAATACTATTTGTTCATCCACCCTTCAGATATTATTACTTCCAGTATATAAAGCATCTAACCTTTCTCCCTCATGTGGTATTATACTAGACGTGGTGCAAGATGAGCAACGTAGGGAAGGCTTCCCTCAAGAGCACTGGGCCACAGGAGCAAATGTCAGAAGGGAGAGGAAGGATGATGATTTAATAAAGCACTGAGCCAGACTCTGAATAGGTGCACTCAGTGCCCAGCACCTTTGTCTCATGGCCTCTCAGAGTCCATGGCCTTCTTCAGGAATAACCCAGGTGAACACTAGTTTGCTCTGGAGCCATATCAAGAGAAACTCATAGCTCAGAGGTTAACTAAACTAGTTTTTATATACCTAGGGTAGTTCTGGGGAGGTAAGGAAAGAGTTTTATCTCTTCCTGACCCAATCCTAGGGAAAAATCAGAATTTCCATGCAAATCAATATTTTTATATTTATATGCTCTAGTCATATATATTACATATAACGTACATGTATTACTTTTTCTGATTCAAAAATTATAGAGACTTATTGTAAAGAATTTGGGAAATATATAAAAATTTAAAATCATTTATGATTCTTTTTGCTACCTACAGATAACCACAATCAATATGTTATTTTATTTCTTCCCCATCTCTCTTCTTATATGTGTCATTTTAAGTTTTTTAAAAATGTGGGTTCATCTCATATCTTCTTGAACTTTGGGGGACTATACTGATCCTGGATCAGATTGGTATTTTGGAGACAGAGCTGTCTTTGGAGAGAGCCTTTGACCTTGAATGCACAGTGCAGTAAGGAGACTGCTTCCTTTTGAAGGATTGGATGAGCCACTTTTCTTCCTTTTACTATCATACTCTGATGGAATCATAGACTCTTGGAATTGGTGAGGACCTCAGAAATCAAGGTCCTCCAGAAATCAGGAATGTTTTAAATACCACACACCAGAGGGCAAGGAGGAGCAGCTGACACTCGTGGACAGTAGAAGTGTACCTTGGATTTTTTTTACACCTACTGTCTTTGTGGTCGGTACCACATCACAGGCAGAAAGATGGACCCTGTGAGACACAGTCCTGCTGCTATGTAGCGGCTAAGAGCTGTTGACAACCAGGGAGAAAAGCTTGTTCCTAATATAAGATGTAAATAGAGCCTGCCAGCCTCATGATATGGGTCTTCATAAACTACTGCTTTGATTTTATAGTGATAAGTAGAGTGCCATTGGTACCTTTCTTTCACAAAAAGAAGTGAACCCAACTTTATTTTTAATAAGTTATCACATAAATACATACAGACTGTATCAATGGAATATTTTTAAATGTAAAACAAGCTTTAAAACAAAATCTGGGCTTCCCTGGTGGCGCAGTGGTTGAGAGTCCGCCTGCCAAAGCAGGGGACACGGGTTTGTGCACCGGTCTGGGAAGATCCCACATGCCGTGGAGCGGCTGGGCCTGTGAGCCATGGCCACTGAGCCTGCGCATCTGGAGCCTGTGCTCCACAGCAGGAGAGGGCACAACAGTGAGAGGCCCGCGTACCGCAAAAAAAAACAAAAAAAAAAACAAAAAAATCTTTCACCCCAATGTTCATAGCAGCACTATTCACAATAACCAATACATGGAAACAACCCCCAAGTGCCCACTGGTTTAAGAAGATGAGGCATATATATATATATATATATATATATATATATATATATATATACACATACATATATATATATACATATACATACATACATATATATATACACACACACGTGTGCGCGTATATACAGTGGAATATTACTCAGCCATAAAAAAGAATGAAATATTGCCATTTGCAGCAACATGGATGTACCTATAGAATATTATACTAAGTGAAGTAATTCAGACAGAGAAAGATAGATATTATATAGTATCACTTATATGTGGAATCTAAAAAATAATACAAATGCATCTATATACAAAACAGAAACAGACTTACAAAGAAAACAAACTTATGGTTACCAAAGGGGAACGAGAGGGGAAGAGATAAATTAGGAGTATTGGATTAACAGATGCAAACTACTATACATAAAATAGATAAGCAACAAGGATTTACTGTACAGCACAGGGAACTATATTCAATATTTTATAATCTATAATGGAAAATCATCTGAAAAAATATATATAACTGAATCACTTTGTTGTACACCTGAAACTAACACAATATTGTAAATCAGCTATACTTCAACTAAAAGAAAAAAACTCATAGAATCTTTAAGGGTTCTATGGTAGCTCTCCAAAATTACAGAGACAAATTAAAATTTGGGATTAGGTTGAAAAAAGTTTTGAATAGAGGGAAAGGGATTGCTCTGAAGATGAAGATACTAATTAACTTAAAACCTTATTATAAAGCTGTTGAAAGTACTTTAAAGGAAGGATGTTAAAACTTAACCACCCCCTAAACTTAAATTTAGTTAAATTATGATACTTAGTAAATTTAGTTAAATTATGATATTTAGTTTCTCTTATTCTCTCTGATTGGATCAGCCATTTGGAACCTGCTGGTTGAGTTCTGGAAACATGGCCAACTGAGCTAATGGGTCATCTCCCCACATAAATGCTTAGAAATGCCAGTTGAAAGAAAATTAACAGAGTGCCCACCTCCTCCCCAAATCCCCGATAAGTTTTCCTATGAAGAAAGAAGGAGGGAGGGAGGGAAGAAGAAACCAGCCCCAACTGGAAACCATGGGAGCAGTCACATATCTTACTGCAAACACAATAGCTGTATAGACATCTGTGTGCTCTGATAAGGACATTACTACTAAACATTTTTATGAATCGACCTGTGGTTACTCCACTTGTCTGTCACATTGGGATCCTTTATTTTATGGAGAATCTTTGAGCATGAGTTTAAATTGCTGTAGTCTGTCCTGGTCTTTCCTTAAATCCTCACGTCCTAATCTGGAAAACTACTTATTTACCCCAAAGATCTTTAGACCTTGGGTTGTGTAACTCTTGGATGATTAGTAAATAGATTATGGTCATTCATCTCTGCAAAAGTCTAGAATAACATTTTTGAAACCTTTAAAATGTTTATTGTAGTAAAATACATACAGCATAATATCTGTCATTTTAACCATATTTAAGTGTATGGTTCAGTGGCATTAACTATAATCACAGTGTTGAAATCAACCATCGCCACTATCTATTTCCAAAATTTTTCATCACTCCAAACAGAAATTCTACATGTTAAGTGATAACTCCCCATTTCTTCCTCTTCCAGTCCCTGGTAACCTCTAATCTACATTCTTTCTAACCTGTGAATTTGCCAGCTTCAAGATATGTCATATAAGTGGAATCATCCAATGTTTGCCCTTTTGTGCCGGGCTTATTCACTTAGCCTAATGCTTTCAAAGTTCATCCATGTTGTGACAAGTATCAGAACTTAATTCCCTTTTACGGCCAAATAATACTCATTGTATTTATCTACTATGTTTTATTTATCTGCTCATCACTTGATGAATACTTGGGTGGTTTCTGCCTTTTGGCTGTTGTGAATAATGCTGCTGTGAGTCCGCATAAAGTATCTGTTAGAGTTCTTACAATAGCATTTTGCAAACAGAAATGTAAATACATTGTGTAGAAAAATGAAGTCATCTGGACTTCCAGTGTTGACTAAAATTGTTATTTCAGTGTAACTTGAGTAAACATAGACCTAAGAATTAACTCTTTATTGTGTATAGCTCATAAAATCAAAATCAATTTTTCAGTTAAATAAAAATGCAACTATAAAATCAATACAACAGAAATAAACAACTTTCATCAAATTATATGTACTAAAAATAATTCTTTTGTTAGTTTTAATAGTGTAAAAAGATATTTACAGTTTTCAGTACAATGGAGCATTATTTTAGCCTTCGTCATTGTTATGTTTCCTTTTTAATAGTGAACTTTTTAAAACCACTAATCCATTATTTTGATGTGCAGGCCATTTGCTAGAGTATCCCAGAATTTAAATCTGGAAAACAACAATCTAAGGAAAAATTATTTGCTGCATATTTACTTCAGCAATTTCCATTAATGAACTGTTGGCAAGCAGGTGCCTATAAAGGCAAATCTACATAATACATACGCTTGCTGTCAGTTACTGGCTGCTACAAGTACAGGTTTTAGTAATTCAGTTAATCCCAGGTATTTCTGTTGGAGTTTGTTTGAATTGTAACATGGTGTCACTTGACCTTCATCGATTGCAAATACCACTTATTTATTTAATCTACCTCTGCTTATTATTAGCCCATTTCCATGAAACTGCTACAGCACTCTAAAATAGCACGTTGTTTTCAAGATGTTAAATCAAATTCTTAGTTTATTAAATTGGAACCTAAAGTCTTATTCCATAAAAATGTCTTTTACTTACAAATCATACTGCAAGAGTTTTTTATAACTGTAAAAAAATTAAAATACGAGCACAACAAAGGGACACAATAGTTGTTTTGTCATTAGCATATGTCTACTCAAGAGCTGTTAGACATGCTTACCAATACCTGAAAAGATAAATTCTCTCTCCAGGGTATAATTTGTCAATATCTTAAACGTAAGCATGAAATCTAGCTGGAACACTGAAAATCCCATGTCGTGCTTAATTATAAAATGGTCGTTCAGGGCTTCCCTGGTGGCGCAGTGGTTAAGAATCCGCCTGCCAATGCAGGGGACACGGGTTCGAGCCCTGGTCCGGGAAGATCCCACACGCCGCGGAGTAAATAAGCCCGTGCGCCACAACTACTGAGCCTGCGCTCTAGAGCCCGCAAGCCACAACTACTGAAGCCCGTGTGCCTAGAGTCCGTGCTCCGCAACAAGAGAAGCCACGGCAATGAGAAGCCCACGCACCGCAACGAAGAGTTAGCCCCCGCTCGCTGCAACTAGAGAAAGCCCGCGTACAGCAACAAAGACCCAATGAGCAAAAATAAGTAAATAAAATTTTAAAAAAAAGGTTCTCCAAGGATTCAGAATATTCTTGTATTTATTCTTTATTGTTACAAACATTTTTAATGGTCACAGGATTTAGATATTCCAAACAATATAACAAAACACACCAAAGGATAACAGTCCCCTATTTTGACCAATACTAGTCCCAACGTTTATGCTTCCTAACATTGAACTCTCATGCTTTACTCACAAAAGAGTTGATCTGCCACTTAAAAATAGAGGGCTTGGGGCTTCCCTGGTGGCGCAGTGGTTAGGAATCCGCCTGCTAATGCAGGGGACACGGGTTCGAGCCCTGGTCAGGGAGGATCCCACGTGCCACGGAGCAACGAAACCTGTGCGCCGCAACTGCTGAGCCTGCGCTCTAGAGCCCGCAAGCCACAACTACTGAAGCCCGCGTACCTAGAGCCTATGCTCCACAACAAGAGAAGCCACTGCAATGAGAAGCCCGCGCACCGCAGCGAAGAGTAGCCCCCATTCGCCGCAACTAGAGAAGCCCATGTGCAGCAATGAAGACCCAATGCAGCCAAAAATAAATAAATAAAATAAATTAATTTAAAAAAAATAGAGGGCTTATGATTTCCAAGCTTCACATGAACTCAATTTTTACAACCAAGGTCATTTATGATTATTTAATGAGAAGTAGAATTGTCATATGGATGAATAATTGTATTTATTACTCAATTAATGCATTTTCTTTCTACTTGGAAAACTAAACTATGAGAAGGTTGTTTGATGAATACAGAACCTCTACACACAGTGGACGCTCAGTGAATGTTAAGGAATCGTTTTGATGGCTCCCTTCAACACCTATATTACTAAAAGAAAAAACTGTCAAATCAACCTTGATAAATGTCTCATCCAATCACGAATAATGTTCCTTTCTCTTGTTCCCACAATCACCCCTTGTCAACCCTCAACCTTCTGTTTTCTATCTAGTCACACCACCTTCAAAACAAGTTTCACAGCATTTTAAATGAAAACTCAACTCCTACTATGAAAAGAAAAATGTATAACAAATGTGCAAATTCCCAAAGGGGAGTCTCCTTTATGACCAAGGCTTCTCCATTTTTATTCATTGCTGACTTTAATTGTGCTTTTAATTCTTGATTAGCCATATTTTAACTCCACAAAATCAATAAAATTTTAATGACTACATGTAATTTACTTAATCTAGAGAACATCCTCCTGTAGACATTAGCAGATATACACTGTGGTACCTCTTTTATTTTTCATTTTAAAAATTAAGTTTAGGGCTTCCCTGGTGGCACAGTGGTTAAGAATCCACCTGCCAATGCAGGGGACACGGGTTCGAGCCCTGGTCCGGGAAGATCCCACATGCCACGGAGCAACTAAGCCCGTGTGCTACAACTACTGAGCCTGCACTCTAGAACCCGTGAGCCACAACTGCTCAGCCCACATTCCACAACTACTGAAGCCCGTGGGCCTAGAGCCCATGCTCCACAACAACAGAAGCCACCGCAACGAGAAGCCTGTGCACCCCAACGAAAGAGTAGCCCCTGCTTGCAGCAACTAGAGAAAACCCATGCATAGCAATGAAGACCCAATGCAGCCCAAAATAAATAAATAAATTAATTAATTAAAAACAATTAAGTTTAATAAACAGTATTTTTTACCATGACACTCTGCAGTACAGTTTTCTAATAATTAACACATTTCACAGTGTAAAGTCTGGCTTCCCTATCAAATCACCACTGAAGGTCAAGAATCCACGTGTCTGTCCTTTACAGTACTTTGCATATGGTACGAGAGCAATAATATATTTGGTTATAAATGGTTAGATAAATAATATAAATAGGTATTACCTGAATCTATTCCAGTAATAGTTAAGAAACCCTGCCGTAATTTTGTCATGACTACTCATCCAACCGACAGAAGTTCAGTCTTGTTGCAGTCTCCCAAAAGAAATATTATGCAGGAAAAAATGTATTTGACTTTTAGGAAGAGGGCTTTTACTGTAAATAAATGTGGCATCTCCCCTCTTTAGTCATCCCCTTCCACTGTCAGTCATGCCAGCTTGCTAGTAAGCACCTCTTCTGCCGCCAGTTCAACCCCACTTCTTTTTTAAATTTTTCAGAAAGCTTCGATATATAAATCCTTAGTCTGTCAAGAGTGCTGCCAAAGACAGTTTTATCAGCATCACATACTTGTTGAGCACATATACATCTTTGTAAATGTATCTAAAAGAAAATTGAGTAGGAAACTTATTTTATGAGACTTTTATAAATGTGAAATTTTATGCAATTTTCTGTTTGATTTTTGTATAGGCAGAAATACTCAGTGTCCTCAGTCACAGAAACATCATCCAGTTTTACGGAGTAATTCTTGAACCTCCCAACTATGGTATCGTCACAGGTAAGAACTCTATTTGACTTTTTTCTTTCCCCAATTACCTAGCTTTAGATTCTTTAATATGCTAAAATGCTTAATATTAGGTTCTGTCATGAATTGTGTGCTACTGTCAGATGTCACTTTTGTTGCTATAAAGCATTAATAAAACTGATTATATCAATATAATTAAGAATGGTGTTTCCACTTCTACCCATGTTTAATTGTGCTAATTATATCTGCGTAAATGCTATTTAAATGCACTCTCAGCTGCAGTACCAATATTTAAAGGTGCCATTTAACTAAAATTTCATTTAATTAGTTGAAGTGAGCGATGTTTTTTGTAACTCTGTGACCTTTTACAAATTAAGATTTCTTGAGCTATTCATGTTATAATTCTTTGCAAGGCATTTTAATCCCGTTAGAGCATTCTTCCTTCAAGGCCTCTGACATGAGAATATTTTTCAGATTTGGTCATCTGCGTTGATAATGACCTTGATCTAAATTATCACATAATTTGGAGCAGCAGTTTATAACTGATGGAAATACCCTTTCCAAAAAGGAGCACACAGAAAATTTTGCCGTATAAAAACACAGAAAGGCACATATTTTTAACACTTTATACTCATATTTGTATAATCCAATGAGCAACTTCAGGTCTATGATAAGTATGGTGTTCAATTTTACAATACGTAACTTTGACCAGGTTCTTTATCACGGCAGTTCTTTGATCAAAACAAAGCAAACAAGAAAACCTTAAAAGATTAGCCCTCTCTTCTACTGTAGTGTCAAGGACTTGGATTGTCTTTATATAAAATAACAAAACACCCTCAGTAAAAAGGGCTGGATTAGATACTTCCTTATAAATTATCTCATCTAATAGTTAGAATAACCCTATGAAATAGCTAAAGTAATTTTATTTCACATAAGAAACTAAAACTCTAACTTAAGTACTTTCCCAAGGTTACCCAGCTAGTGGTAGAACCACAGTGGTATACATTTCTCAATTTGATTATACAGAATCTCCTCTTCTTGTATGCAAGAAGCCTATGAGCACACTGTAGATCCAATGGCTGTGGAGGGCCGACTGTACTGCTCCATTTTATATAAGGGACTTGAGTATCTGTGGATTTTGGTATCTGCAAGGGCTCCTGGTACCAACCCACCACAGATGCTGAGGGATGACGTACGTACACGAACTGAGTCAAGTGTGGAAGATCAAATGGGTAGGGGATGATAGCACTTGCCCTGCCTCTTGAAATGAACACAAATAAGTCTTAGTACGGGAAGGTTAAGGCAGAAAGAGACAGGCACACACACCTTGATCACCCCGCCTAGCTAGCTCCCCCTCTTTAGAACCTCATTGTCTTTCTCAGATGTTGGGGTTCTGAGGGGGGAATCTTGAATGGCTTGAATCTATTCCAACCTGAGTGTACTTGTTAATAGAAAAGGTTATTACAGCAGGCAGCTGTTGTCACTCATACTGAGGACTTGAAAGAATAATTTATCAGAGTGATGGAATGGAATGAACACCAGAATAGGAATTGAGAATGAAATCTTGTCTTGATTCTGCCAAAGCTGCATAGGTGGGTCACTGATGATCTATGTCTCAGTTTTCTCATATGTGAATGAAGGGACCAGAATTGATGATTTCTGGGTGAGAGGGTGTATGTGTATGTGTGCACCTGTGCGTGCTGAAACTTCTCATCACAGAGATTTTCTAAAATCTGCTTATAAGACCTGGAACAGAGTCCAAGAGGCAGCTGCCATTTTATTTCCCTTGGAAGGGAAGTGAACATCTTTCCCCCAGATCTGCAAAGAAATGGGGTGACTAGAATCTCAATCTCCAAAGTCAAAAGAAAAGATACGATAGTGGACCATCTTTTCTCTGATCTTTGGAAACCTTAATTCTGTACTACCGTGCAAGCAATAACCATGAACTGGAGTAACTATCATAATTTCAGACAAAATAGGCTTAAGAAAAGAAATATTACTAGAGATAAATTGGGTCATTTCATAATGATAAAAGGATCAGCATATCAGGAAGATACAGCAATTGTAAATGTATATACAGCTAACAATAGGTCCTCAAAGTACATGAAGCAAAAATTGACAGACTTTAAAGGATAGTCAGTTCAACAATAATGGATTTCATTACCCCACTCTCAGTAACTGAGAGGACAACTAGATAGAAAATCAGCAAGGATATAGAAGACTTGACAAACGCTCTCAACCAACTCTACCTAACGCACATACATAGAATACACCGCCCAACAAAGAATATATATTCTTTTCAAGGGCACATGGAACATTCTTTAGCATACATAAGTTAGGCCATGAAGTAAATCTCAATATATCCAACAGGACTGAAAAGTTCTCCAACTACAATAGAATTAAGTTAGAAATTAATGCAAGAAAGAAACCTGGAAAATTCCCAAATATTTGGAAATTAAACAACATATTTCTGAATACCCAGTGAGTCAAGAAACTACAATGGATTTTTAAATACTTTGGACAGAGAGAAAAGGAAAATGTAGCATATCAAAATTATAGGTGGCAGATAAAGTAGTATTTGGGGGGGATTTATAGCTTTAAACATATATGGTAAAAAAAGAAAAAGGTCTGGGCTTCCCTGGTGGTGCAGTGGTTGGGAGTCCGCCTGCCGATGGAGGGGGCACGGGTTCGTGCCCCGGTCCAGGAAGATCCCGCGTGCCACAGAGCGGCTGGGCCCGTGAGCCATGGCCGCTGGGCCTGCGCTTCCGGAGCCTGTACTCTGCAACGGGAGAGGCCACAGCAGTGAGAGGCCCGTGTACCGCAAAAAAAAAAAAAAAAAGGTCTGAAATTGATCATTAAGCTCCAACCTTAACAAATTGCAAAAATAACAGAATAAACCCAAAGCAAGCCCAATGAAAGGAAATAATAAGGATTAGAGCAGAATGCAATAACATAGAAAACAGAAAAATAATAGAGAAAATCCATGAAACTAAAAGTTTGGTCTTTGCAAAGATCAGTAAAACTGACAAACCTTTAGCTGGACTGACCAACAAAAAAGAAAATACAAATTAGCAAAACCAGGAATGAGGGAGAGGATAGCACTACAGTCCCTACAGAAATTTAAAAGGATTATAAGAGAATGTTATGACCAACTTTATGCCAACAAATTAGACAATTCAGTTGCAATGAACAAGTCCCTGAAACGATAAAAAATTTCAAAACTGACTCAAGAAGAAACAGAAAATCTGCCCAGAACTATAAGTAAAGGAATTTAAATTTATAATTTAAAATATCTTCATAATGAAACGCCAGACCCAGATAATTTCACTGGTGGATACTATCAAATGTTTATAGAAAAAATAACACCAGTCCTTCCCATACTCTTTCTGAAAATAGAAGAAGGAACACTTACCAACTCATTCTAGAAGGCCAGTATTATCCTAATATCAAAGCCAGATAAAACATAATAAGAAAACTGCAGACCACTGTCCCTCCTGAACATAGATGCAAAAATCCTTGACTACGTATCAGCAAACTGAATACAGCCACCAATAAAAAGGACTATACACCACAACCAAGTGGAATTTATCCCAGAAATGTAAGGTTGATTTAACTTCTGAAATCAATTAATATAAAGCATCGTAATAGATAATAGAATAAAAGACAAAAACCATTTGGCATTCTACAACACCCATTCACGCTAAGAAATCTCAACAGGCTAAAAATAGAAGTCAATTTTCTCAGCCTGATAAATAGCATCTATTAAAACCCACAGCTAAGATCTTACTTAAAGGTGAAAAATTGAATGTTTTTCCCTTAAGGTTGGGAACAAGGAAATGAGGTTCTGCTCTTGTCACATCTAGTCAGCATTGTACTGGAGGTTCTAGTCAGTTTAATCAGGCAAGAAAAAGAAAATAAAAGGCATCCAGGTTAGAAAGGGAGAGGTAAAACTGTCTTATGTGACATGATTCTCTAAGACTCAGGACACCCCAGGAATCCACAAAAAACTACCAAAACTAATAAACAGGATAAGCAAGGTCACAAGGATCCAAGATTACTATACAAAAATTAATTGTAGGGCGCTTCCCTGGTGGCACAGTGGTTGGGAGTCCGCCTAACGATGCAGGGGACACGGGTTCGTGCCCTGGTCCGGGAAGATCCCACATGCCGCGGAGCGGCTGGACCCGTGAGCCATGGCCACTGAGCCTGCGCGTCCGGAGCTTGTGCTCCACAACAGGAGAAGCCGCAACAGTGAGAGGCCCGCGAACCACAAAAAAAAAAAAAAAAAAAATTAATTGTATTTCTATATACTGGGAATGAACAGTCTAAAAATGAAATTTAAAAACCATTCCATTCACAGTACTATCAAAAAGAATAGTACTTTGGTATAAATTTAATAGTATTGGGGTATAAATTTAACATAAGAAGTGTTAAGACTTGTGCAATGAAAAGTACAAAACATTGCTGAGAGAAAATAAAGATCTAAATAAATGGAAAGATTACATGTTCATGGCTTGGAAGACTCAATATTGTTATGACGGCAGTTCTCCCAAATTGATCTACAAATTCAAAACAATTCCTGTCTAAATCTCAGCACACATTTTTTGTAAGAAATTGACAAGGTGATCCTAAAATTCACATAGAAATATAAAAGACTGGAATAGCCAAACCAGTTTTAAGAAAGATCTAAGTTTAAGGTCTTTGCCGCATTTCAAAACTTATTATATAAAGATGTTAAAAAAAAAAAACTTATTACAGATCTGTAGTAATTAGCATGGTGCAGTATTGACACAAGGACAGGCATATAGAGCAATGGAGCAAAATTAAGAATTTAGGGGAAAAAACCTTGCATTGATGGTCAATTGATTTTCAACAAGTGTCAAGACTATTAAATGGGTAAAGGATAGTCTTTTCAACAAACTGTGCTGAGAAAATTAGAAATCCACATGCAAAAAAAAAAAAATCTTAGACCCTCACCTCAAACCATACACAAAAGTAAACTGAAAATGGATCATAGAAATTATCGAATTGTACACTTACAGTATGTGAATTTTAAGATAGAGAATTTATATCTCAAAGCCATTTTTAAAGGAATGTTCTCACTTTCTTGGCCTTTTGTGCTTCAAATTTGAGGGCTCTTCTAAATCCTGATGCAACAAATACTGATTTGTTTGCATTGTCACATAAACCCTCTGACTTATGTGTTTCATCTTATCTCATAAGAATAACAAATTTTTGAAGAAATACCTATATTCATGCCTACCTTTGTTTCAAATACATTCTTGCAACATCCTTGTGTTTCTGAATTCCATCTGAATGTATTTGGATTTCATTGTCAGCTCAAGTTTTATTATTCATTCTGTTAGTGGTCTTGTCTTTGACAGATTTCTTACCAGGATGATATTCACTTTTAGAAACTTTTAGAAACAGCATGGAACAGTTTTTATAAACTTTTAATGCCTTTTGTTAATTTAACACATTTTCCCAATGAAACTATGAAGTCTTATTTCTGAAATGTGCCTTGGTTTTAATTATATGCTTATGTTTCCTTTGAAAATAGAATATGCTTCTCTGGGGTCACTCTATGATTACATTAACAGTAACAGAAGTGAAGAGATGGACATGGAACACATTATGACCTGGGCCACTGATGTAGCCAAAGGTAATGCTTCATGTATTCTTACAGAATTGATGGAGAGCATCCTGACATGATGACTTTAGTCGGAGGATTTCTTATTCTGTATCTTAAGATGTTCTTTTTTCAGACCAAAAGTAGCAAGAATTCTGCAGCTTACTGTGCACATAATATTTTAGATCATTGCCTTTCTACTCCTGCATTCCTTTTCTCTTCTTCCTTTCTTTTTTACCAAAAACCAAGTTCCAACAAAATCAGTGGCTCCAAGGCAGCATTTTTGCCCTATTTTGTGACATTGTAATTGACCAGCTTGTTTGATACATTAAATGGAAAGATTATAATTCTGTTGTGCTGCAAGTCTCTACTTAGATGCAGTATCCAGAAAACATGACTTACTGTAGGATTAGTTCTACTCATTTCGGATACATAATAATATGCTAAAAATAGTAACCACTTGGAAAAAATTTTTTTATTTATCCTGCCATGCAAAAGCAATTCAGATTTTATTTTATATTTAATGTAAACTTGGAAATCACCCTTGGAAATGAAATATTTTTAATACACAATATGCCTAAACAAGGTGCCTAGTTCTTTTTCCCTCATAAATTCCTGCATAGACAAATGCTTTCTAAAGCAATTTAAATTCCATTTATTTTTATCTTTTTATTTTCCATTTTCCTAACTGAATGTTTCTGAGTTTTATTTATAACTGTCAAAGTTGCTTTGGAAACAACTTAATCTAATGAATGCTGATGGTTACGTTTGTATTCTAGCAACCCCTAGAAAGCAAGTCTTTCCAAATTTTACTGGAGCAATTAACTCCTTTGCATTTTGCTGCTCCAATCTCTACCAACATCTCTTTACAAAGCAAATAAAGGGATATTTAGCATCCAATAAGGAAAGCAACTCATACTTTGCTTTCACTGGGAGGTTACACAGGGACTTCCAAAAGCAATAGCCTTTCCTTTGGGGAATTATCTTGTCTGCCTTAAGTTTCATCAACACCTGCCAAATTCTTCAAATGGAGAAAGTGAAAATTAAAAAACAAAAGTTTCATGCTAAACGCTGCTGCTTGAATGATACTTCATTACCTTATAAGAATAATAAGCTCTATGTTTAGGATGGTATACCTAAGGCTTTGGCTGTGTTAATTAACTTAATTGTGTATTCATGCATCAGACGTCTCAAATCAGCCTTAAAATTTCACATTCTTCAAGACATTTTCATGTAACATCATAGCCACTTCTCTGCATATCAGTAGGCCACCTGTTCGTAAGCAGGGTAATGTGCTATTATTGGAAACTGCCTGAAGCCTTGTGGAAATACACTTACAGAAATGTAAATACATATACAAGCAGTTCTTGACTTAAAACACTTCACCTTACAGACATTTGCATTTAGGGTGCTCAGCCAATTACACCCATCTTATTACTTAATGGCACTTAAGATGGATAGACAGCAAACAAATCAACCGACACCAGTCACTCAGCTTCCAGCTGTACACCCTCCACTTAAGCTTCTCTGGCCCCCAGCCTGTAAACCTCATCCCTCCTGGTCCCTTCCCCTGCAACAGTCCCTGTCTGTAGGGCAAGTCCTTTGGCTCCAGATCAGCTCAGTCATTCCTGTGGTTTCTCAAGAGCCCTGGCACTCTGTATCAGAAGTCCAAGGAAGAAAAGGAACAGGACTAAATAGCACACTGGAACTAGAGGTAAAAAATAGGGATGGAGAAAATGGGAGTGTCCAGAACCACACGGTAATAAAATCACTTTTTGGTGGCTGATGAATTAATCTGAAAGGCAAGTTCTAATGTGTTTGGACTCAGGTGAGAAGCGTGAGGCAGAGAAGAGACTTGTTCATGTGTAGTCACAAGTAATACTTAATACTTGAAATGGCCTACGAAAGGAAGAAGAAATCAGTGCTTTCAGAATGACTTCTACCCTCTCTGATAAAGCTATGTGTAGAACTTGGAGATGAAATAGGAAGGCTTGATTTTTGTTGATTCCATTTTGAATTCAGCTGTGCCCTTCAGTTTGACCATGACTGAAGCCACTGAAGCAACAAGATGTTGAGAAATCAAAGGATGAATAATTCATTTCAAATAAGAGTGGATTCGTGCATTTTGAAATAGGCATTGCTTAACATCACTGCAAAGAGAAAACCTCCTAAAAGGCAAAAAAAAAAAGATTCTCTTCTTTCTGGGTGGGAAGAGGGATAGAGGGCAGACCAGCCAGTGTATCTGAAATTGCTACAGGTCAGTCAACAATGGGTAAAAGGAACAATTAAAGCAAATAAACCAGGATCCAATCTCCAAATGGTCATCATTGATTCCAAATCTCCCCAGTGACTCCTGTGAAATCTTTTTTTAGGAAACTCTGAATCTTAAAATTGATGAAAATATTTTTCAGCATTCCTATTTTTTTGCAATAAACATAAGGCAGACAGAATTGTAGATAGCTCTATAAAAACACATTAAATAGAATTTTATATGATTTTGATTACAACTTTTTATGTACACTAAATATTCTATAAATGTATACTATATGTTATACACAAATAATTTACAACACTTTTTCTCGTAATAGCTGCCATGAGGAAGAAAAGTTCCTGTATTTAAAGCTTCTGTGCTTGAGCGTTTTTTGAAATTCTTTATTGTCAGCAAATGTAGACATGATCTAGGTCTACCTCTAATAGTTAATTAAATAGTTTCTACCTGAAAAATTATTCAGGAATTTGATTCTTAAAGAAAAAGAGAAATAACTATGAAATTCTGTCATAAAAATTATTAAAAGTTACCTGAGTTGTAGCTTTTGAATTTTCAGAGCTTCGAATATGTAGAACTTAATATTAGAAGAAATATTTCTTTTATTCCAGTTATATCTTGTTTAAGATCATTTGAATTACTAATACTTTTGTTGACTCTTCAGTAATATCTTTATATGGCAAGAGTTTAAATTTTTTGAAACTTTTCTTTGTTCTTTCATGATTCTTCACTATATAATAATCAGAATGTAGAAAATAATAGATTATTTTTAAAATTAGCTTTTATAAAACTGAAATTTTCTATATACTGAAAAAAAGAACCAAGGCCTAGTTATTAAATTATTTTTCAATAGATAGTTCATTAGGGCTTCCCTGGTGGCGCAGTGGTTGAGAGTCCGCCTGCCGATGCAGGGGACACCGGTCCGGGAGGATCCCACATGCCGCGGAGCGGCTGGGCCGGTGAGCCATGGCCGCTGAGCCCGCGCTTCCGGAGCCTGTGCTCCACAATGGGAGAGGCCAC
The DNA here is from genome assembly GCF_011762595.2 of Tursiops truncatus. Taxonomy (NCBI): domain Eukaryota; kingdom Metazoa; phylum Chordata; class Mammalia; order Artiodactyla; family Delphinidae; genus Tursiops; species Tursiops truncatus. Next base: position 59,362,672 of record NC_047040.1, on the reverse strand, counting down.
AGCAATGAGAGGACCGCGTACTGCAAAAAAAAAAAAAAAAAAAAAAAAAAGGTAGTTCATTAACCAAAGGAACCTGTTTGATTGGGGTGAGGGGCTATTCCATTGTTTAGAAAAGACAACTTGAGAAATAAAGAGAGGAAATGTTTCAGTAGAAAATGCTCTTGTTCTTTATTCTAAGGGGATAGACTGTATAAATACTGGGAAAGAGTCATTTTTTAATTCAAAATAATGAAACTCTATATACATCCAATTTACTGAAGTAACCTGATTTTCAGTATGTTGTAGAGAATTTTGGAGTACATTTAAATATATATTATGTCGAAGATTTATCCTTGTAAGAAGAATAAAATATTTTGTAACTACTGTATATTTTTCTATCTGAGGATCCCCAAATCCTTTACCAACCACAACTAATGAATCCAACCAGTTCTCCCCACCCCTACCCCACCTCCACTCCCAGGGTCTTACTGGAATGAGTACTGAGAAACCAAGCTTCACTGGGTAACTGCAGACATGCAAATGAAAACTGAAATTTTTGGTCAGAACTTTGGCTGATTTAGAAGGCAGTTGGTAGTATAGAATACCTTAGTCATTGGAGCATTTCTTCCAGTGGTATCTGTGCTATTTTCATGCAGACTCCAGAAAATTAAGGTGTCCTTATTGGGTATTATAAGAAGCTAGCTTTATCCACAATCAAATTCCAACTTCTAAGAGGTTAAAGCACATAAATTTTTCTTAGCATATAAATTTTCTTAATGTGGGCATATCCTGTCCCTATTTTATCCATCATGGAAGAACAGAGCACATGAATTTAGTTTTTGCTATTAAATCCTTTGCAAAAATATGGAAAGTAATACTGATGTTTAAAATAGAAAGGTAATACTGATGCAATGTTGAAAAATTATATTAATAGGCCTTTCTCCCTTTTTGTACAAAAAGGAATGCACTATTTACATATGGAGGCTCCTGTCAAGGTGATTCACAGAGATCTCAAGTCAAGAAATGGTAACGTAGTCATATGTTTTTATTTTACCTATTTTATTATAAAATACATGCACCGTTGTATAGAAATAGGCATCATGCTTTCCATCTCTTTTGTAACCTGCTGTTTTGACTCACTGCTGATACTGTGTAAATCTTTCCTCTATTAATAAATGTTCAAATCCTCCACATTATTTCAAGAGGCTGCATAGTATTCCACTGTATAAGTAGCACAGAATATGGACATTTGGGTTGTTTACATTATTTTTTCTATGATAAGAAATGTTGAAGTTAATACTTCTCAGTAGAAATTTTCAACACATCCCTAATTATTTCTCTAGAATCATTTTCTAAAACAGGTATTGCTGGTCAAAGCACATAGTTGTGTATTTCTAGTTCTTCTATTTTTAGATGGCTCTCTGTACTAGCAGTTTGGAGTTTTGTTCTTGTTACTCCTGAGTTATTTGGTGTAAATTTTTTATGTCACTCACATTACCCGAAGGAGTGCCCAAAAATGATCAGCACAGGTTTGGAAAGTAAGAGCTTTCTTTTTCTTCTTCTCTACTTCCTAAAGTTTATTTATGATCCTGTATTTTATAATTCGGAGAGTGAGCACTTTTAAATGGCAGGATTAGATGTTACCTTCAAGTAGGAGTGGTAATAGAATGCTTTGTCCATTACATCACTTGAAAATTAATGGAAAAAGGCAGTGGGATTATTTAGCTAGCCAGCACTCAGAGTTTGCCTCAGAGTTTGCTACTTAAAAACAAAAAATCTTGCTATCAATTCATTCACATGCTTTAATTTTTTTACTTGCTTTCTAAGTGATTCTTCTAAGTATGGAGGAGGAGGAAAACAATTTATTTTTAGAAAATCTTTAAATCACTGCAGTTAAAATGGGTAACTGCTAATAGTGTGGTCCTTAGAATGGGTAGTCGTGGCCAGCAGAGGAAGAGAACTCGGGAATCCATCCAGCTGCCCAGGACCTTGATGCTTGCGGGGGTGGAGAAGGGGCAGTTGTCGGCAGCTGCCACTCCTCAGCAGTCCAGGTTGGACCAGCACCCTGACCCTGACAGTTCACTCTGGCTGATTGTTCTTGCCCTTTTCTAGGTTTCATCACTTATCCTTTGGCTTTTCTTAGACATAAGCTTCCTGGAGCTAAATACTTTTAATATATATTGACTAGCAGGAGGTCATTAGGAAATAATACAGAATCTAGTAGGAAGTATCAGAGTTTTATGACTTTGTACATTTTCAGTTCTTGCTCAGAGTTTCAATCCAAATAAGTTGTTTAACATCTCTCCTTTTAATCTAGTTTACCAGTATATCTTATATATCCCATGAGAGGAGAATGGTTAAATTATCCAAGATGTCATTATGAAGACTAACAATGGAGAATGTTCCCATTTTTAGAAATTACAGTTTGAGGGCTTCCCCGGTGGCACAGTGGTTAAGAATCTGCCTGCCAGTGCAGGGGACACGGGTATGAGCCCTGGTCCGGGAAGATCCCACATGCCACGGAGCAACTAAGCCCATGCGCGGCAACTGCTGAGCCTGCGCTCTAGCGCCCATGCTCCGCAACAAGAGAAGCCACCGCAATGAGAAGCCCACGCACCGCAAAGAGGAGTAGTCGCTGCTCGCCACAACTAGAGAAAGCCCGTGCACAGCAACGAAGACCCAACACAGCCACAAATAAATAAATATAATAAATAAATTTAAAATAAATAAATAAATAAATCTATATAACTTAGAAAATGAAAGTCCTACTATTCTGTCTCCACCCCCACGCCAAAACTGTTAAAAGTTTGATCTATATTGTTTCAATGTGTATGTGTTTTCACATCAAGTAACTACACAAACTGTAAATTTATTTTTGGCTGCGTTGGGTCTTCGTTGCTGTGCGTGGGCTTTCTCTAGTTGCAGTGAGCAGGGGCTACTCATCGTTGCGGTGCACAGGCTTCCCATTGCAGTGACTCACAAGATACGTATGTGAATATGTTCAATAAGCAGATAGATATATAGTTTTGAGGCTGAGATCTATTTGAGAGTGTTAAGATGTAGTTGGGGCTTTTATGGGAGTGGGTGAATAAGAGCATAAGAAGGGAGAAGGCCAAGGGCAGAATCCTGAAGAAATGTTTCTAGCCTTTCCTTTGTAAGCCACACAGTGCCTTGAACATGGTAGTTTAGCAATACTTATTAGCTGTTACTAATGACCTTGATAAGTGGAGAAAATAACCTTTGCATGATCCAATACACAGAAATAGCCTAAGGGTAAATTTGATACTATATATAATAAGCTATACATTTTTTCAAATAAAAAAATATTAATACTATATTCAGTTATTTAAAAAATACTTCTACTTTTTTTTATCATAAGATTAATAAGTGTTCATTTAAAAAGTCTAACATTATAAATCTGTGTACTAAAATGTACTGTGTCCAAGTTGATCTTTTCATCTTCTGCCTACCCCCCAAAAAAATTATTCCTTCATTCCCTTCTCGGTGAGTGACAATACCAGTTGCCTAATCCAGTAATCAAATAAAAAGGAATTACAGTTCGATTGCAGAGTTCCTGTTCTAACCATTATGCTGTATTGCCTCTATTTTATTTCCTCTTTGAGTTCTCTTCCTCCTCCCCCATAGCCAATAATCCAAGCCCAGTTGATTCTGCTTCCTGTTTCTTGACTCGGTCCACTTCTCTCCTGTCCTTTGCCACAGCCTTAGTGCAGGCATCCTCATCTCTCTTGGACTACAACACTGCTGCACACAGTGATCTACTTACCTGTGTTCTGTTCCCCTCTGCACACTTGACCCTTTCATTCCTCCACTTAAAATCATTCATTGCCTTTCCATTTCTCACAAAGGCTCTTCTGGACCTGGCCTGTGCCTTTTCCTCTGCTCCTGACCTTTTGCACAAGCTCACTCTTCTGCTTAGAAAACTGCTTTCCTCCCCCAGGTCTCCTCTTTCTGGTTAGCATAGCATCATTTCTTCCAGGAAACTTCAACCTCCTTACACTTTGACTTCTTAGACTGCTCTTTGGTCCTATGGCAGTCTCCATGCCTCTCATCATGGAACTTATCCCGCTTTATTATAGATGTTTAACTGTCTTTACCATTAGACTGTAATCTCTACCAGAGCTGAGACAATGTCAGTCTTGCTCACCTTCCTCTGCTAGAACATAGTACATGGCCTTGCCCATAGTATATGCTCAACAAATATTTGTTAAATGAATGAATGTATGAATAAGTAAATAAATGAGTATTATCTCTGCCTTCAAGAAAATTACTCTTCAACTGGGAGGAAAAACCATATATACCATGAAGTAATAATGCTAATTATTCCTCAGTATCATGTTGACAGTCTAGTGGCAGAACCCAAGTAAAAATTTGGTTCTCTTGACTACTCCTAATCTATGCCTTTTTTGCTGGACACTACTGCATTTAATTTAAACCAGTGTTTTGAAGCCTTTTTTAATCAGCACCCCATAGAATTATTTTTTTATTTTTATTTTAATGTCAGCTCCTTTTTACAAAATCTTCAGTGCAGTAAATACTTTAATTTTACCTTTCATAATGCCATATGGAAGATAGAAATAGAAGTTTATAATATTTTTCAGTATAACTCAAATTAGATGAGTTTCATAATTTATCTTTTCTTTTTCCTTTTAGTTGTTATTGCTGCTGATGGGGTGTTGAAGGTAGGACTCTTTATTTTAATTTTTAAAAATTTCATTAATTTCAGATGTAGGTTTTGTGACTGGTAATTCTTGTATTAGTCAGTGAGTAAAAAGTTGATACTCGTTTCTCTTTTCTCAGATCTGCGATTTTGGTGCCTCTCGGTTCCACAACCACACAACGCACATGTCCTTGGTTGGAACTTTCCCGTGGATGGCTCCAGAAGTTATCCAGAGTCTCCCTGTGTCTGAAACTTGTGACACATATTCCTATGGTGTGGTGAGTTCATTTCTTATTTTTTGTTGCTAAAGGACATGCAAAAAGCAAACTTGCAGAAGCGGGGTATGACAATTTAACCCAGTTTTAAAACAATGATGCTGTTTCTGGTGGAATGCCCAGAGCAGTGGCAACACAGAGAATATTTTCTAATTACTAGAAGGTTTACTTTGATCATTTTTATGCATCTGAGTTATTTTGTCCTGTGTTGAGAAGAAGCCAGTGCCATCGCAAGAAGCAAATTTAGATGGAACCTAAAACAGTGTTGGGCCTGATGCCCTCCTGTGGAGAGTGCCTTCCTGGGTGGACATATGTCTGTAGAATATCTCTGCAAGTCAGTGGATACAATGTGGAACAGGACTTCGTTGTCATGCGTTGCTCAGAAGCCACCAATGGATCTGCCAACTGAGTTAATTAACAGGAAATGTCAACCATTAAACTGATTAGTGAATTTCTGGAGAATACAGAAGAAAATGTGCTTATCATCTAGCACATAGCCTTGCCCATGTCTGCTGCAATGGCTGTCTGAAGCATGAATCTAAGGTCTCACATAAGAATACCAGCAGAGCAACATAGTTACAAGAACAGAATAATGTGCCGGTGGGTCGGGAGGTGGGATGCTCAAGGAAGAGAGGCCACAGGAATGAAGTGAAGGAGCAGAAGCTGCTAGAGGAGTTTTGAGATGGATCATTCTTGAGGAATAAGTTGTATCTGAATTAGCAGAGAGAAGGAAGTGGGGGCAATGGGGGAGGAGAGGCAGGGAGGGAAAGTGGGCAGGGAGTTTCCTTGGTGGACGAAGGAATGTGTTGCCCTTTTTTGAGGATAAGTTTTTTATCCCTAAAAATGCTGCATTTCCTTTAAAAAGTCCAAAATAGTGTTTGGAACCCCCTGTCTTCGCCTCTCATCTCCTGATCATATTGCCTCTCTATTTTATAACTTCTTAAAAGGAGACTTTCATAATAATGGGGAAAAAGCAGTCTAACTGTAGACCAAATCAACATACCTCTTCTTCCTGAACTTCTGTGTTTTCAACTGAAGGTGACAGCTGATAGCACAGGAGACCAACACTGTCAAACCCATTCCTTTTTCTTTAGAGTTCATCAGTCTCTAGGTAATTACTGCTAGCCTCAGTAAGTTCTGGGCTGGTTTCAGTTAGCTAGCTTTTTCTAAATCATTACTACATCTTATGTATACCAAATTAATATAATAGCAGTTTTGTTGGCTATTGAAAAAAAATCATTTCATGAATGAAATATATGTTTTTGATGAAAGGCTAGAATTGTAAAAGTTGGAAGACAGTAGTAGCATCAGGTTAAATACCTAATTTTCCTTAATTCTGTGTGCTTCTAAGAATGAAGGCTATAACCTATTTTAGACAGTGATAAAATAATTCTTATCAAAAGAAGGGAAAAAACCAAAAGTTCCTGAAGAAATATATTCTAAAGCTGGTCCCATATGTCAAAAGTTACTACGTTCTAACCATTCTACAAATCATCTGCTGGGGAGTCTGAAAATGGGGAAATTTGTTGCGATTTAAGACTGTTTGTGAGATTATTTCCTCTTAATGAAGTTATGTTCCTCATTTTTTTTTTTTTTTTTGCGGTATGCGGGCCTCTCACTGTTGTGGCCTCTCCTGTTGCGGAGCACAGGATCCAGACGTGCAGGCTCAGCGGCCATGGCTCACGGGCCCAGCCGCTCCGCGGCACGTGGGATCCTCCCGGACCGGGGCACGAACCCGTGTCCCCTGCATTGGCAGGCAGACTCTCAACCACTGCGCCACCAGGGAAGCCCTATGTTCCTCATTTTTAAGCAAAAATCTATTTATTGTGTCAGGCACTGTGCTAGACACCAACTTAGGGCAATTTACATTGTACTTTGCCTGCTCCTTGGGACCAGTGTCTCATTTTATCCTGTGGAAACAGGAGCCAGCAAACTTTTTCTATAAAGGCCAGACAGTAAATATTTTAGACTACGAGGGCCACTAACAATCTCTGTTGCATATTCTTTTGTTTTTTACAACTCTTTAAAACCGGTAAAACCGCTCTGCCATCTGTAGCAGACTGACATTTGAGACCCCTGTGGAACCCTCTTATTCAAGATAGGAAGACAAGCCACATGGCTGAAGAACGGTTCCTAGTATTTTGATAAGGGACCACAATTCTCACTCTTTCCCATTGCATGTTAGTTTTAAAACAGGGGCTACTCTTTTGCTATCTTAAAGAGAGGGGTTTACTCGGAATGCTGGTTATTCTTACCCCATAGCTGCATCAGCAGAATTCCATTCAGAAAAGTGCACATGTGCTCATTTAATTATAAATGACAAATCAGGATTTTATTTAATTCTGACCCCTTCCCATAGTACTGTCAATTAACACCATTAGTGGAAGAAAAAGTACAAGGCATGCTTTACTGAGCCTTTTTGTTTAAACAATCAGTTTTTTTTTTTAAATGAAAATAGCATTACATGTCCCTAAAAGAGCAGTAGAGGACAGTTATTAAGGTAGGGGCCATGTAAGCTGTAGAAGTTTATAGTGCATAAACCTTGAAAATTATATCTATCTAGGAGAGCAATGCGGGCATTTAGAATTTTTGATGTCCTTTCAAAACAGGTGAGTAACCAGAACTCCTTTGTCAGTAGGTGCATCTGTTTGCAGAAAACATACCAGGGTTCATTAAAAAGCCTGTTCCATTAATTGAGCTCCCACCCACAGAGCAGTCACATGCAGATGAATAAGAACATAAAAAACAGTTGTCCCTTTTTTGAAACCCATCCCCCAAACCCCAATATATGTTTGCTTTTTATTTTTCTTTCTCAGACTTGCTGTAAGAATTTAGCCCTTCATAGTCTCAAAGTCCCTAGCCCTCCCCAGTTTAATTAACCTCTGTTTCTTCTTAACACATGAGGAGACTAGCCAGCCTTGTATAGCCCTGAAATAAACGTGCTGGTGAAATGCCAGAAATGGATCTTGTGATCCTTGCTTCTGCGCTGGTATTCGCTAGGCAGGCAATTGTTTCTGTTTTATAAGGCAGTAGGTTTTTTCTATCCCCTTCTGGTGACTTCTCTTGAAGGACTAAGCCAGGAGTGTTTAGGATATTATCCACGAAAAAGAAAAGACTTCAGGAGAGCCAAAATCATTGAAGAATTAGCCTTCTGAGAACTCAAGACCTAGCCACTCTTTAAAAACAAAGCTCTCCTGAGGACAATGCAGAAAGGATTACCTTCTCAGAACCTTCTCAGCCAAAACCAGCTTTGAAAATAGAGTAGTTTAAGAGCGAGCATCACTGCCTCACTTGTCTCTGAGCCCTGTTCCAGAACCAGCCCGGCTCAGGTAATGGCTTTCCATTGTTTGTAAAAGAAAAGGCAGGAAAAGTACACAGCCTTGTCCAAGTTTCTCTTCTGTAAACTGAAAATAGAAATTTCCCTTGTGAACCCAGTTTAAACATGGGGATGTCTCAATATAAAATGAGTTGGAAAATATTTTTAAGGTGAAAGATCACAAAAACGTTTGGCCTGCATTTTCCATAACTGATATTTTCAGTCACAGTTTAATATACTTTTTGACCTCTAAGTGACTTCCTCCACAAAGTTACATTTTTTGTGCCACATGTCATTTCGTTCAGTAGAAAAAGCTGTTGTCCTATCTCATACCACCTACTTTTTTGATACATTTCTGAATGGTGAATAAATAATAGGAAATCTTGAGATGTGCTGATCCTGGAATTAAACTAAAGACCTCATCTGGGCTTCAGGACCCCGTGGTTAAGGACACCATCCCCGCCATCCTTGCCAGTTTCACGTCCATCAAGTGGCTCCCTCAGCTGTGGTAGCTCTTTAGAGACACAGAGAGGGAGTAGAATGAAACTATCTTATTTTTTCCAGGATTAGAACCCTCGGAGAAATATAACTCGGGTCTTATTAGATTTTTGGACACTCTCCAGCTGAATATTTTGGGAGAAAGAATGACATAAATCTTTTTCTGGTGTCACTCCCCAGGCTCTTGGTTCTGCATCTTACCCCACAAAACCCAGGCCGCCTTTGTGCACATGTGTGCGCATGTGCAGTGTATTGTGCAAGCAGGCCAGACTCCAGAAGGAGGGGTGCAAGGCTGCTTATCCAGATGTTTTGGGGTCCAGGGCATTAGATTTATTTGAGGCAGTCATTCTTCCCATTCTCCTTAGGAATGCCAAATCCATTCACTTACTTGCCCTTCATAAGCCTTCCCCTCCCCAATCCCACCACCGGGAGGGTGGTAATTGCAACAAACTGAGGGGCTTCATTTCCTGCTCAGCCCTCTTGCTGCCTCTGTCCCCCACCCCAGCCCCGTGCCGCCCTGTGTCAGGTTACCACACACCTGTTCTAGTTCTCACCCTTTCTTTACTTTCAGTGTTTGCTGGAATCATCCCCTTCTGGGATGCCCCTTACCTTTTCCTAAGCACTTCTGTGACTCAAATAGAATTATTCAGTAGCTCTTCTAAAGAAGTACCTGACACACTTGATTAAAAGCCCAAAGAGGTTTCAGTGAATTTCTTTTCCTCCTGCTTGAGCAGCGTCTGCCAGTTTCCCTGATTTTGCTGCTAATTATCTTCGTATTAGCCAGAATTCATTTAACATGTTATGGCTCCAATAAGACCGAGAGCGCTGGCTGAGGAAATCGTGCATATTGGATTCCCTTGAATAGTGTATATATCCTCAATAAATCAGAGGTGCTGAATTCGCTTCTGCCATGGCTCCATACCGAAAGTAGGGCCCGCTGCATTCTCTCTTATACTGTAGCTCTTCCCTCTCTACAATTACTTGTGGTCAAGACCTTGACCTTCAGAGGTGAGACAGCAAATTCATATTCCAGCTCTGCCACCTGGTAACTCAGTGCCTTTGGGCAAGTTTATTTAACTTCCTTAAGCCTTAGTTTCCTCATCTATACAATGAGAATGATACCTCTCTGATGGGATTGAGATTAATCATGATAACATAACAAAAGGGTTTAACAGAGTAACTGGAACATAATCACTCAATAAATGATAGTGGTTGTTATTATTACGATTATCGTTGAAAAAATTATAATTGTTTTTGCACTTCACAAAAGTATTGGTAGATTCAAATCTTAATACTCATGTGTATAAATAGAGAAAGAAACTGAATGTAAAAATCTCCATTACTCAGAGTTTAAAGAGAATACCAAATCATTGGCTGTTTTCAGCATTTCCAGCATCAGTGTGCTTCAGTACAAATTTATTAATCCTGCTAATCTCAAGGATTGCAGAGAGATAACACAAACATAAATTTGCACACGCATGAACACACACGCATACACAGCCTATATATATGTATATATATAAGATGCTTATTACATTTTAGAATATAGTATAATAAATTATGTGGTAGGTGGAGGAACATGAATCCCTTAGACTGACTCATTTTGAGAGAGATTTCTCCAAAGCACAAAATCTAAATGTTACAGTTTGGCGAGTACCTACCATTGTGGAGGAAGTGGTTTAGCCAGTGATTTGGATTTGGCCCTCGATTTTTTTTTTTTTATGAGACCATTATCGAACCTTTGAAAATATGGTTGAATTCCCAGTTATTATCTTATAGAGCAGTTTATCAGAGATTGAAGGTGCAAAAGAGTTTTGACCAACAAAATATAAAATCTAGTTTGTGGTGATACATGAGAATGCTGTTAATTTACAAGATACAGTTAAATCACGGAGGCCCACTAGTTTCATAAACTTTTAAGCCTGGCTCTAGATATTCTAATTCCTAAACCAGATTTTTTGTTTTTAATATAAAAAAAGAACAGCAACAACAACAGCTAAAAAATATATATATATATAAAATATATGGAAGAAGTCCTCTGCATGTATATATACATTTTGCCCAAGTTTCTACAGATGGAGTTGGTTGTGCCTGGTAACTGGATACAGTTAAATGTTAAAGTTTCAGTAATATACCAAAAATATGAAGTACAAGAATAAAAATTCCATTTTCTTTTTGTTCCAGGTTCTCTGGGAGATGCTAACAAGGGAGGCCCCCTTTAAAGGTCTGGAAGGATTACAAGTAGCTTGGCTTGTAGTGGAAAAAAACGAGGTAAGTCTGCGATTCTCCATTCAGGTACATAGATCAGAAAACAGTATTGGGGTTTTGCAAAAGACTTTTTCATCTTCTTCAAATTGAAAGTAAGTTCACGCTTATGGAAAGATTAGCAGTAGGAGCTAACACAAAGGGTCAAAGTGATGTTATTCCTCATGAATGGACCCTTTACATCTAATTGTTGCAGCTTCACGTCGTGATGCTGTAGATCAAAAATTGTACAAGTACTGTACTAGTTTCTCAGTCTCAATTGTAAAACCTAGGGGTTTGTTCTTAGTGATGAAAGAAGCCATTGCGTCCAAGGTAGGGGAACAGTTTTAACTCCATCTCCTGCGTTTAGGACATCTTTTTTACTGTCCGGGAGTTGGTATATCTGTAAGAGACCTTCAGCTACTTCAACTTACCTCTCCCAGCAGGAGTCACTATAGTACAAGAAACTGTCGCTTAGATGAGAATTTCAAAAATAAAAGAAGAAAAAATAGTTTCAAAAAAGGGAAAAATTACAGTTTTGCCACCTACGTTGAACACTACATTGAAGATGAGCTCCTCACTGGAATTGGCGAGGCAGTGGCATAACTGTTCCCTTCTTCATGCAGAGCCTTTCCATTTCAAAAGAACTTCAGTGGCGTAAACACCGTTTGTGCTGTGTCCCCAGCCTCGCTTTTCTTCTTCCCACAAATTGAGGCTTTCCGTTAGTTGGACCCATGAGCCAACATCAGAGAACATGGTACATTCATATCAAAGACAGCAAATACATTTTGAAAGGTTTAAAATTGTGACTGAAACGCACAGCCATGGAAATTCTCAGCATAAGGATGAAGCATCCATTATCAAGGTATTATGAGAAGTTAGATCAAGTAATGGAAGCACGCAGTTGTCTTTGCAACGCTGTAAAACAACTTTATTTCACAAAACTTCTTCATTTCCACATCTTATCTGTGCCCTTCACAAAAGGGAAGGGTGCAGGCTTAGGGTAAAATAATTTGCAAAACGGTGAATATGTAGCAATATTCCCTTTTTAACGCTTTAAAAGAATTAGATTGATCCGCTCCCCATGTGAGTGCAGGAGCAAACTAGATCAATCAAAAAGCTGCTATTGACTGAGAGAAACCAAGTTTCCATATTTTAGATCACATAATTCATGGTTACCTTATTAATTTGTCCTTCTGAGCCATTGAGAATGGATGAAATGTTCATGATAGCTGAACTTGATGGGAGAGAGCTGCCAATTTAAGAAAAATAAAAAGATGTTATATTCAAGAATGTGTCTTACTCATCGTTTCACAGAGGCTGTTCTGTTTTAATTAAATGGGATGGTTATTCCTGGTGTGCTATTAAATCAGACCTCACACACAGGGTAACTGATTATCTCATGGTATGAGAACCCACTTGATTCTGTTCAGTTTCTTTTGCCAGTGAGGTGATTAGACGTGTAGTTCTGGGTTGACAAATAGAGTGAAGAAGATTATTGACCTTCTGTTGACTTTGGAGCAGAACACCCAATGTCATTTTTTCCCTCTGTATCGTTTCAAGGTAAACTAGGAGGAAATTTTTTTTTAAAGCTGACTGGACCCTCCAAATATGTATAAGACAGAGTAATTAATATTTTTAATATTTCATTTAAAGGAGGACAGAAAAGGTGTGAATCTAAAGCACTTTAAAAACAAAGAGAAAAATGAATTTAGAAGCTGCCTTTGAGTAGCTGACTTGAGGGTTGAGAGTCCCCCATAAATTACCTTCAGAATCTCCTCAGCAGGCTACATGAGGAGGCCATCGCCCCCTTTCTCCCCAGGAATCCCCTAAAGTAGAGTGTCCGTGGTGTGATCTCATGATCAGCTAATAACAGATGGAGACTCTTCAAATGCCTCGCATACTATATTTATTAAATGAAATAGTCATTTGAAAGAAACCCACATGGTGAAGTAATTTTTCTCAACTTTCTAACGAACCTAATGAAAATTGGGTATTACAAGGGTATTTGTTTGTCTGTTCTCATTCTGCATATTTATTTCATTTAGCAGAATATGGAAATTAAGTTCAAATGTAGTTTCCATTGTCATCATTCAAGAAAATGTCTTCATTCTACCTCATAAATGGAGGCACTTATTACCAAAACAAATTCTGTTGAGGTAGCATTAAAATAATTCCCAAGGATTTATTTTATTTTACAATAAAATTGAGACTTTGACTTAAATGCCATTTGTAAAAATCCCTTCAACTTCCAGTTATTTTATTTTAGTTATTTTTACTCTGGAATACCTTGCGCTATTGAGTTGAAAAGAGAAAGCTATAGTTTTTTTTAAGAGGCCTCATTGAAATAAAGGATGACATGTTTAAACTTTCAGAGAGACATTTTAAATGTGAGCTAGTCACACTAGAATGCTAGTCATCCTAGACTCATAGGAAGCTGCAAAAATATTACAAAGAATTCTGTGTGCCCTTCACCCTGCTTCCCCCACTGGTGAGACATAGGCATGGTATAGTATGAAAACCAGAAAACTGACACTGATACATTACTGTTAACCAGACTCTAGACCTTATTTGGTTTCACCATTTAGGATTGCTTTTTGCATCTATAGGAAGATCGATACTTTCTAAAAATTATATCTGAAGACCTTTAATTCCAAACCCTTAATAATGAAATAAGGTCTTCAAACAATCATTTTTCCTATTATTAAATCCTATTGAAACTAGAATCCATAAAGCACTGTTAAACTTTACAAAGCAAACAGTGAACTCATAGAAAGCATGAAATTAAGAGGGTATTACTAATAAATTTTAAAAACCTTACAGATGTGTCTATCTGCCTTTGTAATTTCCATAAAACTCAATTAGTAGTCATTCAGAGTGTTCTGGCATTATAATTCCTATCTTTATAAATGCTTAAATGTGTTTTATTCTAAGTAGCAAAATTACTATTCTTTGTTAACAGAAATCGTCAAAAACTTAATCCATTGTTCTTGACTACACTTTTAAAAAAGATAATGAACTTGACTTAAAAAATAATTATTGCATCTTATGTTGAAAATGGTGCAAAAAAGAATATGATCTTCTTAAAAATATCATGCCTAATTTAGTGATTAGGAAATATTTTAATTTTAAATTTGAAACTGTTTTATTTTAAAATATTTAAGTTTTAAGTAGTGTTGCAAACCTGGTGCTAATATCTGGTTATTTCAGGATGTTTTAATGAGTTAGGAATGCCCACAGTTACGTAATCAGGACTTAAATATTTTAGATTCTCTTTTAAAATACTTTTTAGTGTACCAAAATAATCCGTTACATGAAGTGTCTGAGTCTAGATTTAACTGATCTTTGACCATCTCAGATAATTTAAAATAATTATGTCTCCTTTTATAATGTCTTACATGTGGTATCTAAAAAGTTTGCCAGTAAGAAAGGATCAACATCCATATTCAGCCAGTTCACATTTCAGTTCTTGGGAAAATGTTGTGCTAAAGTTACGTTGAAAATGTTACCTTTTATGAAAACTTATTTTTCATTACACATGGAGTACATTCAGTCACATAATTGCAGTCACTGTTTTTACTAGTTGCCATCCCCAACCATCTTACTTTTTTTTTTAAGTAAACGCATGATTTTCCTTTTGACCTTCAACAAAAGGTTTCCAGTTTGCATTACAGTAAAATAATAGTACCATTTACTACATCTTGCTCTATTCTATGAAATCACAAGACCAGAAGTTGAAAAATGCTTAGTGTAGCCTCTAAGTTGGAGAGTTGTTTTTTTGTTTTTTTACTTTGCTTTAAAGTTTTATTTATTTTGGTTTATTTTTATTTTAATTCCAAATATAGATTGTCTGTTTTCTTGCCAAGGCAACTGTTTTTCTAGTTTTATACGTAGCCTCCCCCAAATCCAACTAAATTGTTTTCAGTTTTTTATTTGCAAAACTTCTTGGCAAAAAATACTGTAAAATAAATCTTCTTAGTACAGAGGTTCTCAGCTCTATCACATCCAATGCTCTCTTTATAACAACTATGTTAATGCTTCGTCTTCTTCCCTGAAATGAAATTCAGAGGTAGTACAACATTGTATTTTAAGCCAACATGTTGCTCTAAATGAAATATAAGGAAGAAGTAAATATGTATTGCAATGGATAAATGCTCAGGCATAAAAACAGTAGAGGTGATGATGGAAGTTTTAGACGCTTCCACCTATGGATAAATAGAATTCAACAGCTACAAATGCAGAGTAGAAATGGGTTGTATTAATGATTCCAGTACCATGAGCAACACTGTTGTAGGCAAAATTTTCCCAAAATCTTGGTAAGGTTATGAATAATGCAAAAATCAATCTGCCCTTGATTTATTTTATTTAGTAGTTGCATTCATAGAATGTTCAGTGTATTTTTAAAATATCTTCAAAAATACTCTATTTATAAATCAGATTCTAAGGCTCAGAAAATTATAAGCCTCATTGTTTTCTTGTTTTACTCACATGAATGCACCCGGGGCATTTGAAGTTTGGTGGAATGCAGGAGAATTTTTAATCAGGGCTTTACTATATATCGAAAGATGGCCAGCATTCTTGACCTGCTCCAGGTGCAACCCTCCAGACTTTAAAACAAAAATGTCTCTGTAGGGCTTCCCTGGTGGCGCAGTGGTTGAGAGTCCGCCTGCCGATGCAGGGGACACGGGTTCGTGCCCCGGTCCGGGAAGATCCCACATGCAGCGGAGCAGCTAAGCCCGTGAGCCACGGCTGCTGAGCCTGCGCGTCCGGAGCCTGTGCTCCGCAACGGGACAAAAAAACAAACAAACAAAAATGTCTCTGTAGATCTGTATACTGCCCCTGGGGGCATTACATGTCCTATGAGAACCACTGCTGTACAATGTTAGAACAAGACTAATCCTCACATTATAATCTTTGTTCTATCGAGTCCTTACAGTTTATGCATTTGACCAAAACTAAGCCATAAGGAGTCATCCATTCAGAATGTCTCATTTGCTGCTGAGAGAATGCACACTTCTTTAAAATTATCTCTGTGCTCAAGATGTTTTCAGAAGTTGTACACCTATTGCCAAAGCTGAACTGTTTTCCTAGTTACCTGGCCTGTTTGCATATCTCATAGTTGCCTATAAAACTACAGTGATAGATGTGTGGTTTAGATTTAGTATTTAAGTTAGTATTTAAGTATTCCAACTTGCCCCTCTCGTACTGGTTTCTTTTAGACTTGATTCTATATTTTGTTGCACTTGTTGTGCTGAACCCTATTTCTTCATCCATTGTGGTTCCTCTTTGGAGGAAAACGGTAACGTGTCTTTAGAGATTAGATGCTATGAACCTAAATGTAAATTCTCGCCAGTCACATATTAGTCAATGCAAGTTTTAAATTTTATGTCTTGTTTATGCTACTAAATTAACTCTTTTATACCTTTCAATTAGAATTTCCTTCCTTTAATGAGAAAATCCTTGTGTTTTGTTTTGATTGATTTTTTCTTTCCCTGTTACAGAGATTAACCATTCCAAGCAGTTGCCCCAGGAGTTTTGCTGAACTGTTACATCAGTGTTGGGAAGCTGATGCCAAGGTACACACACACACACACATGCACACACACACACATATATATTGTTGTTGTTGTTCTGAAATTTCACTTGTTTGTTTGGCCTTGACTTTTTAAAACTTGGGGTAATAAAATTCATTACAAAGCAAAGCTGGGTTGCTGTTCTTCCGAGCCCCAGATTGACTGTGAAGGCTTTCTGTTGACATCTACTTGTCTTGATCCCTAGAAATCATTACTGGGTCTTTCTTACAGCACTCTGGCATTCTTGAGTCAATAAAAAAGAATTTTGTTACCTTGTTTTTAATCTTTAATAGTAACTGTTGCACCTTCATGTTATACAGATGCTAGCACACAGTGCTTATTGTAAGCCAGGAACTGTTCCAAGCACTTTATGTATGTTAACTCATTTATTCCTCAGAATATCTCTGTGAACTAGGTAGTGTTATTATCCTCATTTTACACATGAACACAGGTTAATTAGTGAGCTCAAGACCACACAGCTAGTAAGTGGTGGAGCTGGAGGATGAAGCCAAACCAGCTGACATAAGTCCCTGTGCTTAACCACTACACCATATTGCCTTTCTAGCCAAACACCAGGCAAAGGTAGCACTTCTAGGGAATCTTGATACACACTCCCTGTGGAGTTTCAGTGATGTTTTTTAAGCTATCACAATAGAGTTGGAGAAATTCCAAAAATTAAGGCTTTCATGTGGTTATCCCATTCGAGCATGAATGGGCTCATTTCCTTTCCCCGCAAAGATCTGTTTAAAAGACTCTTACAGGGCTTCCCTGGTGGCGCAGTGGTTGAGAGTCCGCCTGCCGATGCAGGGGACAGGGGTTCGTGCCCCGGTCCGGGAAGATCCCACGTGCTGCGGAGCGGCTGGGCCCGTGAGCCGTGGCCGCTGAGCCTGCGCATCCGGAGCCTGTGCTCCGCAACGGGAGAGGCCACAACAGTGAGAAGCCCGCGTACCGCGAAAAAAAAAAAAAAAGACTCTTACATACATACAGAAATGTTTATAGGTAAAATGATAGGTGAGTCTCGGATTTGCTTCAAAATAAAGTGAAGAGAAATGGATGATGGTATAGATTAAATACCGTCATCCATGATAATTTTTGAAGTGATAGGTATATAGAGGGTCATTATATTGTTCTCTGTACTTTCTCATATGTTTGGAATTTTCCATAATAAAAAGATAAAAATTAAAAAGATCCTCACAGATTAAATATTGGAATAAGAGAGATACACTCAAGGGACTTCCCCGGTAGTCCCTTGGGTAAGACACTGCGTGCCCAATGCAGGGTGCCGGGGTTTGATCCTTGGTCGGGGAACTAGATCCCGCATGTGTGCTGCAACTGAGTCCGCATGCCACAACTAAGGATCCTATGTGCTGCAATGAAGATCCCTCGTGCCGCAACCAAGACCCGGTGTAGCCAAAAATAAATAAATAAATAGTTAAAAAATAATAATAATAGGGGGCTTCCCTGGTGGTGCAGTGGTTAAGAATCCGCCTGCAAATGCAGGGGACACAGGTTCAAGCCCTGGTCCAGGAAGATCCCACATGCTGCGGAGCAACTAAGCCCTTGCGCCACAACTACTGAGGCTGCACTCTACAGCCTGTGAGCCACAACTACTGAGCCCACGTGCCACAACTACTGAAACCCGTGTGCCTAGAGCCCATGCTCTGCAATGAGAGAAGCCGCAATGAGAATCCCACGCACCGCAACGAAGCATAGCCCCCGCTCACTGCATCTAGAGAAAACCCGCGTGCAGCAACAAAGACCCAACGCAGCCAAAAAATAATTAATTAATTAAAATAATAATAATAAAAGAGATACTCTCAAGAAAGGAACTAAAATTTTATAGTTCAAATTTGTCCGGTTTTTCATGGAAATAGGTGTATTACAAACTGACCTTTTAAATAGAGATTTAAAAAGAAAGATTTAAGAATGGAATTTCTCCCTTAATTTAAATGCAGTTCCTGTGTGACCCCCAAGAAGAATGAATGATGATAACACATACAGCAGTTCCTCGGTATGGGGTGGGGGGTGGGGGGGATAGTTGGTTCCAGGACCCCAGGGGAATCCACGGATGCTCAAGTCCCATGTATCAAACGGCGTAGTTGAGTCAGGAACCCCCCGACCATCCTCGGGTTCAATAGCCTGTTCGAACTTGGGTTGATTGAATTCACCAATACGGAAACGTGCGTTTTGTCTAGTGGGAGTAACTTGTAACACTTGGTGAGTATGGGGATTGTGTTAGTATCAGGCAGAATTCATGTTGAATCATGAGTAGTGGTTTTCAGCACACTGTTCCACACCACAAGCGAGAACAGCTGAACACCAAGCACAGTAGTGCAGCCAGTAGCACAGCAAGGGACACGGACCGGAGAGGCCCCTCTGCCCCACGTGCTCCCTGTTGGCTGGGATGAGCGGTGCTTTGTCTTGGAAGAGTTTGTTGCTCTCCCCAGCCTTGTGCGTTTCACCTTTGGCCTGGTGAACCAGTAGCCTCCATCTGCTTTCACTCCCGTTCATCAAACTACCCTCACCCTTTTTTAAAGAGTCCTACATTTACTTAGTATTGTTTTTTATTAAGGAATTTAACAGTTTTTAAACTGTTAGTATTTTTATTTAGGTTTCTTATTGTTTCATTAGTTTTTTTATGACAAAGTTGATAGGTTTTGAATGGTCTGTCCTGCCCCTGTGTAGGCCTTATTTTAGTGTGTGATTTTTTAGAATATGGGGATTTTTAAGCATTAAGAGAAATGCCTGCACTTTGCAACTAATCCAGTGGAAACTATAAGTGGCTATTTGCAAGCTTTCTGTAGAACATTTATTTTATACTATTAAAATACTACCATTTTCATACTCTACCACTTATATGTCCGTTGTGGCCCAGTTGGTAATTTTTGTAGTATTTTTCTCTCTGATGCTCAAGTAGAAATGTCACCTGAAGTTATGTGTGCTGAATTAGATGAATGCAACTAGATCTCTGTAATTTTAATTATATTTCAGTATGCAAAGCAGGTTTTGAGTTTCTTAATCAGAAACTCTGTACTATGTTAATTAAAATTCTAAGAATATACATTTATGGTGTATTAATTAAATGATAGTGTAAACACCTACACAACAAGGACGTTAGGTCCAGAGTTGACGCCATGAAGTTGGCATGTCTCTATTGAACACGTAGTAAGCTGACCCTTTTTTAGGGTCAGAGGAATCTTGTGTTCTAGCCCCGTGAAGTATGAAGAATGTTTGAGATCAATTTTTATTTCCTAAATTCATGGCATTTTATTCTGATACAAATAATATATGCCCTCTATATTTGATTTGATTATGCATCCAGCTCACATTTCTGACTCTCTCATTGCTCTCTCCTCTAGACACACCTTACACACCTTTATTCCCTGAACATGTTCTTTTCCTTCTTTTCTTTTCTCCCCTGATTACTTCATCATCAAGCCTTCCCTGGTTATTCTGTCTACCCCTGTCCGTACTAACTACTTCTTTTCCAAAACCATAGTCTGAGCTACTGCCTCATCTTGTGCTGTTGCATTTTTAAAAATATCTATTCTTCCTAAATGGATTACAGGCTCCATGAGGGAATAGAGCTAGCTTTTCTTTGTTTCCCTATAGCAGCTTCCGTAAATTTAGTAAGTAGATGTACAATTTTTTGTTGACTCAAGTGGCCAGAGCAAGGTTTATTTCCTGAGAGGCACATTTTAGTTCTCTGGCTAGAAGTATATAGCAATTCAACCAGGAGTGGGTGCCAGTCCTATGCCCATAGATAGAGCAATAGTTGGTTAAAATATATTTTATTTCTTTTTTTTTCAGTCCTTAGACTCTAGAGTATTAACACATAGATTAAAATATTCAGCTCACCTATAGAAATATATTCTTTTGCAATGAGGAGGTAGAAATGTATACAAGAGAAAGCTGCTATTAGGTAAATAAATGTTAGATCATTCCAGTGGCTTCCACCAGGTGTTCAAAAAATTTTTTTTGAAGAAAAGAAGGAAGTAAAGGTGGGTATTGGTTCAAGTTCTAAAATGATATTTCTAAAGGAGAAAAAAATAATAGCTAAAGCCCTGAGTTTGATAGGAAGTAATGTCTTACCGTCATGTGATAAAGCATTTTGAAGTGTTTAAGAGCATAGACCCTGGTTGTGTAACTTGCTTCCTGTGTGATACTGGGCAATTCATACTTTTCTGAGACTGATCTTCCTTATCTATAAAACAAAAATAACAAATAATGTATACAGATGCTTAATAAATTGTTCTGGTTGTGCCTTTTTAAGTAAGCAAAGCCTACATAATACATAAAAGGAACCTAAACCGCTTCGGAGGAAGATCCTAGACCAAATGCCGTATTCTGTAACCAGAATACTCATTAAATATTAACACAAAATTCTACATTGTTGCTACCTTCTAAATGTTCACTTTGATAATTTCCATCTGAGAGCATATTCTAACTATAAAATTAAGATTTTTTCAGGGATACTTGCCATCCAATTACAAAAAGTTTTACCTTATCTCAAGAATGATTAAGTGGGGCTTCCCTGGTGGCGCAGTGGTTGAGAGTCCGCCTGTCGATGCAGGGGACACGGGTTTGTGCCCTGGTCCGGGAGGATCCCACATGCCGCGGAGTGGCTGGGCCCGTGAGCCATAGCTGCTGAACCTGCACGTCCAGAGCCTGTGCTCCGCAACGCGAGAGGCCACAACAGTGAGATGCCCGCGTACCGCAAAAAAAAAAAAAAAAAAAAAAGAATGATTAAGTGTAGGGAACAATATTATTTTTTGAAAATTTGTCAGCTCCTCCTGCTGCTTTTCCATGAAAAATGAAATCCTATATTTATTATATAATTAGTTCCTGTACAAACAATTAAAACATTTTTCCTTTTGCAACCTTGACTCATGGTGGGAGAAATTAAAATGGGAACAAATTCAAAGAAAACAAACAGAATTTTTTCAAATTTCCTACTTAAGGCACTTTTCTCTTTGCTTATTTCAAGGCTTAATGTACAATCAGTGACATCTAGCTACTTACGCCCTCTTTTAAAACACACACACACACACATACACACACACACACACCCTTGAAAGAGAACAATAATGGGAGAACTCAGAATAAATATCCCAGTTTTATATTCCTAAGAAAAATTGCTTTTCTTAATGTAGGAAGCACTCAAGTCCTGCGAGCAAGCCACCTCAACATTCTTCCTTCTTGTTTTTGTGCTCCTAAATTAAAATGCATGTTTTAATTGCTGCAACGGTAATTTGTTCAGAAATGGTATAATTATGAGGTGTGATGAAGAGAGAATGTACATCATCCTTTTATTATCTTTCTCCATTTTTGTTTAAACCTTTTGTCTCAATCTTGGCTAGAGTCTAAAGAGAGAGACTAGGGTAGTTTTTGCTAGCTAAAGAAATACATCTAACCACTCCTTTTTCAATTTCTAGTAAACAGTACCTCAGAGTTTCCCAGCATCAAAACTAGTTTTAATGTGGAATAAACATTGAGAACAGTGAAGTTATGATGGCTTTAAAATTGGGGAATTTTTCTCTGAGCAACTGGTTTAGGAAATTTTATAAGTTCTGCTAGATTAATAAGTAGATTTCCCCCAACATTTTATTATAAAAATTTTCAAACATATGGAAAAGTTGAAAGAATTTTACAGTAAACACTGGTATACCCATCGCCCAGACTCTACTGTTAACTTTTACTATACTTGCTTTATCACAAAGATTTTTTAAAATAAATTTATTTATTTGTTTATTTTTGGCTATGTTGGGTCTTCGTTTCTGCACGCGGGTTTTCTCTAGTTGAAGTGAGTGGGAGGCTACTTGCGGTGTGCAGGCTTCTCATTGTGGTGGCTTCTCTTGTTGCAGAGCACGGGCTCTGAGCATGTGGGCTTCAGTAGTTGTGGCTCATGGGCTGTAGAGCGCAGGCTCAGTAGTTGTGGCACACGGGCTTAGTTGCTCCATGACATGTGGGATCTCCCCGGACCAGGTTTCGAACCCGTGTCTCCTGCATTGGCAGGTGGATTCTTAACCACTGCACCACCAGGGAAGCTCCTATCACATAGCTTTCTTTTCTTGGCTGCATTGGGTCTTCGTTGCTGCACGTGGGCTTTCTCTAGTTGCGGTGAGTGAGGGCTACTCTTCATTGCAATGCACGAGCTTCTCATTGTGGTGGCTTCTCTTGTTGCAGAGCACAGACTCTAGGCGTGCGGGCTTCAGTAGTTGTGGCACGCAGGCTCAGTAGTTGTGGCTTGCGGGCTCTAGAGCACAGGCTCAGTAGTTGTGGCGCACAGGCTTAGTTGCTCCACGGCATGTGGGATCTTCCCGGACCAGGGCTCGAACCCGTATCCCCTGCACTGGCAGGAGGATTCTTAACCACTGCGCCACCAGGGAAGTCCTATCACATAGATTTTTAAAAGACTTAACTTTTTCCTTTTAGGAGTCCTTAATCATACCCAAAAGAGAGAATTAGTTAGTACTTTCCTTACCTGGAAAAATACTATAATCATTCCAACCTTAGGCCACACAATAGAAAAATGACATCTGAGTCTATTATGAATAACTGGTTGAAAATAAGAATTATGGTTCCCTAAACCTGAGCAGTCTGACAGTTGTAAAATAACTAAATCGGGACATTACATCATATTTTATTTTGTTTTATATAGTAATAAGGTGACTTGACCTTATTACTATACCTGTGGATTTTCTCTTAAAGATCTACTTTCTTGCATCCCAACAAGTGATTATTTTTTCTCCTTCAGAAACGGCCGTCTTTCAAGCAAATCATTTCAATCCTGGAGTCCATGTCGCACGACACGAACCTTCCTGACCAGTGTAACTCATTCCTGCACAATAAGGCAGAGTGGAGGTAGGTGCCTCGCATCCGAGTCACATCATCTGACTTTAAGGGATCATGAGTAGCTTCAGCCAGGAACAGAACCTGGAAACTTGATGACAGTCCTGATTCCTTAGAAATTGGGGCTTTTTTGTGTGTTTTTGTGTTAGAAAATTTTGGAGATCGAATAAGCCCTCCCTCTCATATGTAAGCAAAGAGTGTTCCTCTAAGCTTGTTGCTTTATCATATGTCTAAGTATTTAGAAAGCATATTAAAACAGTATCTTCTGAGATAAAAGACGGTTACCTGACATTCCTCTGTATACACTCTGTGTTAGGAAACTTTGTCCTCTGTCCAGTGAGAAATAAAAATACTGTCTGCTTGGAAATATGCAGAGCACTGTATCTGTTGATGGAAGAGTTAAGGAGACTGTAAAAACACTTTTAAAAGGAAGTTTTTGATGTTATAAATCCTATTAAATGTTTTCAGGTGTAAACAAACTTAGTAATGAGAGAATTGTATTGTGTGAGTGGAAGAAGTAAGCCCGAGATGAGACATTGGAGCCGGGTCACATGGTGCACGAATATAAATAGCATGTTTGGAAGCTGACATAATTCCTCCCTGACTCAGCAGAGATTTAAGTAACTCATCTCTGCTCCTGTTAGCTATGGCAGTAACGTGACGCCTGGCGCCACCTGCCGATACCAAATGAATACTGCAGGCACTTATAAAACGACAATCGTTTACTCCTGTGATGACACATTTCTTTGGGCTTTCTGTTTGGTGTTTTACAATAACCTTCTTTATTTTTTATTCTTTGGGAATCTCTAGGACCAGTGAGTTAAAATGAATTTTTACTTAGTGATACAAAAGTAATACTGTTTGCTGGAGTCTAGGTGTGTATGAGGGACTTTGTTCTGGGCTGAAATAATCAACAAAACAAAACATGTAAGTAATATTTGTTTCCTACAGTAAGAGATCAGCACAAATCTAATCAGATCACTCCCATTTTAAATCAGTATAAGGGGCTCCCATTACTCTAGGACAAAGGCCAAAATACTTAAGATTCATGACACCCTCTGTGCTCTTGCCTCAGCCACCTCATCTTAAGAGCATCATTCTACCCCTTAATTTTTGACGTTGGTCCCTCAACACATGCATATTTCTCCCTCATACCTTGCAAATGCAGTATCTTCTGTATAAAATTCATCCCATTTCAGCGACACACCAGCCCTGATGCCCAAACCCAACTTAGCTCCTACTACTACTGCTTCAGATAGTAGCTGAAAAAAACTCCTTTAAGGAGGTGTTTCCTGACCCCAGACCAGCTGAGGTTCCACTTTATGTGCCCTGAGAGCATCTCCTTCATAGCTTCTACTGCAGTTGAAATTAATAAGTAGTTCTGCAATCTGTTGTTTAATAATGTGTGTCTCGCTGGCTAAAATGTAAGAGAGTCGGATCATCTCTTTTGTTCCTTGCTGTAACTGGAGCCTCTAGAACATATCTTGAATACCGACCGCAGTTGCTCAACAGATATTTGGAGAAGGAAATACCACGGTGGTAATAATATTAAAAGACATCACAATATTACACAAAAGAATAGAAATATGTAAGTTAATTTGTTTGCTTTGACAAATGTGCTTCTTACACTCATTCATTCAGGTATTCATTAAACCTCTGCTGGGGAAAGGTGTCCTTTAGTATTGGGCTGTGGTGATGAGCAGAACAGCCCCAGTGCACATGGAGTGTCAGTACTGGATTACTAAACACAAATATACGAATAACTTTCATTACCATTTTGATAAGTATTATGACAGAACATTACTGGACGTCTGAGTGTATATAACCATGAAATCTAATCTAGTCTGAGGGTTTAATAAAGGGATTCTCTGAGGAACTGCTGTTTGATCTGTTGGCCAAAGGATTAGTAGGATTTTAATACTACTATTAATACCCATGAGATAGGGAGTCTTTGAAGTATGTCAACAAAATCAGAAAATAGGGGGAAAGTTGGTAAGTTTTCTATATAAAAATGTAAAACCTCCATAAGACCGAAAGCAATACCCACCATCAATAAATTTATAAGACAAATGCCATAGTGTTACAGCTTTTTTCCTGTATGATAGATCATCTGTTCTAGAAGTTTCTAGTCTCAGGACTCCATTACACTCTGAAAAATTATTGAGGACTCCAAAGGGCTTTTGTTTAAATGAGTTACATCTGTCAGTATTTACCACATTCAAAATTAGAACTGAGAAAAAATTTAAATACGTAGTTATTGATTCATTTAAAAGACAGTAATAAATCCTGCTTCTGCATTCAGCCTATGGTACTATCCCATGTCATGAAACTTGTGGAAAAGTCTGTGCACTTATGAGAGAATGAGAGTAGAAAAGGTAAATCATGTCTTAATGTTATACTGAAAACCAATTTAACCTTTGAAAAGCTCTCAGGAGTCCCCAGATCACACTCTAAAACCACCACTTCTGTCTTTAAAATAACATTTTAATTAAAATATCATATTAAAGGGCCTGAAATGGCATTTCACAAAAAAAGAAGTCAAATGACCAATAAACATGTGAAAAGTATTCAACCTCATTTAGCAATCAAATCAAAGGGAACATAATTTATTCATCAGATTGGCAAAAATTTGTATCATGAAAATATCCAGTGTTATAAACTTCCTCATACTTCGCTGGTGGGAAAATACTGCCTTTTGGAGGACAGTTTGGCTGTATCGATGAGACACCTCTCCCGCTGCCATTTCATTCCTAAGAAAATAAACGGGAAGGTTGTGCAAGAATGTATGGACATTTGTTTATCACGTCCTTTAGAATGATAAAACTGGAAATGAGCTTAAAGTAAAATAAAAGATTGATTTGGTTTTTTTGTGGGTTTTATGATTTAGAAAATTATGATATCCCCACACACAAAATAGTATGGAACCTTTCATCATATTACAGATCTGATAAACGATTCAAAAATGGATGCTACGGTCCAGTACGTTCAGAATGATTCCATTTATTCTAAAATAAACACATATTTATGTGTACATGTATGTGCACATAGAGAAAAGTATAAAAAGGTCAGTGTTACATATCATTGGGTAATGAGATTATGGGAAAGCGTTTTCTATGTGTATATCTTTATTTTGTATAATAAACCTGGATTCGTTGAATAACAAATTTATTTTTTTTAATTCTTCAAGCTAAAAAGATGAGAGAAATAAAATTGGTAATACATTAATGTATTTTAGTAAAAGGCAAACAGTTGCCTAGGGGACTTCCTCATTGGCTGTCTTTCAGGAATTCGTTAATCCTGAGAGCTGGAGAAAGAATATATATCTTTACCTGAAGCACTAAACCACAGTTTGAGCGGCAGCAGAGCTGTTTTAATTGAACTTGGTAATTGGTTAAAAACGTGGGGAATAATAATCATATTAATTAGAGTAACAATAACGAACACAGCTGTCATTTATCACATTCTTAACCAGACGCTTGTAGTTTATTTGGACTATCTTTTTTAATCCACATAGCAACCCTAGTGTGTACATCACAGGTGCAAGAACCGAGACCTGGACAGGTTGGACAACTGCTCAAGATTATACCATGTGAAATAGAACCAGCGCTGGCACCCAGGTGGTCTGATCCCACGGGCCTGCTGTGGCACACACGCTGTGCGGTGCTGTCCCTGAATTTGTGGCCAGTGTCATGCCCTCCACTGGATTCCCTTTTAGCAAAGAGAAACATCACAGGGGCATGATGGGTTTTTGTTTTTGTTTTTGTTTTGCGGTACGCCGGCTTCTCACTGCTGTGAGAAATAGATAATATATATATTACATTTATATTACTTTTTTTTTTTTTTTTTGCAGTACGCGGGCCTCTCACTGCTGTGGCCTCTCCCGTTGCGGAGCACAGGCTCCGGACGCGCAGGCTCAGCGGCCATGGCTCACGGGCCCAGCCGCTCTGCGGCATGTGGGATCTTCCCGGACCGGGGCACGAACCCATGTCCTCTGCATCGGCAGGCGGACTCTCAACCACTGCGCCACCAGGGAAGCCCAAGGGCATGATGGTTTTCAGTGATGATTAGGGCAAAACAACTATCCCACTCAACGTGCCAAGTGTCCAAAAGAAGGAAATGTTTTGTCAGGTCCTCTGGATATTTCAAAGGACAGCACGTTCAGACCACTCCTCTCTTTCCCCTGACTTTTATCTGGTGTCTGAAACCGTGCGTCTAGGGTCCAAAGTGTGTGTAGAAAGTTAACAAGTATCAGTGAAGTCGGACTCCCGTCCTGCTCTGGTGTTTCTGACAAACGCTTGTTTGCTGGTGGAGCTTCCTCTACACATAAACCAGATGGAACATCTAGTCTTAGAAACTTAAATGATTATTCTGAAAATTCTTTTTAAAACTAGGTTATTAAAAACCACATGAACTATGTCCTTTCCTTTTACCTAATAGGTGATAGGCAAGAAATCTAGTGCCAGACCTTTCCTTGTTCATCACATCTTCACCTTGTTTCTCCTCCTATTGACTTATTAGCAATAGTGGCCACGAGCATTAAGAACAGAAAATGTGTCATCCTCTTGGTCATGTTTTCAATTCTCGTTGCCCTTTGTGATTGTCTGCAGCCCTGTGGTCACCTGCACTGAGTGAGCCTCATGTCGCTGTGACAGTGCATTCAGGGTCTCTGTCTCTTGGTAAGACATTCTGCTGGTTGCATTCTTCCTTGGTGATCAAAATATTCTTACTCTGGCACGCCTTCTTAAAAACAAAACACAGAGGGCTTCCCTGGTGGCGCAGTGGTTGAGAGTTCGCCTGCCGATGCAGGGGACACGGGTTAGTGCCCCGGTCCGGGAAGATCCCACATGCTGCGGAGCGGCTGAGCCCGTGAGCCATGGCCGTTGAGTCTGCACGTCCGGAGCCTGTGCTCCGCAACGGAAGAGGCCACAGCAGTGAGAGGCCCGCGTACCGCAAAAAAAAAAAAAAAAAAAAAAAAAAAAAAAAAGATTTAAAAAACTAATCTTTGCAATTTGGATTTTAGCACAAATCATTTAATATATAACACTAAATGTAATATATATATTATCTATTTCTCATGTAATATATATATAACTGTTTTTATGAATTAATCTTTTATTTCAAAGTAAGTTTCTGTCTAGTAAAAGAAGATAATTGTAGTTCATTGCCTGTTTTTGACATAGGGAAAATTTTCATCAACTTAAAACATATTAAACTATATTTTTAGAACAGGAGGGTTATATAAGGGCATCAGCCAATGCATTTGATGCGAAACAGTACATCAAGAAAAACAGAGGGAACAGCCAGGGGAGCAACTGTCTTTGTGTTGCCATCCAGGTTTGGGTTACATCTCTTGTGGCGTAGGACCTGGACCACTGCTGTCAATATCCCGGGGCGTCTGGGAAAGCCTCGTTGGGGAGCATATTTACTCAGTCAGTTTTTGTTTTTCTGCGACAGCTTTCAGGTTACTTAGCTTTACTTAACTGTTGATGTATTTTCCAGAAGGGCTTAAAATCAGAGTGGGCTCCCAGAGCTGGAACTTGAGATGAATCCTTGGCTTAAATGACAAGTGAAATTGCATGCGTTGGCCATTTACCCCGATCAAAAAGAACACCAGTGAGCTCAGTTTCCCTGGCAAAAGAGTTGGGACTGGGCTTGGTGGAAGCACCACGTGGCAGCAGCCCAGGGCCCTGCCGTATCCCACTGAGTGTGCCCAGCTCTGCTGCCTCCTTTTCTCACCCTCTCATTGATTGAAGATGGCTCATTCTTTCCTTTTTGTTACAAAAGTTTTAACCTAAGGTTTTCTACACTGTGTTTTTTCCCTTAATCCTCCATTTGAAAAATAAAAACACTTATTTATAAATGGGCATAATACTTTGTCTGAAATATCAGGGATAAAATTTGGATTTTATGATACAGTCATCATTTTGAAAGATGGCTGATTTACTGCTTTTCCTTAGGGACTCTAGTGTGACTTGACTTACCTGGCTTATCATTTTCAGATGACACCAATAAAAGGGACGGGGTTGACAGCAGAGGCTTTTCCACTTACTTTCCTGCCTCCCTTGCTCTGAGGTACTTTGCAGACAGCCAGGGAAGTAAAACGTGGAGCCCAAGTCCAGAAACACCTCAGTAGCTGTTCTCGGAGTTGGGTTTTGCCAATTAATACCCAGAACCTTTTTGTTTTCCTTTATCTGCTTCTCATCTACAAGGGCATTGGGATAAGCTGTCCACTTATTCTGATTTTCCCTGGACATAAAAAGGCAGACTTTGGCTACATACAGTCATCAGCTTAGATCTGGGGGCATCTACCTTCTGTAATCAAAGTCCCAACCAGGATCGCACAGTCGGACGTGTAGGTGTGTCCCAGGGGCACATGGGAGCAGCTGTTGGCTCAGCAGCTAATCTCCAACCGGCTTTTCTTTCCAGTCCCTTCCTTGTTCTGCGTCCTTCCCTCTGCGCCTTCGCTAACCCTTCCTTCCACCCTTCGCTCTGCTTCCTCTCCTCCTTTCTCTCTTCTTCCCTCCCTCCCTCTCGGTCTCTCCTTCTTTCTCTCAGTCTCTCATTACCGTTGCTTTTCTCACAGGCTCTTCAGAAACTGAAAGGGAAGAACTTCCAACTCTCAGAGCATAAATTTAGACTTAAACATGATGACAACCCTGAAGGAGAAAAAAACCTGCCCTGAGCCATCTTACCAATTTCAGTTTCTATAAAGCAC
Organism: Tursiops truncatus; assembly: GCF_011762595.2. NCBI lineage: Eukaryota > Metazoa > Chordata > Mammalia > Artiodactyla > Delphinidae > Tursiops > Tursiops truncatus. The sequence goes on along the minus strand of NC_047040.1, from coordinate 59,332,542 downwards.
AGGTCTCTGTAACTGGCCATATTGTTCCAGGTGGTGAGGTTGGTCAGCCCATAGAGACTAAGGAGGGAACTAACTTGCTTTTAAAATGATTAGAGTTAAAAGGAAACTTAGAGTTCATCTGGCCCAGGATTCCCACACTTGCCTGATTGTCAAAAAACGACCTGGCTCTTCTTTCAGATAATGGAGATTCCTAAGCCCTACCCAGCCCTACTGAATCCTGAGCTCTGAGGAAGGGTCCTAGGAATCTATGTTTTGTTGTATGTTTTGCCCAGGTAATTATTAGGATCAGGCAACTTGTGGAGCCCTGATAGAAGATAACTACCACCCCGTACAACTGAGGAGACTGAGTCCAGTTAATCAGTCAGTTACTTGAGCTACTCAGCAAATAGGCTAAGGTGAACTTACTAGGGGTAGGACAGTGATCATATAACTGGAGTGTCATTTTCCCATCTCTCTCTTTGTGAGATTAGTACCTGTTTCTTGGGGCTGTAATGAGAGTAAGATGAGATAATATATAATAGAGCCAGATGACCGTAAGCATTTTTTTTTTTTTTGGCTGCACCGTGTGGCTTGTGGGATCTTAGTTCCCCGACCAGGGATCAAACCTGGGTCCACGGCAGGGAAAGCCCAAATCTTTTTTCTTTTATAAATTTATTCTTACTTATATATTTGTGGCTGCGTTGGGTCTTTGTTGCTGCACGTGGGCTTTCTCTGGTTGCGGTGAGCGGGGGCTACTCTTGGTTGCCGTGCGTGGGCTTCTCGTTGCAGTGGCTTCTCTTGTTGAGAAGAGCACAGGCTCTAAGAGCACAGGCTCTAAGGCGTGCGGGCTTCAGTAGTTGTGGCTCATGGGCTCTAGAGCACAGGCTCAGTAGTTGTGGCTCACAGGCTTAGTTGCTCCACGGCATGTGGGATCTTCCCAGACCAGGGCTCGAACCCGTGTCCCCTGCATTGGCAGGTGGATTCTTTTATTTATTTATTTATTTATTTATTTTTGGCTGTGTCGGGTCTTCGTTTCTGTGCGAGGGCTTTCTCTAGTTGCGGCGAGCGGGGGCCACTCTTCATTGCGGTGCGTGGACCTCTCACTATCGCGGCCTCTTCTGTCATGGAGCACAAGCTCAAGGCGCGCAGGCTCAGTAGTTGTGGCGCACAGGCTTAGTTGCTCCGCAGCATGTGGGATCTTCCCGGACCGGGGCACGAACCCGTGTCCCCTGCATTGGCAGGCAGATTCTCAACCACTACGCCACCAGGGAAGCCCGGCAGGTGGATTATTAACCACTGCGCCACCAGGGAAGTCCCAAAAGCCCAAGTCTTAACCACTGGACTGCCAGGGAACTCCTGACCATAAGCATTTATTAAATGGCTAAACCAAGACACCAGCTCCATAGCTCAGGCCCCACCCAGTGGTTCTTCACTGCTTTGAGAAAGTATTCTGAGCTGATGTTTCCAAGCTAGAAACTACCTGTTGATTTTGAAGGATATGAAAGATTTCCTATTCTCTGCTCATTTACTGTTTGGTTTCAAAGCACAGGTTTAGCCTTTTCCTTTGATTAAGCATTGTGATGGACCCCTCAGCATGTAACACCTCTTCAGCAAAGTTGCGACTTAAACCAGTTATATCCCTGTGCAGGTGTGAAATTGAAGCAACTCTTGAGAGGCTGAAGAAACTAGAACGTGACCTCAGCTTTAAAGAGCAGGAGCTCAAAGAACGAGAAAGACGGCTAAAGATGTGGGAGCAAAAGCTGACGGAACAGTCCAACACCCCGGTGAGTGTTCCCTGCAGGGTTCACGGATCCCGTACTTAGGAGGCTGGCTGAGCATGGCAGCATGGCACCCCTCCCCCCTCCCCTGCTGCCTCCTCACTTCCTGCCTCGTGCCTCTACATTAAAGGATCCACATTTACACTCCCGTAGCGCTCCTATCTCTTTTCAATTAACAAAATGCCAGAAATTTAGAAGGAAAGCTTAGCCTATTTCTGGCTCTTTCTCCGAGAACTGTTATTCTGTCAGTGTGTTTGTGTATTAGAATTACAAAAATAAAATTCAGTGTATTTTCACACCATCTGCTAGATCCCCAGAGCCTGTGCCTCAAGGCTGATTAACTCTTTATAGAGTCCGCCGGTAATTAATAAATGTTATACCAAGGCAGCTAGCTGTCTGAGAAAGTCGTTGATGTGTCAGAACTTCACCGAGTTTTCCTTCTAAAAGAGAGCTAACTTAATGATCTATAAATGACGAGAATTAATATTCCTTGCTCAATTTAGGGTCACAATCATGGGCAGCAAAAGATTGGAAAAAGACTTCTCTCAGGACAAGCTTCCAGTATTTACTCCACCAAAAAATATACTGGTTTTTTTTTTCCAAGTCCTGTATTTGGACTAAGATAAAAATGCTTTGTAAGGATTTTGCTATTTATATACTTACCATGAGCTTATATGTTAACATGATATATTAAAATCTAGTCAAATTTCAGCATTCTTCCCTATTTTAAATAATTTATTATTTTAGGAATTAAGTATAAATTTATCATTGGCTTTTCCAGGGGTTTTAATGGGCAATATATGTCCACTTTAAGATCACAAGTAATAATAAGACTAAAAGTACACTTGTTATGTACTTTAAATTCATTTTTGATAGTTGCTATGGCGATTATACCAAAAAAATTCTTAAATGCCCTTCACTTTGTGATCTTCAAAAAACTTTCTTGGGCTTCCCTGGTGGCGCAGTGGTTGAGAGTCCGCCTGCCGATGCAGGGGACACGGGTTCGTGCCCCGGTCCGGGAGGATCCCACATGCCGCAGAGCGGCTGGGCCCGTGAGCCATGGCCGCTGAGCCTGCGCGTCCGGAGCCTGTGCTCTGCAAAGGGAGAGGCCACAACAGTGAGAGGCCCGCGTACGCAAAAAAAAAAAAAACTTTCCTATTTTTAAAAGTCTTAATCTCCATTTAGCAGCCAATGCCCAACTGCAAAGTACTTTCCAGTGTCTAAAGAATAAAATAGTTTGCCTCCTTTTCCAATTTATGTGGAGAAATAACCTGATTTCCAAAAAAGGAAAATACAGTGAAGTTAAATGTTTATCATCAGATTTAACTTTTTCAAAAATGACTTTGGTTATCCAGGGAATCCCAAAGTAAGAACTGAATTGCTATGCATAAGACTGTCATGGGTACCACATCTTATAAGTACCACAGTACTTATAAGTTCAGTGAATTTTAACTTGGCTCTCAAAAAAGAAGTTAAGGAAAGTTTCCTGTTCTGGTTGAATTGGTACCAACAGGCAGACTCAGAAAGCATTACCTTAAGGATCTTCAAGGGAACACTGCTTCTCCCAGAGCTGATGAGAGGCAAAAATATGGCCATCTTCTGAAGTCTGAGAGTTGTGGGGATTTTTTAAGTACATTGAAATCTTAAGCTATAAAGCACTGCATGGCTTGACTCTTTCTAAATGTAGCATTTTAAGAAAAAACTTTAAAGGACCCATTAAAGTATGCTTTAGAACCTTTCTTTAGTTTACTGGCATTAGTTTTGCTAAGAAATTATGGGCTGCCTTGCACACATTATTGCTATTAGTAACGCAGTTGTATAATAAATGATGAAAAACTCTGAGTGCACAGTAGGTTGTATGCTTGCGTTTTAAATGCAGAAAACTCTCTGTAAAGGAACTGCTCTGAAGGCTACCATCTAACAATGGACAGCATGCAGCACGATCTCAATGAGATTTTCTTCCTTTTTTTTACTTATGAAGGCTAAGTTTTCTTTCTGTACAGTACTTGCTTTTAATGTCTCTTCTTCATAGAGCTGGTATTTCTGAAGGAAAGGTTTGTGCTCAGGTATTTTATAAGTAGATATTTTCTTTTATCCTCACATCAGTTTCTAGTTGACTTTAAATGAGGTTTCTGAGAGACTGATAAGAATAAACCTCTTTTAAAAGGAAGCGACTGGAGGTTGAGGTTTTCTCTGTGTAGCCTCATCTTAATTATAAAAGTTTAATATTAAAGTAACGTCATAAAAAAATTGTATTACTGCATTTATTTCAAGGAAGGACACTACTTTCTTTCCTGAAATTAAAACATTAGTTAAAGATATTTGAGAAGCTGAATCTTCCATACACAAATATGAACAATGTTTATTTTTAATGATTGTTGTAGCTTGATGTAGAAATTTTACTTCTTTTAAAAATAATAGATTATTTGAGAGGCATTTGTTGAGATCTTAACATAATGTGAAATAATTATGAAATATATGAAATAATAAAATAGATAAGCAGCAAAGAGATCTTGAGAGTATCTAACAATTGAAAACAAATTTGAGAGGCTGGGAAATTTGACTGCAAGGAAAGTAATAGCCCGTTTCCGGTGTTAAAGGATCTAAAACAATTTCTTTCTTCCATGTAACTTCTGCTTTTTAGTTGAATTATATGAAGTTCTGATTGAACTAATAACTGTAGAGGTCTTTTCCTAGTGGAGTTAAGATAGTTTTTTTAAAAAAAACTTGATTCCAACTTTAATTTAAAAATTAGGAAATTGGTCCTAAAAAGTACCTTTACATGCAGAATATGAAGGTCATCCCAGAGTTATATTACTTTTTTACCCTTATTTAAACAGCATCAAAATAGAAGCCTTAATTTGCTTCTTTCTCAAAGGAAGAGGCAGTAACACTTTGAGATCCTAACAGTTTTACCCCTGAAATGAACAACATTTATGGAAATAGGTTGGCTGTTTAAAATAATTATGTAAGATTGAAAATAAATGTCTGTATCTGCTCTGAGAAGAATTCCTAGAAAAAAATTCTGCTAAAAGAAGGAAACTTGTAGAGAATAGAGACAAAGGTAACAATCTAAATTAATACTAGTTTCCTTTCCTCCCAGTTTTCCCATGTATTTACATACTTGTTTATAACTTAAATGTTAGAGACAATCTAGAATTTGTTTACAAGTGAATGATTTCATAAATTGGAAAACAAGAATTATATCTGGCTGTAATAAATAATAAAGGGAGACAAGTGAATTCTAGACTGTTTATAGATACTTAATCTAGCTAAAAAGGTAGCTAATGACCCAGATCTCCCAATTGACTGCTAAACTGTTTTTATGCTTCCTCTAAGCTTTTCTTCTTTGGTCCAAGGTTTCTTGTTTATTTTTTTTAACTCGAGATTTAATCTCTACTTAATTTCTCTTTTAATATAATAATTAACTAAATGTTTCCATATGAAAGTCAAATTGGGAAAAATTGAGAGAAATTCTAAAAACTACTTTGTTTTAAGGAAAAGGAGGGCTTAAAACTTACAACTTCCTTCCTATTGGAAATTCGGCTTGCTGTGGTGCTTTGCAAACCTTTGGTTGTGATTTACTCTGTCATTTATAAATTATGGTAAACACGCTGGAGCCAAACCTGCCATTAAATAAATTCTCAAATAATCCCTTACATTCATTTATTTCACTAATCATTTACCTTCTGTGCAACACCCACTAATTTTGTGGTATCTGTTTCCTTGATATAAATTGGTCCTAATTTCTCTTTTTACTTCTGTCCTTTCTTCCCTCATGATAGCTTCTCTTGCCTCTTGCTGCAAGAATGTCTGAGGAGTCTTACTTTGAATCTAAGACAGAGGAGTCAAACAGTGCAGAGATGTCATGTCAGATCACAGCAACAAGTAACGGGGAGGGCCATGGCATGAACCAAAGTCTGCAGGCCATGATGCTGATGGGCTTTGGGGATATCTTCTCAATGAACAAAGCAGGAGCTGTGATGCATTCTGGGATGCAGATAAACATGCAAGCCAAGCAGAATTCTTCCAAAACTACATCTAAGAGAAGGGGGAAGAAGGTCAACATGGCCCTGGGGTTCAGTGATTTTGACTTGTCAGAAGGTGATGATGATGGTGATGATGACGGTGATGAGGAAGATAATGACATGGATAACAATAGTGAATGAAAGCAGAGAGCAAAGTATTAAAATTGAAAATGTCCGGGAAAACAAAAGAAACTTGTTATCTCAGTCTGTACAAAAACCAGTAAGGAGGTAGAAAACCAAGCACTGCATTTTTAGGCCAATCACATTTATATGACAGTCATTTCTTTACGATTTTACTTTTGATTTGTCTTTGCTTACAGAAAAGGGGGGAGGGGATTAAGCCAAAAAGGTCTATTCAATGAATCAGCAAATGTGGTGCCTGATTATAGAAACTTGTGATTCTATATGTAATATAGCATTTTTTAACGAATGACATTCTGGCTTTTTAAAAATGAATACATTATAGTTTGATTTGATTTGATTTATTCAGTTGCTTTAAAAAACTTACATTTTCAACAAGCACTCTTAACTCCTAATTCTTCTTTGACACTTGATTTTCTTGTAACATACTATGTTTTTTTTCCCCTTATGGTCAGAAATAATTGATAGTGACTAAAAAATCTAACAATAAAAAAATTGAAACGAAAGGAAGTTCTAACAAATACTTCTCCAGAAATACCTAAGTGCTGAGGGTTTTTAATACTTAATAGCACAACTTCTGAAAGTAAAACCCAAGAGATGTTTTCAGTAGTACGTTTGCAGGAGAAATACTCTGACTTGAAACCAAACAGCAGTGTTGTGGCACTTTCACACCAGTGCTCGCCCCAGAAGCTTCTTAACAGCACACTGTCATCTAAGGCTTAGCTTATACTTTATACAAAGAGAAAGAGAGAGTAAGGGATCACACTTCCAGGCAGCGTGAGCGTTAATACGGGGGCAGGAGTGTATGCGTGTGTGTTTGTTTTCCAGAGGGGCATGAGAATCCTGGATTCTAAGTACATGTAGAGATATTTTAAAGACAGAACTAAATATTATAAATAGAATAGCAAAGATAAGCTGTCCTTACTTAGGCAAAAGTGCAGAATGAAGGGTCCTTTTTATAGCAGATCTAGCCTTCCAGATTTCTTTTTTTTAACCCTGACTCAGCCATGCTGGTGTTAAAGAGAAGTAAATGTAGGTGCTGCTCTGAAAACCTAGCTAGCCAGAGAGATATTCTCAGAATGTTATCACAGAATTGTCAAAGCTTGTTTAAACTATAAAATATTAAAAAACTACAAAACATTTGTAGTTATGTACATACAGAAAGGCAAAAGAACAAAGAAAGATTTTTTTTCAGTCTAAATTTGAAAGCAGTGCCGTTCATTTGACTATTAAACCAAAGTACTTTGGGTGGTTCTTTTTATGGAAGATTTTTTTTTTTTTAATTTTATTTTTGGCTGCATTGGGTCTTCGTTGCTGCGCGCGGGCTTTCTCTAGTTGTGGCAAGCGGGGGCTACTCTTCGTTGCGGTGTGCAGGCTTCTCATTGCAGTGGCTTCTCTCATTGTGAAGCACGGGCTCTAGGCACACGGATTTCAGTAGCTGTGGCACGCGGGCTCAGTAGTTGTGGCACATGGGCTTAGTTGCTCTGCGGCATGTGGGATCTTCCCAGACCAGGACTCGAACCTGTGTCCCCTGCATTAGCAGGTGGATTCTTAACCACTGCGCCACCAGGGAAGCCCATAGAAGATTTAAGAAAGGATATCATCATAGATATTGTCTAATATTATTTCCAAGTATATTTGATCATAAAAAGCCTCCTGGAATTTGAAGCATGACATGCTTCCAATCCCCATTAAGGGTGGAAAATACCACAAAATGATCAGTACTCTGTGCCAGCTTTATTTAGAGAAAAATTACTAATAAAATGTTCTGGGTGTGAAATGTAGAGACCAGTCTGTATAGAATAGTGATAAATAGAAGGATCTGGAGTCAGATCGTGATTCAAAATCGCTGTGCAATCTTGGGCAAATTATTTAACTTGTACGTCTGCTCACCTTTAACTTGAGAATGGTAATAGTACTTACCTAAAGGATTGTTGTGAGGATTAAATAAGATGATACATGTAAAGCATTTAACACAGTACCAGACCAATGGTAAGTGGTCAGTTAATGTTAGCTACTGTTAACTATGCCAGTGAAAAGACACTGAAAAATAAGTGGTTTCTGTAACCTGGAAAACGAAACTATCAATTTCAAGTGATATTTGTTGAGTAGGATGAGATGAAAGTTAAAGTGAATAGCTTTCAGGAAAGATAGAGAACATCTTTGGAACGTAAGCTGCACGAGCCGATCTACTCTGTCGCCCTTTGAAGACCATGCACATGGCAAGGTTTAGCTAGTCTGAGGTGTTTGCAGGCCTTGCTACCACCCACAGACCAGGCAAACACAGAAAGAAGAGGTAAACATTTCCCCTAGAAGATGGGTTCCCCACATACCCAATCTGATACACTTCCTATGTCTATGCAAATATAGACACAGATACACACACACCACAGTATATTGCTGGTGACAAACAGGTGCAAACATAAATAGGCATCCTGTCTGCACTCAGACATGGAGGAGGCCTCTTTGATTCAAGACGAGCCACTCAAGCAGAAGATCTTGGAGTGGAGCAGAGGGGATGGTTTTCAGCTCTTGACTTCCCAGCATGCCCTGGGGCTCAGTGCCATGTAACCTGAAGGAGAGCCAGAGACCAGGTAGTTCACAGCTTGTTGTTGCACATCTTCCCAGGCCAAGGTAAAGTCATCCATCCCACCAGAATTCATTGAGCCCCTCCTTTGCGCCCGGTACCGTTCTAGGGAACAGCTAGATGAAAATCTGCACTTGCGGAGCTTACAGGCCAGCAAGCGGAGATGGCCAACAAACAGAACAAATGCATCATGTAGTAAACATTTGATAAGTGCACGCTGGGAAACGAAGCAGGGAAGGATGAGGCCCATAGCGGAGTGTTGTGGACTTTAAAGTGTGGTCAGGAAAGGCCTTACCCATAATGGAATCTCTGTGGGCTGATTTTGGGATCTGTGCACCTTATGTAAGAGTGTAAACCTTAAAAAATAAAAGAGTGTAAACCTTGTCTCTCATTTGAGAATAACCGGAAATAAATTTAGAACGTATGAAATGAATGGGATGGACATTTTTTAAAATTTACATTAAATAAAAATGTATAATAATAATTAGATCTATTAGGATTATACATAAGGTTTTGGTGCATTAATAAAAGCAGCCAAATAAGGCCAAAAGAGAAAGGTAACAACCCAGACCTAGGTTTACCATCATTCAGGTAATATTTCTCTAATCTCTCGACTGCTGCCATTTTCCTCACAGAAATTCCAGAGATGGTCATAGCTCAATACTCTGCCATCAGGAAACTGCAGAGATTTTGGACACAGCAGAATTGATAACCTCAGTGATACGCTTGCAGTGTTCTAACCTAAAATTGGGCTATAGGTAATTACTATAGGGCACTGGCTATTTTACTTTCTGTTCCAAATCAGTGTCTTTCTAGGGTTTTGAACATCCCTGAAATCTGCATCATATAAACAGAATCTTAAAGTGGTTTCCCTTGATCTATGAAGATGATTTAGAAGACTTTAGACTCTATTATTAGCCTTATTAAATTTAAAAAGAAATATTTATCAGCCATAGGCAGAATTTCTAATGAAGACGTTAATTATACAGCTTTTAATTCACTTTTCAGATCAGTTTTGTTGTTGTTGTTTTTGTGTTGTAACGTCTTTTTTGGAGTATAATTGCTCTACAATGGTGTGTTAGTTTCTGCTGTATAACAAAGTGAATCACTATACATATACATATATCCCCATATCCCCTCCCTCTTGCATCTGTCTCCCTCCCACCCTTCCTATCCCACCCCTCTAGGTGGACACAAAGCACCGAGCTGATCTCCCTGTGCTATGCAGCTGCTTCCCACTAGCTATCTATTTTATATTTGGTAGTGTATATATGTCTATGCCACTCTCTCACTTTGTTCCAGCTTATCCTTCCCCCTCCCCGTGTCCTCAAGTCCATTCTCTACATCTGCATCTTTATTCCTGTCCTGCCCCTAGGTTCATCAGAACCATTTTTTTTTTTTTAGCTTCCATATATATGTGTTAGCATATGGTATTTGTTTTTCTCTTTCTGACTTACTTCACTCTGTATGACAGACTCTAGGTCCATCCACCTCACTACAAATAACTCAATTTCGTTTCTTTTTATTAGCCAGTGATTTTTAATATGCAGTAGATTTGTTAGACTTTACCACCAGCTGGGGAATTCAAACTTGATCCCCATGAAAATCAAGGAATTGGGGTGGGGGGGGGAAGGTTTGGGAGAGATCTAAAACGATTTCTCATGGCACTACGATGTACACAACTTTCCTTTCAGAGGTTTCATTGGAGTGGTAAGAATTTCATGAAAGATAATTTTAAAACTTACTCTGAGTTAAATCTTGATCCTTTTTTTTGATACACTAGACTTGTTGCTGCGTTTTGAAACTAGCAGTCTACTGTACCGCATACATCATAGAGCATAATTTTTCTATAATCAGGTACCTTTTGCTGCTTTGGGGTAAGACTGTTTTCCTGTTTAGATGTTAAGCATTTCCAGAGAGAAGAATCTGTTCTGTTCTTTTGATTGTAACATAGCCTGATAGCTGTAGATGCAGCCTCCCTGATGAGAAATGAGCGTCTACCAGGCCATCTGGAGGACTAGCTATGTTTCCTCAGACTCCAGCTTAGTTTGCACTCTATTACCTGTGAGGAGCTTTCTGGCATGTGATTATTTACTTCAGAGCTAGAGTTTCAGGCACGTACATTAACTATTTTATATTGTGTGCAGAATAATAGACCTTTTAATGTCAGATACAATACACTGCACATATTGCTTTTGCACTGTTTTAAAATTTTTGTACTAAATGATAGAAAATATTTATATTCTTTGAGTGTGAGCTTTGAATAGATGGCATTATCACCTTATTGGTTTTTTTTTTAACAAAACGTTTTTCTCAATTATTCTATCGCAATGTTATTCTGAGCAAGTCCTATGCCAAAATCGTGTATCATGTTTGTATGGAAGATTAAATTTTATTCTTTTGTGGTAAGACTACTCAGTTATTGACTTCATTGTTGGAATTCGATATTCCAACACAAAGTCCACAATGTATTCAGAAATCCAAGTTGGTGTCATACATTTCATTTTGATGTGAACTTTTCTTTGCTTTCCTTTGTTTTAAGACTCCATTTTGCAATAAACGTTTTGACAGTAAATCCCTTTGTTATGTGTTATTGTGTATATCAGAGCTTTGTTAGATTGGATTCCCAACAACCTTTGAAGGAATCATTATCACACGCATGACCGTGAGTGTGAGCTTCTCTCCTGAAATCAACTGGAGTGTAAATAATGAATTTGTAAAGTGATGGGGCAGTCACAAGGTGGATTTTTTTTTTTTTAATCCCCAAAGAGAGACAGAAAAGCTTAGAACTCACCCTATAGCAGATACACTGATAATGTTAACAAGGTCCAGCAGACATAGAGGAAATAGGAAGCCACTCTGTGGCTGGAGATATTAACTCTTCTGCCCTGTTCTGCCAAATTCAAACCGTCTTGAAGCATGCCTGGCTCCAGCCTTCCTCTCACTAATCTTTGCCAGCAGCATGCAAGAATCCTGCCGGAGCAAGTCTCACACTGAATCCAGCGCCTTTCCCTTGGCGTCATCTTGGTGAGCCACCCTCAGAGCACAAGTCAACTCTTCTCCTCTCCTTCGGACATGAAAACCAAAGATGTTGGCTTTGATTAGTTGTTTCCTTTACAACCTTTATGCAAGAAATACTTATCAGTTTTGTTCAGCACAACATTTGGGAATTATATACAAATCAAAACATTCCATACACCCTCACTTCTTCTAAAAGCCAGCCTTGATGCAGCCCTAAACGGCTCTGTAAAGTAAAGCAGTCTGTTGTTTCTTAAACTAATCAAACAAGTTCCTTATTTCACATTTGAGTCTGTGATGGGAAAAGCAAATGACGCTTCTGCAGCTGTATCCAGCTGCCCCGTGAAGAAATAAAACTTGTCATGTATTTTCTTTGATCAAGTTCAGTTTTAGATCCTGTTTCTCAAGTCACTTTCGTTTCTGCATTATTAAAGCAGGTGAGTGCATGTGACTACAAACACCAGGTATTTCAGAGGAGGGAAGGGGCAGTCCTGTGGGAATCGGAGCACATGAGGGTAGCGGAGTACATATAGAGTGGTAGCGATTTACACCCTTGCAACTTATCTGTACGTCTCAAACTCTATGCATTCAGATGTATTGTAACTAGTGGGTTTTTTAAATAAATCTGCCTGGCCCCCTAGAGTTGGCTGCAGTTCCCCTTGATCCTTGGACATGCGCACACTGTATCTGGAGCTCCCGTTGAACAAACGTGCCGTGCCCGTCCTTCCTTCCTGTCCCGCCTCCACCACTGCCAGTGTCTTGCCTTGTTGCTTCTCACCAGGAGTCACCTCTCTTCTAGCCCTGCTGTGCCGGCTCAAGCCACTATGCCTTCCATCCCCCATGGTAGTCTATGAAACCCTCCCTTTTCCGTGGTATGGCCATAGACATTGAACTCTATACCAGAGAATTTAGCATCATAGTAAATGCACCCTTCAGTTTTACTCATTCAACAAACTGTTCAACAAAAATTTACCAGGTGTTGTGTGCCAGGCACTCTGATGGGCACTGAGGAAACTAAAGGTGGCCTTGAACTCCTCCCAAGGTATAGTCCATACCTACTTTACCCCCCCTTAAATTAAAAGCTCCTTGAAGGCAGAGGCATGCCTTTCCTAGCAAGGTTTTGAGCATGTGAATTTAAAATACCTGCAGATTAGAAGGATTAACTCACCCACCCTCTGATGTTTACACTAATGGTAAAAGTAACCAAATCCAACTTCTTTTTTTTTCAACTCGTACAAAAAATACTATTTGTAACACGTGTTGAAAGACACTTTGCCATGTTGCCTCATGAGCAATCCAACCATGTTGGCAAGTTAAGCTGGTTAAAACTAATGGCTATAGCAAACTAATTCAAGTCACAAGACACAGATTTTCTTCCCGTTACGTAGGTATTTATTTAGTCTGTGGCCATGGAGCATATATTGAAGCGAGTAGTCCTTTGGCTCTGAAAATGGGCAGGCAGGAGTCCTCTTGCAAAGTTGTCATTCATGTTTGTATACTTGCCAGGGATGGAGGTTAGTTTAGTTTAGTTTTAGTTAGAGCAACTCTGCAACCTGGGTTCCTTAGGACGGCTCCAATTTTACGTGTCCTTCTAATATTTTGTTTTAAAAATATAGTGCAACTGAGACATTTAAACACTTAGAAATTCCCCTCTAAAAATAAGCATGTAAAACATCTGGTTACCAAGTGGTTGCTTTGGAATTTTCATTAATGATCAAACGATCTTCGTGTTGACTGAGAATTCCGAAGACGGCTCTGGTATCTGACAAACGTCAGAAATTCCTTGACTGCCAAGGCCTTCTCATGGGAGGTAAAACTACTCTCAGTGTGCCAAGTACAAAGAGTGGAAAATCCCAAGATGTGCAGAGTCCCATTGTCACGGCTCACCAAGCACAATGAATTGTTACTGAGAGGTGGTTTGGCTTCTGTGGGCAACATCTCTGGAACCCTGAGAAATTCCTTAATGGTTGGGAAAACTGGTTTCCATTCAATGCCACCTGCAGGAGGAACCAAGCCAGAGCTGCTTGGTTTTAGCTGCCCAGAGCTAAAATACTGAAAAGTGTGGGGTTAAACCAAAAAGACAGTGATAATATTCCTTCTTTTTTTCCATTTCATTCATATTTCCCATGCAGCTGCTGCCTTCCTTTGAGATTGGTGCGTGGACAGAAGAGGACGTGGTAAGCAGCTTCTTTTAATGCCTCGTTTAACCTGGGCAGGTAGTTCATAAATTTGTCCACAAGTTAAAAATACAGGGAGAGGGGTTTGGGCCTTAGGAAAGTGTTAAGTAGGAGAAGTTGACAAATTCCATGTCTTTCTATTTTTAATGCAGTAATGATTTAAAATAAGGCCTCGAGCAAAGCAAGTATCTCTTCAAATCTTACAAGAGGATTCCACCTCCCTATTTGCTCTGAAAGGTATACCAGGATACAGTAATGAATACCAGTTAAAGGGGGGATCCAGGATACTAAATGAACATACTTGGAAAAAAATTGATCTTAAGTTTTCCCAAAAGACCAGGGATGGACTTGAACCATGGTGGGGAAAGAACTGGTAGAGGCAGTGCCTTAGCCCTGTTCATTTTACTGTCTTTACTCTGACCTTCCCAAGAAGGAATAGACCCGAGCTCCCAGACATTCTCTGAAGCGGGAGCCGGAGAAGCCCCATGTTTGGGGGAGGATGTGAACAGACTAGTTAAGTCCAAAGGAAATCCCACACCCTACAGTCTGGGTAGAGACCCTGAGGAACAATCCTGCTTAGCCTGTTATATCTCTGTATCTGTTTCCTTAAGTGAAAAACAGGTCCGAGAATTCTTGGTCAGAGACCTCAGGGGTTTTTGCCTGTCCAGGTCCATTTTATAAGTTCAAGGTTTCATTAAATGAAAAAGGAAAAAATAAAAGTTTGTATGCCAGCCTCAGCAGGCCCACACCCCAGGAAATAGACTAGGTACCCCAAAGTCAAACTCATTATTAGAAACTCTTGGGAAGGTCTCTGGAAGGTTTACCAGACTCAACTGGTTTCTGGGCCAGGGCACATCCTCCCAAGCCCTTGGTCTTCTGGTGAAGTAATCCTGCTTTCAGATAAGCTCATCTCTGTGGCTTCTGCAGGGGAAGTACGCTAGCACCAGTTACCTCTATTTCCCATTCCCTGAGTCCTGGTGATTCTAACTTTCCTGCCAGCCCTGCTTAACAAGGACAGAGGACTTAGGCTCGCCTCTTCACAGGCCTCCATAGAACCCCTTTATCCCCAGCTGCAAAGTTGGCCCTTCTCATCTGAGAAGAAATGTTTTAAAAGGCACTGAGCTCTAAAAGCTATTTTTAGTCTTTGCTCTGAGGTTGAGTGGTTTTCAAACCATTTAAATAAAATTCCAGGGTCAAGGGCTCCCTAGAGAATGGGTGGGCCTGGGTGTGGCCCCCCATTCTGTCTCCCTTCACCTGGATAGTGTGAGAGGCTACGGTAAACACACGCCAAGGGAAATTCAAGGACTGAGGTTGCTGGGTCCAACCTCATTCTGTGTAGGAAGCGCCACATTTGAACTTGTCTCGGGCCACAAAGCTACTTCATGACCAGGCCTAGAACAGAGGACGTATTTTATCCATCTTTCTGTCCACTGCCGTGTGGTCCCTCTCACTCAGACAATTCCTGGGTAAACCAGTGCCCTTCAACAACCCAGGGGACCACTGGCACATGAATGGAAAAAGCATTATAAGTAAGAATCTTCTTGAAAGGATTTTTAAATATCTTTCAAATAAGGAGGAAAACCAATGGTCCTTCAAGGGTCCAAGACCCCCAAAGGGAGGATGTCTCCAATTTGAAACCTTGAAGTTTTAAAACAGTAAAGAGAAAGTCTTCTGTTTTCCCTTTGTGGTTTAGCAAGAATTAAAGGTATTTTAATCCATTGAAAAACTATGTGTTTTACTGTTAAGTCTGGCCACTGACCATGAATGAATCTTCAAAACCATATATGTCCTCTCTTCCACAGTATTTTTGGGTTCAGCAGCTCGTCAGAAAAGGCAAGTGGAAAAGCTTACCTTCTTAATTCATGGAGTTAACTTTGCTTGGGATGTGATTGAGTCTAATTTTATTCTGTCTTCTAATCACTCCCTTCAGGTGACACTTCAGAGGAGATGAGCCTATATGCGAACTTGTTTAAGGAAAACAACATTACAGGAAAGCGACTGCTTCTTCTCGAGGAAGAAGACTTGAAAGACATGGGCATCGTCTCCAAGGGGCATATCATCCATTTAAAGGTACCTCAGAAAGGGAGAACATTCAGTCAGCAAACCTTTCTTGAGCTCCTACTGTGGAGTAGGTCGTGTGTCACGTTAGAGGCTGAGCTGGTGGTCACAGTGTGGAAATACTTCATACCAGCTGATCGTTAGCTGCTGCCCCCATGGGACCCCTACTCCCTCTTCATAATCCCAGAACAGAGGGTTAATACCTGGTCCAGCAGAAGTCACCTGGATACACCTGCATAGAACCCCCGTGCCCTCAGGAAATCTCTAGTCTAGTGGAGAAGACAGTCATTAATCATGCAAAAATGGTAACATGGCAGTTGTAAGAAGTACCACAAAGGAGAGCTGAGGTTGGGCCGAGGGGAGGCTTCTGTGCAGAAGTTATGGAGTTGAGAGCTGAAGGGCCAGGAGGTGTAAGTGGGTGAAGGGTGTGGGGAGGAGGTGTTTGGGCGGCAGGGCTCTGCCTGTGGAGGGGCCTCAGTGTGGGAAGAAGCGTCGTGCGGCACTAAAGCCGTGTGCGCCTGCAGAGCTGCCAGCCCACCCGGCAATAGCAGGAGGCAACTTGCTTTGAGGCCAGAGAGGCCAGATATCCATTAGGGACCCCTAACGATGCCAGAACGTGTCCACAGACTGAGTGAAGTCTGCAATCTTCCAAATTTTACCCAGAACAGACACCACCTTATGTGTACTCTTATCCCTCATTTTCTCAGGAAATCCTAACATTTCCCCCCAGAACTTCAGTCTTGAAAGCTTTCCTTTCTTTTTTTCTTAATAAATCTATTTATTTATTTATTTATTTGGCTGTGTTGGGTCTTGGTTGCTGTGCGCAGGCTTTCTCTAGTTGCGGCCAGCGGCGGCTACTCTTCCTTGAGGTGCACGGGCTTCTCATTGCAGTGGCTTCTCTTGTTGTGGAGCACGGGCTCTAGGCACACGGGCTTCAGTAGTTGTGGCACATGGGCTCAGTTGTTGTGGCACACGGGCTTAGTTGCTCTGCGGCATGTGGGATCTTCCCAGACCAGGGCTCGAACCCATCTCCCTTGCATTGGGAAGCAGATTCTTAACCACTGCACCACCAGGGAAGTCCCTTAAACACTTTCAAAGCTAAACCTCTGTTTTTGTTGTTGTTGCTTTTTTTGTAGTTTAGCAACCAGTTCTGTTTTTTTGTTTCTTTGTTTTGTTTTGCTTTTTAGTTACTCAAACCAAATAACACTTGCTGGCATCTGTGTGCACCTTGTTATTATTCAGAGGTCTGTTTCAAGAGAGATCTTACAATGAAATCGAGTTTACGCCCCAAACCTCCTCAACCCCAGTGTGGGTAGATGGAAGGGTGGACACAGGTTAGAAAGAAGAGAAATAGAATAAAGAAGGAAATGTAGGGACTTCGCTGGTGGGTCCAGTGGGTAAGATTCCGCGCTCCCCATGCAGGGGGCCCGGGTTCGATCCCTGGTCGGGGAACTAGACCCCGCATGCATGCCACCAACTATGAGTCCACAGGCCGCAACTAAGACCCCACATGGCGAAAATAAATAGATAAATAAAATAAATATTTTTTTTAAAGGGAAGGAAATGTAGAAAAAGCAACTTCTTATCCAAATCCACATCTTGACAAAGGCTCTACCAACTTGCCAACAACTTTCCCCTTTGCCTCAGTTGGAGCTACTGATACCAGGCTTTTTCAGGGAAATCCTCCCTGAGGTCCAAGGAGAACACATCCACTTCTGTCCTATGGGCCCTGAAGCCACATAAGGAACATCCTTACAGCCCCTCAGCACCCTTCAGATGATGGCTTAGCCTTAACCTACCACCTGCTCCCTCTCACAAGATGGGCAGGAAACCTCATGCATAAACATACATCTTAAATGATGGTAAATAATTTAATCTCTACCTCCAGCTGTGGGCAAATCCGTCCTGAAAAGCAACGCTGGCTTAGATGGGCTACAGTAGGAAAAATTCTTCTCTCTGGTACAGAGAAGTTTCAGGGTTCAAAGAGAGAGATTTGATCAATCTTGTCCCATTTAGCAGATGCCAAAAAGATGCTCCCAACTCCCCTTCCCCTCTCCTGCCTTTGAAATAGGACTCGTTCCTTAAGGAACAGTCAGGAGGAAAAGGGGTGGCGAGTTGTGACAGCTCCTCAGCAGCCTCTGTGATTTAAATATTCCCAGACCCAGCCTAGGACAGGCTAAGTGCCCCTCTGTGCTGGTTGGTATCGTTAGAGCAAGCGATGTCCAAACTTACGGATTATGGTTCAGCAAATCCAGTGGATGCCTACTGATCACAGTCCTGGGCCTGTGAAGAAACAAAGAATCCTGCCCTTAAGGAATTTACATCCCAGAAAAGAGAGAAAACGTGTATATACAACTTCTCTTAATTCAGAGTCTTGGCATTTGGGAGCGGAGTGTCTGTCCTGAGCTCCAAAGGAGGGGCGTAGCCAGCATCTGTGGGGACCGCAGACTCCCTCCTGGAAGAGTCTGTGTGTGCACAGAAAGACAGTCAGTCCCTGGGGGGGTGGGTCTCAAAAGTCAGGCGTGCGGGCCCTACACCTCTGCCGAAGCCAGGACCCTATTACAGTGGCCGCCCCAGGGGTGGGCAGGGGTGGGGGGCTTGGCCCCCAGGTGACACTCTCTTAAACTCAGCTGGGTCCTGGGTACTTCTGACAAGTAGGCTTACATGAGAGGGAAAGAGTGAGGGGAAAGGGTCATGGAAACAGACCTTTCCATGGGAGGTCTGGGAGCATCCTGCATATACTCTCGGGGCAACGAGGATAAAGAATCCTTCAAGCTGGGCCATTCGGGATGGGACGCTACAAGGGGACCTCCAGACTGGAAGAGCCCGCCTGGTCCTTGTGACAGTGCTTCCCACGTGCACACACACACCCATCCAGAGGGTGAGAAAGTGCCCTCCATTCTCTGCGGTCTCACTGAGGAAGGCAGGGCATTGTTGTACACCTTCTCAACGAGTGAGTCTCTCAGCCTACAGATGGTCGATTATACAACTGCAAAGTGGACGGTCTGTCCACCTGCCCTTTGCTACTTGGTTGTTCCTTTCAGCCTGTCTTGGCGTCCTCCTCACCCGAGCCTGGAAGCCCTCTGTGGAGGAGCCTTGAAGAAGGAATAGAGCCTAACATCCAATAAGTGCTCATTATTGGATGATGTGCCAACAGCTTTCCTTTCACTTTTTGTTTTGTTTTGTCTTTGTGGTATGCGGGCCTCTCACTGTTGTGGCCTCTCCCGTTGCGGCGCGCAGGCTCCGGACGCGCAGGCTCTGCGGCCATGGCTCATGGGCCCAGCCGCTCCGTGGCATGCGGGATCCTCCTGGACCGGGGCACAAACCCGTGTCCCTTGCATCGGCAGGCAGACTCTCAACCACTGCGCCACCAGGGAAGCCCTCATTTCACTTTTTTAAAAATGCATCTAATTTTTCTTACATCAGTACTTTTTTACTCTCTATGTGATATGCTCAGTTCACAGAAAAGCTGGATTATACCTGATGAGTATAAACAAGAATCATAATTTAAATTGTCCTCCTTTCCTTTAAGAGTCCTTTGTCCTCCACTGGGGGAGGGAGCTTTGGACACAAACCCACAGAAAAGCCCTTTCAATGCAGTAAACCCTTTAGTGAGATTTCAGCTCTAATGAGAGCCTCTGGTGATATATTCATGTTCTTTGTTGTTTTTCCCACAATTACTCAGGGTGACAACTGCATTCTGTACAGTAGAATATTAACTTATCACTACTATACTCTACCAGTATTTGAAGAACGGTCTTATTTATTTTTTCCTCTGAGATTAAACATCTTTAAAATATCTTCCTGTTCCATTAAATAATTATAAACTACCTATAATACTTTGAACAACCAGGTTTATTCTCAATAGATGTTGGATATTAACATCCCCAAGGTATTTTGCGAACTACGTAAATAAAGAATGCCTTTATATGTGCACAATAATTTTAATCCTTTCTTGGCATTATCGGATCATTAATAAAGTCATGTGGGTTTCTTGTGTTTTTTTTTTACAGTCAGCCATTGAGAAGTTAACCCATGATTACCTAAACTTGTTTCACTTCCCACCACTCATTAAGGTAAGGAAGGTTTTTCTTACTGAGAATATGCTACTTTTATTGACATATGTACCAGCCACATCCACACCTAAATTTGCCAATGTCGGAAACCGTTGTTTGAAGTGAAATTTAATCATATCTGTCCAACAAAAGGCCCTTTGAGTGAAGCTGAGGATGTGCATAAACGGAACAACCTTGTTCCCTGCAAGTTGAAATATTAACAATCCAGTCATGATAAGAACAACACATGTCACCTCAGTGGCTAGGGGATATAAGTGCTGACATTGTAGGTGAGGACCTCTGGCCTCCCACCTGGCTCGGGAGACCTTTGTCCGACATGGAAGCCGCTGAAGGAATTCACACGCTAAGCTCTGGATTGCCACTTGCATTGAGAGGTAGAAGTTTTACTGTTTGAATAACATATTAGTATATTTAACATACTATTTTGAATATAGTCTAAAGGTATACAGCATAGTTTGTTATAAAATTAGTAGATACTTGCAAACAATATACAGAACTCTTCTCATTCACCAACAACTCTGGTTTTCCATCTCTAAGCCCACGAAGATTCATTTGTTCCTCTCCTTGGCCCTCTATCCACAGATGCTCTAGGAACTGCATAATTCTTCTTTGGGATTAGGGTGTAAATATCTTGAGTGTTGTGAAACTCTCAAGGTGAAGTCTCTGTGCATCTCCAGGGACGAAGTGCATTTCTGGGGTAGAATTGCACAATGCAAGATGCATTGTGAAAAATGTAAGATGGTGTCATTCAGTTTGCAGTGCATGAGACAAATCATTGGGCAAAGTTCTCAAAGGCTTAATATGTCATTCCTCTTGCTTTTAGTAATTGGAATTTGTAGTGTATTCCAAAATAACCAAAAATTAAGCAATAGATTAGAATGGAAAAACTAGTGCTGGGAAATCGTCTCCTTTACATGAGAAGTAAAAGTAAAAACACTATGTAGTATAAACAGTGCTTAGTTTTCTGTTTCAGGACTCAGTAGGTGAACCTGAAGAAAATGAGGAAAAAATAGTGAACCTTGAACTTGTTTTTGGTTTTCACTTGAAACCAGGGACTGGCCTACAGGTAAATCATATTTTAAATCCTTTGGATCAATTTCAGTCTAATTTACTCTTTTTCTCTCCTGGAACTGTGTGGTTTTATATACCCCCTACCAGCTGGTAACATGATTCTGAGTAAATTTATAGACTTTATAAAATAGAATTTAATTGAAAGGCTGCCAGCTGCCTCTGTAAGCCAATCTAGGAATCGTTCTCATTCAGCTGAAGAGCCCTGTGTGAGGCCACCCAAACCCTCAAGGAAACGCACTGCAAACCATGGTGGGCAGTGGGCAGTGTCAAGGTCGGGGGCACGGACACTAGAGTAACTGTTTATGCTTCTTGGCGTCACAGCTTCCTGATTCCAGTTTCTTTGTTTTTTAAGGGGAATCACTTTTATAATATCGAGAGTAGAACAACAGCAAGAATGGAACTGTAGGCAAGATGGAAAGCTAGATTATCAACGCTAAATGGGGTGGCAGGACATTTGACCAAATCTCATTCAGTCAGGCTGCTGCTTTATGTTATGTTTAGAGTCTGGGCTAATTACGTGGGCTATAGGTGTCATATGAATTGGAATCATAATAGGTTTTTGTTACTTTGGATTACTATGAATAGCCAGTAATAGTGATCACGTCTATTAATTGACCACTCGTGTTCCAGGCATACAGGACTCAGATGTAGGTGCTGTTTTCCCCCATTTTACAAATAAGGAGACTACGGCTCTGAAAGGCCAATTAACTTGTCCAAGGGTTACATGGCTAGCAAGTAGCAGAAGATGGATCTGGCGCAGGCCTCTCTGACCCCAGAACCAAACTCTTAACTACTGCACTATTGGTACCTTTCCTTTGATGCTGCAAAGAGACCTTGTAAAAACAACTCCTCACAACATGAGCCCGTTGCTCTGGGAGAGCTGGTGGGGCTCAGCTGGCCCACTGGCCCTCACTAATTAAACCATGCTTACCCCAGGTCATTCCTGGAACCAGCACTTGGGAATGATTGGAAATTGTTGCAAGGGGTTAGTTTTACCAGGGGCTTCAAAAGATGCTCTTTCTTGGGCTTCCCTGGTGGCGCAGTGGTTAAGAATCCGCCTGCCAATGCAGGGGACACGGGTTTGAGCCCTGGTCCGGGAAGATCCCACATGCTGCGGAGCATCTAAGCCCGTGCGCCACAACTACTGAGCCTGTGCTGTAGAGCCCGCGTGCCACAACTACTGAAGCCCGTGTGCCTAGAGCCCGTGCTCCGCAACGAGAGAAGCCATCGCAATGAGAAGCCCGTGCACTGCAACGAAGAGTAGCCTCCGCTCACCGCAACTAGAGAAAGCCCATGTGCACAGCAGCAAAAGACCCAACACAGGCAAGATAAATAAATATATAAATAATAAAATAAATAAATTTATTTTAAAAAAAAAAGATGCTCTTTCTAGACACTGGACAGAGTGTTTTACCTGCACCACTGCAGGTATATTGGTGCTCTTGCTGAATGGAAATCTTAACCGCCCTTGTTTGGGCCACAGAACTTGGTTGAGTGAAAGCTGCTCTGACTCTAGGTGTCTGGTATAGGAACACTTTTCTTTTCCCTCTGTGAACGGGTCACTGTCTATTCATGCCTGTTGTTAGAAGCAGCTACCAGAAAGGGGGGCAGGAGAGTAAGTTCCTCTCCAACAATAAGCAAGGGCCCTTCCAATCCTGAGATTCTGTAGCTGTGGGCACCGCAGGTCCATCTGATGGTAAATAAACAGCACATTTTCATTTGCCTTCTTTGGGATGCTCAACTCTATGGGACTTTATTTATGAGTGCTCTGTGTTTAAAGTTTTGTTTTTGTTTTTGTTTTTGTTTTTGTGGTACGCGGGCCTCTCACTGTTGCGGCCTCTCCCGTTGCGGAGCACAGGTTCCAGATGCGCAGGCTCAGCGGCCATGGCTCACGGGCCCAGCCGCTCCGCAGCATGTGGGATTCTCCCAGACTGGGGCATGACCCCGTGTCCCCTGCATTGGCAGGCGGATTCTCAACCACTGCGCCACCAGGGAAGTCCCAGTGTGTTTAAACATTTTTATGGCTTGGATGGGGTAAAAGAAGAGGGAATAATTTTCCTGAAAAGGACTTGTCAAGAGTAATCTCAACCAAGAAAATTATTTTCAATTAACAAAGAAATGACTTGTTAATGTGGAAAACTGAATATATACATAGTTAGTAAAAATCAGAAGCTATAAATGATATTGGAGACCAAATATAGTGGTCTGGTTTTGACCATGATGGTATAGACTTCTTGAGTCACTGGTTATCCACAAGGCCTAAAGTCACTGCAACTTTCGATTGTCCGCTGATCCTTGGTCACCCATGCAGAGTAATAATTTCATCCATTCACTCAGCAGAAATTTACTGAGGACATACTGTGTGTCTGGCTCAATGCTAGATGCTCAGAACACAAAGTAAAAAAGTATAGTACAGCCTTGCAAGGAACCCACAGTTTATGGGAAGAAGTAGACAAGATCAGTGAATGGTTTTCATACAGAACGATGCATTTTTTACAACATCATGCACATCATTCAATGAAAGCACAGTGGATGAGCACTGAAGTGATGTAGAAAGGGGTCAGAAGAGGATCTTGACGTCTTCTTGGTAGAGGTGATACTTGAACTAAAATTTGAAAACCATCAGGAGTTATTAGGTAGGGAGAAGACATTGAAGGCAAAAGGAACATCATGTGCAAAAGCTCAGAAGCCAGGAAAACACAGGCAGCTCTTCTTTGGACTGATTTCTATAGGACCTCACAACTCAACTCAAGCATCGCTCCCTCTGGGGCGACTTTAACATGGAGCAGGTGGAATAGTGTGGGGAGAGTTAAGGCCAGAATGGTGGCTGGAGACCAGAAAAAGAACTGTTTTATGTGCTGAGCTAAGGCGTTTGAAGAGTTTTAAGCAGGGAGTAGGGAGGATTCTATTTGCGTTTAAAAAAGATCTCTCAAAAGCACAGAGAAGGATGATTTGGAAAGGGCTCGGGATAGAGTGATAAAGTCCTGTGTGGGGCAGTGCAGACAACCAGGTGAAAAGGAACAAGGAGCTGAGGCTATGCAGTGCCATGGAAGTGCCCTGTGTCCAGGGACACTGAGACGGAACTTATCAGACTGAACTGATCAGACTGTGTCACTAGCTGGAGTTGGGGTGATAGAGAGGAGCCAGGACGGCACCCAGTTTCTAAGGTGAGCAGCTGGATAGATGACATTATAATGCAATAGATCAAAAGTGAAATATAGGGCTTCCCTGGTGGCGCAGCGGTTGAGAGTCCGCCTGCTGATGCAGGGGACACGGGTTCGTGCCCCGGTCCGGGAAGATCCCACATGCCGCGGAGCGGCTGGGCCCGTGAGCCATGGCCACTGGGCCTGCGCGTCCGGAGCCTGTGCTCTGCAACGGGAGAGGCCGCAGCAGTGAGAGGCCCGCGTACCGCAAAAAAAAAAAAAAAAAAAAAAAGAGAGAGTGAAATATACAATGCGGATGTAACACCAAGGTGCTAAAAGAATAAAGAAGTGACGGGAATGGCTGAGGTTAATCAGGAAAAGCTTTTTTTCCTTTCTTTTAAATTTTTAAAAAGTTTTTGGCCACGCCGCGCGGCTCGCAGGATCTTAGTTCCCCAACCAGGGATTGAACCTGGGCCCTCAGCAGTGAAAGTGCAGAGTCCTGACCACCAGGGAATTCCCAGGAAAAGCTTTTTTTGGAAGGGATGAGTTTAGAATATGAGCTCGAAGAGGCTCATGGTCGTTTGCAAATAATTTTCTGAATATAATGTTTTAAAACTTATGCTTAGAGAGTCCTTCTTTCTGAAGAGCTCAAGTTATTTCATCATGTCATCTCAGTTATCCCCCTTGGCATTTCTGTGAGATACATAAGGCACATGGTATTGTCATCCTTGATTAGAGAAAGCGTGTTACCAGCCTAGGGCAAGAGGACGGAGCTGAGACCAGAAATTACATCTTCATCATCACCTGTATATTAAACATGTGCTAAGCCCTAATACCTGGCGCAAGATATTTAAGCCATCTGGAAACTTCCACAAAATAATCCTAGAGTAAATTATTGTCCAGGTCTAAACTACCCAATTATGTCAGACTATAACCTAACATTTTGAAATATCTTCTCACAAATGTGCTTTAAATTGAAGTTGAAATTCCCCACATGAAAACCTTGTTACCTTGACCCTTCAAGGTAGAACCCAAGAAAAAAGGTCATCCTCAAAATCCCAATTAACTGAGTTCCCATAAGCCCATCTTCACAGAAAAGATGAAGCCTTTCTCCCGTCTCCATGACTAGAATAAGTTACACGAGAACACTGGGGTTTTGGAAGTTCTCTCCAAACCTGAGTTTGTGTATCAGGGAGATTCGCTTGACCATTTCACCTTTTCTTTTACAATTAAAATGAAAGATATATTCTGACGGCAGCCATTGGGAATAATGTATGACAGTGACTTTATCATGAAAATAGTAGCTGTGTTTTCCCATTGCCTCTGAAAAGGACCACCAGTTAGCTACCACTTAAAATTGGTTTGTTGTTTCAGTAACTGGCCTACTAAGAGGAAACAATGGAAATGTGACCTTATCCACAAATATACAAATATATGTAGAAAATAAAGCCTTTCCTTGTAAGAAAGACCTGTGGACCTTTATGGTCAAAGAATTCAGATTAAATTCTTTTTTTAGCCTCATTTTACAACTAGATGGATTATGGCATATAAGTGAGGGTGATTCACCAGACCAAGGAAAGCCTTTCGCGTCTGGGAGCCTGTGCCTGCTCCAGTAGCCCAGAGCACCTGCGTGACCCCCTGCCCATGAACTTAGTCTCTGCTGCCGCCCCCAACCCCTCGGGATGACGAGGCCCTCACCAGACACCAGCACCATATGGAATTCAAGAATTCATCCACAAATGAAACAAACATCCTTTTTCCTTTCCTTTTTTGAGACAACCTGGCAGGGGAAATAATTGGACAAAAGGGTTCCCTGAAAATTTAAATTAATAAGAAGTTGAGAATGAGTTTTACCCGTTTACCTGACCCATTTCTAAAGAGTCAAGTTAATTCTTAATTTGAATAACAATGTACATTGAGGCAGCCTCCAAGTTGACAGTGGTATTGGCAGAAATTGGGTCTTTCTCAGCTCAAGTTTCCTGGGCGAAGGGCTTGAAATGCTTATGGTAATTATTATTATTTCATACCTCAGCCAGACATCGTGGCAAGTGCTTTGCAAACATTTTTCTGGTGTAATTGTTACAATCCACCCTCATAGGGAGCAGTATCCCTGCAGGCCCAGGAGGAAACTGAGGAGGAGAGAGGAAAAGTTCCTCCCCCAGAGTTCCTACCTGGTTAGGGGCAGGTCCAGCCCAGGGGCTCAACCCTGGTGTCATACTCCTTTTTGAAAAGTATCGTCATCCCCCAAAATAGGTGTATTGGTAATAAAAAGGCAAACACCTTTTTTGGTCAGTTAATACTAAACCACCACTATTTTTCTCTCATGTGGAAAGTGCCTTGCATTTTGTAATCTAAGGCCTTTGACTTGCTACAGAAGGAAAGCGGCTTCCGGAATCTCAGGCAGCTTCATGCGCTCCCCAGGGTGGCGACCACCCTTTTTTATTGAAATATTCAGCTGCATAGAGTTTATTATTATATCTCTTATAAGCTCACCAGTCAGGAACATTGATTCTCAAATTGCCAAGGAATAAACTATCAACTCACCCAGGAGTTTTCTCACCGAGTTCCTTTTGAGACTTTGTGTCATAAAAATTCAAAAGCAGAGTTAGGAGGGAACTCTCCGAGGAGCCGTTCATTCCCTGTGTGTGCTGGACAGTCACAGACTTTTCTCTCATGTCCTTAGTCCCTTTTCTCCCCAGTGAGGCAAGGAAACCTGATCGAAGCTGGGCTCCCTTGGGTCTAAGTGGATCACCAGCTGTAGAGAAGAGATGAGCTTAGGGGAGAAGCCTGGGAAACGACACCCTGGCTCCAGTGGACCCTTAACTAGAGACTGGCTTCCAGACTCCAGCCACCTCCCTCCAGATGACCATCTCTTCTGATTTCCTTCCGAGAGGCATTTTGAAGGGGCAAGCGAACCAGGTAGAGAAAATAAGAGGGACATTTGGAAGGGGTGGAAGCAGCACTAACTGGCCCCATCGGAATAGAAGGCTTCTCCGTCCCCCTCGCCTCCCTCCTTACGTCCGTCACTGTTGGCACCTGGCCCCCTTCTCCCACTCCCCACCCGAAGAAATTCAGTCAATAGTTCTGCTTCTCCAGTTGTTTAGCTATAGGTTACAAATGCTGCTTTTCACAAATACTTCCCACTTACTATGGTGCTTTCACGTCTCTATTAGATTGCTTATAAAATGTGGCATTTAATAAACTTAATTGAATCTCCAGGCCCTTCCTCAAAGCACTATAAATATTAAAAACTGCCAAATAGGGCTTTTTTTTCCTATTGTGGAGTTTTTATAAATGGATAGATAAACATGAATAAAATAACAGGGCACAAAGGATTTTGTAAGGAAGTAAAAAGTCAACACCTTTTGTACATTTCGGAAGAACTAAAAGGCAGTGCTTTGCCTTACTTTTTTTTTTTTTTAATTTATTTATATTTGGCTGTGTTGGGTCTTCGTTTCTGTGCGAGGGCTTTCTCCACTTGCGGCGAGTGGGGGCCCCTCTTCATTGCAGTGCGTGGGCCTCTCACTGTTGTGGCGTCTCCCATTGCGGAGCACAGGCTGCAGACGCGCAAGCTCAGGAGTTGTGGCTCACGGGCTTAGTTGCTCCGCGGCATGTGGGATCTTCCCAGACCAGGGCTCAAACCCGTGCCCCCTGCATTGGCAGGCAGACTCCCAACGACTGCGCCACCAGGGAAGCCCCTGCTTTGCCTTACTTTGATATGTCTTGCGTTTATGAAAAATTCAGTGTAGGGAAGTTTATTTCCCATGACCAGCTATTTTTGGGGGGAAAGATACATGTACACACACATGTGTTTGTGTGCCTCAGTATATAAGCTTGCAGTGGTAGGGTTCTGTAAGAAATACAAATTTTAATTGACAGCAAAGGAGCAAATGCAGTTCAGAATTTGACTACATGACTTGCTGCTGATTTCCAATTCGCGTTGCCGATGGACTTCGTCAAACAGGTCAGGCAGCCTCCTATAGAACTAAAACAAAACTGGGAGAGGCGTCCAGTACATCCTTGCTGATGGGTTGATAGTCATGTGTAGAAATGGCCTGCCAGAAAATGTCTAATAACTGGGGAAACAGCCCTGACTTGTAGTGTTTGCAGCTTTCCATGTCGTCAATACTCCTACCGTGGCCAATTTCAAATTGCCAATGTGACATCACTGAACTTGAAGTTGGGAAGAGATGAAAGCAATCAGCTCATGAGGGCTGGCTCCAGCACAGATTGGATCACTCTTAGTCTTCTTAATCAAGATTATGAATTCCTTTCAAAATCATGAGTAGCAAGGAAGTATACCTGATGAAACATAGGTTTAAATAAATTGCAAACACATTATTGCTGGTTTCCAGCTATATTAAAATGCATAGTTAGCTCAGAGAGTGTTCCAGGCTCCCAATGAACCCACTGTTGGCTTAGATCCCCTTGGGTGGCTATTGGCTCATACAGCTACACTGACCACAGTGTATGAATCACAAGTTAGGATTTGAGTTTGTAGGAAGTAAGAATATAATTATACAAACAGAGAAACAGAACTTAAATTTGTGACTGCCTTTTAAAACGGTTGTAACAGCCATCATTGGCAACTTTATGATGACAGGCGCAGTTGTTGATAATAACAGAGATCTTTGCTTTTAGAAACAGGTTTTGAAAAGTCTCTGGGAATCACTGTAAGTTCTGCAGAGAGAAGGCCTTGATAACTCACAGTGACTTGTGTATTCTGAACCAAAAATTAGTTCTTGGAAATAATCAACTGTAAAAGAACAGATTACTTGGAATGAAATTAAAAGCACTATGTTAGGGCTTCCCTGGTGGCGCAGTAGTTGAGAGTCCGCCTGCCGATGCAGGGCACGCGGGTTCGTGCCCCGGTCTGGGAAGATCCCACATGCCACGGAGCGGCTGGGCCCATGAGCCATGGCCGCTGGGCCTGCGTGTCCGGAGCCTGTGCTCCGCAACGGGAGAGGCTGCAGCAGTGAAAGGCCCACGTACCACAAAAAAAAAAAAAAAGCACTATGTTAGGAAGCAAAGATGTGTGACAACCACATCAACATTAGGATTTGGATTGAGAATAAACAATGCCTGCTAACTAGGACAGTTTAGGGTTTTTTTCCCCAAAAAACTCTATTTCTAGAAAAAAGAAACAAAAGTTGTATTTCTTAGAGTCATTTCTGGAGACATGGGAGGTAGGAGAATCTAATAGGTAGAAGAGCTGTTTTTGTATTTTGAAGGTCTTGGGTGAAAGTTTATTTGCAGCCCATTTCCCAGCATTAAAAACATTTAAGCAGTAATTAGGTAAGCGAGACCACTTTCTATTTTGGTTAAGAAACCCAGTCTGAGATAGAATAGATTCTTATTTATTCAAAAATCAAGAGGAAGACCTACTATTCTTTTTCTCCAAGATGAATACCTTGTACCTCCCAATTTCAAATACAGTTTAAAAATGAAGAAAGAAAGAAGCCCTTTCCAAACATGTCAACTAACATCTGAACCATTTCAGGTAGTCAAGTGTGTGATTCATCGTATGAAAGTGTATCTCACTTGATTTGTTTCACTTTATTTTAACATCATCCCTAAAGTCCTTTTTTCAAGCATAACTCAAATAACAACTCCCCAGAAGGCAACAGAACAACCTTATCTCCACTGGTGTCTGGTTGGCACCAGTCTGCCCTGACCTTAGACACAAGCCATTGTTAAGGGTATAACGCATTTACATATTTTGCAATAAAACATGAGTTATTTGCATTACTGTGTCAAGTTTTATTTGATTCTTTCACCTAAAAATGACTCATTTTCCTTTCTTGTATTTTAAAAACCAACTACTCTAAGCTTGTTTGAGAATAATCAAAAATTGCCCATTTAGCTAGAAGTCATTTTCTTTTCAAAAGGCAAATGTTATTTAATCTTTCAGCTGTTCATTGTGCCATCATAAATACTTTCTTTTCAGCACAGTTGTGGGGACTGAAATGAGCCCACTAATTGCCTCCCATTTCGACTGACATGTGGTGGTTTAGTGGAAAGAGAACACAGCAGGGAGAAGGAAATAGGAGGCTGAGAAAATGAGAGCTAATTATTTTCACTGCCTCATGTCAGGCTCTGTGTCAGCCTTGTTTTTACAAACTGGAAGGTTTAGCACTAAATAAAACAAACTGGCGTCATGTTTTTATATACTGGCAGTGTCATGGAAGCAGCTGCACATCTCAAAGACAATATAATGCCTGCGTTCACATGGACACCATCTGACAGACACTGTGAGCCACGGCTAATGAGGACATCACAGTGGTGCCAAGTGAAAGGTGCTGAATTATGTATGATTCTTCATCAGTACAGCAATAGTCCTGTACATCATTATGAGACATTGTTTTGCTGGAGAGATTAAAACATTCTTAGTTCCAGACCCTGCAACCTATATGCGCTGAAAGAGGTTATTAATGGAATTTTTAGGGAGAGTTTCTTGTGGATTTCTTTTGGGTTGAAAAACAAATCTCGTGGGACAAAGCCGTGATGGGTCACGACACCGTATAGATAAAGAAGAGAAACAAATTAACCATACTTGCATTATCTTCCTTTTAAAGGCAGCATAATAAAATAGAGTGTACCAGGGTTATACATAATGATAAATAACCCAGGTGCTATCTCGGGATGTTCCACTCTCCTGCCTTTAAAACAGCAGGTTTCAGCAGCTGAGCGAGATAATAGCAACGCGTGTAAAGGAGCCTTCGGAGGCCTAAATCATCAACATCTTACTACTTTTAATACCAGCATGACCAACATTTCTATCGTATTTTTATTTCATCTTGTATGACTTCTTACATTTCAAAATAGTCAGTCGCCTGCTATGAGACTGTTTCCCTTTTCCCCCCCTCTTGAATCTTAAAAAGTTTATTCTGACCTCTGTATTTTAGATTTTAAAATGTTTCCCCAGTACAGGCCATTTTTTTTTTAAGGTGGAAGGGCCTCTTTGCTAGAATCCTGGGCATTCTCTGGTGATCTTACTTTTTCTCTGGTCATGGGGAACGGGTAGGGTGGTGATGGGGATTTTAAAAACCAGTGTCCCCTCCATTAGGCTGGGCATGCCCAGTGTAGCTAAGTTAACTTGCTGCAAATCTCTACACTTTCTGACCCTCAGTCTGCTCATCTGTAACGTGGGGGCAGTGCTATCTATAACAGGGTAAGCCTGTGGGAATTAAGTAAGAATCTCGAAAACATTATGCCTAGTGAAAAGAGCCAGACATGTACACATGCATACTACAAAATCCCAATTTTATGAAGTTCTAGAGCAGGCAAAATTAATCTAGGGTGGTAGAAATTGGACCAGTGGATGCCCCTGGTTGTGGAGGAGTTATCAACTGGGAAAGGGCATGAGGGAATTTTCTAGGCTAGTGGAATATCTTACCTGTTTGGGTAATTACATTGGTGTACACATTTGTTAAAATTAATTGAGCTGTACACTTAAAAATCTGTACACTGGACTTCCCTGGTGGTGCAGTGGTTAAAGACTCCGCGCTTCCACTGCTGGGGGCGTGGGTTTGATCCCTGGTTGGGGAAGTTCCGCATGCCTGAGTGGTGTGGCCACAAAAAAAAAAAAAAACTGTACATTTTATTGTGTGCAAATTATACCTCAATAAAAAATACATTAAAAAAATGTTAATGTCTGTAACCTTCAGGTAATGGTCATCTATAGGAGCCTGAAAGCCGAATGTGGAGGTCTGTTTCCTTCTCAAATGTCCTAAATAATCTTGGCCCTAGATTTTTAAAGGTTTATCTATAATGTTCATGTTTGCAATAAAATCTTGGTAGGAAAAAATAAATAGAAAGAGAGGTTGTTGTTTCTGAATTGCCCAGAACTTAAAATAATATTTAAGTATAATTTTTATGCTAACTTCAATCACTTTTTCTATTTAGAAAATTTACCTCTATCTTGATTCGTTCTTTTTTTATTTCTTTTCTTCCTTCCTCCTTTTTTTTTTTTCTTTTTATGGAAGGGAGAAGGGATGTGTATGTTTGGCATCCCATGTATTAGCCTGGAACTCCAAAGAATTTTAAACAGCTTGCAGAGAATGTAATAGTGATTTCTCACAAAGAGATATTTAATTTAGCATTAACTGAGTGTTGTTTAGGATGTTAACTTCACAGTGTAAGAGTTTCTGTTTTACTTGGCCAGTAATCTTAATTCAGAAAATTTTTTCACGTAACTGGCAATGCTGAAGCAGTTCAAACGGAATGCTTTCTCATCCTCCATTAACCACACACTTGCTCCTGAAATTATCCAGGTATTTCAGCAGCTGAAATGGTACATATCCTGGGCACTCAACAGAATTGTCATTTTTTTCATCAGTTTCCAATGCAAAAATTCCCCTCTCCCCAACAGAATCCCATCTGTTTCTTATAGATTTGCACTGAGGGGCAGATTAGCTAGCTAGTAGAAAGGTCTGGATAGCTGTTTTTTGCTATTCAGCCTCAGTGAAGAACTTCCCCAAAGGCTGCTGTGTCACTGCCTTTTCCCTAGAGATTAGTAACTAGCACTCCCTAGAGATGTGCAAGGTACAAATTTGAAAAGTGGGAATGTCCTCTTGGGTGGGAATCTAGTTATGAAATAAAAAATCCATGGTAGTCAGGACCTGCCCCGTGATTTTGCTTGTGCAAACAGATGGGAGAAGGTTGTTTCTGCTTTGGGGAGTGGCCGTCCTGCCTAGCCACAAAGCCTAAGCCAGGACTGGAGGGAAGTGTTTGTGATTCCAGGTCCTGGCCCAATCAGTCAAGGAAAGGAGCTTACAAACAGTGGAATCGCACCATATACACTTTAAACAATGGTCTTTTTCAATAAAGAAGGGGGAAATTGACTGCGTTGGACTTACTGGAGAGACTCAGTATTTCAGTCTCTGCCGTGGAGTCCTATCAAGGAACTCACCAAGATAATCTGGACTACTCGTTGACTTTGGAAGGTGGAAAGTACTATAATTCTTACTCTTGTTAACCCGTAAGAGGGCAAGTTCAGGATTCAGAAAAGACAGAGGGGAAACCTGCTCTTCATAGCACAGTGGGCCCCCTTGGTTTAGTTCGGAACCCCACCGCTTGCTCTCTGTGTGATCTTGGTCAAATGACCTCATCCCTCTGGGCTTTAGTTTCCTCATCCAAGATGAGGCTCTCTGGCTGTCAGTCACACTTCACAGCCACTGTCCCTCCGGACATCTGCTGGTTTCTGTTGGTAGGGCTGCATCAGGATCTGTTGAAACAGGAAAGGGCAGTATTGCTGTTATCTAATCCATGTATGTAAGAAGATGTAAGTTTCTTCCTTCTGCTTATTTCATAAAGGCAGTCTTTGCTGTGTCGCCACTTTGCTGCACCTTCTTTTTTCCAACACTGATCAGTCCCCGGCACCAGTGTCAGTCAGTGCCCTCCGGATCCCCAAACTCCTGCCCAAGGAAGATGCTTTGATCCAGCCTGTCCACTCTGGCCGGGTCCCTATTCTAAACACTCTTTGAACCTTCCTGCCTCACTTACCTTCTCGCCCATTCTCTTAGATGGCTGCTAGATGACGGACTGGCTGATGTCCTAACAGATTGGAGCTCTGTTGGGGACCTGTATTGGTAACAACAGTAATCACTGCTTTGGGGGCTCCTAATTTGGCTTCAGCACAGTGCTGGGTACTTTATTTACATTATCTCATTGAGTCCAAATACAACCACCCACTCGTCATTAAAGAACACTAAGATTCAGACGGGTTCTATAACTTGCCTGAGGTTGTGGGGAAAGTGGCAAAACTGGATTCCTTTAAACTTGGGATCTTTCACCTCACCCCTGTCTTGCTCCCCCGGTAATGGCTCAATGATGATCCTTTCCTATATTGTTTCCATTTGAATAGGAATTCTCAGCACCTTAAACCAAATGAGTGAAAAACAGAACCACTGCAGACTGCCAGGGGTGAGTGAAATCGTTTTGGAAAAGGGGTCCTTCAGGGCTCTCTCAGAATACAGAGCTGTCTGCTTTTGATTTCTGCCTGTCAAGATCAAGTTGTTCGCAGACGTTCAGAGTAACTCTTGAATGTTTCCCATTCAGAAATCAATACCCACATTTCTGTCATTCACATCAAGCCAAAATCAATAGTTCACCCTGGTAAAAGTGAATGGTTTTTAAATCAGAGTCTATTCCCACTATCTGGTCCGTATCACTACCAAGAAACTGAAAAGCTAGCAATTGTGCTTGTAAAATTCTATATTAGGCTCATAAGTATGCACAATTGTTATTTTTAGTGATATTATTGATGAGTTAATTCATCTTATTCATATGAAAACCTTTCCAATGATCCGTTGGTTGAGAACTCCGTACACTGCGGCATCCCGTCTGCAGTGGGGTCCTGTGGAATTCAATAAGTTGTTTAAGTCCTGGGAGTTGTGGAGAATGCTTTTGGACACCTTTGGCTCACCGAGTAACAGAAATACCAGGAATACCTTAGGGTAATTTAAAATTGAGCAGAATTTAAAGAATTCCATTACTTTATTTGTAGATTACTTTTCTTAACTAGACAACAATAAAATCATACATACCCTGAAAATAGCCAGGAGTTACATCAGGGCCTTGACATATTAAATTAATAATTTGGGTGAACACTGCATATTTCCTTTCTTTCTCTCCCATCTGTGTAACAATCAATGCCTACTTTTTAATGAATGGATAATGCCCCTCTTATCACTTCTCTGATTATAGCTTTATGGCTTCTGTAGAAGATAGCTTCTTTTATGGTTCAGGTAAAAGGCTTTCTTTCAGCTAAGAGGAAAAGAATTAAAAAAATAAAAGGACTGTAACCCTATATCTAGATCCTGTTTCTCCACAATGGACTTTGAGGAAACAAAGAAGTTGGGGCTTAGGGGAGGACCTGTGACCACTTGCTTTTTTGGTTGTATTAGCAAAGTCTTCTCTGCTCCTGCTCCTTTAATAGCTGGTCCCATTCTGGAACTCTGTCAACCATCCAATGAGTTTGTCCTGCCACCCTCCCAGTTGCCCTTCCCTATTAGTATCTCCTCCAACTTTGGAGCCAAGCAGCCTTGTGCCTTTTTTTTTTTAATTTTATTTTTGGTTGTGTTGGGTCTTCTCTCTAACTGTGGTGTGCGGGCTTAGTTGCCCCATGGCATGTGGGATCTTAGTTCCCCAACCAGGGATCGAACCTGCGTCCGCTGCATTGGAAGGCAGATTCTTAACCACTAGACCACCAGGGAAGTCCCCAGCCTTGTGCTTTTCTAATCCCACCTCCACCACTTCTTGGCTAGGAAAACCTAGAAAAATTCCTTCATCTGTCTAAGCCTCATTTTTCTCACTTGCCTGATGGGAAAATAAAGCTAACTTGCAGGGTCATTATGGATATCAAATAAAAGAGCACAGTGTAAGTACCCAGCAAGATGCCAAAAGCGTAGTAAGCACTCCACAGCCTGGGTTCCCTCCAGTCAGACCCTTCTCCACGCAGAGCTCCCCTGAGCCTGTCCTCGGCAAGGTCTGATTGGGGCCTGAGGTCACGGAGGTGAAGCAGAGGGGATTGGGCATTCGCACCACAATTCAAGGTCTTTTAACTGTGCTTTTGACTAACTTCATTCCAAAACTTGCCAGGCACAAGGGACAGAACTAAGTCAACTTGTCTGTTCTAAGGCTTTTTATTCCAGCTACCGCCTTGAGGAGGCTCTTGCTATTTCAGAGAAGAGCAGTCATGACTCCAAAGAGTGATTATCCTGCCCAGTTATCTCAGGGCTCACGTTGCCAGGGTAGCAGTGGCTCCAAAACAAGGAAATACTGAGAGATTTGTCAATTCTGAGCGACTAATTTGACTTGTGTTAGCCAGGAGCTAGTTTTTCACGTTATTGAATAGACCTTTTCCTTCACTAATTGGCTGTCCATCTTGTGAATGTGGCTGGGCAAAGAGGGGCCCTCCCTTCAGGCCTGGGCCCTTCTTGGTTCTGCAATTCGTCCAGAAGCTTTCCTAAAAC
The DNA here is from genome assembly GCF_011762595.2 of Tursiops truncatus. Classification (NCBI taxonomy): domain Eukaryota; kingdom Metazoa; phylum Chordata; class Mammalia; order Artiodactyla; family Delphinidae; genus Tursiops; species Tursiops truncatus. The sequence goes on along the minus strand of NC_047040.1, from coordinate 59,296,511 downwards.
ATGGGGCGCCCCCAGCTTCCTATTGAAGCCAACAGGTTTTCAGCAGCCCCTTTGTTAGCGTTTTTCCATAATAATTGTGTCCGAGCTTGCTCAGGGAACATTCCAGGTCTGCTTGTGTGAGAGCATGTTCTGGTTTCAGCATGTAAGGTGGTCAGTGCTTTATCCTTAAGCTCTCAGAATCCTTCATTCTTCAAATAATATAAGAAAGAAGATGAATTTATGATCCAGGGGCCAAATTTGGTGCACAGACATGGGTCTCTTTTTCCTTTTAATTGCATACACAGTGTTTATACCCCAACATTTTTATTATTAAATTTTTCAGCAAAGTTGAAAAAATTTTATAGGAATTCTTGTATACTCAACTCCTAGATTCAAGCATCAGGATCTACTTACTTTATTACATATCTGTCCATCCCTCTCTCTTCTTAACCATCTATCAATCTTTATTTTTGGATGCATTTCAAAGTAATTTGCAGATATGAGTACACTTCCTCCTAAATACTTCAATATACTAGAGTTCAGTAAGAAATGCACATATCTGAAGTATACATTTGCTGTGTTTTAACAAATGCATATACCTATATAACTCAGACCACTATCTATAGAGCATTAGCATCTCCAGAAAGTCCCCTCATGCCCCTTCCCAGTCAGTCCCCATCTGCAGAAGCAACCACTTTTCTGAATATTTTCCACTGTAGATTGGTTTTGTCCGTTCTAGAAATTCATGTAAATGGAAGCCTTAGTTTGTTCTTTTTATACAAAATTTCACTGGCTATAATGCTTTTGCGATTTATCCATGTTGTTGCATGCATCAATAATTAGTTCCTTTGTATTGCTGAGTATATTCCATTCTATGAAAGTGTTGGTCAACACTTGACCTGTTTCCAATTTTTTAGCTATTATGACAAAGCTGCTCAGAAGAATACTGTACAAGTCTTTTTTCATTTTACTTGGGTAAATACTTAGGAGTAGAATTTCCGTGTCATAGAGTACATATATGTTTAGTTTTATAATAAATTACCAAAACTTTTCCCAAAGTGATTTTACCGTTTACACTCCAGCCAACAACCCAGTAGCTCCAAATCACAGCCAACCTTTGATGTTATCAGTCTTAGCCACCTGGTATGTATACAGTGGTATCTCATTGTGGTTTTCATTTACATTCCCCTGGTGACTAATGGTGTAGAGCCCTCTTTCATTACATCGTGGTTTTACTGAAAATTTAATGAACATACCATCATTTAAAAAATCAAGAGGTTTCATACAAGAATCAGATATCCAACTTTTCATAAATCATTAAAGGACCTAGCAAGACTAGACGCATATTCCCACATGGGAACAATCAACAGAAGCTGAGCGGTGGCTGTCCCTTTAGGGCAGTTGCCCTTTAGATCCCAAGAGTCCCCTAACCCTTCCCCTGACCCCCCCAACCCCCAATGCTTGGGCCAGTTATGCATTGCTGTACATCCTCACGTTTCCTGTTAAGAAGAAAGGGAGCTATTTCTTGAACCCATGTCATTACCAACACTGGAAAAGTGAAAGGTAGATCCAGAGGGACTTATATTTCAAAAAAAGTGGGAAGACCACATTTCTTTGGGTCAGTGGAAAAATATCCCTACCATGTTTAATATGTAAATTAAGTGGGTCCATTGTGAAATATTACAGTTTAAGGCTCTGTAATGAAACTGCGTGGCTTTACTCATTTTATCTACCTTGCTCATTTAGGATGTGGAGTTTGCAACTCCTATAATAGAACATTTAGATTGATTAATGGTGTCTCAAGACTGCCCCACCTGGGGATTATTTAGATATAGAAAGAGATCTAATTTCATGTCCTTTTATTGATAAAGAAAAAAAAAAAACACTCCAGTAATACTTCATTTAGAATACATCATGTGTTATAAAACATTGAGACCAAAAAAAGATTGTTTTACTTTCTCAAATTCTATAATTTTTCTTTTAATTCTAGGATTGTAAGTGGAAAATGTATATGGAAATGGATGGGGATGAAATTGCAATAACCTACATCAAAGATGTGACATTCAACACTAACCTACCTGATGCAGAGATTTTAAAGATGACAAAGGTAGAGTTCTATTTACTACTTAAAAGCTTTTTTGAATTCACAGATGTCAAACAAAGACATTAAAATACCCCAGCAGCGTGCTTTTGTGCCTGTGATGCTCACACCAGCTCAGCCTCAAGCTGGCTGTTGAAAGGCACATTTTATTTAGCAGATTGCGATCATAATAGTTTTTTGTTAAAATTCCACTTACGCTGTGTGAACTAAAAAGTACTACAAAAAAGTGTTGTTTAATTTTTTTTAACTTTCTTCTACATTTCTTTATGTGTATTCCGTCATTTATTAAAGGAAAGAAAATGCTAATGATGTAAATGTTTACCTCGAATTTTGGGTCATTTTCAACTTTTAAAAACTTGTCAGGAGAAAGGCTTTCTTGGTGGTGTTGAATTTCTTGAAGAACTGAGATGAGATTATTCATGAAGCACATGTTGAAGTCTTCATGGCTTCCTTGAGTTCACACCTATGAATTCCCGGAGTGGCCAGAGAGCACCTTACTACTTTGGGGTCAATGGTACAAGCACGCCCATTAAAACACTGAAGACAGTCTTAGAAAAATGCTTAGCTTCTCTTCAACATGGAAAAATTCAAATCTGTCAACAATACTGAAAAAATACATATAAGACTTCAATTGTAGAAGGTCAACAACTCAGGTGAATAACCATGATGTCAACAGGACAGTCACCCTAAACGTCACATAAGCCATTAACTCTAGTACACTCTTGACTGTGTATTTGGTTTCAGTGAGGAAAATGGGGCTGGCAGCAAAGAGCCATGGTACAAACACAAGTGGGGAAGTGCAAAGAGTCTTCAAAGCCACAGCATTAGACTTGCGAATGTGTTCGCTTCCCAGGCATGAGGTTGCTAACCACCCAAGTCCTTTTAATTTAGAAGCATATGCATATTCCTTGTTGGATTGCCCTGAGTAACTGGAAGTTATGTTATTTATCACCAAGTTTATGATCTGCTTTCACCTTTCCCTTATTCTGTTGGGACAGACTGTGTTTTGGTATCTTGGAGACTGGACACACACTTTCTCTTTCCTCCCCACCTGTGCCATCTCTGGTTGCCGCCAGTTGTTAGTGGCTTCAGTGTCACTGAGAAGCAAGTCACTGCCTGATAACAGAAGGAAGTCACTCAGAGCAAAAAGAACGGGGTGGAGTTATAAAACTGAATACAGGTGCTTCTGCTCTAAGGCCATATAGACATTCTAGAGGAACCATATCTTCTGCAAAATCATGCAGCAACATTAACAGGGCTTATGGGAAAAACAGGATTGGGGCGGGCCATTCAAAATCTGTAGAACTTTTTAACATCAACAGAAATAATAAAAATCCTAATTAAGGAAGAAAAACAAAACAGAGAAGATTGATTCTTGTCACAGGAGAGACTAGAAGTCGACTCCATACCCAGACAAACTTTGTCACAAACCTTCCGTCTGTCCCTCTGAGGGCCCATTCATCTTTCCTAAAAACCATTTACTCTCTTCCAAGGGGCCTGCATCCCCCTCTTCCCCTTTCTCTATAAAGATGGCATTTAATCCTGAATTCTTTGAGTTACTCATTTTTCCCTGGGTATCTCCTGTGTATACATGAGGTATACATGTTAATAAAAATCTCTTTGGTTTTCTCTTGATAAAAAAAAAAAGCCCAGTTAAATCTCTACCACGTTTGCTTTGTGCCTATCTCATGGCCAGTCATTTGCAGCCTTAAACCTGGAATGATGGGTTGGGGGGTGGGAAGAGAGTGGAGATTCACTTCTAATAAAGACCATTTTCATCAAACTTAAAATAGGATCCAAGGCATAGGCTTCTTTATTACTCATTTATTTTAATATAGTGGAGAAATGTCTTCCCAGTTTCATTTGCACCTGCAGCATTGCCGGGTAGCCTGATAGCAGGGTGGTTGTGAAGCCGCTAAACCAGCCACTGCTTGCAACCAAAAGACCATTTTAGGGTCTTCTAAGGTTGTTAAGGCTTTCTCTTAATGGTGAGAAAACTTTCCGCTGAGGCTTCCAGACATTAGCTTGAGTTAATGACCTAATGATTGGATTGAGTGATGTATCGGAAAAGAGAAGATTGTGGGAGACAAGATTAGCTGTTCACAAACATAGGAAAGGATATGTTATGAAACCAAACCCCCAAACATTAGACATTAGCATGTTGTGAGTAATCACATGTGAACCAACATGAGTTTCCTAATAATCTGACATCATGGCTTTCATGATAACCTGAACCGCGCCCTATCTGCCAGCTGTGTATGGCACAGCCGGCCTCCAAGAAACCTGCGCTGTAGCAGGGCAGGCTGTACGATGGCACTACACCCATCCTAACTTTTGTTTTTTTCAGCCCCCGTTTGTAATGGAGAAGTGGATTATAGGAATAATGGAAAATCAGACTGTAGAATGCACAGTCACATATGAGGTAAGCTGGGCAGGGGGTGGGCACCTGTTGGCTTCACCATCAGTTTCTCCGTAGGGATTTATTTGCTCCCTCAGAGTTCTTAAAATTTATTGGAAGAGAAACTACTTAACCAACATGAGTATGGGAAGATCAATACAATTATTCTAACGAAGTGTTGGGAAGGATTGAGAATGGGATACACTTGCCTAGAGATTGAGGTAGTAATTCATTCATTCGTCAGTTAATGATTGAGCACCTTCTGCATACCACGTATGCATGTGTGAGGTACTGGGGATACGGAACAGTGACCAAAACAGAGCTCTGCCTTCTTGGTGCTTAGAGTCTAGGGGTGAAGGTAGATCAGCAATTCTTCACAGAGTGCAACTTCTACTACCACCTGGGGATAAGGGGGGTCTACTATCAAAACCAGACTCCACATATTTTATACATGGAAAAATAGAAAAACGTATACTTCAGAAAAATGTGCTATTAAAATTAAAATTCATATATTGAGCAAATACCTACCAACGAGTAACGTTCCGTGATTAGGATAGACTAAATCTCTACTCTCTCGAGGCTTATATGTACTCCAGTGGGGGGAGATAGATGATAAATAAGTAAATCTCAGAGTGATAAGTGAGAACCAGAAAATAGTGAGACACGGGGCGTTAGATTGGATGGTGAGGGAAGGCTCCTTCTCTGAGGGGGAGGCAACAAGGAACAGCAGAGGAAGGGCAAGTGCAAGTTCCTGAAGCACAGAGGGCGTGACAAGGCTAGAGAGGTGGGCGGGGCCGAGCCTAGAGCCTCCAGAGCCGCAGTGAAGAGTTTGGATTTACTGTAAGCACCATGGGAAGCCAGTGGGTGTTTTAAGTAGTCTGCTGCTTTAAATGATCTAATTATGTTTTAAAAATCAGCAAGGTCTTCATGGTGGTGGGAGAATCTGCTTCACGAGGTAGAGAAACCCTGGGGGAACGGGGTGGAGGGAAACAGTTATAGCAGAGTCTTGGCACCCATGGAGATATTAGTATGCAGCTACCCTTAATAGGACATGCCCTCATTCATTCACTCATTTATTCACCCAAGAAACATTTAAGAATTATTTGCCATGACCTAGGCACTGTAAGAGGAGCTTACACCTGTGTTATCTCATTAACCTTGTGCAAATAGTCAAAAACAGGGAGCATCGTCTTCACCTGGCAGCTAGGGAAAACGGGCTCAGAGAGATGAAAGGCGGTCCCGAGGTTTGGGGTAGTCAGTGAGAGTCGGTGGAGTCACACCCAGGTCCTCTGACTGTGAATACAGTTTCCACTCTTCCTGTTCTATCTGTTCCCTTCCTAGCAGTAAGGTGAGGGAAGTCAGCCTGGAGTGGGACTTCGTGCGCTGCTGCACTGGGACGGTCTTCTGAGCTGCCAGGGTGTGGCTTTTGAACGTGAGAAATCCAAACCCTGGACAGTCCGCTTATCCAGGGTGACCCGATGCTGGAAGCTAATTAGGACAACAGCAATGATTTATCCTCATCACCCAGGGTGCACTGCCTGTCAGGGATGAGGCACCTGAGAAAGAGCATTCATTGTCAAAGCATTGCCTGCAGGGCACAGAACCTAAATAAAAGAAGGTGACTGGTCTTGAGGAACTTGGAATCTGGATTATTCTAGAGCCTGTTGACCAGCCCCCGCCCCCCACTACTAAGGAAAAGCCCTCTTTCAGTAACTGGACAGTCATAACAGCCAAGTTTCATCTCTACCTGCCTTAGTTCTGGAGATACACCTCACCAAGTTTTTCCTTCTCTTTCTCTCTCTCCTGCCTCTTCCTCCTCTCCTTCTTCCTCCTTCTCAGGCTCCATGATGATACGCTACTTGTGTCTGTAACAGTCACTTCAGGATTTTAAAAAATATATATTTTCATAACCGTATCAAATCCTGAGGCTCTCCAATCTAGCCTGATTTGTGACACCTGGTGATGAAGGGCGCACAGGACAAAGAAAGTGGTGTGTCTTGATCCGGCGTCCTCTCCTTTTTCTAATCCTTATTCTTAATTCTCTATCCTGCCTCACTTTTGCATTTGTTACCCTGTACCCTCCCATGGGGGTAATTAGTCCCACCGACCTACCCACACTCACCCGGTTACCCAGGATGATCACAGGCAGTCCTGGGCAAAATAGTGGTCAGATTTTTATTTATTCAACAAAATATCTGAGTTCAACTACTATAAACAAAAGACATCGTTATGTTTATCATTACGTATTAAACGAAGAGGTAAGTTGAGATTTGCCAACTAACAAATTCTTAGAGAAGACAACCACCTTTTTAACTACTATAGTCCACTAAGGAATAAAGTAGTTAAAATTTTTCTTTTAATCAGATTACCATATTCAGGCAAACCGTGCAAATATATTACCTAATGCATTATGATAGTGTTCTAAGGAGTTACACTGAAGGGATATGATAACCTGGTTTTCCTTCCTTCCTATTTTATAAACGTGTGTATATTTGGTTGTGGGTTTCTCTCCCTTTTTTTTTTTTTTTACAGAGCGATGTTAGAGCTCCAAAAAGCACTAAGCACGTCCATTCAATTCAGTGGAGTAGAACGAAACCTCAGGATGAAGTGAAAGTTGTCCAGCTTGCCATCCAGACGTTATTCCCCAACTCAGAGGGCAACGCTGGAAGCAGGTCTGACTCAAGTAAGTCAGCTGTGCGCTAGACATGTTCCAAAGCGGAAATGTCAAATCCTCACGAGGGATAAGCGCCAGGCTGTGAATTGACATAGATTTCTAATATAATACTTCCTTCTTCTTTTTTTAGAATATTGGGTTTTATACACAAATTATATGGAAAGTAGTATTTATGGGCTTGGAAATAGGGACATATTATAATAAAGTATAATATTTGGATAACTACCATAAAAGATGAAAATTAGTGATTATTTTATATTGGTAAATAAAATATGTATGTAAATAAATAAAATTTAAATAAATAAATAAATTTAAATAAATATGTATGTATATTTATACACATATATATTTAGTTTCCAAATTGTAGATAAAGATAAGAATCATCTTCCATGTCCAGCAAACCTTCCTGTAGAATCACTGCTATCACTGGGGCGACCTCTTGAGTCCGGAGCACCATGGATCCATCAAAGCATAAGAATGATAGGGGTGGGACTTTCCTGGCGGTCCAATGGTTAAGGCTCCGAGCTTCCACTGCAGGGCGTGTAGGCTTGATCCCTGGTCAGGGAATTAAGATCCCACGTGCTGTGCAGTGTGGCCAAAAAATGAAAAAAAAAGAAAGAGAATGATAGGGGAAGGGAGCGAGGGGGAAAATAAAAGGAAGGAAGGAAGGAAAGAAGGGAGGATAGAGAAAGAGAAAACATGAAATACGTATGCTAGGTAGTGGTGACAGTAATTACAGACACTATAAAGAAACCATTTGGAAATAACAGAGGAAGGCAGGCTGACTTGCTGTTGAACTGGTCATTATTTGCTAGCTTCAGGGAAGAAGTTCTGACCTTCACCTTTGCAGGTCCAGAAACTCTAATACAACCCAGAGTCAGACTAACAAACATGCAGGAGATGGATACATAAAACCCCATGCAAATCACTTTTCACCGTGAGAAACATACCTCCCCAACTAACCAGAAACACACGTTTTCTGATCAGTGCCTCTTCTTCCCAATAAGAAAATATACCTGAGAAGCCATAACAGAAGGTTCTTTGGTGGCATGGAAACAAAGTACCCTGATGGCTAGTGTCCCTGAGTTATGAGAGCCTAGCTTCTGTGTCCTCCACTATAAGGACTCGCTTGCCAAGGAGACTAGGTGTGTTTTTTTTGGTTGTTTTTAAATTAATTTATTTTATTTATTTTTGGCTGCATTGGGTCTTCGTTGCTACGCCCCGGCTTTCTCTAGTTGCGGTGAGCGGGGGCTACTCTTCATTTTGGTGTGCGGGTTTCTCATTGCGGTGGCTTCTTTTGTTGCGGAGCACAGGCTCTAGGCATGCAGGCTCAGTAGTTGTGGCTTATGGGCTCTAGTTGTGGCTTATGGGCTCTAGCGCAGGCTCAGTAGTTGTGGTGCATGGCCTTAGTTGCTCCGCAGCATGTGGGATCCTCCTGGACTAGGGCTCGAACCCGTGTCCCCTGCACTGGCAGGCAGATTCTTAACCACTGCACCACCAGGGAAGTCCCAGACTAGGTGTTTTTAAATGCCCACCAGCCACGGGGCCCAGGATCCTGGGCAGTACTCTAAACCCAACAACAGGTTTTAACTATAATAAAATTTATTGTCTTCCATAACAAAAAGTCCAGAGGTAGGCCAGGCTCCAGGTGCAGTAAGATAAGCTGCTCAACCATGTTAAGGATGAGAAATGAACCTTTCCTTCATTCCACTCTGCCATCCTCAATATGTTGCCTTTGCCCTCAGCCTAGCTCCTCTCATGTTCACAGTCATCACATAAAGATATGATAAGGCTGAATGGATACAAATACAAGACCCATATATATGCTGTCTAAAAGAAACCCACTTCAGACCTAGAGACACATACAGACTGAAAGTGAGAAGATGGAAAAAGATATTCCATGCAAATGGAAACCAAAAGAAAGCTGGAGTAGCAATTCTCATATCAGACAAAATAGACTTTAAAATAAAGACTATTAGAAGAGACAAAGAAGGACACTACATAATGATCAAGGGATCGATCCAAGAAGAAGATATAACAATTGTAAATATTTATGCACCCAACATAGGAGCACCTCAATACATAAGGTAAATACTAACAGCCATAAAAGGGGAAATCAACAGTAACACATTCATATTAGGGGACTTTAACACCCCACTTTCACCCATGGACACATCATCCAAAATGAAAAATAAAGGAAACACAGGCTTTAAATTAAATGATACATTAAACAAGATGGACTTTTTTTAATATATATAAATTTATTTTATTTATTTATTTATTTTTGGCTGCGTTGGGTCTTCTTTGCTGCACTCGGACTTTCTCTAGTTGCGGCGAGTGGGAGCCACTCTTCATCGCAGTGCACGGGCCTCTCACTGTTGTGGCCTCTCTTGTTGCGGAGCACAGGCTCCAGACACACAGGCTCAGTAGCTGTGGCTCACGGGCCCAGTTGTTCTGCAGCATGTGGGGTCTTCCCAGACCAGGGCTCGAATCTGTGTCCCCTGCATTGGCAGGCGGACTTTTAGATGGACTTTTAATTGATATTTATAGGACATTCCATCCAAAACCAACAAAATACACATTTTTCTCAAGTGCTCATGGAACATTCTCCAGGATAGATCATACCTTGGGTCACAAATCAAGCCTTGGTAAATTTAAGAAAATTGAAATTGTATCATGTATCTTTTCCAACCACAACACTATGAGACTAGATATCAATTACAGGAAAAGATCTGTAAAAGATACAAACACGTGGAGGCTAAACAATACACTACTTAATAACGAAGTGATCACTGAAGAAATCAAAGGGGAAATAAAAAAATACCTAGAAACAAATGACAATGGAAACAGGACGACCCAAAACCTATGGGATGCAGCAAAAGCAGTTCTAAAAGGGCAGTTTATAGCAATACAATCTTACCTTAAGAAACAGGAAACATCTTGAATAAACACCTTAACCTTGCACCTAAAGCAATTAGAGAAAGAAGAACAAAAAAACTCCAAAGTTAGCAGAAGGAAAGAAATCATAAAGATCAGATCAGAAATAAATGAAAAAGAAATGAAGAAAACGATAGCAAAGATCAATAAAACTAAAAGCTGTTTCTTTGAGAAAATAAACAAAATTGATAAACCATTAGCCAGACTCATCAAGAAAAAAAGGGAGAAGACTCAACTCAATAGAATTAGAAGTGAAAAAGGAGAAGTAACAACTGACATTGCAGAAATACAAAAGATCATGAGAGAATACTACAAGCAACTCTATGCCAATAAAATGGACAACAGGAAGAAATGGACAAATTCTTAGAAAAGCACAACCTGGAAGACTGAATCAGGAAGAAATAGAAAATATGAACAGACCAATCACAAGCACTGAAATTGAAACTGTGATTTAAATTCTTCCAGGGCTTCCCTGGTGGCGCAGTGGTTGAGAGTCCGCCTGCCGATGCAGGGGATGCGGGCTCACACCCCGGTCCAGGAAGATCCCACATGCCACAGAGCGGCTGGGCCCGTGAGTCATGGCCGCTGAGCCTGCGCGTCCGGAGCCTGTGCTCCACAACAGGAGAGGCCACTACAGTGAGAGGCCCGCGTACCGCAAAAAAAAAAAAAAATCTTCCAACAAACAAAAGCCCAGGACCAGATGGTTTCACAGGCGAATTCTATCAAACATTTAGAGAAGAGCTAACACCTATCCTTCTCAAACTCTTCCAAAATATAGCAGAGGGAGGAACACTCCCAAACTCATTCTATGAGGCCACCATCACCCTGATACCAAAACCAGACAAGGATGTCACAAGGAAAGAAAACTACAGGCCAATATCACTAATGAATATAGATGCAAAAATCCTCAACAAAATACTAGCAAACAGAATCCAACAGCACATTAAAAGGATCATACACCATGATCAAGCAGGGTTTATTCCAGGAATGCAAGGATTCTTCAATATACGCAAATCAATCAACATGATACACCATATTAACAAACTGAAGGAGAAAAACCATATGATCATCTCAATAGATGCAGAGAAAGCTTTCGATAAAATTCAACACCCATTTATGATAAAAACCCTGGAGAAAGTAGGCATAGAGGGAACTTTCCTCAACATAAGAAAGGCCATATATGACAAACCCACAGCCAACATCGTCCTCAATGGTGAAAAACTGAAAACATTTCCACTAAGATCAGGAACAAGACAAGGTTGCCCACTCTCACCACTCTTATTCAACATAGTTTTGGAAGTTTTAGCCACAGCAATCAGAGAAGAAAAGGAAATAAAAGGAATCCAAATCGGAAAAGAAGAAGTAAAGCTGTCACTGTTTGCAGGTGACATGATACTATACATAGAGAATCCTAAAGATGCTACCAGAAGACTACTAGAGCTAATCAATGAATTTGGTAAAGTAGCAGGATACAAAATTACTGCACAGAAATCTCTGGCATTCCTATACACTAGTGATGAAAAATCTGAAAGTGAAATCAAGAAAACACTCCCATTTAGCATTGCAACAAAAAGAATAAAATATCTAGGAATAAACCTACCTAAGGAGGCAAAAGACCTGTATGCAGAAAATTATAAGACACTGATGAAAGAAATTAAAGATGATACAAATAGATGGAGAGATATACCATGTTCTTGGATTGGAAGAATCAACATTGTGAAAATGACTCTACTACCCAAAGCAATCTACAGATTCAGTGCAATCCCTATCAAACTACCACTGGCATTTTTCACAGAACTAGAACAAAAAATTTCACAATTTGTATGCAAACACAAAAGACCCCTAATAGCCAAAGCAATCTTAGAACGAAAAACGGAGCTGGAGGAATCAGGCTCCCTGACTTCAGACTATACTACAAAGCTACATTAATCAAGACAGTATGGTACTGGCAAAAAAACAGAAAGATAGATCAATGGAACAGGATAGAAAGACCAGAGATAAACCCATGCACATATGGTCACCTTATCTTTGATAAAGGAGGCAGGAATGTACAGTGGAGAAAGGACAGCGTCTTCAGTAAGTGGTGCTGGGAAAACTGGACAGGTATATGTAAAAGTATGAGATTAGATCACTCCCTATCACCATACACAAAAATAAGCTCAAAATGGATTAAAGACCTAAATGTAAGGCCAGAAACTATCCAACTCTTCGAGGAAAACATAGGCAGAACACTCTATGACATAAATCACAGCAAGATTCTTTTTGACCCACCTCCTAGAGAAATGGAAATAAAAACAAAAATAAACAAATGGGACCTAATGAAACTTCAAAGCTTTTGCACAGGAAAGGAAACCATAAACAAGACCAAAAGACAACCCTCAGAATGGGAGAAAATATTTGCCAATGAAGCAACTGACAAAGGATTAATCTCCAAAATTTACAAGCAGCTCATGCAGCTCAATAACAAAAAAACAAACAACCCAATCCAAAAATGGGCAGAAGACCTAAATAGACATTTCTCCAAAGAAGATATACAGACTGCCAACAAACACATGAAAGAATGCTCAACATCATTAATCATTAGAGAAATGCAAATCAAAACTACAATGAGATCATCTCACACCAGTCAGAATGGCCATCATCAAAAAATCTAGAAACAATAAATGCTGGAGAGGGTGTGGAGAAAAGGGAACCCCCTTGCACTGCTGGTGGGAATGTGAATTGGTACAGCCACTATGGAGAACAGTATGGAGGTTCCTTAAAAAACTACAAATAGAACTACCGTATGACCCAGCAATCCCACTACTGGGCACATACCCTGAGAAAACCATAATTCAAATAGAGTCATGTACCAAAATGTTCATTGCAGCTCTATTTACAACAGCCCAGAGATGGAAACAACCTAAGTGTCCATCATCGGATGAATGGATAAGGAAGATGTGGCACATATATACAATGGAATATTACTCAGCCATAAAAAGAAACGAAATTGAGCTATTTGTAATGAGGTGGATGGACCTAGAGTCTGTCATACAGAGTGAAGTAAATCAGAAAGAGAAAGACAAATACCGTATGCTAACACATATATATGGAAGTTAAGAAAAAAAATGTCATGAAGAACCTAGGGGTAAGACAGGAATAGACACAGACTTACTAGAGAATGGACTTGAGGATATGGGGAGGGGGAAGTGTAAACTGTGACAAAGCGAGGGAGAGGCATGGACATATATACACTACCAAACGTAAGGTAGATAGCTAGTGGGAAGCAGCCACATAGCACAGGGAGATCAGGTCGGTGCTTTGTGACCAGCTAGAGGGGTGGGATAGGGAGGGTGCGAGGGAGGGAGATGCAAGAGGGAAGAGATATGGGAACATGTGTATATGTATAACTGATTCACTTTGTTATAAAGCAGAAACTAGCACACCATTGTAAAGCAATTATACTCCAATAAAGATGTAAAAAAAAAAAAACAAAAAACATATGATAAGGCCCACAGGAAATGAGAGGTCAATCCCTTCCCTGTTCTCATGTTTTGGAGTAAGAAAGACTTGCTTAGAAACCCCCTGCAGACTACCTTTCAGGTTGCTATGGCCAGAGCTGAGCACCTTGTGCATTCCCGACCATGGCATCGCTATGTCTGGCCTGGACTAATCAAAGTCTGCCTTAGAGCCAGATGTGGTCAGCTTCCCCCATGCACATGGCTCCATGGAGGGGGTTGGACACTGAACAAAATCAGGGTTCTGTTGGAAGCTAGGATTTCAGAGAAGTCCAAATGAAGGGAAGAAAGAGTGTGGTGGTTGAATGAAGCCTGTGAGGAGTGTCTGAACACAGGAGGTCGCCTGTATCTGGATGCGTCCCTCACCTGAGAGGCGTGAGTCACCTGTGCAGAGCAGTGAGGGAGGCTGCTTGCTGGCAGAGGGAGGTGAGCATGCTCTGTTCCTCTCCAGAAGCTCCATCGGCACAAGCATGGCCAGAGTAGCTCAGTGAGGACACCAGGGAACTCAAGAATGAGGGCAACTCAGGCCCTTGGGAAGACAGAGATCTTAAGTGTGAGGAACTTGCTTATTCACTGAAATATAGCTTACTAAATGGCTCTTGTTAATTAACCATTTTCTTTTACCATAACTTCTTCCTGTTTGCCATGAAGCTTCATTTTTCATGCAGAAAACATTTCTTATCCCTGAACCTCAGGAATCTCTCCTCTGGAGATATGAACAGTCTCTCTCCCAAACAATGTTTAGCTATTTCAACTATTAGAACCCAATTTATTTTATCTGCATTTAGGGGTCTTGAGGATTTAAAAGTGCTGGTTGGCAAAAAGCCTTTTGTTTACTAAACATACCTCTGCCATCCAAAGACACTGAAACAGCAATTTCTAGAAGTGACAACATGGCTAAGTGGGAACAAGATGGGATTTAGATGCAGAAGGACCTGAGATTATTAACTGAGTGACCGTGGGTCCAGTGACTTCCCCTCTCAAGCTTCGGTCTCCTCAATTCTAGAATGATATTATTAGTGTTGACCTGAGAAGATTTTTGAAGGGTTAAATGAGATACTATACAAAAAGCCTTTGGAACACTGCCAAGCATGTAGCATAAATTCGGTAAGTATAAATGTCCTTATTTTTTTAAGTATTTATAATAATAAAGGAAATGTCCTTATAACTAGCCTAGAATGTCTATGAATGGTAAAACTTTGAGCTTCCCAAATAGGCTTGAAGTATCCTGAGACAGGCTTATGAGTTAGGCATGCAGATTTACTGTAGCTTCAAAGATGTTCATTTCCATTTCTTCCACAGGTGCTGATTGCCAGTGGCTGGATACTCTGAGGATGCGGCAGATTGCATCCAACACCTCCTTACAGCGCTCCCAGAGCAACCGCATCCTGGGGTCACAATTCTTCCCCTATCTCAATGACCAGGACTCCTATGCTGCTGCTGTGAGACGGACCCAGGTGCCCATTAAGTACCAACAGATAACACCTATAAACCAGTCCAGAAGCTCCTCTCCTACTCAGTATGGACTGACCAAAGACTTCTTTTCTCTGCATCTCAACTCCAGGGATAGTGACTTTTCCAGTCTTAATACTGACAGCTCTTTAGAGAGGGGTCGATACTCAGATAGAAGCAGGAACAAACACAATCGTGCTAGCCTATCGCTCAATTCTTCTCTCAGAGGAAGAGTCAGTGGAAAAAGTCAGCATTCCACTCCTTCAAGAGAAAGATACTCTGGCAAATTCTGCAGGGTTTCTCAGTCAGCACTCAATACTCATCAGTCACCTGACTTTAAGAGAAGCCCAAATGCCTCCCATCAACCCAGGACCATCCCAGGGATGCCTTTGCGCACAGACACCGACTCACGAGCCAATGAAGAGGAAAGCAAAGTCAGTGAAGGGGGATGGACAAGGGTGGAATACCGGAGAAAACCCCACAGGCCCTCTCCTGCCAAGACCAACAGAGAAAGACCCAGAGGAAACTTCCGCGGAAGGAGAAACTTTTGATGAATTGAACTGGCTGATCTTTTCCTAGCACGTTTCTTTTTAATGTAATGGATTTTGCTAATGCGCTGCCTTCCAAAAGAATTAACAAAAAGACAACCTTTCCATTTTTTGGATTTGGGAAATACCTTCTAAGTGAGACTATAGCCAAAACAGGGCCAGATTATGGGTGTTGGTTGTCCAGTGTAGGTAACTAGACTTAAATATAACCAAACATATTTTATTTCCCTGAATTAACATCTTTAGAGGAGGGAATATACCATTTTATTACCCTAGCCATTGCTGTTCTAGTTAGCAGGGCCTAGACTAGGGTGAGGTTAAATGGAAAAACTTATCTTAAATGGGGCACTCATCTTGGGTGCAAAATTTAAGGGAGGAATCAAAAAGCTCAGTAATCAAGATAAATAATATTCTAGTGTACTATTTAAATAAATGAAAATTAATGCGAAATAACTGTGATAAAGAATCGAAATTCTACAGAAAGACAGAGTAAGCATTACTGATTTTTCCTTTTGTCTAAGGCTCCCATATGGCTTGGCAAGGCACTGTTACTGATCCTGTATTTAGAATTTTGATATTTTTTCATCATGTAATTTTTGCATTAATTTTCTCTTTTAAAAATATTGCATTAAAATATCATTTATCTCGATTACTGAGGTGGTTTTTTTTTAATGTCCCCTTACATTTTGTGCCCAAGGCAAGTGCCTCACTTGCCTTACCCAATCTCCACACTGCTGGTTAGTATTTATTTTAGGAAGATATTTGGGTTTTTATCACAGTCAGAGCCAACTTGATTTGACTTGTCATTTTTAGGCAAAAAAAAGGTTATTGAACTTAATGTTGATTATGATGCCATATATCATACCTTAAGACTCACCAGAAACCAAAGATCTCAATTGCCTAGGAGATTTGTGGTTATTTCTTTCCCAAAGTTCCCAGGGACTGCCCTTGAATATCATTTTCTATATTTTGCCAAAGGAGGAGCAAAGAGGGGAAAAAAACGGTCCATGAAGTCCTCTTGGGATGTCAGCACTCTCAAATCTAAAAGAAAACAGACACAGAACGGGATGATAACATCACAAGCTAAAAGCCAGAGAAATTTAAAATTACCAACAGCCTGTTAGAGCAAGACAGTAAATACCATCCTTGTAGCAAGAAAGCTGTAAGCAGCTGGGGGTAAAGAGGCGAGTGGTACGGGTGGGCGGAAACTGCCTGCAGTTTAGGACAGGAATTGTGGGATCCAGCTTGGGAAATTCATATTTTTACAAATCAAAGGGTCAGGTGGCAACGAACATATTATATGTCAAATGAATAAGTGTTACTTTCAGTACCTTCTGAGATTCTGTTCAACATTCACTAACCCTGAATATCAAGTGTCCTTTGGCCTGGATAGGATTCTCAGTGCTCTGTAGAAAACCACATGACACACTGGCAATTCTGGGGATGGCGGGGGGCTTGGGGGGAGGTCTCTTTTAATAGAAACCGGTCTTCAAGTACATGCGTATATTCCCAGAGTAGCTGCCCTGTTCTAATACAGTGCTTGGGGCCTGGAGGTGCAAACTGCATTTGGGCAGCATTAAAATCTAGGTTATAGGAAATGACCTTTACTTGCAAGGGAAGCTGTGACCTAAACATCAATCCAACAACTCAGCTGTCTAACTCTTATTGTTTGCCATCTGCATTTACAAGCAAAAGCGATGGGAAATGGTGACATCAGACACCAAGGTCCTCTTTTCCACCATGGATAACCAACTTCTCTAAGGTTTTAAGCTCCACTGTGATCCTTTCTCACGAAGCTTGTATCAACCACAGTCTGTTTTCAATTATTTTTTTCCCTTTGTCCTTTGTTCATGTTTAATTTTTTTTAAAGTGAGCTAATACAAAGTATGCTATCTTCATAGCATGCTGCTTCCAAATAAACAATAAAATATTTTCTTTGATTAGAATTTCTGGATAGGGCTTCCCTGGTGGTGCAGTGGTTAAGAATCTGCCTGCCAATGCAGGGGTCATGGGTTTGAGCCCTGGTCCGGGAAGATCCCACATGCTGCAGAGCCACTAAGCCCGTGTGCCACAACTACTGAGCCTGCGCTCTAGAGCCCACGAGCCACAACTACTGAAGCCCGTGCGCCTAGAGCCCGTGCTCCGCAACAAGAGAAACCACCACAATGAGAAGCCTGTGCACCGCAATGAAGGGTAGTCCCTGCTCACTGCAACTAGAGAAAACCTGCGTGCAGCAACAAGACCCAACACAGCCAAAAATAAATAAACAAATAAATAAATTTGTTTTAAAAAAAAAAGAATTTCTGGATAAGTAGCTGAATGTATTCTTAACTGGGTCGCTCTGATGGGAGCACAAAGTGTGGCTCTAATTATTAAACAAAATGCGCATTCTGGGGGATTATTTAAGACTCTGGTTTAAAAGGTATTATGCCAGTGATTGCTTGTTTCATGCTGTTTCCGCTTTTCTTGCTTTCTTGGGCTATTTGTTAGAGAATCCAGCCTGGTAGTAAAATGACTTAATGACCTCATCCCTAGTTAGTGCAGTAGCTGATCACAAAGAGGTTATTCCAAAAGTGCACAAAACTGACCACTACATAAGATCTCATGAAAAAATACTTGTCACCTCAATGCTCCCAGCCAAAACCAAACTAAGAACATCTGGAGTCTGCTTCTTGCTTGTAAAGAAATAATAAGAGTGGATGTTATGTTTTTTCCTAATGATGCTTATTCACCACAAATTGCTTGCCAGGTTGAAAGATGAATGTAAGTCAAGGACAGAGCAAGGATGAACGGGACTTTCTTTTTTCCATCAAGTTAAATCAGTTGCAAGAGGCTGAGTTTATAACAACAACCACCAACAAACACCACCAAAAAAACGCACCAGGGGTATTTTAAGAGAAAAAATTATAGTAGGAATAAATTAAGAAAGTATCTCTTTGAGTTGGGCACCTCTGTGTGTGGGTGATGTGGTCAACCCTCGTAGGCTTCTGATCAAGTCTGGAACAGCTGAGTCTATACTGGTTGCTACCAAAGAGGCAGTCATCACTCCAGGCATTGCCCAGACAAAGCGGGATGTTTTGCTCTTTGCACAGTCACTAGACTAGCAATTCTATAGAACTAACCTGAATAATTGAATAATCCCAAATATGGAAAGGAGAACCTAGAGATTATTTATCAAGGATACTTTAGAAATAAACGTAACCTCGTAATTATTTTCAACCAATTCCTGAATGTAGTTCATAAAAATAATACAAATTAAACAGCCTTTTTTTCTGTTTGTTTTTTTGTTTTAATTTTCGGCTGCACAGCGTGGCCTGCGGGATCTTAATTCCCTGACCAGGGATGGAACCCATGCCCCCTGCATTGGAAGCCCGGAGTCTTAACTGCTGGACCGCCAGGGAAGTCCCTAAATTGCCATGTTTCAAAGTATTCACAGTAAAATTTAGAATAGTAAAATCTGAAATGGGATAATTGGATGAAGAAACAACCGCTACAAAAGAAGACTCACAGTGACACAAGTGATAACTGGTAATATTTGGTGTGAACAACAGAAAAATTGATATACAAAATCTTCATTGTAAAACTTGCATTGAAAGGAACTGATCCCATGGGGGAGGATCGATACAATAAAAAATTAATATAAAAATGGGAAAATTTTATTATGTTGGATAGAATATCAGGGAATTAAATTGGCATAATGACATTCTTTCTTGACAAACATTTCTCAGTAGTTATAGATTTCTGATCACAATATTTTACTCATAAATATAGAGTCAAAATGTCCTAGAGTCAGGCTTCCCTGGTGGCGCAGTGGTTGAGAGTCCGCCTGCCAATGCAGGGGACGCGGGTTCGTGCCCCGGTCCGGGAAGATCCCACATGCCGCGGAGCGGCTGGGCCCGTGAGCCATGGCCGCTGAGCCTGCGCGTCTGGAGCCTGTGCTCCGCAACGGGAGAGGCCACAGCTGTGAGAGGCCCACTTATCGCAAAAAAAAAAAAAAAAAAAAAGTCCTAGGGTCAAAACATCAAGATCAGGATGTCCAGTAATTCAAAATGGCAGGGTCAAAACATCCTGCACACAGCTCAGAGCATTCTGACTTAACTGCAGCTATTCCAATTCAGAAATACCAAATATTTTATAAGCCTTCTATGTATGTTCTCTGTAATTGAGCATTTCACCTCAACAAGTTGCTATAGACATGGCATGCTTCTGAAACTCTGGCTCTCAGAAACTGCTCAGTTACAACCACGATTTGGTTGTGCCAGCTTGTTCAGAATGCAACATCATTGAAATTTGAAATTAGAGACGCTGTAGTGAGGAGGCTTATAAAATCTCTTGCCATCACTTGGATTTGAGAAGCTGCAGTGAAGCCAGGGTGGCCTGGGGAAGTCAGAGCATAAGATCTGGACCCAGCTCTGTCTATTTGCTGTTCCTGGAACTGGTATATGAGATTGCGGAGGTGGAAAAAAATGACAGATCCATTGTCAGAATTGTCAAGGCCTTAGCCTAGCAGGCACCAGTGACCTCTCATTCAATTTTCCTATCCCTTTGACTCACTGGCTGGCCAGATAATGCATGAGCAAATCAAGAGAGTTAAAGAATAAAGCAGACTTGTGACCTCATAGTTCATTCAAAACTAAAATCAAGGTTTACTCTCCATAACCAATGTTCGGTTTACTCAGCTCTCCCAAAGAAATTCCTTCCCTACCACCTAGATGAACCTCACTCAGCCCTCACGGTCCAGCTGACGTCCTGTTTCCCCAAAGGCCTCTGTCCACAGTTCCAGCCATTTGACCCATTCTGGACTCCTCTTGGGGGCCTTTTATCACATAGTCCCTTGCACCATTGCTTAACCCTTGTGTTCCCACTCCCCTGAAGGTGCTCTGTGAGGACAGTGCAGTGCTGCCCAAGAACCTGACGGTAGGAAAATACAACTAACCTCCAAGAATTCATCAATGGAAGGGCCACAAACATCTCAATACCTCCCAGACCTGAAAAACGTGTTTAAAAATCAGACCGGAAGCATGAGGCCATCCAAAGAGAGCACGAGTCTTCTAGAGGCAGTGGGAGGGTTAGAGGGTGGGTTTGGGGACAGCCAGAGGCGGTCAGCCTTAGAAGGCCAGAATAGGTGGTCCACAAAGGAAAAGGTTAGCAATACTATCCACACCAGGCCTTCACACAGGGCATAATCTGCCCAATCGTCTTGGAGACCAGTAAGCAGGACAATATATTGTCCGCAGAGCCCTTTCCAAACAGATGTGAGAATCCACTTGGTTAGGGAAATATAAACCTGTTGTGGAGACGGTCATATGATTGGGCTTCTGCTTACCTTTTCCACATCACTGTCTGCCTCTCCCCACAGCAATCAAACTGAAACGCTGCCATGTTCTCTCTTGTCTTCAAAACTTCTACTCTCTCCACCCAGCTTCCCCTGCATTGTCTAGCTAAGTCATCATTTAGCTCTCTGCTAAGACCTCACTACCTCCAGGAAGCCCTCCCTGATCCCCAGGCCCTTCTTCATGTGTTCACATAGGACCTTGTAGTTAATCAGATGTATCTCCCTCTGTTAAAATTGTCCCCAAGTCTGCTTCTCTGTATTCCTCACTAAACCATCAGCTCTATGAAGGCAGGGACTGCACCTATCTTGATCATCAGTGTATCTCCAATACATAGTTGGTACTCAGTCTGTTTATTGAATGAATACATTAATTGATTAATATATTAATCAGGCTAACAAGCCATTAAATCATCTAAATTCTTATACTAATCCCATGCTCATTAAGTGACCTTAACAGGAATCTCCAGTCCACTTTATTTTTTCTAATATTTATTTATTTTTTTTATTTGGTTGCAGCGGGTCTTAGTTGTGGCAGGTGAACTCTTAGTTGGGGCATGCATGTGGGAACTAGTTCCCTGACCGGGAATGGAACCCGGGCCCCCTGCACTGGGAGCACAGAGTCTTAACCACTGTGCCACCAGGGAAGTCCCCTCCAATCCACTTTAGAGTTACATTTCTAGTGTTAAAAAAAAATTGCCGTTCTGATTTTTACATCAGTCTCTTGTGAGCTTTGCTAATATGAATTGGCCCCTGAGAATAACTCTGAGACACTGATTAAATCTGGGGGCTTATTGGGAGTTCCCTGGCAGTCCAGTGGTTAGGACTCAGTGCTGTCACCGCTGTGGCCCAGGTTCAACCCCTGGTCTGGGAACTAATAATGCTGCAAGCCATGCAGTGTGGCCGAAAAAAAAAAATTGGGGGGCTTATCACTGAGAGCAGATTCTGGGTGTGCCAAGGCCTCCAAGGGAAAGGCCAGCCTATTTTTCCCAAGAAGTAGCCCCTTGGATCATAGTGAACTGTGCTCATTTTCTTTTCTTTTTTATTATGTATTTATTTATTTATTTATGGCTGTGTAGGGTCTTTGTTGCTGCGTGCAGGCTTTCTCTAGTTGTGGTGAGTGGGGGCTACTCTTCATTGTGGTGCGCGGGCTTCTCACTGCAGTGGCTTTTTCTTGTTGGGAGCTCGGGCTCTAGGCGCACGGGCTTCAGTAGTTGTGGCACATGGGCTCAGTAGTTGTGGCACGCGGGCTCAGCAGTTGTGGCGCACAGGCTTAGCTGCTCCGTGGCACGTGGGATCTTCCCGGATCAGGGTTTGAACCCATGTCCCCTGCATTGGCAGGCGGATTCTTAACCACTGCGCCACCAGGGAAGCCCAAACTGTGCTCATTTTCCATTTTGAATTTCTGTATCTCGTATAGCACTATAAACACCAAATCTCAAGAAATGAATGTCACAGGAATAAAAAAGAATAGAAATATTACATATATCCAAGAAATTCACACACAGACATTGTCCTTTTAGACATTTATAGAATCTCACTATATGGCTTTCCTTTCCAGAGACCCAAAGTTTGCTGGGTTTTTTTTTGTTTTGTTTTTTGTTTTTGCCCGCACTGCAAGGCTTGCAGGATCTCAGTTCCCTGACCAGGGATTGAACCCAGGCCACAGCAATGAAAATGCAGAATCCAACCACTAGACCACTAGGGACCTCCCCACAAAGTTCTTTTTTTTTTTTTTTTTTTAAATGAATATCAGTTGTTCCTAAAACCAGTGCCCTCTCTAGTCCTGCTGTGACTGCTTCTAAAAGTACATGAAGTTTTACTGAAAGTCTGACCTGGCAGTTTTCCCTTCTCATCCCCACGGGCTCCAGGTGCACTCCTGATGCCAGATGATGCCTGTCCTGGCTGAGACAGGGAAGGCATAGCCTCAGTGCAAGGACAGTTCAAGATTTGTCAGCTGACTCTGGCTGATTATCAAGATGTCCAAACTGGTTCCTTTGCTATGTGTAAGCAATTTAATTTTGTGCCTAGTTTTAATCTGCAGTGTACCGTATGTCTGCATCTGCTGTGTTAAAGCATTCATTAGCATTTAAAGGGGGAGTTGATGGTATCGATCACTTTTATTAAAACCAAAAACAGTCATGCAGCAGTAGCTGATGAGCACTCTCTTCGACCACTGACGTCACAGACAAAGTGTATGTACTCAGAACTCTGGCACAAACAGAAAATGCGATATTAAGGCAGAGACATCAAAGTGGCATCTGTTATAAGCACTTACGATTTACCACCGTGTCCCCTGCCATCCCCAGCCTTCCAAATTATGAGCTTCTTGAAGATAGGAAACTTCATTTTTTTCCTGAATTTCTACCACCTTGCACAGTGTCTGGAACAGAATAAATTTTCTGATGAGTGAATAAATTAAGAAACGAAGGTGAGATAGCCAGTGCATGTTATATAAACACTCTACAAGAACAACTGTATTTTTCTTATAGATGTTCTAACAGCTATGTACTGCTATGTAACAAATCACCCCAAAACTTAGTGGCTTGAACTAAGAAAACACATTTGTTATCTCACATAGTTTCTGTAGTTCAGAAATTTAGGAATGGCTTAGCTGGCTGGTTCTGGATTGGGCTTCTGATAAAGCATCAGTCAAGATGTTCAGTGGAGCTGCACTCATCTAGAGGCTTGACTGTGGCTGGAGGTTCTGCTTCCAAGATGGTTCTCTCACATGCAGCTGGTTGTTGGCACAGGACCTCAGTTGCTCCTCGTGTGGACCTTTCCACATGCTTAAGTATCCTCATGACATGGTGGCTGGATTCCCCCAGAGAGAAAGATCCAAGAGGGTAAAGTGAAAGCCACAGTGTCTTTTCTGATGTAGCCTCAGACGTCACACTGAGGCATGTCCCGTAATATCCTGCTGTTTAGACAGGTCACCCTATTCCATACGGGAGGGATGACACAAGGGTGTGAATACCAGGAGGTGAGAATCACAGGGTCATCTTGCAGGTTGGCTACCACAGACACCATTAAAATCTCTGTACTCCCTAATTATAAATTGATATCTCCTCTCCTGAGCTTTGCCTTTTCTGCTTGTTTTATATTTTCTCCCAGCCTAAATGTTGAACCTGAGCAGATTTCAATGGAGTGTTAGAGCAGGAAGGCATCTTGAAGACCATCTCCCAAAGTTCAATGTCCTCATTTTACAGATGAAGAAACCAAAGCTTGTAAGGGTGAAGTGTCTGCCCAGTCACTCAGCCAGTTACAGGCAAGGCAGCACTCAAGGTCCCCAGCCTAGGCTCTTCCCTACCCTGTTCTCATGGAAGCAGTGCTTTGTGAAATGTTTAATCATGTGTGAAACTGGTGTTTGTGAGGTCCAGCAGCTGTCAGTTAACACTTATTTTATTTTGGTATAGCTGGACCTCTTAAGTCTCCATGGAGATTGGGAGAGTCATTATGGACTAGGTGTGACTAAATGCTTCTAAAACCAAAACATTCAGGCAATTACATTTTCTCTTTCTTCTATCAGGCCTGTGTCAGCTCCCTCTGGATTTTATGGTAGTTCAGAGAAAGCATTTGTTTTATGGAATTTTAATGCTCAGTTCGGTCAGGCGAAAGTTTGCTGGAGTCCTCGTGAGCTAGGCACAGGCCCTGCGTTCTCTCTGATTTCCATTGTCGATTCAGAAACAAGTGTCAGAAGTAGGCGGAGTTATTTCCCTATGGACTAAATTAGAAATTTTGAAAGAAAGAGATCGAAACATAAAATGGAAAAAGAGAAAGCTTCTATTTTGTGAGACAGGAATAATTCTTTCCCTGCTCCTTTGACAGTTCTTTGGCTCCTACTGTATACCACCCCTTCCTCTGACTGTATGTGTTTCATCCTTGCCTGGGGGACCTGCGGCTCTGAACTTGAAGTTCCCAGGACTTAGCTTACCCAATTACTTGTCTTTGTCTAAAAAAAGTCTAAAAATTACTAGTTCTTCCATTTGATGTAACACACTCAATAATGACCATTCCTTAAATTTAAGCCACTATAGTAAATCACTGTCTTATTCTATCAAAGAATCAAAATGAGTTTACTGAAAATGAGCCATCCAATGCTAGATGGTCAGTTTTCAGAAATCCCCTACTTCTTACCCACACAGATGAAGTTCCAAAGAGACTCAAAGGATAATAGCACCACCTGCTTATTTTACTGAGTTTTCACTGTAAGAAACGACATCCCATGCTAGCTTGTTCAAACACAAATTTATTGTAATGTAATATAAAACATATCGTGGAAGAAATAATTTTGATTAGAGTTAACATTATTGACGGAGCATGTTGTGCCAAGCCCAGTTCTAAGCCCTTCCTGCTTTTAATCTCCTCAGCCTATGAGGTCGATTCTATTATTATCTCCATTTTACAGTTGAGAAAATTGAGGCATAGAAGTCAGCTATCTGACCAAGGTAATCAAAGAAGTGGCACTGTACCAGGCCAGGACCCCACAAAGGCTGGTACTGGAGGGAAGGTGGCTCCAAGGGCCTGGGGTGGGCTGCTGGCTCCTTGCCCCACGCTCCACCGTCAATGACTCAGCTTCCCCACGCTGCTGCTTCCCAAGCCACCAGCATCGGCTGTTTGCTGCTCCCCCATATTTCAGCCTGCACCGACAGGGGGCTTCCCATCCCTCATGCTACTTCCTGAACTTTCAGCTGCAACTCCCACCTGTAACTGTTAAATTCCTTCCATAGTCCTTGTCTCAAAGTCCCAAAAGAGAGAGAATCGACTTGGCCCAGATCATATATCTGAGACAGACCAGAGAAGGCCCAGGTTGCTCAGTTGATCTTAGGCTGGGCAGGTACCCTCCCTGGTCCTGTGGCCTGTGAAGAGAGAAGTGTGAGGATGGCAAACAATAGAATGCATGGCCATGTAGGCTGCAAGGGTAGACAGCTGCCATCATGTCTCTTAGAACAGGGCATAGGCATACTCTTCCAGCACATTTTTACTCTCTAATGTCTAATCTACACTGTTTGCTAGAAGGGCATATGCAAACACATTGGCTGGATTTTGTAAGTCTTTGTATGTGTAATTTATAAGAACTGTACCAAGAAAATTATACGGATAGAAATGTCTGCTTTTTAAAAAAGATTGGGGGCTTCCCTGGTGGTGCAGTGGTTGAGAATCCGCCTGCCAATGCAGGGGACGCGGGTTCAAGCCCTGGTCTGGGAAGATCCCACATGCCGCGGAGCAACTAAGCCCATGCACCACAACTACTGAGCCTGTGCTCTAGAGCCCGTGAGCCACAACTACTGAGCCCATGAGCCACAACTACTAAAGCCCCTGCCTAGAGCCCGTGCGCTGCAACAAAAGAAGCCCCTGCAATGAGAAGCCTGCGCACCGCAACGAAGAGCAGCCCCTGCTCGCCACAACTAGAGAATGCCCGCGCGCAGCAACAAAGACCCAATGCAGCCAAAAATAAATAAATAAAATAAATTTATAAAAGAAAAGATTGGCTTGTGAGTAGGAAACCTAGACCACTCCTATGTTTCTCCTTTACTCTCACATTACTATCACACTCATAACACTTCTGACATCACATGGGTGGGGTTTTTCCCCCTCACCAAGCAGTCCTGCCACACCAGCAGGGGTGGCCTACAATTCAACTCCATTCTGACACTGTCTACCTGGAGATAGTGTCAGATCCCCAGGTTAAGGGCTCAGTCCCACAAGACTGCCACGCACACTCCTCAACTTGGAATGTCAATTGCAAGTCCACGTTGTCACCTGTGCTTCTGACCAGTGGGCTATAAATCAGAGGTTCCCATGATCCCCTCCTCGGGTCTGATTAATTTGCTAGAGCAGCTCACAGAACTCAGGAAAACAGTCTACTCATTGTTTACCAGCTAATTACAAAATGATATGAAGGCTACAGATGAACATCCAGATGGAAGAGCTGTAGAGGGCATGGCAAGTGGGAAGGGGCTCGGAGCTTCCATGCCTTTCCAGAAGTGCCACTCTCCCAGCACCTCCATGTGTTCACCAAGCCAGTTCTCCAGACTCCATACTATTGAGATTTTTATGAAGGCTTCATCACATAGACGTGATCAATTACTAACTCCTTTTCCAGCCCATCTCCCCTCTGGAGAACGAGTGGTGGGGCTGAAAATCCCAAACTTCTAATCATGACTTTGTCTTTCTTGTGACCAGCCCCATCCAGGAGCTTACCAAGAATCATCTCATTAGTGCAAAAGGCAATTCCCATCACCCTGGAAATGCCAAAGGATCTAGAAGCTTGGTGTCAGGAACCAGAGTCAAAGGTCAAATATTAGAACAAAAGACGCTCCTAATGCTCTTATCACTTAGGAAAGGGTTTTAGAGCTCTGGGCCAGGAACCGGGGCAGAGACCAATGTATATAATTTCTATTATTTTACAGACTGGACAACTCTATATACCAAAAGGTAATCAATTTAAATCAGTATCTAATTGAGCGTCTACTGTGAGGAACGTCATGGACAAACTTCTTAAGAGTAGAAATAGAGTTTGTAGAATTTGAGAGCTAGGAAGGACTTAGGGATGACTTAGTATCCCTAAGTGTCCCTCGGACTGGAGTCAGATGTGTTCTAAAGGTCACACATCCTTTAAAAATCTTTTTAAAGTTTTCTGTCTGTATTCCAATAACAATCTAAAAAGATATGAGTGTATTTTGGATCACCTGTTCGGCCTCCTCAAACCTATGTACTGCTGTACAGTTTCAGGGTTTGAGTCTGTGTTTTTGTTGATGCTAAATCAGATTAACATAATTTTGGTGGCCTAATGATAAAAAAGGAAAACTTACTGATACAAATGAACTGCATTTATGCCCAAACCACCGCATTCAGTGGTTTTGCTGCGGAAATCCAAGGCCCAAGAGTGGCCGCTTGTCTAACACTCAGAAATGAATTGTCTGAGGAGACACACGTGTTGACAAAGCAGGAGACTTTATTGGGAAGGAGTGCTGGGGGGGAGGGCAGCAGGACAGGGGAACCCAGGAGAACTGCTCTGCCACGTGGCTCGCGGTCTCGGGTTTTATGGTAATGGGGTTAGTTTCCAGGTGGTCTCTGGCCAATCATTCTGACTCAGGGTCCTTCCTGGTGGCACACACATCGCTCAGCCAAGATGGATTCCAGCGAGAAGGATTCTGGGAGGTTGGTAGGACATAAGGACTGGAGTCTCCTCTCTCCTTTTGACCTTTCCCGAATTCTCCCCGTTGGTGGTAGCTTGTTAGTTCCGCGTTCCTTTTCAGGACCTCCTGTTGTAAGATAACTCATGCAAGTGGCTGCTATCTTGCCTGGCCAGGGCAGGTGGCTTTGGTCAGTGGTTCCCCTAACAGTTTGGTTTTCCAGTTGTTTGAACAGAGGAGGATGATGACAGAATTTGTGTAGTTGAGGGCACTGAACTCGTGAGGGAGACAGAAACTTCACTTCAAAAGACATCATTCTTCATATCTAATGAAATGTTTATTTTATTTTATTTATTTATTTTTATAGAATGTCTTTTTTTGGCCATGCCGTGCAGCCTGCAGGATCTTAGTTCCCTGACCAGGGATTGAACCCGGGCCACAGCAGTGAAAGTGCCGAGTCCTAACCACTGGGCCACCAGGGAATTCCCCAGAATGTCTTTTTTTTTTTTTTTTTTGGAGTATAGTTGATTTATGATGTTGCGTTAGTTTCAGGTGTACAGCAAAGTGATTCAGTTATACATATATCTACTCTTATTTAGATTCTTTTCCCATAAAGGTCATTACAGAGTATTGAGTAGAGTTCTCTGTGTTATACAGTAGGTCCTTATTAGTTATCTATTTTATATGTAGTAGTGTGTATATGATCATCGCAACCTCCTAATTTATCCCTTCTCCCCACCTTTCCCCTTTAGTAAACATAAGTTTATTTCCTAAGTCTGTGGATCTTGATTTTATTTATATTTAGCTTGTAAATTTGTTTGGGTTGTATAGTTAGTTGAATGACAACTATAAGGTAAGGAGGTTTTTTGGGTGGTGGTGTTTATTTTTAAGTAACATTTAACCAAAATAATTTAGTAATACTGGCAGAATTTAAGAATTCTTTTTGTTTAAGAGGATACCATACATTACTCAAGTTTCAGGAACACTGATTTAGGTCAACTCTATTAATTTTCAGATGGTAGGTACAAGGCACTGAAATATAAAGAAATTTGTGAGCTACTTAAGACAGGAAGTGACTTATTCATGCCGAGTGCACGGAACTTAGATCCCTAGTCATCTGTAACTGAACTAAAAAAAAATAGACCACAGCAAGATGGTGACAGAGCCAGGATGAGATTTTTTTTTTTGCGGTATGAGGGCCTCTCACTGTTGTGGCCTCTCCCGTTGTGGAGCACAGGCTCTGGACGCGCAGGCTCAGCGGCCATGGCTCACGGGCCCAGCTGCTCCGCGGCATGTGGGATCTTCTCGGACCGGGGCACGAACCGTGTCCCCTGCACCGGCAGGCGGACTCTCAACCACTGCGCCACCAGGGAAGCCCGGGATGAGATTTTTACACCTGTCTTCTTTCCTATTCCCTGCCCTCAGCGGCTTGTCAGTTCATTGCTTACCTGGATCACCTGTGACTTTCTTTTCTTTTTTTAATTGAAATATACTTGACATATAACATCGTAAATGTAAGGTGTACAACATGTTGATTTGATACATTTATATATTATAATATGATTGCCATTATGATAATAATTAGCACCTTTATCATGTCACACAATTATCATTTCTCTTTAGTAGTTGGAATAATCGAGATCTAGTCTCTTAGTAAGTTTGATGATTATAATAGAATATTGTTGTCTATATTCACTGTACCGTGCACTAGATCTGTAGGACTTATTTACTACTTGTTACAAGCTTATACCCTTAAACAACACTCCCATATCTCCCTACTCTTCAGCCCCTGCTAACCACTATTTTATTTTTTGTTTTTACAAATTTGGCTTTTTTGGAATCCACATGTAAGTGATATCATACAGCATTTGTCTATCTCTGTCTTAACTTATCTCACTTAGCATGATGTCCTCAAGGTCCATCCAAGGTTACTGCAAATGGCAGGATTTCCTCCTTTCTCGTGGCTGAATAATAGTGTGTGTGTGTATGTGGTGTGTGTGTGTGTGTCTGTGTGTAGGTATATATATATATATATATATATATATATATATATACCTACACACAGACACACACACACACACACACCCCACATCTTCTTTATCCGTTCAGCTGTTGATGGACGCTTAGGTTGTTTCCATATCTTTGCAATGAGAATACTGCTGTAATAAACATGGGAATGCATATATGTTTTCAATAGCCTGTTTCCATTTCCTTTGGGTCTATACTCAGAAGTAGAATTGCTAGATTATATGGTAAATCTATTTTTTTTTAGAAACCTCCATATTGTTTTCCATAGTATTCCAACTTCTTTTTCCTGTCTTTTTTCTCTCTCCCATTCTCAGTCGTAGCAATAATTATAACCACAATTTTCCTCTAGCTTGCTATGTGCCCAGTGCTTTATAAACATTATCTTGTTCGATGTTCGATTAGACTCCTCAAATCCTGAATTGTCTTCAGTTTTGTTTTGTTTACCGTTTTGTCTTTCCCATGTCTTTGTCTTGTATACGTTTCTTTAGCTGGGCAGCTTTTCAGGATGAAAGGCTGCTGAGTGTCCCTGAAGGGTGACGCTTTCAACCTGAATCAGGCTATTGTGTCTATTACAGGAATCATGAATTAATGATACTTGTCCAGTCATTATCTCGAGAGCTTTTTGTTGTCCTTAAAGAGAGACAGTTCATTTTGCTTGGGATATGATTGTGGTGATTTGGTTCTCAATAAAAGACAGCTTCCATGCTGGTGGAAACCTTTGTATTTTAGAGTGTTCTGCTGTGAGTTGCCTTCCTTAGGTTCCTTGAAAGAAAACACCCTTCCTCTTCCCCTCTCAATCCATCATTTTTACATAGACAGGTTTCTCAAACACAGACAGGAAAAGTATCACATGTAACAATGCCTTCCCTTTATGCAATGCTTTACAACCAAGCCACAAAGGCCGGCCCCAGAGCCGGCAACACCACTGCGTTGAACACCCTTATCTCTGTTCTACAGAGGTGAAAAGATTTCCCTAGAAATCTAGAAGAATCTAGAGTGCTATCCAAATTGGAGCTTAAGTTTAATCTTTAATTCAGATTACTGTGGTCCCATGCACAACACTGTCTTTGTAAGACTGACTGCCATCATAGCTACAGAATAAAAAGAATGAATATTGTAGGGGAGGAAAAAGTTTCCCTCGACCCTCTTAGGGTCCCTGGCTGGGTCTGAAAATTAAACCAACAAAGACAGATTAACAGGAGAAAAGCATACAATTTATAGTATCGGGGAAAATTCCCTGTTTAATTTTATGCATATCTTAAAAGAGAATTTCTCAGAAGATAGCTATTTCCCCCATCCCCGCTGTCACTCACTCTGTTATGAGTGGCGTATCTCAAATTGTTAACAAGTTATTTTACTCAAAAAAATCTAGGCATATCTAAAAGATATATTTGTTCTATAGCTCCCTAGCACTGATGCTATATCAAGATTGAAAAGAGTGACTTTACATTGATTCTAGTTTAAAAACAAATGATTAAGAACACAAAAACATAAAAAATAACGCAATGATTATCAATACACTCTCTTTTTCAAATCATCGTTCCCGAGCTTGCTGATTGCAGCATTTGAAAACCAAAACATTACCATTAACAGGCTAGGGAGTGGAAAATAAATTCCACCACTTTCTGCACTTCCAGGATTTGACCTTTAACATTGGGCAAATTTGTAAATTTGCCGAAGTCAGGCTGGCTTGAGGTTAAGGAGGAGCTCAGCTTCGCTCATCTGGTTGTTGGATCCACCACTGAAAGTACCGGCTCATTTACCAAAGTAAATAGAACTGTAAAGACTAAAACCAAACAAAATGAAAATCGATTTTTTTTAAGAGGTCATTCTGAGAATATTTTTTCTTCTCCTTACTGAAGGGTAGCTTCAATGTGCCACCCCAAAATTTGTCTCTTTGGTATAAGAATTATTTTGAGGGGATTATTTTAAAGAAACTGCAGATGCAAAGAAGGCTCTGAAAACAG
This sequence comes from Tursiops truncatus, assembly GCF_011762595.2. Lineage (NCBI taxonomy): Eukaryota > Metazoa > Chordata > Mammalia > Artiodactyla > Delphinidae > Tursiops > Tursiops truncatus. The sequence goes on along the minus strand of NC_047040.1, from coordinate 59,264,459 downwards.
TAGCAGTTACCCTTTGGTAAAGGGAAATCTTCATTTATAAAGAAATTTACATTAGAAAGGGGGCCTGCTTTTTCAGCTGAGAGGCTTACCTGCAGTGGTGGGCAACCTTTGTTTACCAAACCTTCCTCTTCTTACCTTCCTGAGTTGCTTCCCCCTTTGAAGCCCCAGCTCCCATCTCTGTCCTTAGATCAGGATGGCATTTAAGTCTCACCTGTCTGGCTGCCTTTTGAGTCTCAAATCTTAGGTTCCAGTATGAATGTGCGTAATAAAATGGTTTTATTTTTCTCCTGTTAATCTGTCTTTATTATGAGGACGAGGGGTCTTAGCCAAGAACTCGGAAGAGTAGAGGAAAATTATTTTACCTCCCCTACGTTACCTTAGAAAGCAGAGTGCTTAGCCCTTATTTCACTAAGATTACTCCATAATAGGAGTGAGATAAGTATCTTTAAAAGACAAAAGGGCCTATATGTAAAGTGCTCAGTTCGTAGCTGGCTCCTGCCAAGGGCTCAATAGATTATAGCTGTTACCATTGTGGTTAGCAGTATTTTATTAGATCTTAAAACTCAAATTAAAATGGCCAGGCCTGAGAAAGAAGCAGTAAAACTATATTCCAGTTACTTGTTTTAGTCTTTTTATTAATCTTCTTTGTTTAAACCATTCTCCCGAGCCTTTTTCTTTGTTTTGTTTTTATATTGTTTTAAGGAGACTGGGTTAGTAGTGGGCCAATTTTTCAATTCCTTAAAATTTTGTAATCCAGTCAGTTTCCGCCCACCCCAAAATAAATATACTTATTGCCTCCAGGCCTCGGCTATTTTTAAAGGGTTGTATATCTGGGACTTGGTTGTACAAGTTTGTATGTTCCTAAACACTACATACCATGATGGCTTGGTACCGATAAGTGGAACATCGCCTGCCATATCAGTAAGCTAAGGATGTCACAGTTCATCAGCAACTGCAGCCACAGCCAGTGGTGAGCTGGTGAGCCCTGAGGGAACTCAGGAAGGAAAAGAATACCTGCCAGCTAACAGCCATTAGACTGCAGCCAGTCCCCACGGTGAGCTCTGAGGAAACTCAGGATATGAAAACACAGGATACTGGCCCCAGATGGCTGAGGTGTACATCAAAGGAGTGATTTCAGTGAACCCAGACTCTTGCATCTTCCCATATACAGAAAAGCGCTAAATTCCTTAACTTGACATAGCTGGTTTTCTTTAATTAACAGTAATCGTTTGATGCTCAGATCACCTGCCCTTTGTTGCAAAACTCCTATATTTCCTGGCTCCCTACCTCGACTCTTTGGAGCAGTTCTCTCAGGGTTGCTTAAGATGTTGTCTCCCGGGTTTGAAGTCCTAAAAATTCCAGCTGAATAAAACATAGCTCTCAACTTTTAGGTTGTGAATATTTTTTTAGTCGACAGTACATTGAATAAAATTCTGTAAATTTTTAATGGATCCCCACTATTCCAATCTAATATTATTACCTAAAAAGACAACTAAGAAAACCCACGTGTGTGTGTGTGTGTGTGTGTGTGTGTGTGTGTGTGTGTGTGTGTATGAGAGAGAGAGAGAGAGAGAGAGAGAGAGAGAAAAGACAGCGTCTGGAAGGATATACAATAAAATATTAATTTTGTCTCTGGGTGATTAGATAGCAGGTGCTTTGTTTTTTATCTTTGTTTTGCTTATTTGTATAATACCTCAAAAATGAGGGTGAATTACTTGTATCATTTTTTTAGTTAAAAATGTACTTATTATAATCTAATATCTTTAACATACACACTACTATATATAAAATAGGTAAACAACAAGGACCTACTGTATAGCACAGGGAACTATACTTAATATTTTGTAATAACCTATATAGGAAAAGAATCTGAAAAAAACATATGCACACATACACGTATTTGTATAACTGAATCACTTTGCTGTACACCTGAAACTAACACAACACTGTAAATCAACTATACTTCAATTTTTTAAAATTAATTAATTAAAAAAAGGAAGATATGGGGACTTCCCTGGTGGTGCAGTGGTTAAGAATCTGCCTGCCAATGCAGGGCACACGGGTTCGAGCCCTGGTCCAGGAAGATCCCACATGCCGCAGAGCAACTAAGCCCGTGTGCCACAACTACTGAGTCTGCACTCTAGAGCCCGCGAGCCACAACTACTGAAGCCCGCGCGCCTAGAGCCCGTGCTCTGCAACGAGAGGCCGCGAAAGTGAAAGGCCCGCGCCCCGCGATGAAGAGTGGCCCCGCTCGCCGCAACTAGAGAAAGCGCTCGCACAGAAACGAAGACCCAACACAGCCAAAAAAATATATTAAAAAAAGGCCATTATCTAGAAACTTGCTGAGCTGATGGAAGGGCACAAAGTTTCTCAGACATTCTTTGCTCCTCCCTCAACAGCTCCCCCGCCTCCCGTGCTAATCACTCAAAACCTGGACCTCTATGCCTGGCACCTATGATGATCCTGTTGCCAGGTGTAAGTGATACCGCTGAGGATCAAACCTTTGCCTTTTAAGCCTGTGTTTTCCACGAACCCGACTCCAAAGGATACTGAGGATGTGCTTCAAAGATATTCATTTGAATTTTTACTTCCATAGTGACATGCCCTCTGACCTAATTACTATTAATTACTATTATTACTCCCAGCCAGAAAAGACAAGTTGCTTTATTTGGAAATTAAGAGGAAAAAACCTGAGCCAAAAAGACCTCCTGCCATTTCATATCAATAAATTGGAAGAAAATAACCATGCTCTCTACCCTTAAAAAAATGAGATCAGCAGAAATACTTTGTGATGGGCTGCATGCAATGTGGAAATATTTTTTTGTCTAATTTTTTATACTAATAAACTTCCAGAACTCTGAGAATCACATTGTTGGTTGTGACAGGTTGGGGGTTATAGAGGAGGAGTTTCATATGTATAAAGTTAATAACAGTATGTGGAGATTATATTTAACCATGTGTAAACGTCCGGTATGGAAAAAGAGAATACCCAGCCACAAAAAAGAATGAAATAATGCCATTTGCAGCAACATGGATGGACCTAGAGATTATCATACTAAGTGAAGTAAGTCAGACAAAGAAAGACAAATATCATATGATATCACTTCTATGTGGAATCTAAAAAAATAAGGCAAATGAACTTATTTGCAAAACAGAAATAGACTCACAGACATAGAAAATGAATTTATAGTTACCAAAGGGGATGGCGGGGCAGGGGGAGGGATAAATTAGGAGTTTGGGATTAAAATCTACACACTACTATATATAAAATAGATAACCAACAAGGACCTACTGTATAGCACAGGGAATTATACTCAATATCTTGTAATAACCTATAATGGAAAAGAGTCTAAAACAGAATATATATATACATATATATGTATAACTGAATCACTTTGCTATATATTTGAAACTAATACAACATTGTAAATAAATTATATTTCAATAAAAATTGAAAAAAAATTTTTTAAAAAGAAAAAAAGAGTATAGGCCCAACGTTAGATTCAGCTGCAAAGTTGCCGAATGCTTTATCTAAAGACTGCAGAGGTAGCCCCAGTGTCCATCTGCCTCTCATCTGCAGGAGGTACCAGGCTAGGTGACAACTGTCAAGTGACTTTCTGGCCTTCCCTGAGTGCCCAGGCCACAGAGAGTTTGATTTTCCTTCCTAAAAATTTCTGTACCACTTACAGTCTGACATTTATATTGTGTCACTTGATATTTTTAATCACTTGATTTTAATACAGAATATATAATAAAGTGTTAAAATGATCTCATTGTTTCTGTAGGTTGGTCTTCTCTCACTAGACAGTAGCTCTCTCCTCTTCAGGGTCATTGATAATATCCTTTGACCATCCAATAACTCCACAAAAATAACAGGCACAGAGCAGCTCATACTATCAACTTGACTGAAGTGATGGTTTTTCAGGATAAAAACACCAACGTTCAAATGTCACACCAGCTCAGCCTACTGTTTCCTACCACATGTTAAAAGGCAAACAAAACACATGCTTCATGAAACAAAATATATTTAAGTATTTAGCTATACATTGCATTATTCTGGTGTGGTAGAAAGATTGTTTTTCAGCCAGGTGACCTGGTTTACAATACCAGCTCTGCAAATTACCCACGTGACCTTAAGCAAATCATGTAACCCCTCTTAACTTATAGTGATTAGTTCAGTGAGTCAGTCATTTAACAAATCTTTCATTATCATTTGATCTGTGCAGAACGTGGTGCTAGAAAGGGATGCAAAGGTGAACAAGGTCGCCTCAAATCTATCCAACACTTATAGTAAAGTTTTCATTTCTGCAATTTTGTTTGTTTTGAAAAGCTTTCCTTTTGTTGTGCTCTGAACATTCCCTCTTTAGAGCAATATGTTCTTGTTTAAAATCTTCTCATATCTGCAGATACTAATATAGTCTTTTTTTCCCCAATGTTTATTCCCCCCCCCTCCAGAGTCTCTGTTTTCACCAAGTTGCTTTTTCTCTATTTTTCTGTTTGTTTTCTGTCTCTTTCATTATTACATGCTTTCCTCCAGTACCATCTTTTGGAGTAAGAAAAGCTGATAGGAAGCTCTGAACACTTGAGTGTAGCCTATCAGCTGTGATCTCACCGTAGTGCAGTGGTTTTCTACATGTTCTGACCAAGTGAACAGTAAGAAATGCATTTTACATAATGACTCTGTGTATGTGGATCTTAAAAGCTTCACAGTACTTTGACAATACTTTCCTTTATTATATGTGATACAGTCTCATTTTTTCTTTTCTCTTTTGTGGACACAACCTACCATAATAAATTCATGATGTAGTAAAGTATTATCACCATAAGTTGAAAAGCACCAGTAGAGATGATCTAGCTGGGCTGTTTTCTGGAGGAATCCTGGTCAGTCCTTCTCTCTTGGACTTATTAGACAAGTACCCAGAAGATACTTTTCTTTTTCCCTGCATGGAGAGTGTCAACTAAAAAAAAAAAAAAAAAAACACAGCAAGCTGCAAATCAGATGGTTTATTTGGGGTTTTAAGTATTGCAATCCAGGACACACAGATTCAGGTAACCCCAAAAGAGTGTTGTGAGGAAGAGAAAGAGTCAGGGGCTTATACAGACAAAAGGCCATGACGTTGTTGAAAGTTGCCTGGTGAGAATTGTGATGGACTCTGACTTGAGTCAATATATTTGCTTTTAAGGAATCACAGATTGTTTTAGGGTAGGGGTCTGATAAGTAGCTAGACTGTCATGAGTTATTTTAGGGCAAGGGTCTGATAAGTACAGTATTCTGAGTTTCTGGCAGGTGTGCTGAATGCCTTCATCAGGTCAAAAGGTCAGATTCCATTCAGGTGGAGATGTGCATAGGTCACACATCCTTAGTGGCTACCCAGCTACATTTTGGAGAGCTCTCTTAATGATTCCAACTTCATTTTGATTTTCCTTTCACAACAGTTCATGCCTGGTGGCCAGGGGTCTGGGAGCCAAGTTGGGGTAGAAGCTGGGGGCCTTGATCTTCAACCTGGGAATGGTTATTAATCACCAATTTTTCAAGTTAGAGTCCCTCACTTCAGAAGCCCTTTATATTAACCTCTGCAGGTGATGAACCTCAGTCTCGGGAGAGAGGCAGCCACTTGGGGGTTCCAGTGGGGGAGGGGCCTGGGGCTTCAATGGCTCCTTACACTGAATTTCAACCATTCCTCCTTTCTGTAGCTCACCTGTACCCCTCTTCAGAAAGGTATATGATGCTGCCAATTGCTGAGTCTTTTGGGAATTCTGCCCTGTAAAATGAATCCATTTTCTTGTTTTGTTTGTTTGTTTGCTTTAATCTCTTTTTTTAAACATCTTTATTGGAGTATAACTGCTTGGTGTGTTAGTTTCTGCTGTAGGAATCCATTTTCTTAAGATGGTTCCCATTCCACCCATTCTTTTCCAGTTTGTAAAATGTTGTTGCTTTTGTTTCCTCTCCCAATTTCTTTGATTTTCTCTTTTTAAAAACCAGCAAACAACAATCCCTGTTACTGTGGGTTTAGTGGAGTGTGGGAAGGGAGCATGGATCATTGCTGGTATTAAAGCCAACGTGTAAACCAGCCTTTATATACAACTTCATATTTTCTTTAAAATTTTTAAATTTAACATTATAGCATAATCACTTTCCTGTATAATAAAAAAAAATACTCGATAAACATCATTTAACTGCTGCTTATATGCCATTGTCCTTTCTTAAGAATTTCACCATCGTGGACATTGGGCTTGTTCCTAATTTTTCCCCGTTATGAATAATACTGTAATGAACATCTATGTGTATAAAACCATGACCCGATTTTAGCTGATTTCCTTAGAACTGTTAAAAAACAAAATTCAGCTGAGTAAGTGTAAAGATCTAATTGGCTTTATTCAACAGTTCATGAATCGGGGCAGCATCCCGATAGGTAGATAGAGAGGAACTCCGAGGAGCTGTACAAAAGCGTAGAAAGGGGGCTTCCCTGGTGGCGCAGTGGTTGAGAGTCCGCCTGCCGATGCAGGGGACACGGGTTCGTGCTCCGGTCCGGGAAGATCCCACATGCCGCGGAGCGGCTGGGCCCGTGAGCCATGGCCACTGAGCCTGCACGTCCAGAGCCTGTGCTCCGCAGCGGGAGAGACCACAACAGTGAGAGGCCCGCGTACCGCAAAAAAAACAAAACAAAACAAAAAAAAGGGTAGAAAGGGGCAGGGATAAGGAAAGGGCGCAGTGCTTCAGGCAAGGTCACCTTCCCATGGGGGATGGAAGGGGTCTACCCGGTAGATTACCTCATTAGTACTGACCAGGCAATTCCGGACTCGCTAGTTAAAGGTTACATTCTTGGGAGAGGCAGAAACTGCAATTAGGTTAGGTACCGAGTCTTGGTTTGCTGATGTGGAGCGTAGCGCAAGTGACTCCATCTGGAGGCTGTTGTCTCTTTTTCTTTTAACAGAATAAATTCCCAGAGGAAATATTACACGAAAAAAGAGAATGCAGATATATGAAAGAGCAGGTTTACAAAAAAGTAATTCTCAAACTTCAGTTGCCTCAGAATAGCCTGGAGGGCTGGTTAAAACAGCCTGCTGGGCCCATCCCTAGAGCGAATGATTCAGCGAGTCTGGGGCGGGGCCAATCACAATTTGCATTTTTAACAAGTTCCAAGGCCTTGGCCAAAGCTGCAGGTTGGGAGCCACACTCAGAGAACATTGATCTAAACCACAGACAGAAAAACAGTCTCGAACAAAAGAAGATGAGGTTAACTGAGAATAGATGAAACCGCAGAAGTGTTTGTTGGTGGAAACTAGGCGAGAAGTTGCATCTTTTTTCTGCCTGAAGTAGGAGGTGGAATCCTCAGCCGGAAAAGAAGGTAAGAGTAGAGTAAAAGGTGTGATAAAAGGAGTGAGTGGTTTGGGTATGCCTTGGTGGGATTTAATGAAGGAGCTGACTTGGAACCCTATAAAGCAGTAACTGAGGGCATTGAAAATCTAGCTGAAACTAGCCGTCATACATCTAAAATGATGACTAGTTTCATCATCCTTTGATCTTTTACAACAGTGCTCAGCTGCCAGAGGAGGCCTTAAGGGCAGCCGCCCAAGGGGTGAGGCGCTCAGGCTAGGGGTGAGAGAGAGGGAAGCAGTGACCGTGAGGTCTAGGCCAGTGATGAAAGCTCTGTCCAACTTGCCAGAGGGCAAGAAAAGAAAGAGTCAAATGACGGCACGTTTGATAAAATATAAAGCAGGCCTTGTGGAAGTAAGGGAGTGAGAAAGCTGCAGAGAGGACACGAGTGGTCTTGAGTCATGCTGTTAGAGCTGACCATTCTGAGAGCGGAGCTGTTCTGAGGTGTGAGAAGAATTTGGAGATCAAGAGAATCTGATTGAGGAAATCTGAAGGTAAACTGTTAGATGGGTCATTTGCAAGGGCGTAAAAAGTTCCTGAGGGTAATGACAAATCCCTGGTCACCTGGAGGTTGGTAAATAAGTAGCCCAAAGGGGGGATAGTGGAATTGAAGGGAGAGGTGGGGTGAAACCGTTGGGTGTCATTTCTCTGGGCTCCAAGGAGCCCAGTTCTTTATGTCTCAGGACGGAAAGATTTCAGCGAGAGGCAAAGTGACAGATAAGAAGTGATTTATTAGAACAGGACGCTTGTGAGGCTTACAAGCAGGCAGGCAAGCTTTGCGCTGCCCCGAGTACTTAGTGGGTTACAGTTTTATAATCAAAGGAAGGTGGGGGGAGAAGACCTTCTTTATCTTTCTTGAGTAGACATCACGTTTCCATCATCAGCTCCTCCTCCAGGTTGGGTTGTTTGTCCCTACGTGGTCAGGTCAGGACTGTCACGGCACATTGGAAAAATTATTTCAGGTCTCAGTACCATGAGGGTCTTTCATTTGGAAACGTCACCTTTCTATAAATGATTGTTTTTTGTGTGCACAGAGCATGTGCTGGGGATCATTAACTTGATGACACCACTGGGAAGGTTGTAAGTCTTATTCTTCACTATTGTTTTATTGTTTTTAGGGAATTGTGCAAAGGGCATGTCCTAGGGGTCAAAGAGCATGTTTTGAGGGTCATTAACTTACTGAGCTCACTGGGCAAGATGTAGGTCTCATGCCTGCCACCATTGTTTTATTGTTTTGGGGCTTGTCTCGTGCTTCTGGTGCACGATTTTGTTGCTAATCAAGTTAGCTTGATTTTGTTGTTAAGCAAACCAATGTGGCTTTGATGCTAAGTGACTTGTTCTGCTTCATGAGACAAGCAAGCCCACATTGTTTCAGCATTTTCCCATTACTTTCTTGAGTGACCATTAATCTTACTGTGGTCTCCCAAAGCCCCCTAAAGTTCCCTCTCTAGCTACAATCCCCTAATGGGGTTTCTAAGCTATTTGATTATCCTACTCAATCCCTATCAGAAGTATACCTTTCACGTGAGAGATTTATTTCCTGCTTTCAGGGAGAAAGAAAGGAGGGTCACAGTGTCCCTTCTATGTTGGCCATTTCTTTCTTTCTTTTTTTTTTTTTTTTTTTGCGGTACGCGGGCCTCTCACTATTGTGGCCTCTCCCGTTGCGGAGCACAGGCTCCGGACGCGCAGGCTCAGCGGCCATGGCTTACGGGCTCAGCCGCTCCGCGGCATGTGGGATCTTCCCGGACCGGAGCACGAACCCGTGTGCCCTGCATCGGCAGGCGGACTCTCAACCACTGCGCCACCAGGGAAGCCCCCTGGCCATTTCTTAAGTAACTTTAATTCAAAACAATGAATATGCTACTTAGGCACATTTGGGGGCAGCCTACTCTGGGCTCCAACAATTCCTATTAAGCTCTAGAGTTGGGCGGCTGCTGTTCTCTACCCGCCCCCCCCCCGCCCCCGCCCCCAGGATCGTGGTCATTCTCAGTGCTCCAGGCAACCACTACCAATCTCTTAGAGTTTGCACTCAAAAATGAAAGTCCCTTGCCATTCTTGTGCTAGGCATTGGAACACTAAGTCCCTGTTCTCAAGGATCTTAATGGCTGTGGTGCGGAGGAGAGAGTGGAAAACAAAACATGTCTTGATGGGGGCTCAGAAAAGGAACACCTAACTAAGTCTAGAAAGTGAGATAGAAAATGACCTCTCAGAGGACATTTTTTTTTTTTTTTTTAGAGGACATTTCTTGGTGAGACAAAAGCTCTTTGAGACAGAGGAAGGAAGGAAGGAAGGTAGGAAGGAAGTTTTTTCAAAATGCAAATAAACCACTTAAGACAAAAGAATACCTATTGTTTCTTCATTGCTATTTGTGGCCCACCTTCTGAGAAAAGGAGTTAGTCTGGGGCCAGGTGAAAAAACTAGGCGGCAGAGGGAGATATTTGTAGCTGGGTTGGGGAGGCTTTGCCAATTCTAGGGCGGCCCAGCTTGTAGGGAGAAAGGGTATAGACAAATATACTGCTCGGGTGTCACCCTCACTCTGCCTGTGAAATTGTTCACCTTTCTTTTTTTTTTTTTTTTTTTTTTTGCGGTACGCGGGCCTCTCACTGCTGTGGCCTCTCCCGTTGCGGAGCACAGGCTCCAGACGCGCAGGCTCAGCGGCCATGGCTCACGGGCCCAGCCGCTTCGCGGCATGTGGGATCTTCCCGGACTGGGTCACGAACCCGTGTCCCCTGCATCGGCAGGCGGACTCTCAACCACGGCGCCACCAGGGAAGCCCCTCACCTTTCTTTTAAAGAGAAAGACACACCCTAACTCTAAAGACTTGGCCCAAAAAAGGGTGAGTAGAGGAGGAAAGGAGAGGAAAGAGGCAAGCATGTTGGGTGTGGTCACGGAGAGTGTGTGGATAGAGGAGGGAATCTAGAACAAGCCCCAGGTACACCGGCATCTTTAGCTTGGGCAGAGGAAGTGAGAAAGAGTGCCTGTAAGGGTGGCTACATGGGTTCCTGGAGAAATGTAGCCAAGTCTTGGAAAAGGGAAAAAGGGAAAAAAGAACACTAAGTGATAGAGTAGATGGTGGATGGTGGGAGTTTTAAGAGGGAATGAAAAACAGGCAGTCATTGGGAAGGGCAAACAAATAAAAACCAATACGTAAGTAAGCTGGGCTGAAATTCTTGAATTTTTATTCAGTAGCAGATGGAGAGCCCCTGAGGTATTGCAAATAGGGGAACTATGTGGTTGTGTGTGTGTTAAAATTGCTCGCTGACCGGGAAGAATCTGGGTGGGTGAGTGGGCAGTTGGCAGTGGGACCAGAGGCAGGGAGATGATTCAGCCGCTCCATACATCTCCTTCATTCTTTGTCCATCTTTTATTTTCCCTCTTCCCCTCCCTATCTATAGGAGCCTACAAAATCCTAGTCCAGAGACTTATTTTTCCTCCCAGGCTGTGTTGGGTGATTTCTCCTTTTTACAGTTGTCAGAAATGAAAGTGACAAATGTAACCTCTTTTTCACTGAAAGGAAAGAAGCCTTGCTAGGTTTTAACAAAAAGGAGACTGTCCAAATAGGTTTGTTATAAGTACTATAACCGAGAAACTCTCAGTTAGCTGTCCTGGCATCCCCAGGTGTTATCTTAACTTATTCAACATTTACTATACATCACTGTAGAGGAGGAAAAATAATTTTGCCTCTACCCTTCTTAGGTTCTTGAATGAGACTCCCCTGTAATAAAAAGACAGATGAGGAAAATTTAATTCTGTTCCTATATACAAAAGCCCCACAAAGATAAGAGACTGAAAGACGTGACCAGAGCAGGAAGCTTTTCTAACTTTTAGACAAAGAAACAATACATTTGTGAAGAACTGACGAGACAAACAGGTTTGGGCTAGAAGTAGTAAATGGTGAGGAAGTACCAAGATTTGTTTATCTAGTCTTTTTGGCCCTAGATTCCCTGTATCTTGTGGTGAGGATGCCTTCTACCCTCCAGGTACAGGGAAGGTACCTTTCACAGGGGAGATTTTTTTTTTTTAATTTCTGCTGTACAGCAAAGTGACTTAGTTGTACATATATATATATTCTTTTCCGTTCTTATTTGTCACAGGATGTTGAATATAGTTCCCTGTGCTATACAGTAGGACCTCGTTTATCCATGCAATATATACTAGTTTGCATCTGCCAATCCACTAACGGAGCAGTACCCTATGGAATAGCCTTCCCCCATATCCTCCGCTTTAGCTCCTCTCTGAAGTACCTGGATAACAGTATTTGATGCACATTCCTGAGCTGTTTTACAGATGTGAAAACCCCCCCACCAAATGGAAGATGTTAACTACTTGATGACCTTGAGTACATAGCCCCAGGCCTCCTGGAGCCTAAGGATAGATAATGTTAACCCCTATGACACCGCCCTGTTACCTCACCATCAACCAGTTAGAGACTTTTACATGTGCTGATCACATATCTTGCGACCCCCCCTCCCTCACCTGGCCTTTAAAAATGCTTTGGTGAAAGTGTTTGGGGAGCTCGGGGGTTTTTTTGGGCTGAGCCACTCGTCTCCTTGCATGGGCCCTGCAATAAACCTTTTTCTGTGTTCCAAAGTCCGACGTTTCAGCTTGTTTGGCCTCACTCTGCGTCGGGCACACAAACTTTTGCGCTAACAATCCCAAGCTCCCAATCCTTCCCTCCCCCTCCCCCTTGACAACCACAAGTCTGTTCTCTATGTCTGTGAGTCTGTTTCTGTTTCATAGATATGTTCATTTGTGTTGTATTTTAGATTCCATATATAAGTGATATCATATGATATTTGTCTTTCTTTTTCTTGCTTAGCTTAGTATGATAATCTCTAGGTTCATCCATGTTGCTGCAAATGGCATTATTTTAGTCCTTTTTTATCACAGGAGATTTATCTTCTACTTTCAGGGGACAAAGGAGAGTCAGTGTCCTTGCACTGGCTGTTTCTCCAGTACCTTTAATGAAAAATAAATGCCAGAGTGGCATATTTTGGGGTGACATGTTCTGAACCCCTGTATCAGTCATGGTACTAAGATGAGGACCATGAATCAGACAGACCAGAACTGGTTTGCAAGGGAGAAATAGAGACACAGTGTAGAGAACAAACGTATAGACACCAAGGGGGGAAAGCAGCGGGGGGTGGTAGGATGAATTGGGAGATCGGAACTGACATATATACACTAATATGTATAAAATAGATAACTAATAAGAACGTGCTGTGCAAAATTAAATAAGTAAAATAAGATCAAAAAAAAAAAGACCGGGTCTTTGCTCTCCTAAAGTTTACATTCTGGGTAGGTTTTGGATATGTGTGTGCGTATGTTGGGAGTAGTGGGTGAGACAGATTGTAAACAACCATGAAAACTTCAGATTCTGAGAGGGGCTGTGAAGACAATAGGGTCCTGGCATAGAACATAACAGGGTGGAGGGGAGGGCTTTCTGAATGTAATACAGGGCCTAGGGGAGGTGACATTTGAACTTAGACTTGAAGGAGGAGAAGGAATCAAAGTACAAAGGTCCTTTCAAGCAGACAGAATAGCCTGTGCGAAGAACTCTAGGTGGTTATGAGCCTGAGGTTCCCGTGGCTGAATCACGTTGAGCAAAGGGGGGCCATTGGTATAGGATGAGATGGAGGAGTTCGGCAGGGCTGGAGCAGTGGAAAGCTAATGAAGGATTGTTTTGTTTTTGTTTTTGTTTTTGTTTTGCGGTACGCAGGCCTCTTACTGTTGCGGCCTCTCCCGTTGCGGAGCACAGGCTCCGGACGCGCAGGCTCAGCCGCTCCGCGGCATGTGGGATCCTCCCGGACCAGGGCACGAACCCGTGTCCCCTGTATACACTAGAACAATGGCAGTGGCGATGGAGAAAAGTGGATGGATTTGTGATATATTTGTGGAAGTAAAGCAAGAGTATTTGGTGACACATTAGAAGGGAGAAACAAGGGATAGAGAGGACTATCGACTAATACTTGGTTTTTAGCTTGATCACCTGGGTAGATGATGATGCTATTTACTGAGGTAGAAAGATCTGGAGATGAGTGGCTTTTTGAGGAGGGAATTGGAGATCTATTATGACATATTATATTCAAAATGACATCAAGTAGCTGATTTAATATACGAGTTTGGAGTTCAGAGAAAGGTCTTGGCTGGAGATATAACACTGGGAGTCATAGGATATGATGGAACCACTGTTCCTCAAAAACAGTCTGATAAAGTCACATCTTTCCTAGTCATCCCTCAGTGCCATCTTTTAGGTAATCTCCACGTTCCACAGGCAATCACCATTCCGATTTCTATTGCCATTGTTTCATTTCACCTGTTCTGATACAGGTTTTCCCTCCGCTATCTGAAAGTAGAGCGCTTCTATGAAACGTTTGGCAAGCCGAAATGGTGTGAAGTGAAAAAGCAATTACCTTAACACTTCTTGCTAACTGGTGCACAAAATAAATCGAGATAAAGTACAGACACAGTTCAAATCTGTGGCGGCTTGATGCTGAGATGCTGAGTGTAGTTCCTGGGGAAGGAGGTTGGCAGTGCCACCTCTAGAATGGTGGCTTGCGGCTGGCTGCAAAATAAGTGCTGTACGTCATTTTCATTTTTCACCTTTTTTTTTTTTTTGTAAAAGTGAAAATCCTCTTTGGCTTTCTTTCCAGTGTGGAAAACGGGTAAAAGCGAAGAGGTTGTAAAGCAAACTTTCGGAAAGTGGGGGATACCTGCATTGTACTTTCAACATCCAGTTCAAAACCTTTTTTCCCTTGTGATTTCTTCTTTGACTCATGCATTATTTAGATGTGTGCTGTCTGTTCAATTTCCAAATATGTGAGACTTTTCTAGATGTCTTGATGTTGATTTCTAATTTAATTATCTTGTGGTCAGGGAATAGACTAGGTACAATGGCAATTCCTTTTGAAGTGTATTGAGACTTATTTCATAACCTGGAATAATGTGTATCTTGATGAATGTTCCATTTGCACTTGAAAAGAACATGCATTCTGCTACTCTACAGTTGCTGGATGAAATGTTTTATAAATGTTAATTACATAATTAGGTAAAGTTGCTTAATAGTGTTTTTCAAATTCTCCATATCCTAGTTTTTTGGTGTGTGGGTGTGTGTTGGTCTAATTCTATCAGTTTTTGAGATGGGACGTTAAAATCTTCAACTACAATTGTTCTTTATTTCTCCCTTTAGCTTTGTCAGATTTTTTAAATGTGTTTTGAAGTTCTGCTATTAGGTTCATATACATTTAGGAATGATATGTCTTCCTGGTGAAACAATCCCTTTATCATTATAAAATATTCCTCTTTATCTCTGGTAATACATTTTGTTTCGAAGTCTAATTTGTCCTGTATTAAAGTGGGTCTCTTTTTGGGGACTTCTCTGGAGGTCCAGTGGTTAAGACTCTGCACTTCCATTGCAGGGGGCATGGGTTCAATCCCTGGTCGGGGAACTAAGATCCCACATGCCATGTGGCATAGCCAAAAATAAAAAAAAATGAAATAAAATAAAGGGAGTCTTTCATTGATAGCACATAGTTAGGTCTTCCTTTTTTATTCAGTTGGACAATTCCAGTCTTTTAGTTGGTTTGTTAGGTCCATTTACATTTGCTGTAATTATTGGTGTGATTAATTCAATTCCACTATTTTTTTTTTTTTTTTTTTTTGCGGTACGCAGGCCTCTCACTGCTGTGGCCTCTCCCGTTGCGGAGCACCCGGACGCGCAGGCTCGTCAGCCATGGCTCACGGGCCCAGCCGCCCCGCGGCATGTGGGATCTTCCTGGAGCGGGGCACAAACCTGTGTCCCCTGCATCGGCAGGCGGACTCTCAACCACTGCGCCACCAGGGCAGCCCCCTCTCTGTTAGCTTTTTAGCCTGATACCACAAGCCAGTAAGACTGCAGATTTCTGCTTGAGTTCTAGCTCCCCTAGACATGGGAATATTCTGTATGAGTGGATCTCATCCAGTGAGTATAGTTCCCTTCTTTTAAGGCTTGAAGGCCCCTCCCGTTTTTGCTTGCTTCAGCCTCTCTCCAGTATCTTCAAATAGTTAATTACATTTTATCCACAGTTTATGACTGTTATCTGTGGGAGAGTTATTCTAGTGCTGGTTATTCTGCCATTATCAACACCATAACTCTCAGTTCTCTTTTAATCCTTTAAAAGTCTTTCTTATATCAATGAGAAAGCCTCAGTTTGATATTGTTATTTAACATCACACTTTTTGTTTTGTCCAAGAGATCATGTCTCAGACTTTAGAAGACAATAAAATCTAGTTAGAATTTAATAATCATGTTTCATATTTTATCCATCTATCATTTTATTGATGGCCAATTATACTGTTTTTCCAGTTGTAGCTATAATTTTAATTTTTATACAAGTAAAACAAGTGTGAGTCAGTGTAAAGAAAATTAATAAGTAATAGTAGAAGGATTATACAGTTATGGCAAAACATAAGACAACAGTGCTGGGAATACTGAAGTTAGGAAAATGCCCTTCAATAACATACTTCCTGTGACCATGAGACACTGGTGAATGGAAGTTTAGCGTTAGGAAGAGAAGTCAGGACAGGAAATAGAGATTAGAGAATTCAAAGGCTTAAGACCTTCAGTCCAGTGCCATTGTAAGAATCAGGTTTTATAACTTTAATGTAAAATGTTGTTGAGAATACAGCCATTCTAAGAGGTTCTATCTTTGGTTTTTATCCTTATAGGTTGTTAAATTTTATAAGAGTCAGTATAACCTGTTCAGTTCCACTTCTGATTTATGTTTTTTATTTGATGTTTGCTTTCTATTTCCAACCATTGTGAAGGTAGCTTTAAAATACATCTATAAGTTCATTTGTTTGAATGTCTCTGATGAAACTTCAGTTTCAGAAATGTCTATTGTTATGTCTTTCTTTTTTTTTTCTACATTGATCTTGATCCTGAGGAGGGTTATAAATTTTCTTTTAAGTCATCTGACTCTAGTCCTAGATCAGGTCGATATCACCTGGAAAGTAACACTTTTGTTATCCAAGAATATAAAGAAAATAAACCCCCAGGGAGGCAGCATTGAAAAGAGATTAGAAAAGGGGCTATCAGGATGATAATCCAATTTAATCAGCTCTCCTTTTTCTAAACTCTCTGCTACCAGTCCTTTTTACCCTGGCTTTTTAAGGATTGGTATGACTACCTGGTGTTAATATTTATTTATTTATATAATGAAGGCACAGTTTTAGTTTTCTTAAGTAAGTAGGTTTTAGTCAGTTCACTGTGGAGTAACTGGTTCTTTGATCTATTTTGAAGGGTGGACTGAAGAAAAACTTCCTGATAATTCTGTTAAGGGCCTCATGTCATGGGCATGATCCTTATACTGTCTTTTCTAGCTGGTACTGTGCTTAAATTGCATTATGCTAAAACACAGACTTTGGAAATACAAATTACTTTTGATGAGAAGTCAGTGGTCATTTGTATTCTCTTGTATATAATATATATATTTTAACAGCTTTTAAGATTTTTCTCTTCATCTTTGGTTTTCAGAAAATTTACGAAGGACATCACAGATGTGGTTTTCTTTGTATTTTTCTTGCTTGGGGTTCGCTGAGCTTCTTGAATCTATAAATTTGGGAAATTTTCAGCTATTATTCCTTCAACTATTTTTTTCTGCCTCATTCTCTCTGTGCTTTCCTTTTAGGACTCTGATTACACATATATTAGAATTTTTTATATTGTTTCTATAGGTCACTAAGTCCCTTTTCTATTCTTTTTCCATTTTTCTCCCCAATCTTTTTTCCTCTTTGTTCTTTATAGTGGATAATTTCTAATCACCTATCTTTATGCTCACTTATTCTGACATCACCTCCAATCTTAAGTCTATCCATTAGATATTTTATTTAGGTTATTTTCTTTTTCTTTCTTTTTAAAAATAAATTTATTTATTTTTATTTTTGGCTGCATTGGGTCTTTGTTGCTGCATGCGAGCTTTCTCTAGTTGCGGCGAGCAGGGGCTACTCTTCGTTGTGGTGCGTAGGCTTCTCATTGCAGTGTCTTCTTTTGTTATGGAGCAGGGCTCTAGGCGTACGTGCTTCAGTAGTTGTGGCACGCGGGCTCAGTAGTTGTGGCTCGTGGGCTCTAGAGCACAGGCTCAGCAGTTGTGGCACACGGGCTTAGTTGCTCCGTGGCATGTGGGATCTTCCTGGACCAGGGCTCGAACCCGTGTCCCCTGCATTGGCAGGCGGATTCTTAACCACTGCGCCACTAGGAAATTCCCTATTTTATTTTTCAAATCCAGAAGTTCCATTTGGTTCAATTTGTATACTTTGATTTCTCTCCTGATAGCTTTTATTTATTACAAGATATTTTCCTTTATGTCCTTGAGCTTAGTTATAATAGCTGTTTTGTCATCTTTCTTTGCTAACTTCAACATCTGGGGAATCTTGAGGTCAGTTTGCATTGATTGCCTGAGTCATGAGTATTTTCCCCCTTGTCTAGTGATTTTGGGTTTTATTCAAAACATTATAAATAATCATTGTAGACACTTTGGATTCTGTTCTGTTCTTCCAAAGAGTCTTGATTATTTGTTTTAACAGGAGGTTAACTGGGCCTGCTTCAAACTCCACACTCAGACTCCCTCGCAGTTGGTAGCAGCTGAAATCTCTGCTTAGTTTTTTTAGCCATGGATGAACTTCTTGGATCTCTCATGCACATGTAGTTTAGGAATCAGCCAAAGATTTGGGCAGAATTTACATGCAGAGTTTGAGGCAACCCGTTTATGACTCTTCTTTTTGAGATTTCCCCTCAGTTTCCAGTTGCTGTTTCCATTTCAAACTCTGGTTCTTCAAACCAGTAAGACTGCAGGATTCTATTGGAGTTTTAGCCACCCTGTCTTGTGTCAACTAAGGACTGCCTTCAGGTAAAAGGACATAAAAATGGGAAATTCACACAGCTATTCCCTTTTTCCAACTATAAACATCTTTGCAGTTCCTGTTTGATTTTGGTCACTCTCTAGTGCCTTTGGGCAACTGATTTTTATATTTTTGTCCAAGAGTGTTGGTCCTATAGGAGCTCTACACCATTACTGGAGCAAAAAAGTTAATTGGCCTGCTTTAGGGACAGTATTTTTGCAAAAAAGTTAATTGGCCTGCTTTAGGGACAGTATTTTTATTTTAGACCTTTATTTTACAGATAACTACTCAGTATTTTGTTAAGCTTAACAGTTTTATTTTTTAATTAAACATTTTATTTATTTTGAGATAACTGTAGATTCACATGCAGTCATAAAAAATAACGGAGATGCCATCTACCCTTTACCCAGTTTCCCCCAATGGTAATATCTTGCAAAACTATAGTACAATGTCACAACCAGGAGATTCGCACTGATACAGTCAAGATACAGAATATTTCTGCCACCACAGAGATTCCTCATGTTGCCTTTTTATACCTGTGCCTACTTCCTTTTTGCCCTCACCTCCTCCTTAACTCCTGGCAACCACTAATCTGTTCTTCATTTCTATAACTTTATTATTTCAAGAATGTTATATAAATGGAATCATACAGTCTATAACCTTTTAGGATTGGCTTTTTTCACCAGCATAATTCTCATAATTAATCCACATTGTCATTAATCTGTAGTTCCTTTTTATTGATGAGTAGTATTCCAAGATATGGATATACCATAGTTTGTATAAACTTTTTCCCACTGAAGGACATCTGAATTTTTTTTCCAGTTTTTTACTATTATGAATAGAGCTCCTGAAAATTCATGAGCAGGTTTTTGTGTGAACATAAGTCTTGATTTCTCTGGAATAAATGCCCAAGAGTGCAATTGCTGGGCCCTATGTAGTTGCATATTTTGTTTCTTTTTTTTGAATTTTATTTTATTTATTTTTTTATACAGCAGGTTCTTTTTTTTTTTTTCCCCACGGCACGCGGGCCTCTCGCTGCTGTGGCCTCTCCCGTTGCAGAGCACAGTCTCCGGACGCGCAGGCTCAGCGGCCACGGCTCATGGGCCCACCTGCTCGGCGGCATGCAGGATCCCCCCAGACCGGGGCACGAACCCGTGTCCCCCGCATCGGCAGGCAGACCCCCAACCACTGTGCCACCAGGGAAGCCCACAGCAGGTTCTTATTAGTTATCCTTTTTATACATATTGGTGTATATATGTCAATCCCAATCTCCCAATTCATCATACCCGCCCCCCCTGCATATTTTGTTTCTTAAGAAACTGTCAAAACTATTTTCCAAAGTGTCTATGTCATTATACATTCCCACTAGGAATATATGATCCAGCTTCTCTCCATCCTCACCAGCATTTGGTGGTATTACCATTGTTTATTTCAACCTTTCTGATAGGTATATAGTGTTAATCTCATTGTGGTTTTAGTTTGCATTTCCCTAATAGCTAATGATACCAAACTATTTTCATGTGCTTATTTATCATATATATATATTTTTTCTATGAAATGACCATGTGTTTTGTACACACACAAATTGGATTGTTTGCTTTTTTGCTGTTGAGTTTTGAGAGTTGTTTGTATACTTTAGATACTAGTCTTTTCCCAGATACACAGTTTGGAAATATTTTCTCCCAAACTGTAGCTTGTCTTAATTTTGTAAACGTTTGGTAGAATCTCCAGTGAAACCATGTGGGCTTGGATGTGTCTTTTGTGGGAGTTTTAAATTACACATTCAATTACATTGAGTTATAAGATCTTCAAATTATCTATTTCATATTGGGCAAGTCATGGTATTTTGAGAAACTGGTCATTTCAACTAAGTTGTCAAATATATGTGTGTAGAGTTGTTGATAGTATTCCCTTATTATGTCTTTCTTGTCTGCAGGGTCTGTAGTGATATCCCCTGCTTTATTTCTGACATTGGAAATTGTTTAACCTCTTTTTATCAGTCTTATTAGAGAATTGTCAAGTTTATTGGTCTTTTCAAAGAACCATCTCTGTCTCATTGATTTTTCCCTATTGCTTTTCTGCTTTCAGTTTCATAATTTTTGCTCTAATTTTTATTATTTCTTTCCTTCTGGTTGCTTTGAGTTTAATTTGTTCTTCTTTCTTGAGGTGGGAGCTTAATAAAATATTGATTTGAGACTTTCCTTCTTTTCTAATGTATGCATTTAGTGTTATATATTTCCCTCTCAACACTTCTTTACCTGTGTCCCTCAAAATTTGATATGTTCTATTTCCATTTTCATTAAGTTCCATCTATTTTCTGATTTTCTTTGAGACTTCCTCTTTAACACATGACTTATTTATAAGTGTGTTGTTTAGTCTCCAAGAATTTGGAGATTTTCCTCTTAGCTTTCTGTTATTTAATTCTAGTTTGACTCCCATAAGGTTACCCAACACACTGTCTGTGATTTATATTCTTTTTAATTTCTTAAGGTTTATTTTATGACCCAGGATATGGTCTGTCTTGGAATACTTCCTCTAGACACTTTATTTTAATTAATTAATTAATTAATTGGGCTGCACTGGGTCTTTGTTGCTGCGTGTGGGCTTTCTCTAGTTGTGGCGAGCAGGGGCTACTCTGTTGTAGTGCGCGGCCTTCTCATTGCGGTGGCTTCTCTTGTTGCGGAGCACAGGCTCTAGGAGTGCGTGCTTCAGTAGTTGTGGCCCGTGGGCTCAGTAGTTGTGGCCCGTGGGCTCAGTAGTTGTGGCCCGTGGGCTCTAGAGCGCAGGCTCAGTAGTTGTGGCACACGGGCTTAGTTGCTCCGTGGCATGTGGGATCTTCCCGGACCAGTGCTTGAACTCCGCGGCATGTGGGATCTTCCCGGACCAGGGCTGCATTGGCAGGCGGACTCTTAACCACTGCACCACTAGGGAAGTCCCTGGACACTTTAAAAGAATGTGTATTATGCCGTTGTTGGATGGAGTGTTATATAAATGTTGATTAGGTCCTGTTGGTTGGTGGTGTTGAGTTCTTCTATATCCTTGCTGATTTTCTGTCTAGTTTTATCACTTATTGAGTGAGGAGTGTTGAAATCTCCAACTATAATATGGGTTTATTTCTCCATCCATTTCTATCATCTTTTGTTTCTCATATTTTGTAGCTCTATTGTTGTGTACCTCCACATTTAGGATTACTGTTCTTGGTGGATTAACCTATTTATCGTTATACAATGTCCTTCTCCATCTTTGTTCATTTTACTTACTTTGAAGTCTCCTTTATCTGATATGAATATAGCCACTCCTACTTTTATTAATGTTTGCATGCTGTATCTTTTTTCATCTGATAATTTATTATAAGTAAGTTTCTTATAGACGGCATAGAGTTAGGCTGTTTTTCAAGAATCTACTCTGCCGATCTGTCTTTTAATTGATTTATTTAAGACATTTACGTTTATTTATTTATTATTTTTGGCTCCTTCAGGTCTTAGTTGTGGCATGCGGGATCTTCGTTGCAGCGTGTGGGCTTCTCTAGTTGTGGCATGTGGGCTTCTCTCTAGTTGTGGCATGCGGGTTTTCTCTCATTGTGGTGCGTGGGCTCTGTAGTTGTGGCATGCGGGCTCCAGAGCGCATGGGCTCTATAGTTTGCAGCACGTGGGCTCTTTAGTTGAGGTGCGTGGGCTCAGTGGTTGTGGTGTGCGCAGCATGTGGGATCTTAGTTCCCCGACCAGGGTTCCAACCTGCGTCCCCTGCATTGGAAGGCGGATTCTTTACCACTGGACCACCAGGGAAGTCCCCTAAGCCATTTACATTTAATGTAATGATATATCAGGGCTTAAATCTGCCATTTTGTTTTTTCTGCTTTCCCATGTTACTTGAACATTTTTTAGAATTCCATTTTGGCTTATTTACAATATTTTATAGTGCGTCTCTTTGTATATCTTTAGTACTGTATGCTCTAGGTATACATTATTATACCTAATTTGTCACAATCTGCTTGTGTTTTCATTTCAACAGTTCAAGTGAAGTATATAGAAACTTTATTTCTTTTTATATCCCTTTACGCTCCCATTTGATAATTGTTTTAAATATTCCCACCATATAAATTTAGACCCATATTAGACATGTTATAATTTTTTCTTCAACCATCAAACATAAATTAGAAAACTAAGGAGGAAAAGAAGTGGTGCTCCCCCTCCCCCCAAAGATTGATATGTCCTTGTCCTAGTACCCAAACACTGTAAATGTTACCTTATTTGGAAAAAGGGTCTTTACAGATGTAATTAAATTAAGTTAAGGATCTTGAGATGAGATCATCCTGGTTTACCCAAGTTGGCCCTAAACCCAATGACAAGTGTCCTTATCAGAGACACAAGAGGAGGAGTCACAGACACAGAGAAGACCATGCAAAGATGGAGGCAGAGACTGGTGTGAGCAACCATAAACCAAGGAATGAGGACAGCAATCAGAAGCTACAAGAGGCAAGGAACAGAATCTCCCCTAGAGCTTCTGGAGGGAGCACAGTCCTGCTGAGACCTTGATTTCAGACTTCTGGTCTCCAAAACTGAGAGAATAACTTTCTGTTGTTTAAGACACAAAGTTTGTGGTAATTTCTTACAGCAGCCACAGGATCCCCATACAACACCACACCCAGCCTTCCAGTCTCTAATCTGAAAAAGAGGAGTCCAAACAGACCCAGCTTGACCAAGCTCTTATCCTAGAGATGGGATTGCCATAACAACTCTGGTTACAAAGTAGACTAGATCTTTCAGACTCTTACTTTGAAAGACAGTAACTAGAAAAACCAGGCTTTACCAATTTCCAATTAGGAATTTATGAAGCCAATGTTATGGATTGAATGTTTGTGGCCCCCATCCCCTGAAATTCGTATGTTGTTAATCCCCAGTGAGATGGTATTTAGAGGTGGAGCCTTTGGGAGGGAATTAGGTTATGGGGCCCTCATGAATGGGATTAGTGCCATTAGAAGAAAAGATATGAGAAGAAGAAGATATGAGAAGAGATATGAGAGAGCTTGCTTCTCTATCTCTGCTCTCCACTGTTAGGATATAAGAAGAGGGCCACCTGCAAATCAGGAAGCAGACTCTTGCCAGACACCAGATCTGTTGACACCTTGATTGTGAACTTCCCAGCCTCCAGAACTATGAGAAATAAATGTTGTTTAAGCCACCCAGTCTATGGTATCTTTGTTAGAACTAAGACAGGCAGTTTGTACAGTTTCTAAATTTTTGAGTTTTGGATACTTCTTCTTGCTTCTCTAAGCAACCCTCTTTTCTTACTGGCCATTTGGTCTCTTTTGCTCCCTCATAACATTGGCTCATAGTAATCTTTGGTCTGCCGTGGACTCAGAGCATCATTTATTTGCCTTCAATCCCACCATTGGCCAGTGTTATCTCTTGGTATTAACTAAGCTAAGAGAAAGAAAATGACTGGCTTAAATTCACCTGTGTATGTGAATGTATGTATCTGGGACCACTAAGGTATTATGGATCAGTGGCCGCTATCTCAGGTGTCTAATCTGTGGTGGCTGGGAGCAGGGGAACATTATCACCTGGTATCAAACATGATGCTTAAGCAGGTGGGGCTGGGTATTCAGATGCTGTCAGGTACAATATAACAGTAGAGTGTGGGCTCTGTCGGGGTTGAAACAGCAGCTCTGCCATTCACCACACGTTCTAGGACCTTGAGCAAGTTGATCCCTCTCAGTTTTTGTATTTTATCTATAAAATAGAGAGAATGAACCAAGCCTGCCTTATAGGATTGGTGTGAGGATTAAATGAGTACATGTCTGGCATATAGTAATTGCTCAGTACATTTTAGCTCTTATCATTGAGCCTGCCAAGCCCATAACTTTCCATTGTGTAGTTTCAAAGACACCCCAGACCAACATGATTCAAATATCACTTTTCTACTCAGAAACTTACATTCCTGTTCCTAACTTTTAAAATAAAGCGCCTAAAATCCTAACTACTGTATCAAGAGACAGTATCATGGAGCAATGTCAAAGGTGCTTCTCAGTCTAAATTCACAACCTCCTGGCACTATCATCTCATCTCTAGTTCTGCTACAGTTCTTTCTTGCCATTCTACAACCTATGGAATAAATGGTACCTTTAACCACCATCAACACTGCTGATATATTATTTAGATATTTATTATTTAACTACTTTTTAAAGTGTATGAAAGTATGTAAGTATATTAAGTATGTAAGTATCTATTAGTTAATGAGGAAATTTAAAAAATAAATTTCTAGGAATTAAAGTAATTATAGGGATGAGATCAGCTAAGCATGAGCCTTGCCCCAAGAAAACCAGATCCCCTATTTTCCTGCCTTATGTTAATATATGTTAGTAAAGCACCGGGTACATGGTGGATATCTATAGACAGAGCAAAGTACACTAATGTGGGATCTGTCTTATACTTTTTTATAACCCTAGTAATTATATAATTTCAACTGGAGGACCAATGTTGCACTTCTACTTCTAACTGCTATTTGATTATTGGAATTATAATCATGGTTTTTGATTTTTCAGATAGCTTTCAAAATATATCTCCAAATTTACAGAGCATTATGAATGTAGTTCATTGGCTTGTTTTTCGAGGACATCAATGAGATTTTTTTTCTTTTAGCGACAGCACTCTAAATCTCCTTTTTAATCCTACCATTTTATGCTCCTCTCCCACTGGTTATATTCTTGTTCTCTCTGACCTCCTAAATATCTCTTACATCCTGTTTTATGCTCACCCCTCCCTCTAATCCCACCAGAACAATACTAATTTAGGCCCTCATCATTCTGTGTCCTAGATAGCTGGAATAGCTTCCCGTTTCCCCAGCATCCAGCCTCCTTGTCCCCTTCATGTGCATTCTTTATCCTTCCAGAGTGATTTTTCTAAAATGCAAATTTTCCTATATTGTTCCTTTGCTCAAAACCCTATTGCTTTCAGGATACAACCTAAACTCCTTAGGCCTTTGCAATTCTAGCCCAACGGGTTCCTGTGATCGCCTTGGTTGCCATTAAATCGTCTGTATTGCACCTGTTGGTGCCTGGTAGTCTGCGCCACTGCCTGGTAGTGATACTCGGCAAGCTCCTTGCTATACTACTACTCACACCACCTCATCATCTCCTCAGTCATTAATGAGGATGTTTGGTGGCACTCGTAGTTGCAGATGCTGGTCTTACTGAGACAGGAAAAGAACCCCCCCTCCCACTGCCCACTTTTACAGTTCTTTCAATAAACGCCAAAGGGAGCAGTCCATTCTGAGTTACAACCCCAGGAGGCACAAGTTTCATCAGCCTGTTTAAAGACCATTTGAGTGGAATCATTGTGTCCTACTCCAAAACATCCCTTTGGGCCCCAAATCCATAGGTCCCGGAGATTCCCAGTCTAGCCTGAGTATCTGTCAGGGTCATTTCCTTTAACACTGGGGGACACTCACCAAGGGATAAGCGTGTTGGTTCTCCCAAGGCTGGATCTCTGTACACCCCGGCCAGACTGACAGTGCTGGGTATTTTCTCCTTGTTTCTTCCTGGTGGCCCATGAAGAGAGGACATGTTTGTGAGTTAGGGGTATTATGTGTCATGATAAGGAAAATTATTTTTATTAAAAAAAATTGCAATCTTTCCCCCCCTCCCCACCACCCGCTGTGCGGCTTGTGGGATCTTAGTTCTCCGAGCAGGGATCGAACCTGTGCCCCCTGCAGGGGAAGCGCCGAGTCCTAACCGATGGGCTGCCAGGAAAGTCCCCCAAAATTGCAATCTTGAAACACTATTGTAGCAAAAAGGAGCTGTGAATTATGATGACTTTTTGGACTATTAATAATTCTATCACATTTTCCACGGTAATTTTTTCTGTCTAGAAATCTGGGAGAGGGTGGGATGGGAACGTGGTTTTGCTCCTCACTCCCCGCGCCTTTAACCTGACCCCATGAGTCCTTGTGGAATCCAGATTTTTGGTGAGCTGTTGTTGCTATTTTTTTATTTTTAAATTGTGGTAAAATGTACATGAAACTTACCATTTTAACAATTTAAAAGTGTACAATTCAGTGGCATTAAGTGCATTCACAGTGTTGTGCAAGCATTAGCACTAGCCATTTCCAGAACTTTTTCATCTTCCCACACAGAAACTCTGCATGCATTAAACGTTAATTCCCTCTTTCCCTTCAGTCCCTGGTAACCTCTATTCTACTTCGTGTTTCTGAATTTTTCTACTCTAGGTACTTCATATAATATTTGTCCTTTTGTGTCTGGCTTATTTCAGTTAACATAATGCTCTTTAGGTTCATCTATATTGTAGTATGTATCAGAATTTCATTCCTTTTAAGGCTAACATTCTATTGTAGGTACATACCACATCTTTTTTCTATCCATTCATCTGGTGATGGACATTTGTATGATTTACACCTCCTGGCTATTGTTAATAACACTGCTACAAACATGCGTGTACAAGTTTCTCTTTGAGTCCCTGCATCAATTCTTTTGGGTATATACCTAGGAGTGGAACTGATGGATCATATCGTAATTCTCTGTTTAACTTTTTAAGGACTGCTGGTGGACTGGTTTTGAACTCTACGGATCAATGTTCAGATTAGGCTCTTCCTTGGGGCCCTGGCCAATATCTTCAATTTTTAACCAATCTATAGTCAATCCTCAAGTCTCCTTTAAGCTAACAGTTAAACTTCCTCTCTCTACAGCAATTCTCTTTCCACAGAGTTGTTTAAGAGGAACAGATCTGAAGAAGAAATCAATGATCTGGAAAATTCACACCTAGGACAGTTTACAATAAGTTGTCTATGTAGCAAAAACTAGAAAATCTTCACACCTTTTTCTTTGGTACACTCCAGTTGTTTCCAGTGTATGTGGGGGGATGATCAAATTAAAAACAACCCCAAAACTCTTGAGCACAAACAAACAAAAACCTTGCTAAGTGCAAATTTTTAAAAAAATTATGGAAGGAGAGCAAGTTAAAGGGGAGTCTGGATCATAAAAATGTAGGCAGAGTTAGGTTGTAGTTATAATTCAGTGTCCATAATGTTGGAACCGACTGATTCAGTAATTAAAACTTGACTTTATCTCATCCAGTGTTTAATGGTGCTCTAACACTAGCAATCAAGTATTTCACAATGGACAATGCTTATCCATGAGAAAACAAATATTTCCTCTCCCTAAAAATGGCCAGGTTTGTATTCATGGTTCCATATTCCATTCTCGCATCGGGTGTCAGATGTCAGCAAACTGACCTACTTAAAATGGTGTTGACGTATGATTAAAAGCAAACATACCAATATGGTTTGGCGGGGTAGGATTTGTGGATCTGACTGAGCCAGGGTGGTCATGGGCTGGGCCCTCCTGCAGAGTGGCTTCTGGCTGCAGAAGGGTAACTTAGACCTTTTGGGTTTCTTGCCTTTGTGCATCCTGAAAGCAGGCGTGGGGTGCGGTGGGGTGGGGCGTGGGAGTGGGGGTGGGGGGAGGGGGGCGTGTAGATCGATAATTAGGGGGTTATTTAAAATAAGTCACCTGACAGACTGCAACCTGCCTGTATCCACAAATACAATGACAACTCTCCCCAGTCCTTTGTTCCTGGGTGTGTGGCTGCTATTGAAGGTCTCTTGTTTACAGAGCAGCTTGGGTTCCAGTTACATTGCCTGAAAGAAGGAAAGGTGTGTGGGACTAGAGCAGCACACCTACTGGGACATTAGCTTTGTTTTGAAATCCATCTAAAAGTGATAACATGTTAGTAATTGTTGCATTCTTTGTCCTAAAACCAAACATCTAGAGGTCAAGGTTGACTTCAGCTCACCTTGTTATTAGTGCTCAGAACCTCAGGGTCAAGTATCATACTTAATAATAAGAAATGGACTTCTTTGTGCAAAGTGAATAAAAGCTATGGGACAGCACACAACCTTCCTGAAAGTTCGTAACAGCCTGAGGAGTTCAAAGCTCTTCAACAGGAGACTGGTATTTTAGAATGTTTTACAGATTTAACGTTCCTCCTACAATCATTCTGGCTAGTAATAAGTAGTTACTGAGTATGTGCTGTATTTATAGCCCTCGTACCAGATCCTGTCTGTGTATGTCAGGTGCGTGCTTATGAAATGTCAGGTATGTACCTATTACCTTTGCTCTGGCCTGCGCCCTCATCTCTGCACACTGAATTTCCATTCTTACTCATTTTGTGTCTTTCGTTCAAAATGAACATATTTACCTGTATATGATTAACATAGTGACATAAAACCTTTATGAGATGGCTAAAATTATAAGACTAACTCGTATTCCAATTTATAGGACCCTATAAAGGGACCGCATATTTAACACTACAATATATATCTTGACTGACATAACAAATGTTTCAAAATTAAAGTTTTTTATCATAAAATGTTTCAGATACAAAAAAATCCCACAGAAGGTGAAAATATAAAAGACACTTATGCATCTACCACTCACATTTAACATTTTGCCATATTTGCTTCATACATTGAAGACCTGACCCTCCCCTCCTTCCTCCATCTTTCCCTCCTCAGAGTTAACCTGTATCCTATTCCAACTGCACATGTCTTTATATACTTTCGCAACTTATGTATGTTTTGTGTTTAAAATTTGCATAAGGGGTATACTTTACAGAAATGTTTGCAATCTGCTTTTCCATTCAACTTTAAGATTTACTTACATTGATGCAAGCAAGCTATGCCATTCCTTTGAACACTTCAAATTCTATTGTATGAATACACCACTGTTCATGTCTCCATTTCCCTTCTGAGGGCCATTTAGGTTGTTGGCAATATTTTACTACGATACACAAATACTACTGTGAATGAACCATCCACTCCTCTGGTCTGGTTAGCTCCACCTTCAAAATAATACATCTTAAAATCTGACCACTTCCCCCCATCCCACGATCACCCTAGTCCAAGCCATCATTTTTTCCTCCAGGGGCTCGTAAGTGTCTCACTCTTGCCCCCCTTTAGTTTATAGTTCACACAGCCCATGGAGTCTGATTGGGTCTTGTCTTCATCAGAATCCTTCCTATCATACCTGATATAAAATCCAAACCTCTTCCTATGGCCAGGGAAGCCCCATGTGATCTGTCCCCTCACCCTCTCTTTCCCTAGCTTTCTGTAGTCCAGTATGGTCCTTTACTGGGCTTCTGTTCACTCTGCCTGATACCAGCACTTCCTTCATCTTCCTATGGCTTCCTCCCTTATTTTTATTCAGGTTCCTGATCAGATAACACCTCCTTTCCTGTTTCTATTTTCTTTTTTGTTTTCTGTTTCTATTTTCTGAATTGGTACCTCTTTCATTTCCTATCCATCTCTCCTCCTTCTTGGAAGTTATCACACCTGAAATTATCTTATTGTTTACTTCCAGTCCTCCACTAGAATGTCAACTTCATGGGCTTTATGTCCCAGTTCTCAGAATAGTGC
The DNA here is from genome assembly GCF_011762595.2 of Tursiops truncatus. NCBI lineage: Eukaryota > Metazoa > Chordata > Mammalia > Artiodactyla > Delphinidae > Tursiops > Tursiops truncatus. The sequence goes on along the minus strand of NC_047040.1, from coordinate 59,234,773 downwards.
CTGGTGTCATGGGTGTTGGCAAGCCTCAGCTGAACGAATAAAGGAGAGAGAGCATCAGTACAAGACTCATAATGTACCTTCTCCAGGACAGTATCTTGGAAACTTTGTTGATGGTGAAGCACAATAAGAAGTACGCGTTTTACACAGCATACACACAGACAGGCACAAGCGCTTCAGGAAACAATACTCACACTACTCTTATTTTTAAAATTCTATTTCAAAAAGAAAGAAGAAAATACGCTAGTTGCAACCCACTAAATTGATTTCACAATTTGCCAATGGGTTCTAACTTGCAGCATGAAAAACTTTGTTTTAGGGTATATATCCGGAAGTGGTTTTGCTAAATATTCCTGAATTGCACTCCCAAGTGAAACATTTACACTAATAACATCATTTCAGGGATTTCCTCATACCCTTACCAACACCTGGTCTTAACAGGCTTTAAATTTTTGGCCAGTCTGAGTGAAACTGTATCTCTGTTTTAATTTGCATTTTCCTGATTACTGAAAAGACTAATAGACCAGTGATCTTAACCTTAAAAAATATGAAAACTATATTCTGGTGCCCCAGCAAGACTAATACTTTTCTTATCAGAAGAAATAGGCAAAGTGAGTTAATCTTCCCCTACTTTATGTAGTTTAACAATTCCAAATTCTCACATGTTTAATTTTAGTGGCACAAGATTGTATTCCCAAGGACACAGTACTAACGACAATTTTAGTTCATTCACCATTCATGCAGTCGTTTATTTACTCAACAAATATTTATTGAGGGCTCGCTACTGCCAGCAATTTCGCCAGACAGACCAACAAACTCTCCTGGCGCCTACCTTCCAGACCCTGAGTTCTTTGTTCCTCGCTCTGTGGCAGAGTGACCATGGATCAGGCGTGTAGTAGAAAGGCTCGAAAACTCCGATCAAGTTCTTAACGATTCTTCCAATCCACGTTATCGTGCATCGATTATTCACAAGTTTTTGTATTCAATATAACCGGAGAGGAACGCAGTGTGTTCACGCATGCTCTCTCCCTGCAAAGGAATATTCCCAAGAGAAGTTTTGAAGGAGAAAGCGAATGCTTCATTTAAAGCACTTGTTTTAAACGTAAGATTATAATTAAGGTCTTTTAAAGCAACACAATTTATTTTACTTTTTCTTCTAAAAGCAACTTTTTCCCCTGTTCTCTACAAAAAAAATTTTTTTAAGCCTCACACTGTATTTCGTCGTAATGTCAGGTTCGTTTCAAAGGGCAATGAAAAATCTCAGGCTCATTCTGACTTAGGTAATTCTAAATTTTGACGAAGAACGTTAACTCCAAACCACATTAATGCAGTCTTTAGCTTCCATTCTTCTATAATTTCTAGACTTTATTATCCCGTAGATGAGTCTTAACTAACAGTAGCCCTTTCTCATTTCAAAACCACAAGTCTTATATAAAACAACTTCCCGTGCTTTCTGGAAAGAAAGATCAGGATTTAACTCATTTTATTGCTTCAGATAATGGTGCGGTTACCAGATAAGAGGTGCTACATCTAGGGGCAGTGCCTGGGCTGATAAACGGTGGAGTTCGTGCTTGGTTCTTTGATTTTTATTTTATATAACGTAAACCGCACACCGCAGGGAAAGTGCTAAATGCTGAGGCCGGCGCAGCTCTCCACGACTCCCATCTCCACTTTCCTCTCCCAGCCCCGGAATTCATGCAAATCAGCCTGCTAACCCCGGGGCAATACGACCCATTTTCGCGCCATTCGCTCGGGACCGTGCAGCTACGTAAAGAGGAGTGGTCCTGGAGCTCCCAAGGCATCACAGTTCCAAGGAGGATTTTAGGGGACTGCACGGCTATCACAGGACTTCAGGGTATCTGGGGGGGACCGCTTTTTTTCCGGGGCCGAGTGGGTCTCTCGCGCGGGTGGACCGTTACCATAGCTGGCAGGACCTGCGCCCCAACGCGGGAAAGCCTGCCGCGCCCCGCCCCTCCGGCCCCGGCTCTGAGCGCCCCGCCCGCCGGCCCGCGCTGCTCGAGCTCCGGCTCCTGCGTGGTGGGACGGAGGCGCGCGCGGCTTCTCAGCTCTCAGCGCTCAGAGCGCCAGCCGCCAGCATGGACGCTCGCCGCGTGCCGGTGAGGCTGGACGGGCGAAGGCGCGGGATGGGCGCGGTGGGTGTTGGGCACGGGCGGACCCCCTCCATCTCCGCGGCGGAGTGCCCTTATCAACTGGTGGCCGTCCTGGGCGGCGCCCGTTGAGCCAAGCCCCTGATGTTGTGCACTTGGGGGTAGTTCGGGGACTAGGGGTTGCCCCCGACGGGCGTGTGCACCCGGCGCGCGGGCGGTCCGGAGATTTGAGAGCTTTGCAGGATGGTTGGCAGCCCCGGGGAGCTCGAGGCCACGTGCGCCCGAGGTGCACGTGCGCTGGGGGCTGGCCGGGGGGGCCCATTGTGTCCGCTGTACGCAGACCTGCCCGCGGGGCGCGGAGGGGAACGCCGCCCTGCAGCCTCCAGGCCCTTTCCCGCGCGCAGCCCCGCGCGTACTGGGGGTCCTTGCGCGCGCTTCCCGCCCGCTTTTGCATCAACCATGCCGGCAGGCGCTTGTAACCACTGAGGGTTTGGAGTTTAAAGGTCTTGCAAATCGGTCTCTTTAGAACTTGGGTTATGCACACTTGAGGGGGCATTTCTAGTCCCAGGCGGGGATTTAGTGCAGCGGAAGGACTTGGTCTGAACGGTTCGCCGACCGTTTGCTCATTTCCCACTCCCTTCCCCACCCCCCAACCATCCTCTCAGCAGCGGGACGTAGCCCTGATGGAACGTTACTTTCTGCTCTAACGGAAACCGGAACGGAGGGTCTGCCCCAGAAGAGGTTAGAGGGTGGGGGTTGGGTGAAAAGGAAGAGAGTGACACGCTTAAAATAAATATGGGTAAGGGGCCCACGTGGGAAGGCTGGGATTCCCTGGAGGTGGGTGGGAGAGGGCGTGTTGGGGGCGTGGTTTCAGAGACAGCTCTCCTGAATGGACCTGGGCATTGGTTTTCGGCATAAGACGTGTAGCTGGACTTGGACTCTGACGTGCCTGGGTTCAAATTTGGGCCATCGTGGGACTTGAATAGTTCCTTTCACCTCTCTGAGCCTCAGTTTCCACCTTTGTTGCAAGGAATTAATGTGAAAGCATACTTAGTGCCTGGCACAAAAAAACACCTATTAAGTGATGTTAGTTATTACCTATCTGCCAAGAAAGTCCATCTCAACCATGATCATTTGCCTTGCTTCTTTCTAGGTCTTTTCCTCCAGGTATACATTTGCCTGATAACTAACTCTTGGCATGTGGTGACTAGTTAAAGCTCAGCAGGAATTTCCCTGCGAGCTTCCAACAGAATGCCTCCCTTGAGGCTGTCTTGGGCGTCTGACTGCTGGCAGGTATACTGATGAGCGAATGGTGATAATTCCTGCAGTAGTGCAAGGAGCTTTGCTGTTTTAGGAGACTGCAGACTCCTTGCAACCCTGTGATCTTGAGCAATCTGTTTCACCTCCTTGGAGCCTTTAATTTGCTCATCTGGAAAATGGGGAGTTTCTGAGATCTCCTTTAATAGGTAGTACCTCTACCTATTATCACATTTGCCTGCCTTTCTAAAAGGACAAAAGACTAAAACTTCCTAAGATGATTGAATGGAGTCTGTTGAGGAGTACTGGGTGGTTGGGTCCCATGATCATGAAAATAATTTTATTTGCAAGAGAAATGCATAATGTTAAGTATAGAAGGAAGGTCAGAATGTTCTGTTCACCCGACACCTCACATCTTGGCATTATTTTTGTGGGACCCCTAGCAGAGCTTGCCTTTTCAAAAGTTTTCAGTGTAAGGAGTCACTTCTGTTACTCCATGGCTATACTTCAGAAGAGAAAAATATAGGAACTACTAATACAGCATTTAAGAAATCTCATTAAATATTAAGAAATGGTAGAAACGGCCATCTTTTTACATGAGATTGATGCCAGTTGCGTGTTCTGATGAGCAGTGCCAGGCTATTCAGTGTTCATGAATGAAGGCTGCATTTTCATATCCACAGGCCATTTGTGTCTTATGAAAGGACTTCTAAAAACTTAAGACTTGTGCAGCAAGGGGACTGCAGAAAGAGCTGAATGTCTGGCCAGCCTAATAGAGCCCTGAAGTGGAATCAGGCATTCTACCTGGGTTTGGAGGACTGTTTGACCTTTAACTTGGCTCCTGTACATTTGTTCACTGGGTCGATATATTTGATTTGTAAGGACTTGTGCTGAAATCACTCTACCCCTCCTGATTGGCACAGGCCTGTTTGAAAGCCTGCCATCTCGAAGTAGAGGTGCTGCCCAGTTTTTACAGTTTGGGAAATTAGCATCACAGTACAGAGCCCAAAGCTTACATAGAAAGATCTCATTAGCTTGATTTTGGCTGAGGGAGAGAAATCACTACCATTTTGTACTTTTGAAGTACAGTTTAATTTTTTTTTAAGGGCAGATTTTAGGAGTTTAGCTTTTTTTTTTTTTTTTTTTTTTTTTTTTTAAGGAGTTTAGCTTTTAATGCCTTGGGAGCTCAGTATAATAATGTTAAGAGTTTGGGGCTCTTAAGGTGGGTAAAGGGGTAGCTCTACAGATATTTGAATAAATTGATAGTTGTCGTTATAATGTTCCTTCACAGGGATCTCTTTTTAGGATATTACCTGGTTTTGAAAAAATTTTTGTAGCAATTGCAAACCCGCCTTTTTCTGTGTAGGGTATAAGAAGTGGACACATCTCCTCTGTGCTGTTTGAACCTACTCAACTCAAAAATGATATCTTTCGTTAGATTCTGCGGTAAGCAACCCATTTAATAGTGTTGCCATTTCTGTTTGCAGCAAAAGGATCGCAGAGCAAAGAAGAACTTCAAGAAATTCAGATATGTGAAGTTGATTTCCATGGAAACCTCGTCATCCTCTGATGACAGTTGTGACAGCTTTGCTTCTGATAATTTTGCAAACACAGTAAGTGCTGCCTGAGAATAAACAGAATGGAGTCTGCCGTGCTCAAAATGCCTCCAATGCTTTGTGCGTGATTAAAACTGCTTGCTTTTTGCTTACATTTCTATACAGCCGTTATGAAAATACAGTATGCACTGTAATTTCATTTCACTTTTTGCTGTGGTTCTAGGTAGTAATTGTTGGAGGTAGATTAGCTACTTATTCTATCCTTTTGAAATGTCGCCTAACCTAACATGCCTGATGATTTGCCATAACAACTCAGAAATCATTTGTAAACCTCTGAACCATTTTTCTTTGTAACAAAAGCTATTCTCTTGTAGTGCACTTGTAAATGTGATTTGCTCTCTGCACGGTTTATGGAAAATTGGTTCTTGAAAAGGAAAAAAAATGCACAACCACATTTATTTATTTATTTTACAGAAACCTAAATTCAGGTCAGATATCAGTGAAGAACTGGCAAATGTTTTTTATGAGGACTCTGATAATGAATCTTTCTGCGGCTTTTCAGAAAGTGAGGTGCAAGATGTGTTAGACCATTGTGGATTTTTACAGAAACCAAGGCCAGATGTCACTAACGAACTGGCCAGTATTTTTCATGCCGACTCTGATGATGAATCGTTTTGCGGTTTCTCAGAGAGTGAGATACAAGATGGAATGGTGAGTTTGAGAATTTCACCAATATCAAGAAATAAGGTACCTTTAGAGGCATGACGTACTTGCCTAAAAAGTTTTTTTTTTTCTTAAGATTTTCGTTTTAGTCATGCCAGAAGATTTTGTTGATCTTTTAAAAAGTTTTAAGAGTATTTTCTTCATGTCTTAAAGCAGTTTTTTGCTAATGTAGTTCTCCTTGTAAAGCTTGACCATTTTTGTAGTCTCTGAAAATCTTGGAAACTGGTAAGATAGAATTGGCCCGCCTGCAGATTTCTGTTGCTACAGAAATCCAGCCTAATCAGAGGAAGCACACGTGTCCTCAAGATGAGCTACATTCACATTTAAGTTCAAGTGCCCAGCCCAGGGCCTGACATAGAGTAGGCCTTCAGTAAATGTCGGTTCCTGTAGTGGATCTATGCCTGCATCCGGAAAGCCTGTGATAACTCCCATGCAGGAGCTTAAGTGCAGGTAATGACAATTAGGGCCCTGCCTGCTGCCACTTTGGCTCCTCTGTTGGCTTTTCCTGTGCATGCTGTCTTACCTTTAGCCTCTGTTGTCCTGCTCAGGACACTGCTGCCGCTGACGCACCTCGGTCCCACTCTCCCCGAGCATGCTGGTTACTTCTGCACACGTTTTTCTGTTAGCAAGACTTTCTCGACAGACTGTTGATTTGCAGTCAGGTGCGTGCTCTCTAGCTCATTGTGCTCTGACACGGGTCCACTGCCTGGGACCGCACTTGAGCGGCACTGACATAAGTGAGGACGCCTGACCAGCGAGTGTTTATCACTGTCTAACTTCACGATAATGTAATATTTCCTCTAAGAGGTGGTGTTGGTCTGAATCAGTATGTATTGGAGTTATTGGCAGGGGCTGATCTGCGAATCTGGATGTCACCCAACATTGTCTATAGCCTGAATCATTTCCGGGCAATGTTTCAATTCTTTGTAGATGCTATTTGTTGCGATTGATAAAATGCCAATTGATTAAAAGGCTTAAGAACTGATAAAAGTTTTGTCATTTTATATCTTTCAACCCATGCACACTAAAAATATAAGAATAGTACAAAAAGCGGTGGGGATTTTGGAATGTTAAAAAATGAGTCTTCCGTTTCTGGGACTTTATGGGTGGTATTTTTTGCCTCTCTCTTTTTTTTGTTTGTTTTCAGCCATCACCACAGTCATTTTCAGAATATTTTTGTCACCCCAAAAAGAAATGCTGTACCCATCAGCAGTCACTTTGCATCCTTTCCCAATATCCTCAGTTCCTGACAACCGTTAATCTATTTTGTCTCATAGATTTGCCTATCCTGGGCATTTCCTAGAAGTGGAACCCTACAATATGTGGTCTTTTGTGACTGGCTTCTTTCACTTAGCATAATGTTTTCAAAGTTCTTCCATGTGTCAGTACTTCATATCTTTTTTTTTTTTTTACTTCATATCTTTTTATTGCTGAATAATATTCCATTGTGTGAATATACCACATTTTATTTATCCACTCATCAGTTGATGGACGTTTCGGCTGTTGGCACCTTTTGTTAGGACTGATGCTGCTCTGAACATGTGCATACAGGTTTTTGTATGGACGTACACTCTTCAGTAGGAGTAGAATTGCTGAGTCATATAGTCTGTATGGTTAACCTTTTGAGGAACCGCCAGACTGTCTTCCAAACTGGCGGCACCATTTTACAGTCCTACCAGAGTGGGTGTGTGGGTTCCAGTTTCTCCACATCCTTGCAGTACTTATTGATTTGGTTCTGCTAGTGGGTGGGAAGTGATGTCTTGTGATTCTGATTTGCATTTCCCCAGTGGCTAATTTTCATACATTTTAAATGGTGGAAACATACTACTTTTGGAATCTGAGATTTTAAGAATTTTAGGCTTCCAAAAAGTGGATAAGAGAGGGAGGTAGTCAGATCTCATAGAGACAGAAAGTAGAATGTGGTTGCCAGGGGTTGAGGGGGAGGCGAGTGGGGAGTAACTGTTTAATGAGTATGGAGTTTCAGTTTGTGAAGATGAAAAAGTTCTGGAGATGGATGGTGGTGATGGTTGCAGAACAATGAATGTATTTAATGTCATTCAACTCTACACTTAAAAATGGTTCCAGTGAAAAATTTTATGTTATGTTATATATTTTGCTAGTTTTTAAAAAAAGTAGTACAGAACATTGAGACATCTTTTAATAAAGTTTAGTATTGCCATAAGCATTGAAATAATATTTATGAGAGCACACGTATTTACTGCTAGGGGAATTCTTTTCAAAATGCATAAAGATTCTATTTTTAAAGAAATGAAAAAGGGAGCTGGGATTTTCACATTAAAAAAATGGCTCGGAACCACTGGCCTAGGGACTGTGAAGGTGGCTTATAACAATGTGTCTCACGTAGGCTCCCCGAGTTAAACTACACTCAGGTTGTTGTATTTATTTGTAATTCTTGATTTTGTTACCCAGAGCTGTCAATTAAACTTGACAATTAAAGTGTTCAGTGCAAATGTATTTGCTGCAAGCTCTTTTTGTTCCAAAGGCATATTTTGTAGTCATACTGTTGCAGACTGTGCAACAATCAGCAAGTCATTAATGCCTCACTTGTTCTGATTGACTAGAGGCTGCAGGCAGACCACGCGGGCTGTCGGACCCGCAGTCAGTGCAGAAGTTCCGGACCTCTCCGGGTGGCCATGAAGTTTCCAACTCGAAATACCAGGGGAGCTGCCAACGAGAGAGCAGTGCCCTCCGAACCCTCAGAGAATTCTGTGACCGATTGCAATTCTGATTCAGAAGATGAAAGTGGCATGAATTTTTTGGAGAAAAGGGCTTTAAATATACAGCAAAACAAAGCAATGGTAGGTATCTGACTTTGAATGTATTAGAACTCACCCTTCCTTCCCAGCTTTTCTCTAAGCCACTTGTTGCTTATATCTTTGTCATAAGAATTATTTTCCATGTAGCTCTGAAATTTTCATAACATATGTTTTAAACTGTGTTTCTTTTCCTAAACTTAACTTTTCTTTTTTTAATCTATTAAAGTCTTGGTAGATGTATAGGGGAAATCAGAAACTCTTTGAAACGTGCTACTGTGATTTCCAGAATTTACTTGTTTTCAGTAGTTATTCTAAACCAATAACTTCTGTTTACTGTCCTCCCTTTTTAGCTTGCAAAACTAATGTCAGAATTAGAAAGCTTTCCTGGCTCCTTCCCTGGAAGTCGTTCCCTGCCAGGCTCCAGTTCAGTAAGTACAAATCCTTGTTTGTATGGTACTGTTTTGGGGAGGTCTGATTTTAAATGGGCAGGTCTGATTTTAAAGTCCAATTTCGTTATTTCATGTGGTCTTGTAGACAGACTTAGAGGTGATAGAGGAAAGCTTCTGACAGATCTCTGGGACCTCTTCCTTGCACCCTGGGCCAGGGGTGCCCCTGTCCCCTGATGCCGAGCTCCTGTGGGGCTCAAACCCCAAGCCCCTCCGTTTTCCTTGGCCACCCACGTGGCACGTGGGGTCCTAGTTCCTGGACCAGAGATCGAACCCGCGCCCCCTGCAGTGGAAGCACGGAGTCTCCACCACTGGACCTCCAGGGAAGTTCCTCAAACCTCTTTTGATTGGTTGTTTCTTTTCCTCCCACCCAAGTAAACCTAAGACCCTCAGGGGTAGGAAATAAAGATCGAAAATGGTTTTTTCTGTATCCCCAGCATTGGCAGATTCCTCCTACATGGTAATGGATGTTTTTAAAATCTGAGAATGAAAAAAAAGAAAGCAAAAACAATTTGTTAACCAAGTCATGGCCTAATGTATGTGATTATATCCTGAGGAAACTAAGCTGGTGCAACTCAGGGGAATCTGGTGTGTCTGGTGTGGTACAAAAGGAAAGATTTCCTTTTCCGCCTCTCCGTGAGCAGGAATAGAACAAGGAAAAGCATACATACATTTCTCTCTTGGGCAGTATAGGAACAGTGAATATGTTTCAGGGCTCAAGAGATGTTGTAGAAAAGGTTTTTTTTTTGGAGAACGAGATTCTTTCTCGCATCTTTATTGAGTAAAGCATAAATAGATCATCCCTCAGTTTGAGAGAAACCAGGTTTGGTGTTAACAAAAGCCAAATTACAATGGCTGTATCATTTCTGGGCTCATTTTCCATGCATTACAGAGAGGCTGAAGGAAATCGGGAAGTGGAGTACTCCTTTTACTTAAAGGACAACCTGGTTCAGGAGAAGGTGCCACTTCTCATTCTGGAATAAACGGGTCCAATCCTCTGTGTTTTGTTCAGCGTCCAAAGACACCCCGAAGGCGCACATTCCCAGGTGTCTCCTGCAGGAGAAACCCTGAGCGGAGAGCTCGTCCTCTCACCAGGTCGAGGTCTCGGGTCCTTGGGTCGCACAGTGCCCCGCCCACGGAGGATGAGGAGGAGGACGAGGAGGAAGAGGATAAGTACATGTTGGTGAGAAAGAGGAAGCCCGTGGCCGGCTACGTGAACGTGAGTTCTCCGCTTTTATGCTTTCTCTTCTGTTTGTCATGTTCTGTGGGCCCAGGGTCATGGACACAGCACGGGAGCACACACCCCCTCAACACCAATGATCCGTATGAAATGTTCTTCTCAAACACTCCAGAACGGTTAAGTCACATCAGCTTTTTTTTTTTTTTTTTTTTTTTTTTTTCGGTACGGGAGCCTCTCACTGTCGTGGCCTCTCCCGTTGCGGAGCACAGGCTCCAGACGCGCAGGCTCAGCGGCCATGGCTCACGGGCCCAGCCGCTCCGCGGCATGTGGGATCTTCCCGGACTGGGGCACGAACCCGCGTCCCCTGCATCGGCAGGCGGACTCTCAACCCCTGCGCCACCAGGGAAGCCCCATATCAGCTTATTTTGATGGTTCTTGCTAGCAGGCAAGAGGATCAAAATTATCTTGGGCTTTTCTTAATCGTAGGAGTCATTTCCATGATGTTGTCCCATGATCCTTAGTAAACTTAGGATTCTCCCCTTCTCCGTAAGCTCTAAGAATGATTTCCAGGTTGAATTCTCTGAGGAAATGACAAAGCGAGTATCTTGAGATTCAGAGCTGGCAAGAGCCAGGAAGGCCACTCTGTTCCATGTTTCTCATTATGCAGGAAGATGACATGCCCCGAAGTCGTCGCCCCGGATCCATGGCCCTTCCCCATATAATCCGCCCAGTGGACGAAATCACGGAGGAAGAATTGGACAACATCTGCAGCAACTCTCGAGAGAAGATCTATAACCGTTCATTGGTCAGAGCCTCTAAATGATGTCTGGAAATGTACACGTCTGTGAGAGAGACATTTTGCTAATGTTCTAACAGTCTTAGCATATGGGATGTGTGCCTGTGTGTTTTTTTCATGTAAGAACAGAGAGTTTTGTAGCATCCTTGGGATTTAGCTTTCTTAGTAAGTTTGCAGTAGTAGTAGTTGCTTAGTAAGTCTTTAGTAGCATAAAATCTTTTCTCTTAATTTAGAAATTGATTCATTCAACCTAAGTATCTGTTAACGTGTGTCTACATAGATAGGTGTTGGGGATATGGTTGTGTGGTAAAGATAAACAGATCTTTTTTTTTTTTTGCGGTACGCAGGCTGCGGCCTCTCCCATTGCGGAGCACAGGCTCAGCGGCCATGGCTCACGGGCCCAGCCCCTCTGCGGCATGTGGGATCCTCCCGGACCAGGGCACGAACCTGTGTCCCCTGCATCGGCAGGCGGACTCTCAACCACTGCGCCGCCACCAGGGAAGCCCAAACAGATCTTTTCTTATTGTAGTTTTGATAACATAAGGTATTGCATCTGCCAGTTGAATGAAATCACCATGCTTGAGATACTTTTCATGTCCTTTTGTATACATGTGTGTATAGATGTGAACTAGGATTCAAAGAGAAAATATGAGACTTTACCCACAAAGAAGGACATTCTTTTTTTTCTCTTTAAATTTTTTTTTGTAGTCAAATTCCTCCTTTTTTTGGCTGTGCGGCTTGCCCTCCGCAGTGAAAGCGTGGAGTCCTAACCACTGGACCGCCAGGGAATTCCCAAAGAAGGACATTCTTTAAGTATTTTGTCTACAGAAAGCAGTGTTTTTGTTTTTGGTTCTTATTTGCTTATTATTTGCAGGGAACGACTTGTCATCAGTGCCGCCAGAAAACTATGGATACCAAGACAAACTGCAGAAACCCAGAGTGCTGGGGCGTTCGAGGCCAGTTCTGCGGGCCCTGCCTTCGAAACCGTTACGGTGAAGAAGTCAGGGATGCTCTGCTAGACCCAGTACGTGCCTCGAAGGGGTGGTCCTGGGGGCTCGAGAGTCTGCCGTGAGCTGATAGGGCCAGAGAGAGATTGAGCCCTTAGTGTCGTGGGACATTCATTTCGGGGAAGACAGATGCATTCAGAGTGTTGGTGGATAGTGGTGAGCCCTTCTGGAGTGCTCCCGACCCGGCCATTCGGGGAAGTCCGTTCCCCACTTAGCCCTGCTAGTGGCTGTGGAACTTTTTCCGTGGGATTTCCTAAGGGAACGTGATGCATGACTAACTGATGTTAACCATGTTACGAGGTTTTTAATAATTAAAAAGATCTGAATGCAATTGATCAGGCCCATCTTAAAGGTTAAACAGGAGTAAATAAGTAAGCGGCGGCGTGAGGTTTAACTTAATGGTGCCTTTTCATGCTTATTCAGAGCTGGCACTGCCCACCGTGTCGCGGGATCTGCAACTGCAGCTTCTGTCGGCAGAGAGACGGGCGGTGTGCAACTGGGGTGCTCGTGTACTTAGCCAAGTACCACGGCTTCGGGAACGTGCATGCTTACTTGAAAAGGTAGGGCTGATTTTTCCCTCTTCCACACCCAAATCTGACATTCATTTTTGTATCTTAATAAAACGGTCGAAGTCAGAAGAGTGGTCTTATGGAGGGCAGGAGGGTGCAGGTATTAACTAGAAAGGGGCACATGGGGAGTCGGGGAGGGTTGGAAACATTTTATATCTTCATCTGGGTGGTGGTGACCCTCGTGGGCATGCGTGTGTAAAATTCAAGCTGTACACTTAAGATGTGTTATAACTTGATAGAAACGTTTAAAAGAGTGAATTAGGCTCTCAGAAGATTATTATTTTTTTAACTTTTTAAAAATTGAAGTATAGTTGATTTACAATGTTGTGTTTCAGGTATACAGCAAAGTAATTCAGTTATACATATATATATATATTTTTCATATTCTTTTCCATTATGGTTTCTTACAAGATACTGAGTTTAGTTCCCTGTGCTATACAGTAGGACCTTGTTGGTTATCTATTGTATATATAGTAGTTTGTATCTGTTAATCCCAGACTTCTGATTTTATCATCCCCTCAACTCCCTTCCCCTTTGGTAACCATAAGTTTGTTTTCTATGTCTGTCAGTCTGTTTTTGTTTTGTAAATAAGTTTTCATTTGTATCATATTTTAGATTCTGCATATAAGTGATATCATATGGTATTTGTCTTTCTCTCTCTTATTTCACTTAGTATGATAATCTCCAGGTCCATCCCTGTTGGTGCAAATGGCATTATTTCATTCTTTTTAATGGCTGAGTGATATTCCATTGTATATATGTACCGCATCTTCTTTATCCATTCCTCTGTCGATGGACACTTAAGTTGCTTCTATGTCTTGGCTGTTGTAAATAGTGCTGCTATCAACATTGGGGTGCGTGTGTCTCTTGGAATTAGTTTTCAGAAGAGAATTGTTAGGCCGAAAACCATATCCTGACATGTTCCCTCTTCTCTTTCAGTCTAAAACAGGAGTTTGAAATGCAAGCATAATAATTGGAAGATCCACTACCTGCCTTCCACTTCACAAATCTTCCTTGTTTTAAAGTTTTCAATTTTGTCATGTGATTGAAACCCGAGTTTAAGAATTCTGATGATCAGTCTGTCTTATAGGCAAATCAGGTTAACCTCATTAGACATGCACGCGTGTCTGGGCATCACGGGGGTGTAGTGCCAGCTGTACCCTGCCCTCCTGCAGTTTCTCCTTTGCATTTCCCTCCACCCCTCATCCCGTGCCATCCCCCTCTTATCTCCAGTGGTTCTCTTCCACCATTTAGTTTCAGAACCCTTTTTAAATGACAATTTTATGAAAGCATGTTTGATTTAATTGGTGTTGAAATAGCCCTGGAATCCACCCATAAAACCAAGCACTTAGAAACGCAGTACTAGTGTTAACTAACTACATCTCTTGATTTCCAGAGACTAGCCCTCTAACTTGCTTACGTGAAAACACTGGGTCTGATTTAGTGTTCGCTGACATTTTTAACAGAATCAAGGCACAAAAGTCTTAAAACCATGTGGAAAAATTAGGTGATTGTTGGCAAGTGGAATATATGACTGTGGAGGCCTCTCAGGAGAATATTCCATGTATTGTGCTTATTATTCAAGTTGTCACAGTTGAGGCTTAGTTGCTGCTGATTTCTTCCACCAAGTGCATCTGGCCCACACGGTCACGACCCAAAGGTTCTCGGGCAGTGCTATACTTGAAATCATTGTAGAAAAGCCATCCTGGGGAATTGGGACGGGGAGCCTTCAGGAGTAGGCCGATTTGAATTCATGGAATAAAACTTCAGGATGAGTGTAGTTTGCCAAGTTGTTTTCAGTTCATAACGTAAGGTATTTCAAATAAATTCTTGCTTATGTTGCGTGGAAAATTGATACTTATACTCAGCTACAATTCTTTGCAGTTTTTACTTTCTTGAAGAAATTATAAACCAGGCACAGGGTTCGCATTCAGGTTTGAAGCACTTTTATAACACTGAGAAGTGCCTTTTTGGAGAAGGGTGACTTTCAACAGTTTGCTAACTTGACATCTCTGCCAGTTTAGTTTCTGGGCAGAGTCCGTGTGTCGTCTCTCCCTCTGCCTGTTTCGGCATGAATCAGATCGTTTGCTAGAGGTAGAATCTAAGTGTGTGTGTGTTCATTTTGCTTTGCGTCTGCAGCCCGTAGCTGTGCCTGTGCAGTGTTTGGTGCATAATTGGACCTTGAATCAATAAATGTAAATAGAGCATTTGATCTGTTATGCTTTTATACAAAGTTTTTTATTTTAATAATAAAACATTTTGTTCTAGCTTGTCTGCTTTTTTAAAAATCTTTGATGCTCAATCTTACCGCACTGAGTCCTAATTTTTTCCTCCTATTTAAACAAAAGACCATGTCTGCCTTTTCGAGAGCCCCCTCCCCCTTCCCCCCCACCTGCACACACACACTTTGGCTTAAGTTTCTGACAGTCAAGGGCCAGCTCTTTTGAACAGGGCCTGGCTTGGTGATAATGCCTGATAGCTGTGAATCAGAATCAGCTAAGACGGCTACATCACCAGATAGAAAATACGGGCCCCTGAAGTTTCACAATGTTGTTTTCTTTTCTTTGACCATTTGCCAACCCAAGAACCAACAGTGATTTCACAATACCTGGCTTGCTTTTATCAACCCTTCGGATATTTATTGCAGGTACGCTGTGCCTTGAGACCTATTCCAGAACTGAGAGAATCAAAAGACAAAAAAAGCATGGTTCAAAAGTTCTCGTACCCGATTCTTTAGACCAGGGTTGGAAAGCTACGTCCTGGGGACCAGATTCTGCTGCAGCCTGTATTCATACGACACATGAACTAAGTATGGTCTTCTACATTTTTAGAGGGTTTTTAAAAAAAGAAAGCATGTGACATAGTGGCCCACAAAGCCTGAAATTCTTTATGGTAAGTTTGCTGAGTCTTGCTCTAGACTTATCTGAGAAACCACGTTTACACCACATACATCTGGGGAGAAGACCAAAATAAATGAAGTTACACAACTGTAACTGTATTCTATACAAGCCCAAAAGAAATTGACATTTCTTTTCATAAACTCTTAGTATCTTAAGAAGCCCAATTATAACCCAGCCCTTTTAGGGATGCAATTGGGAGGCTTCTATTTTTGGAGTTAATCAAAATTGGTCGTCGTTTGGAACGTTTTTGGTGTTACCATGTTTTAAAATTATGAAGTGGCACTTATGTGGTTTTCATTAAAAATATTGCTAGCAACAGTAGATGCTGAAGCCTTATACCCTGAAAGGATTTACAATCTAGTGGAAGAAGTAAGACAAAAATCTAAAAGTAACGTGCTGTAGGAACGAAGAGAGGAAAAGCAATTGGCGTTTTCTCACTAGCAGGTGTTTTACAGCGTTGATGGGCAGGTCTGCTGCTCTGTCTCAGCCTTGTCTGTGGGAACCTCTACTTTCTCCCATGCACCCCACTGTAAAGCTCCACACACGGTCCTTAGAGTTGCGAGAACTCCAGTTTGGACAATTAGATGAAAAAGTAGTATGAGGGTATTCATGCTTCAGGAATTGCCTTTGTATTTCTCCTTCCTGGGTTCCCAGAGGTAGAGATGGTATCCAGCTTTATCTTCACCTACTAAGAGGTTGAGGAAGGAAATAGCAACTATAATAGACTTTAGTAGTTTCATAGGAGGGGCAAAGGCAGTAGTTAGAAGGTGGTGCAGGACAGGGTTATTTGTGTTTTATCTTGCTTTCAGAAAAGAAGTGAGAGGGAGCTCCTGATGGCTCAAGGTGGGGTAGACAGTTGAGTTATTTGCATGCCAGGGGATGGATTACGGGCTCAGGGATTTAGAGCATGGCTGTAGAGGATTAGGTTCTGACAAGAAAGTGGTAGCAAGTCCTGAGGGGAATGAAAGGTGAGCATATGTGACTTTTGTGTTAATGTTAACTGCACATTTGTGGGGTAGTAGCTCAAGGGTGAACTAAATCCAGAGAAGTTGAGAAAAGTGCGCAGTGCCACGTAGCTAAAGTGGCTGAGCTTGACTAGAGTATTCCGGGGAGAAGCCTTTTTTTTTGGTAACTAAGCAGAACTCGGGCAGCCTTAGGAGTCAGAAGCAGAGGAAAGGGCTGTGGATCAGGTTGTGGCAGTGAGAACAAGGGCGTCTTGGGTGCTGGGGCAGTCCTGGCCGAGGTGGCTTATGTGGAAACCCTGTTGGTGGGGAGACAGGAGGGCTGGGAGGGGCTGAGGGCTTCTGTGGTCAGGAGGGGTTGGGGGTAGGATTCCGTAGGCCCCTCTCATCCCTGGGGGATATGTTCCAAGACCCCCAGTGGATGCCCAAAACCACAGATAGTACCAAACCCTATATATACTATACTTTTTCCTATACATACATACCTATGATAAAGTTTAATTTATAAATTAGGCATAGTTAGAGATGAACAACAACACCTAATACAATAGAACAAAGGTGTAATAAGGTGAATGTGCACACTCGCTCTTTTATAATGTACTGCACTCGCCCTTCTGATGGCCATGTGAGAGGATGAAATGCCCTGCGTGATGAGATGAAGTGAGGTGAATGGCAGTGGGCATTGAGACGGAGCATTAAGCTACTGTTGATCATCTCCTTCCCGTGACCCTGGATGTCAGGAGCAGACGATATGGATGGCTGGGGATCTCCCAGTGGGACGGAGCAGGGCAGCACGAGACTTCATTGTGCTACTCTGAATGGCACACAATTTAAAGCTTCTGAATTGTTTGTTTCTGGAATTTTCCATTTAGTGTTTTTGGACCAAGGTTGACCTTGGGTAACTGAATCCGAGGAAAGCAAGACTGCGGATAAACAGGGTCTGCTTACTGTGGTAGGTATTGGCTCATCCAGCATAGATGTTAGAAACTCGTGAGGCTCTTAACTGCAGGGCATTAAAGTCCTGTGGTTAGAAGACTCCTTAGTTAACTACAAGGTTGAGGAAGGAGAAGAGGGTGAGAACTTCCAAAGGAGGCATTGCTATGAGATAGTGGAGGATGGACTAAACTTGGAATGGCGGGAGGGAGCTGGGGATCTTTGCTTTCGAATGTATAAGGTATGGGCTCAGCTGTAGAGAAATTAGTGTGCTCCAGGTAGAGACCTTTATTCATAATAGCCAGGTGATGAAAGACTTGTTTGAGGCAAAAAGCCAGAAACAAAGGAGACATCACTTAAGGTTAAAAGTCACTAACTTTTTTTTTTTTTTTTTTTTTTTTTTTGCGGTACGCGGGCCTCTCACTGTTGTGGCCTCTCCCGTTGCGGAGCCGGACGCGCAGGCTCAGCAGCCATGGCTCACGGGCACAGCCGCTCCGCAGCATGTGGGATCTTCCCGGACCGGGGCACGAACCCGTGTCCCCTGCATCGGCAGGCAGACTCTCAACCACTGCGCCACCAGGGAAGCCCTTTTTTTTTTTTTTTTTGACCTTCCGTGCATTTTGTTTTATATGGTAGCATTTGTATTCTATAGCATTAAGAATGTCAAAACATTTAAAATGGCCATATAATAGTATTTGTTTATATGAATGGTCCATATTTTACTTAAACAATTCCCAAAATTGGGGTATCTTGGTGGTTAACAATCTTTTGATATTGCGAGTAATGCTATTGTTAGTATCGTTATGCCCAAATCTTTGGTTAAAATAGATTTCTAGAAAGTGTGGTAACTCTTAGTTGCAAGGATGAAGAAAGGTAGGAGGCTGAGAATTTTGGAGACTGTGGGGCTGGTCTGTAGCCCTAGACTGTAGCACAGAGTTCTAGGTGAACTTGGGTATAGCCCAAGGGTGGGGAGAGAGGAGGAAAGCTACTTGGCTAGACACCAAAATGGGAGGCATGGCTCATTGTAGGTCAACTCAACCTGTAGGATTGCAAATGTGCGTAGCCTGCCAAATAGGCAACTTTTTTTTTTTTTAACGTAATCCTGTGCCTTGAAGGTTTGTTGGGAGTGTTTATTGTCAGATGAAAGTACCTGCTGATAACACATGATTGCAGCAATGCTCAATCCAACATTATATTGATAAATATTTGCCACAGGAGGGACTCTAGAGTTAGTTGAGCCACCTCCTGGGTACAAGACACAGTGTTCAGTACAGTATGTACGTTAGCTTTTCATAGCAGGTATTTTATTTTTATTTTAACTTTTTTTTTTTTGCGGTACGCGGGCCTCTCACCGTTGTGGCCTCTCTCGCTGAGGAGCACAGGCTCCGGACACGCAGGCTCAGCGGCCATGGCTCACGGGCCCAGCTGCTCCGCGGCAATGTGGGATCTTCCTGGACCGGGGCACGAACCCGTGTGCCCTGCATCGGCAGGCGGACTCTCAATCACTGCACCACCAGGGAAGCCCCATAGCAGGTATTTTAGAGATGAGGAGACTCAGCGAGGTTAAGTAACTTATGAAAACTCAAGAGCCCATGCCTGCTTTTCTAGCCAGAGAAGAGAGATATTAGAACCAAACACTGTTCTGAGGACTTCTGATAGACCAGGCTACATACTCGATAGGGCTACATATCTTGATCATAACATATAATACCAGCCACCCATAGTTACGTGTTTATTTCACTTTCTCCCCTCATTAAGGCTGTGAAGTCATTGAGAGCAAGACCATCTTTGATCCGAATACCCTTATCATGTACTAGGTACTCAACAAATGTTTACTAAGGGAGTGCCTTGGTCTAGTGGTTAGGATTCCAGGCTTTCACTGCCATGGCCCAGGTTCAATCCCTGGTCAGGGAACTGAGATTCCGTAAGCCACGTGGCAAAAAAAAAAAAAAAGAGAAAAAAATTCACTAAACATTTATCAAAAGATAAGTTGAGGGTTCTGGGCAGGAAAGTTCCTGAGATGTGGGTGGAGAGAACTAAAGTCATGGTGGAGGAGAAATAATGGATAGATCCCAACATTGAAGAGTTGGTTAATCCCAGCATTAACCCCTATGAGGTGTAACCTTTCTTTGTGATATAATGCTTAGCTTTCTATGAAGCTGCAATGGTCAATTCATTAAGAATCATGTATTTCTAGTAATGTATTTTTTATGGGAAAAATACATTTTACTTCATTATACTAACTTTAAAGAATATCTATTCTACTGAGTAAAGAATTTGTATTATTGAGCTATAAATGAACTACAAAAAGGTAATTTTAGATACAGTAGCTCGAAGTGTTCTCCATTTGTTGGGGGAAAACTTTTGGTGGCAAAAATTGTGTGCATAGAATTTAAACTTTTTTTAAAGAGAAGAGACCCTCCCCCACTGTGTGTGCCCATCACTAACTTCAGCAGTGATCAAAGCGTGGTCCATCCTCTTTCATCTATACTCTTTTACTATCCCCAGTCCACTGAATTATTTTGAAGAAAAGCCCAGACATTATATTCATACACACTTCAGTACTTCTAAAAGATAATGACTCTTTTTTTAGAACCATAATAAAATATCATTAGTATACCTACATAAAGTTAGCAAGAGTTCCTTAATGTCAAATATCCAATCAGTGTTCAAATTTTCACTATCCCACCCCTCACCTTCCATTTATACAATTGGTTTATTTGAATTCAGGACTCGACTCTTATTCATTTATATATTTAATGTCTCTTTTAATTATTAGGGTCCCCTCCCTTTATTCCCCTTGCTGTTTATTTGTTGAAAAAAGTCATCTTTCCTAAAGAGTTTCCCACACTTTACTAATTGCAACCCCATGGTGTCATTTAATATGTTCCTCTGTCTTTTCTGTTATCTAGAAGCTTGATCTGATTCAGATGCAACAGCAGTACTTTATATTGTGTACTGACATCAGCAGACTCTTACTATCCTGTGCTCTCCCTTTCTGTACTGTTAGTGGCCACTGATAAACATTTTCTGTAAATTCTCTCTTTCTTCATTAGTCAACTGGAAACTTCCCCTCAAGTATCTAATTACACAAGGTAGAGTTTTTATTACATAAAAGGTGTATTAAGGACTTGATTATTTTTGTTAACCAGTCTTCAGAATCAAGAATTAGTTCTCTAGTATCTTCTAATGGTGCCAACCAAGGGTTTTTGTTTATGTTTAAGTATCACATGAACTCTTGGATTTTTCAAATATTTGATGTGATTCAGTCCATAGCAGGTATTATTCTTATTGATGCCCAATTTTGGCCCATTGGGAGTTTTGTCATAGGCTCCTGCATCCTTCTGATATGACCCCGGTGGTCTTTGATAGTTTCCTTTGTTTTCTGGTAAGACAAAATGTTCCAGGCTTATCTTACACATTTTCTGCCCCAAACCTAGAATCAACCATTCCTTCAAAGTATTTTGTTTTCAAAACACATTTCTTTCATATCTATCTATGTATTACATATACACACAACTTATGTAAATGTGCTCCTATATAAGCAATTATATATAAATATATTAGTAACATCACTATATATAAACATATATATGGCTTATGTATTATTATTTCAGAATAATAGTACCAATATTTTACTTATATATTAACATTATTACTGAAAAACAGTTGAAGGTAATTTTCTGTTTTCGTCCTTGGTGTCAGTCCTTTGGTACATATTACTGTTTTTTTTGCGGTTCACGGGCCTCTCCCTGCTGTGGCCTCTCCCGTTGCGGAGCACAGGCTCCGGACGCACAGGCTCAGCGGCCATGGCTCACGGGCCCAGCCGCTCTGCGGCATGTGGGATCTTCCCGGACCGGGGCACGAACCCGTGTCCCCTGCATCGGCAGGCGGACTCTCAACCACTGCGCCACCAGGGAAGCCCGTATATTACTGTTTTTAAAGTCTTTTTAAACTCTTTTTTTTTAAATGAATTTATTTTTGGCTGCATTGGGTGTTCGTTGCTGCGGTGCTGGCTTTCTCTAGTTGTGGTGAGCGGGGGCTACTCTTGGTTGTGGTGTGCGGGCTTCTCCTTGCAGTGGCTTCTCTTGTTGCAGAGCACGGGCTGTAGGCGCGCAGGCTCAGTAGTTGTGGCACATGGGCTTAGTTGCTCCGCAGCATGTGGGATCTTCCCGGACCAGGGCTCGAACCCGTGTGCCCTGCACTGTCAGGCGGATTCTTAACCACTGTGCCACCAGGGAAGCCCTTAAACTCTTAGGGCTCGAACCCGTGTGCCCTGCATTGTCAGGCGGATTCTTAACCACTGTGCCACCAGGGAAGCCCGTAAACTCTTAATATGGTTAAGCCACCAACTTGATACATTGTTAGGTTTACTTGTGTTACTTTGCTTTTGCTTTTAAAGACTGCTCTTCAAAAAATTAGGATTTAATTTTGTCTTGTAATGATGTAAAACAGTTACATGTTTCCAAAGTCAAGGTCAGAAAATAAGGTGTTTTTAGTGAAGTCTAAATTTTATTCCTATCCTTCCACCCTGATCCTTCTCTCCCTCTCTAGGTTAACATCTTAAAATTTTTTATGACTTATACTCTGATTTTCAGAACTATAAGCAAATACGTATATATATATGTACCCTCCTTTTGCCTTCTCAGATAAATGATAGTATCCTACTCACTACATACTTTTCTTTATCTTGCCTTTTTTACTTAATTACATATGGGAGAGAGTCATGATTAATTTTATTATACAAAGAATTCTGAACTATACTCACGTGTATGAACATGGAACTAAACCTTGAGGTTTCAGAGAAAAAGATATTGTAGAGAGTGGTTTTCTCCCCTACTCAAACACTGAAGGAGAGACTCTTCTGTGAGCTCGTGCTAAGATAGTCAAATTCTCTCTTCTCACATGCTTAGTAGGCAAGCCATATCAGTAGGAACCGGTATTTCAGCTTAATTTTAATTTTTTAAATTTTTAATTTTTTAAATTTTAATTTGATTACACACTTTTTAATAGACTGGTCCTCAAGTTTGTCTTCTAAATTGTATAGCTGTAAATGTTTCTCACTTGTTGAAGACCCTCCAGTATGTCTTTTAGAAAAGTAATAATGACCACTGGAGCTTGCCTGAATTTCCAAGACATGACCATTTTGAGTAACCTAGTGCTTGAGGAGAAAAATATGAAAATAAAATTCCTTCATGCAAATGCTCCCTGCAACTCTCATTGCCAGTCAGATTTCTGTAAATCATGATAAACAGATGCCACCAAACTAAATGACTAAGTAAAATTATGAAGACAGATTCTATTTATCTTACTTTTCCGTGTTGGGGAGGGAGAAAAGGATGATTAGGGCAGACACCAAGAACTCTATTAATTGATTTCAGCAAAGTGAGATGTGGAATTCTTAAGCACTGGAGAGAGCTGGCCCTGGTAGAGAGCTGGCCCTTGTAAGAGAGAGGTTTGAGTGCAACTTGGTTTGCTTTACCAGAAAACTGGGTTTTGGAAACAACCTAATATCAAGCTCATTGGGTTTTTGCCTCGTGTTTAGCTTTTTGTCACTTTTATTCTTAACTTTAAAAAAAGATTGAAGTAAAATTCACGTAACGTAAAATTTACCATTTTAACTATTTTAAAGTGTACAATTCTGTGGCTTCCAGTACATTCACAATGTTGTGCAACCATTGCCACTATGTAACTGCAGAACATTTTCATCACTCCCCCAAAGAAACCAGTCACTCCCCTTTTTCCCTCTCCTCAGTCCATAAGAACCCATCTGCCTTTCTGTCTCATGGATATGCCTATCTTGGACGTTTGGGAACATACAATATGTGGCTTTTTGTGTCTGATTTCTTTCACTTAGCATTTCTTTCACTTAGCATGTTCAACCTTATAGTAGTTCTCAGGACTTTATTCCTTTTTGTGACCTAATTATATTCCATTTTATAGATATACCACAATTTTTCCATCAGTTGATGGATATTTTGTTTGTGTTCACTTTTGGCTGTTGTGAATAGTACTTCTATGAACATTCATTTGCAAGGTTTTGTTTAAACACCTGATTTCAATTCTCTTGGGTATATACCTAGGAGTGGAATTGCTAGGACATAGAGTTTGAGTAACTGCCAGACTGTCTTTTTACTTGCTTGATTATACTCTACTATGCACAAAAGTTTTCATTTTCATAGGGTCCAATTTATTGATTTTTTGCTTTAGGTGCTTGTGCTTTTGATGTTATATCTAAGAATCCACTGCCACATCCAGAATCATGAAGATCTATGCCTGTGTTTTTCTTCTAAGAGTTTTATGTTTTTTAACTCTTACATTTAGGTCTATGGTCCATTCTGAGTTACTTTTTGTATATGGTGTGTGGTAAGTGTCCAATTTCATTCTGTTGCATGTGGATATCCAATTGTCCAAGCACAATTTGTTGAAAAGACTTTTTTTTCCCTGTTCAATGATCTTGGCACCCTTGTTGAAAATCAGTTAACCGGAGATGTATGGGTTTATTTTTGGACTCTTAATTTCTATTTCATTGATCTTTATGTCTATCCTTATGCCAAGACTGCACTGTTTTGATTACTGCAATTTTGTAGTAAGCTATAAAATTGGGACATGTGATCTCTCCAACTTTCTTCTTTTTCAAGATTGTTTCAATTATTTGGGGTCCTTTGCAATTCCATATGAGTTTTAGGATCAGTTTATCCATTTCTGCAAAATTAGAAGTTGGGATTTTGATAAGAATTGCATTGAATCTGTGATTTGTGGAGTACTGCCATGTTAACAAAATTAAGTCTTCTAATCCATGAACATAAGATGTCTTTCCATTTATTTAGGTATTTTTAAATTTCCTTCAACCATGTTTTATAGTTTCTAGTGTACAAGTCTCGCATCTCCCTGGTTAAATTTATTCCCAAATATTTTATTCTTTTTGATGCTATTATAATTGAAATTATTTTCTTATTTTATTTTATTTTATTTTTTGCGGTACGTGGGCCTCTCACTGTTGTGGCCTCTCCTGCTGTGAAGCTCAGGCTCCAGACAGCACAGGCCCACTGGCCATGGCCCACGGGCCCAGCCGCTCTGCGGCATGCGGGATCCTCCTGGACCAGGACACGAACCCGTGTCCCCCGCATTGGCAGGCAGACTCCCAACCACTGCGCCACCAGGGAAGCCCTATTTTCTTAATTTTATTTTCAGATTGTTTATTGCTTATATATAGAACTACAACTCATTTTTGTATATTGAAGTTACTATTATTATTATTTTGTGTGTGTGTGTGTGGTACGTGGGCCTCTCACTGTTGTGGCCTCTCCCATTGCAGAGCACAGGCTCTGGACACGCACGCTCGGAGGCCATGGCTCACGGGCCCAGCCGCTCCGCGGCATGTGGGATCCTCCCGGACCGGGGCACGAACTCGTGTCTCCTGCATTGGCAGGCGGACTCTCAACCACTGCGCCACCAGGGAAGCCCTGAAGTTACTATTATTTTTAAGGAAACTGGTTTCTCACCAGTGCATCCTTGATAACTTGTGCTAATTCTTTGGGTTTAACAGTTACTCTCAGACCTTCATGCTGAAAGATATTAATACCTCCTTAGTTTCATCCATCTTGATATAGGGATTTCAACACTGTCTTGTTAGCAAGAAGTTTCTGCTCTTTAATTAACCATGGATAATACTACATTTTAAAATGCTGACTGATATGTTGGGGAGGAGGAAAAAAGAGAGATATGGGGCTTCTCTGGTGGCGCAGTGGTTGGGGGTCCGCCTGCCGATGTAGGGGACGCGGGTTCATGTCCCGGTCTGGGAAGATCCCACATGCCGCGGAGCGGCTGGGCCCGTGAGCCATGGCCGCTGAGCCTGTGGGTCTGGAGCCTGTGCTCCGCAATGGGAGAGGCCACAACAGTGAGAGGCCTGTGTACCACAAAAAAAGAGAGATATGGGCAATAAGCTTACAGTCATCATATTTTAAAAATTTATTCTTATTTATATTTTTAAATCACTTATTATATAAAATTAGAATGTCATAATTTAAATCACCCATAATCCTGCTACTCACAGGTAACCACAGTTAAGAATTAGATTACTCATGGGTGCTGAACATAAGTATTGTTAATATTGCTAAGATCATACTCTTCCTATAATTTTTGTTCTATTTTTAAAATATCTAAATTCTGTAATAATGACTCACTGTTAGAAAACATCAATTTAAATACACTATAAAAATAAAAAGTAATAGTAATTTCTTTACATTTATTTCGGATAGCCACTTTTGGCATGTCTTTCATGGGCCTTTTTTTTTTTAAAAAAAATAAGTGTAACACATGCATTTGGTTAAAACAATCAAATAGTTCTGAAGGATTCATAATGGAAAGCAGTGGTGCCTTTCTCCACTTCTCCAGAATCCCAGTGCTGCTCTCTGGGGGGAAATCATTTTTAACTCCAGTTTTTGTAACTTTTGAGAAATGACCTCCATATCTCAGTATTTTTCCTGATATTTTTTGATTTAGCAACTTTAGACACTAATATATTGGATCTCCTGACCTTCCTTCCCTACATCCTTATCATCCCTCAAGGCCTGACCAGAATAAGCACATTGGCCCAGATATTAGGAGAGACTAGAATTTCCTAAGCACTTACTATGTGCCAGGCTCTGCTCTAAAGTTGCCATTTTAATCCTTACAACAACTGAATGAGTTAGTTTACATCATTCTAGTTTAATGGTAAGGAAACAGAGGTTCAAAGAGGTAGAAACTTGTCCAAGTGTGGCAGATCGCATTTTCCAAAACATGGCCACAACAGTATTTCTGGTCCCACCTGCTTTTCCAGAACACTGCCATTTATTTCCCCACTGCCTTGGAGTCTATTTCCTCACCCCTTAAGCCTGGGCAAGCCTTTGTGGCTGACTTGATTAGTAGAATGCTGTGGATATATTGCTGCTGCATGACTTGCCTGGGTTTAGAAAGGTGGAACGCTTCTTAATGTCTCTCTCCCTGTGGATTCTCACCCAACCACCATGTTGTAAGGAAGCCCAGGCTCCATGAAGCCACATGTAAGTTATCTGGCTTATAGTGTAAACTTAGGGTCCCGCCGGCACAACAGCTGGCATCAATCACCAGATGTGTGAGAAAACAAGTCCTCAGCTGATGAGTCACTCTCATCCTTCCAGTCTTCCAGCTGAGGCCCCAGACATTGTAGAACAGAGACAAATTGCCCCCTTTATGCCCTGTCCACATTCCTGACCCACAGAATTGGTGAATGTGACAATGAGTAGTTTTATGCCACTAAGCTTTGAGGTAATTTCATACACAGCAATAGATAACCAAAACATCAGGGCACCATACATCTGGTAAGTGACAGACCTTGGGTTTGAGCCTCGTTCCACCTCCAGAATCTCTGCTTTTAGCCACGAGGTTCCACAATCTGTGAAAACTACTGTATTCGTTTGCTAGGGCTGCCATAACAAAGTACCACAGACTGGGTGGTTTAAACAATGGAAATGTATTTTCTCACAAGTCCAATATCAAGGTGTTGGCAGGGTTGGTTCCTCCTGAAGCCTCTCTCCTTGGCTTGTAGATGCCATCTTTCCCCAGTATCTTCACATGGTCTTCCTTTTGTGCTCTCCGGTGTCCTAATCTCCTCTTCTTATAAGGACAGAGCCTACGTGTGTGACCCCATTTTACCTTAATTACCTCTTGAAAGGCCCTATATTCAAATACAGTAATATTCTGAGGTACTGGGGGTTAGAATGTTAACATACGAATTTGGGGAAGACACAGTTCAGCCTATAACAACTACCCACAGGGCGTGGAGCTCTGGCTCCTGGCTCACTCTTTACCTCCTGCCTTCGTCCGCTTTATCTTCCTGGGCAGTGGTTTTGGACCCTAGCCACACATTAGAATCATCTGGTGAGCTCAAAAAAGAATTCTAGCCATGCCCTACCCCAGACCAATTAAATCAGAATCTCTGGGGTAGGGCCTGGGTACCAGCATATTTTTAAAGTTCCTCCATGATTCTAACGTGCAGCCAGGATTGAGGATGACTGCTCTGGTGTGGAAGAGAGGTCTGGCGAGAGCAGTGAGCCAGCCAGGACAGGTGAGGGTCACCTGGGGCAGCAAATTCATGTTTCGCTTACAGAAAGAGAAATAAAAATCACAGAGAATCCCAGTGTTTCATAGTAGCTTAGATATGAAGAGGATGGGGTATCAAGTGGGATAAAAAAAGCAGAAGATATAGGGAAATAGCCATCCTGCTAGTTAAGGTGTGAAATTCCATTACATGACATTAGAAACCAAGAAAAAAAATAAAGCAGGAAAGCACAAGATATTCAGTGGCAGTGAAGTAACAAAAATGAGCAAGTAGGGGGCTTCCCTGGTGGCGCAGTGGTTGGGAGTCCGCCTGCCGATGCAGGGGACACGGGTTCGTGCCTCGGTCCGGGAAGATCCCACGTGCCGCGGAGCGGCTGGGCCCGTGAGCCATGGCCGCAGAGCCTGCGCGTCCGGAGCCTGTGCTCCGCAGCGGGAGAGGCCACAGCAGTGAGAGGCCCGCGTACCGCAAAAAAAAAAAAAAATGAGCAAGTAGGATTTGGTGTGAGTCGTCCCCCATTAGAGCCTGGTTTTCATGTTTTACTTTGTAACTGAGCAGAGTTTATTGACTATTTTATAATATGCAAAAATCAAGTGCCAGCAGTATAGCCCAGCCGGGGAGCCCGATACCCACACGTCAGGAGCCTTGATCTCCGTACACTGTCAGCAGTCAGAGCAGCACCACCCTGTCCCCACCTTGCCCCGGCTGGCCACAGACACTCAGCAGACCTCTATACTCCAGACAGATTTTTCTTTCCTTCTCACTCCCAGCCTTCTTCCCCTTTGGCTGTTTCTGGGGCTCTGTGTTGCTTGTGAATTGACATGGGGGGGATGTTGCCTATTCCTGAAGTCATTTATATTAGTATTACTACAGTAAATTCTTTATGAAATAAAAATCAATAGTCACCGACATCCTGAGTAGTGAGGAAAATAATTGTTTATGGCACTCAGCTTAAGCTGTTCTGGTAATCACGTTGAAAAATACAATATTTATTCATTAGATCAAATTTAATGAGGCCTCCTGGCAGTAATTATAAAAATTACTGTAGCAGTAAATTACTAATGAGTTGTGATGTGCTTCCTACCTGTGAAGAAGGACTGGGGGTTGAAAAAGCCTGATACCCAGATGAGGATGTGAGGGAGGGAGCCCCACA
The DNA here is from genome assembly GCF_011762595.2 of Tursiops truncatus. NCBI lineage: Eukaryota > Metazoa > Chordata > Mammalia > Artiodactyla > Delphinidae > Tursiops > Tursiops truncatus. The sequence goes on along the minus strand of NC_047040.1, from coordinate 59,206,328 downwards.
GGCTCCGCGCTGCTCCCTCACCCAGGCAGGAGAGGAGCAGTGTACCCAGACCACAAAAGCAAACAAGAAAAAAGACCAAGGACATGCAACCCGGGTGGTGGTGGTGGGGGGGGATTCTTGCAGCCGTAGGAACAGGATCAAGATTAGAGCATTCTTTTCCCAAAGGTGAGCATCATCTCAGCGACTTGGAGTTGCCGGCGTGCTGGGGTCACAGAGGAGCACTAATCTGTGCCTGGGAAGGACAGGGCTTCTTATTAAGGCCGGGAAATGATTCCAGACACACGCCGCCCTTCAAGTCTGGGGGCTCGACTCTGACCGCTGAGGTACAGGTTCTGCTTGGCGCTTTCAAAACCAGCCGCTAAGCCTCTGCTCTAATGCAAACACAGCTGATGGTTTTTACAAGCTCCTGCGGGTTTCTTCCTCCTCTGAAAGCTCAGAACTGGATAGAATTTTTGCTCTTTATTTATAGCATGGAGCTAAGTTTTTTTAAAGGATGAAAATATTAATTTTGATTGAAAGTCTATATGTGAAAAAGCCAGAAAATATATTGATCTGATGGTAGGCACAATTTTATTTTATTTATTTATTTTTTGCGGTACGTGGGCCTCTCACTGTTGTGGCCTCTCCCATTGCGGAGCACAGGCTCCAGACGCGCAGGCTCAGCGGCCATGGCTCACGGGCCCAGCCGCTCCGCGGCATGTGGGATCTTCCCGGACCGGGGCACGAACCCATGTCCCCTGCATCGGCAGGCGGACTCTCAACCACTGCGCCACCAGGGAAGCCCGGTAGGCACAATTAAAAAAAAATACAACAGGGTTAAGTGGGCACATCAAATATCCAACAAGGTATGGTTCAACACAGCTTTGTACTACAGTTTTCTGGATTAATATAAACGACGGATACTAGCCTTACCCCATAACAGGGCTACTATGTCAGGTCCCTATGGTAGCCTTTGTTCCCCAGACACAGAACCATGGCCTGCCGATGAGGGACCAGCCACGCTGGGTGAGGGTCTCCCACCCACCAGCAGCTGGAGTCGGGTACCCAGTAGAAACGCCTGCTGAAGCCTCAGCACAGCGTCCCTCTCCAAAGTAACGTCTCTGAATAGCAGGCAGGCTGTCGTCTGGAGTGACAACTATCTATTCAGGTGGTGGCTGCTTTTGTCTTCTCACTTGTAACACCAAGAGGATTTTTGTTTAACTTTCAGAATTCTGACAGCATCTCTGAATGTCGTACTCCAAGTGGGTCCAGCCCCTCCTCTCGTGGGGAGGGTGCAATGACATTAGAGTGTACATTTTTTTCTTTAAATTGCAGATGCCTTAAAATGAGATTGTCAGGTTTGTTGGCTCGTCAGACGAAAGTATCAAGATTGTCACAGTGTATTATATCACTATAATATGATTATGGTACACGAAACTAATGAGTAATATTGTACTTAGTGGTGGGACTGAGTCACACTAACATTAAAAACGGTGAGCAGCCTTGCGTCTTACCAGAGAACCTAGGAAAGATGCTACCCTGTGGGACTTGAGGCCGGAATTTCATCATCAGGGAAGGTCAAGAAGCTCTCTTTGGAGAGGGAGAAATAGCGGGGAGGGGCAAGATGAGGGTTGTGTGGGGAGACCAGAGCATCAGGGAGCCAGGGGCTCCTCAGGGAGACGGATTGAAGCCTCCGACAGAAAATGAAGGAAGGAGTCAGTGTCAATTGTGGGTTTTCATCACCATTAGAATCGCATGTGGCTAAACTAGAAGCAATTTGAAGAGGAGTGTTATCTGCCTTGCTTAAGCCCTCGGCCATTCATTCCTTCATCAGATGTTCATAAGCCTCCTGCGTGCCCGGCACTCGGCGTCAGGCACCCAGCAGTACGGGTACCAGGCACAGGCACCCGTGAGGTGAGGTGAGGCCCGCGGTGAGCAGTGCAGACATTGAACAAGTACAAGTACAAACTAACGTGCAGTGCCCGTGTGGTGTAAGTGCTGGGGAGGGAAAGACCTAATTTATTTAGCGGAAGTGATATTGGAGCTGAGAACTCAAAAGATGAGGAGTTAGGAGGGGAATGGTGGTGGTGGGGGGGTTGGCATTCGAGGCACAGGAAGCAGCATTCCTGCGCAGGAGAGCACGTCGAGCCCGTGGGAACTGGCGGAAGTTCAGAGGAATGGAGGGAAGAGGTGATCCCATAGTCACCACATGAAGAACGTGACTTCCGGGGTCAGACAGACAGGGCCAGTCGACCTCTCTGTGTTTGTTGTAAGGGCCTAAATAACATCATCCGTAAAGCCCTCCGCACACACGGGTCCTGGCATGTAGTAGAAATCGGTGCATGGAAATCATCATTATTGTTACCGAGGGGCAGGCTGGTGAGCTTATTGCTATGTGGCGGTGTGCAGACAGCCAAGTGCTTGTTTGGTGGTAGATGGACTGCTGGGGAGTTGGACAAAGGTGAGGCATGTGAAGGCATAGCACTGCCATTATACCCGAGTCAGGGCGTAGAGGAGAACAGAAGAGCAAGTACTTACTTTGACTTAGGACAACAGTATCCCAAAGTAAACATTCATCTACTTGTTAGCATCAAGCAACACCTCCACGTGTGGTAGATGAGCCGGCACATTATAGTTTCTTTGAGATTTCTTCAGTACGCAGACTGCACAACCGCACTCAGAAGCCCTGAGTCCAACACGCCGTTCTTTGAATGCCTAAAGAGTGGTCAATCTGAAGTGCCGAGACAGACTGCGCTTGTGCCTACTAGTACAGAAAGTCTGCTTCCTAAAACTGATAGGATTTACAGGGTTTATCTTTTCTAAAAGCTGCATGTGTATTCCCCTCACTAATGTTATTGCACCCAACACTCATATTTGAAGAAGGAAACTTACCTGCAAGAACTGCAAGAAAAATTAAAAATGTGTACCCACGGCCCTCCCAGAAGTCAGATGTCAGTGTGTAGAGTGTGTCGAGTTGGAACTTGGACACCCCTGAACTCCTCGTCCCCAAACTCAAGAGCAACACGGAAAAGATGGAGTGCTAAAGAGATTCCTCATTGCTCCTATCCCAAGAGCACGCCAAAGGCTGGCTGAGATTCATTTGTCATGAGTGGGTTGTGAATATATTTATAAAGGATTAACCTGGGCCTACAGTCCAGGAAGACGATTTGGTTAAACACATATTTTATTCCATTTTGTCTTCTTCATCTACATCTTCCCCTCCTTCTTCTTGATATGAGTCATTGTTGATGAGGGTATCGTGTGCATCTCTAGTATTCCTGCTAGGGAAGACGTAGCTTTTTCCAACCCGGACTTCCAGAAGATTATAAAGCTCTTATTTTCCAAGAATTTTGTCTAGAGGAAAAGCATGCACTGATGGGTTGACTGAGCTTTGTAGCCCAAATGGCTGAACAAATGAGACGTGGGCATTTTCAACTGGCTTATCCTTTCAGAATGCATAAAGTGGGGAGTTGTGGGGAGGGGGGCGACGGGGAAGAGGCAGGAGGAGAACAGACACAGGCTGGAGACTCACCAGTCCTGCCAGGGGCAGCTTTGTCCGGCCTGGCCTGTCTCTGGTACCCGGGGCACCCGTGCGTCCTCACGCAGCTCCGCTCTCCCTCGCCTGCAAGCCTGCTGCCCCTGAACTCTTTAGAGCACCAGGTCTGAGTGTGGCTTAAAGGCCATCTGCTACAGGCACATGGTCAGCCCTTTGTGGAAGCTGCTTACTGGGGGTACTTTAGAACTCGGCCTCTTTGTCCCGAAAACAGCATACTTCTGTGAGCTTTTTTCCCCCTAAATTGAACCACTCCTGTCCCTAATTGTGTCACTCCTGCTGTCACCTCCTAGCCATCAGAGCCTGTGGCATGGTTCTGATTGTGTTGCAGTGCGTCCTTGAAGCATCCTTTTTGTTGTGTTCAATGGCTCTCCTTCAGCTCACAACACAGTGGTCGCAATGGTCTCCTAGGGTCACCCATTCTCCACTGAGGACCAGCCCAGAAAAGCTCAGTCGTAATGAACGGGGCTTCAGACGGACAGACACACACGCGGGCTTGAGAGCCCTCCTGGCTTCGGCCACTCTAACAAGAATTTGTCATTTGTGGCTTTTGCACATTGGAAAAACTTTCATCTCTGAGTTTCTATGGGCTATAAATACTTGGTAGGTTAAAAAGGAATCATTCAGAACATGAAATAAACATAACCTGGCACGTACACAGCAACACACCTCAACGGAGCCCTTCAACTTGTAGGCCAGAGCTGCGGGAATCTGAGACGGGCCCTCCTTCATCTCCTCTCTCATTCACTTCCCTCCCGGGCTGGACACTGCTCTGGTTTCTGACCTTTTTTGGTTGGATGTTTTCCTAATGAGGCAGGAGGATGAGGTCTCCATGTTACTTACACCTTTTAACCACAAAGTGAAAACTTGATTTCCTTGGGATGGGGGAAAATGTGTACAATGTATGGAAATCATGATCTGGGTAATACGTATCTCCCACAAATACAGAAGTGAGTCTAGCAGAGGGATGCTCTAGCTTGATTCTGAAAAATCACTACGGTCATGGTCTTTATGGCTTTATTTGTTTTCAAAATAACTGCTTTATTATTTTTTTCAGATCGTAAATGAAGTGATTGTTGTAAAAAAAATTTAAGGAATGGAAAGATAGACCGAGAAAGATAAGCATCAACCGTATTTTCCAAAGATAGTGTCACTAATACCTTTGTCCTGTTTTTCTTTCTTTTTTTACATCGAGGTATAAAATACACATGAAGAGGTACACAAATCATAAATGCACGTCTCAACATTAAAAAAACTTTTTTAATAGTATATATCCATATCACCAGCACCTACATCAAAACGTTCCTTGTACCCTAGCAAACTCTGTTGTGTCCCCTCCTAGTCAATACCAGACATCCCTTCCTGAGCACATATAATATACGTATCCCATTTTAGACTGTTTCCTCTATATTACACTTTTTATGCTTTGCTTATGTATAGCAGGCATTTTTACAAAAAGAAACCAAACTCTTCATATAGTATTGTGATCCAATCTTCTCACTTTATGTAATAAAAAATTTACATTTATATATAATAAATATATAAATTCACTTTATATAATACCAATAAGATCTCACATTTATATCATATACAAATATATAATTTACATAATTATCACTTCATATTCTTTCTATGTCGTTAAATCTAAAACTAAACCATCATCTGTAATGGCTGCATCCCATTATTAGGTGTAGCATAATTTGTAAACTACTTTCCTACTGATGGACATTCAGCATTGTTCCCTTTTGATTATATTTAGAAATTGCCATTAGGGTAACATTTATGAGCAGACTTATTCCAAAGGCTTTGTAATCCTTTACTGCTGAGTGTGAGTATTTCTTACATGCTTCTACATTTTTATATTATCCATCTCTTTTGTTCCACATTTGTTCTTTCTCTTGTGTGTACTCATCTTTCAGCGCATGCTAAAGGACTGTATGTGTGTGTGTGTGTGTGTGTGTGTGTGTGTGTGTGTGTGTGTGTTTATTCAGATATTGTTAATGTTGTAGTCCCAATCTAGCCCAGTCTTGGAGCAGGAGACAGAAAGTTATGTTCGGGTCCACACATCATATCATGAGGTTTTAAAAGTCATTTAAAAATTCTCATCGGATTTCACATCTTCACAGATCATTCTATTTACAGGGGCAAAAAAAAAAAAAAGGTATCTGGCTCAAGTCCTCTGATTCCATCCTTATTGTAACGTCACCCCTTACCCTTGACTAGAAAGCATTTCCATGAATACGCACAGTGCGTTTCTTTCTGCTCTAATCCGTGAGTATCACTGCCCTGGTCTCTCAGCCCCCCACCTCAGGCTTTTTGTGAAATGCTCCATTCTCTTTATTAGGAGTGAGAGTCTTGTACAAAATTCCAGTGCTGTGGGTTGGCACGCTCGTTGAATTTTCAAAACGGGTTCATTTTCCTGGTCAGTTACTTAATTTATTTTTTAAAGACATCTTTTATTTTCAGTCAAAAGGACAAGGAAAAATGATTCTGAGAGATACGTGTTTAAAGTAAAAGGGGGTTTTATTAGGATGTTTGTTTATGTTGACTCTACAGAGTTCTTTTTAGTCGAGAAGCCACAGGGATTATTATTTCTTTGTCATGGAATCCCTAGATCTTTGTGGGAAGCCTAGAAGAACCAGTTTCTCTTCCATTTAAACAAATTCAATTCACTCGCATTGGCAGAGCACACCAAAATCTTATTTTTCTCAGCCAAGGAGAGGAAAGTCTGGGAGTTTTTAAATTTTATTATTATTATTATTTTTTATTTTTGGCTGCGTTGGGTCTTTGTTGCTGCGCGCGGGCTTTCTCTAGTTGCGGTGAGCGGGGGCTACTCTTCCTTGCTGTGCGCAGGCTTCTCATTGCGGTGGCTTCTCTTGTTGCGGAGCATGGGTTCTAGGCGCATGGGCTCAGTAGTTGTGGTTCGTGGGCTCTAGAGCGCAGCCTCAGTAGTTGTGGCACACGGGCTTAGTTGCTTCGCAGCATGTGGGATCTTCCTGGACCAGGGCTCGAACCTGTGTCCCCTGCATTGGCAGGCAGATTCTTAACCACTGTGCCACCAGGGAAGTCCCTGCCTGGGTGTTTTTTAAACATGGATTTTCCATTCTAATTCCCCCCGCCCAGGGGGAAATATATATATAAAATACACATAGCCTCTTCTCCAAGGCAATGAGGCACATGAAGTTTCTCTCCTAAAACCCTTCCTGGCCAGATTATGTATGAGTGAAAGTAAAATTTTCTTATAGGCTTAAAAGAAATCGCCAAGCAAATAAATACTTGTTTGGAAAAAATTCAAGCAAACCTCTGAAATGTAAAAAATAAAATTTGGTCTCTCACAGTCCCATTACCTGAGGAGCAACCATTGTTAATAGTTGGCGTTTGTATCATGCTTTAGAAATAAAATATGGGATTGCATTATTCATATCATGATGCAAAAAGCTGTTTTCACTCCACACGTATTGGACACAGCTCTGTGGCAGAACCCAAAGATCTACCTCATTCGAGTGGCAGTAGAAGATTCCATAGTACGAATCCCTATAACTTTTTAACCATTTTTGATCAATGGACATCTAGGTTTTCCTACAGATTTTTCCATTTACAAGCCTGTATATTGAATCTAAATGTCTCACAGGTCCCGTTATAATTATAGCCACAGATCTTAACCAGTCGCAATTGGCGGTTGGTGGTTATTTTTGTCCATTTCTATTCCCAGAAAAGAAGGAATGGGGCAATCCACATTCAGTGATTGGCCTGCCTACCCAGTACCCAAATGTAACTATAAAACCTATTTTTTCCTTCTTCCATCCCAGCCTCCCCACCTCCTTCCTCCCACATGCCTTCTCTCTTCCCCTGACATGGAAAAAAGTTTCCAAAAGAAAGTTTGGGGCTTAGCAACTAGGCTGATATATCAAACTCATTTAGAGAAATGACTGCATTATATTTTTCTGGTTCCATATTCCTGGTTTTCTCCTACAAGTTCTCTGGATTGTTCTGCATTTACAACCTGATGACTACGGTCTCTGAGAGGATTTCCGGTGGCTGGAAGGTTTATGGTTGATGATGTCATGTAGTAGCAGTTTCACACCAAGTCCAGCATTCCTGAGTCTAACCAGGTGCTCTTGAGCCCGAAGTACGGCGTTCTGAGTCTTCATGTTTGCTTCCCCCTCCCTCGTCATGGAAAACAACAGAGTACACCAATCAGCCAGAAACTGCACAAAGAGGACGGCTTTCAGACTTGCATGTTAGAAGGGCAGAGTTCTGTGTGTTGTGTTTGTACTGTCAGCCTATGAAAAACAGACAAGATTTAGGGAAAAAAAGGAAGGCTATTTACTAGCGCAAAATACAAGATAGTTCACTTTACATATTTTCTTGATGGACACAAAGTGACACCCATACTGATTGACTGTCGGCGTGTGCCTCTCCACGGATCCAGGCTCTCTGTGAGGGATCAGCCGGGCTCAGGCAAGTGTCAGGAAGATTATCAAAAGAAAGAGCTGTCTGTCGTTGTTCCCTTTTTGAAGAGATTGACAACTCACCCTAACAAAAGGAAACATTAGTGTGCTATTTGCGTCTCGGAGAAAGAGACTATGATAAGATGACGTGATAAATGGTGGGGTGGGGCTAGGGGTGGGAGGGAGGTTGCCATAAAAACACACAAGGTAGCTAAATCGTGTAGTGCAAAGAAAACCTCAGCTCGCACATTGATGAGGCTTATATTTTTAATTATTATTTTTAAAAATACATTTATTTATTTTTGGCTGTGTTGGGTCTTCATTGCTGCGCACGGGCTTTCTCTAGTTGTGGCGAGCGGGGTCTACTCTTCGTTGCGGTGCGCGGACTTCTCATTGCAGTGGCTTCTCTTGTGGAGCACGGGCTCTAGGTGCGTGGGCTTCAGTAGTTCTGGCATGTGGGCTTCAGTAGTTGTGGCATGCGGGCTCTGGAGTGCAGGCTCAGTAGTTGTGGCGCACGGGCTTAGTTGCTTCGCAGCATGTGAGATCTTCCCGGACCAGGGCTCGAACCCGTGTCCCCTGCAATGGCAGGTGGATTCTTAACCACTGCACCACCAGGGAAGCCCAAGGCTTGTTTATTTTAAGAAGGCAAGCTGGTCTGAACCCCAAAAGCGTCTGCAAAAATTTTAGCATAAGTTCTCTAGTGTTGCCAACAGCTTTAAGAAAACTCTTAAGAGAAATCTTAAACATTTCGTACCTTTTCTCTAGTTGCTTTACTGTGACCATTGGTAGCCTGCACGAGAAGACGCAGTGTACTGTGAAGCAAAAAGGAATTGGGCAGATCTCCTCCCTCCACAAGATCCAGAGTGGGGTCTACATTTGGCATAGCCCGGAACAGGGGTTTGTGGATTCACCGAGGGTGTTTATATGATTCTGAAACTAACTGGATGAACTTGGGTGTATCCAAATAGGAAATTGTCCCCTCGAGATGCTTTACCCCTCATTAATTGCAGGGATGGCACTGATTTCAAGTGTTTTCAGGTCACCTTGTCAGACTTGCTTCCCGAGCTAATACAGCCGAGTTGATACGCAGTGAACGAGTTGCATGTGGAGATGAAAACGCTTTGACAGGCAGCTAAAGTCCACACGGCACCTGCAGGAAGCAGTCACTTTTCTCCTCGCTGACCCTGCATTCTCACAACATTCCTAGGCCTCCAAGGTACTGCTGGGGGAGTCTCCTGCCCATGGCAAACCAGGCCATGTCTAGTAGGTGGTGGGTCTCTTCTGGCCGGAGCAGAGAGTGGTTCTAGATCTCAAGAGTTTGCCGTAGGAGCTTAGCTTTGGGCCAGGCTGGCCCCTCTAGGCGTCCTCAGGGTCTGGGCCTGGAGTGGGTCCTTAACAAATGCATGCTACACTTGGTTGATCCAGAGTTGCTGAGGACTCTGGAGCGTTTTGTTTAGCATGGATCTGAAGAAGACGATTCTGACTGAGCCTGGGTCTCTCTCTATATGCTCCAGTCAAGTCCAAGGATCTCTGCCACCGATTCCTACCCATGCAAGCTTCCTACATGCACAAGCGTTGGCTTTTGGAGTTCATGATGGGAATTACCCAGTGAATCAAGACAGGCTCTTATGTATGCATCTGAAGGGCCAGGTGCTGGCAGGGGTAGAGAGGAAAGTCTTCTGGGCTTTGTGCGCTGTCAGCCGTGTAAGCACCAACAGGGTAGGAAATAGCACTTCCTGTCCACATTTGGGTGTAGGTAGAAAACACGGTCAATACCAAATACCAGTAATAACAATGGGGGATTTTTTAGAATGTGCTTCTTTCTGCTCTTTGGGTGCTGGCCTCTACCATTACATCCTTTGATGACCAACTTCACTATATTTTTTAAATGCCGTACTTTCTCCTGAGACTTAAAGCAGTTTGAATCTCGGTGTGATTACCCTTTAGTCTCTGAGGGGTTTGCATCTCCCTGAAAGCTCTTCTTCTAAGGATGACTGGGTGGGAGGCTGCGGTGATCTGTCCACTCACAGTGATGGGAGGGCTACAATAAACAGTAAGGCACGTCTCTGTTGGTCAGTGGGAACGACATGCTCAGGTTACGCCAGTCACTAATTTGGTGACTTCAACAGCATTGGGAAGTCCTCACCTGCCCACAGAGGAGACCAGATACAGGTCTGGGTCTTTCCACATTTAGGTGACCTCTGGGAGACAAACTTGTCTTCTTCCCCCTGGGCCGATCTTTATCTTTTGAAGGACCCTTGGCCCTGTTTGAGCCCCTAGAGAGCCCTTTCAGGGGCCCCTGGATCTAAAGTGATTTAGAAACAAGTAGTTGAGGGAAATGGTGAATAAGCAGAAAGTCGGAGAAGGAAACTCTTGTGAGGACTGGGGAGAAGAAGGCAGGCAAGCAGGCTAGAAAGGGGAGTCAGGGGTCCTGAAAGGAAAAGAGAGGGAGGCTGTGTGTGTTAGAGAAACAGAGAAAGAGAACAAACAGGAAGAAGGTCGGGGAAAGAAATCAAAGGACTTGAGTGAAAACCAAAAAAAAAAAGGCAACAACCAAAAGCAAACAACAGTAACAACATCAAAACCCAGAGAATGGTGTCCTGCCCCCAAATTTCTGAGGTCAGCAACACCCACCAGGTAATCTGACAGTGACACCAGGTGGCTGATGAGACCGCACAGGAGTTAGCCTAAATTATTTTACCCTAAAATGACAAGCTTTGTTCTCTAAACCAACCCTTAAGTTGAAACAGTATTTTAAGAAACCTAGATACCACGTAATCCAATGTCCTCATTTTACAGCTAAGGACACTGGGTCCTCAAATGATCAAAAAAGACCAACCAAACAAACAAAAAATGCAGTACCATTGTGCAGACATGGTACTTCACTTAAACAACTGCATGACTTCAGTTTTTTGTTGTTATTAGTCTTTTAACAAATAAAATCTACCTTAGAGTTCACTGCCTTTTGATCAACAATGGGGAACTAATACGAAAACACAAACTGCGATGATCTGGGCATTATATTTGATCAATGCGGATGCACACAGGAGATTTCTGTAGAAAGTTAATCAAGAGGAAGAATCATCACAAACACAGGTACAGTAACTTTTGGCATGAAACAGATTACTGAAGAGAGAGCACAATTTGACTAGTGTCGTCTTTCCCTTACAGTCATCCCCCGGTACCCGCAGGGGACACCAAAGTCCTTGGATACACAAGTCCATTATATAAAATGGTGTAGTGTTTGCATACAACCTATGCACGTCCTCCCATATACTTTAAATCGTCTCTAGATTACTTATAACACCTAATACAATGTAAATGCCAGGTAAATACTTGTAAATACAGTGTAAATGCCATGTAAATTGTTACTGGTGTGCAGCAAATTCAAGTTTTGCTTTTTGGAACTTTCGGGATTTTTTTTCTGAAATATTGTCAGTCCTCTGTTGGCTGAATCCATGCATGTGGAACCCGAGGATACAGAGGACTGCCTGTATCCTCTACAGAGTTACAGAGAGCCACTTGCTATTCTAGAAGTAATATCAGATGTAGCTCATGTGCTTTTGGAAGTTTTTAAAGAATATCGTACAGTAGACTTATCAAATGTAAGCAAGAACAGGAATTCTAAATATTTTTGGTCTCATACAGTCAGTTAGCATTTTGGTCTTATACAGTCAGTTAGCATTCAGGGGTCTGTTTGTCCTAGTTATATCTGACGATGGTTTCATCTAAATTATACACCCAATGAAGCATTTGATGAAAAAAGAAATGTTCGATATTAGAACGTGACTCAGCAAATATTGGGCATGTGGAATATTGCGCTGGACCTTTAAAAGCAATTTGTGTCCTGGGAAAAAATGCAAAAAATATTCTTACAGGGAGGAAAATGCAGAAAGGAAAATATTTGGGGATAGTTGCTACTGAAGGTATATTGAGAACTGGTTCTCTAAATCAAAATTTCTTACGTGGCTACGTCTTATCAATTATTGAAAATAAAAGAAAATATCTTTATGATTTCAAAGGGTGGTTTATTTAGTTTGATTTGTTTTATTGGCTTTTTTTTTTTTTTACAGCTGTAAGGCTGTTTCTTGCTTTGCTTTGGTCAAATTAAAGGGAAGAGAAAAAAATCAAACAAGAAAATAGCTATGTTAAGTGAAATCGATGAACATTCAGAAGAACACAAATGCTTTGCCACTTTTGCGAACAATTTCCCATCTCTGCGTGTTTATGGACCCCTCCCTCTGAGCATCTCTGTGTATTTACTAATTGCCGGTGGTGTCCCCTCACCAATGATGGGCGCGCAGGCTGTAGAACAGGCTGCTCAATGTCACCGTCAGGAAGTCAGCCTCTACCTGAGGGAACAGAGCATGCAGGGTCAGGCCCCCCTGAGGCAGTCTTTCATCTGTGCAACTAGGTCATCTCTGGAAATCTGGCGAGAAGCCGCCACCAGACAGGGTGGGCAGGGCAAGAACCCGCTGCCTGTGCAGCTCACCTACCAAAACCCCAGTTGTTGTCATCATTGCTCGCAGTAGGTGCCCTGATCAGATGTTGTGGCAGTCACGTTGATAATGGCCGAATTTATAATGTGTCCCTGCATGCCTAAATGAATCTGTATCATTAAAACAATATGCACAGAACACAATTACAAATTCTTCATTGACAGACATTCTAACCAGGCTGCTGCTGGTTCTTTTAGCTGAATTGTTATGAAATACTAACTTGGCCTTTTTTAAAAAAAAACGGGGGGTGGGGGGGGCATACATTCCCTTTCTAATTTTTGAAGCTCTGTCTTGTGGCAAAACATTATTATTCCACTTGTCCCAAATTAAACAATTTAATATTTTAGAAAACAACTTTTCCCTATTTAAATGAAATCAAGTAATACAGTTTGCAAAGTAAAAGGCAGGGTTTCATCTTTTAGACAAAAAAAAAAGTTAAAAGAAAGACATGTATTGTCTATTTAACAATCGAAATGCTCCAATAAAATAAAATAAAATCGTGGTATCATAATAATGAGTTCTCTTTCAGATGGTTTGCTCTGAACTGAATTATGTTCTTTATGTAATCAAATGACAAATGGTTTAATTCAGTATCAAATATTCGTGAGCGGTAACTGTGCTGCCTCACCAGAACGGGGGCAAAATCATAAACAAATACTGTAGCATGAACAGAGATGGAAGCTAACGGAAGTGGACGTCTGCACTGGTTTTCAGTTATTGTGGCCTTGATTCCAAGAGAGAGAAGAAGGAAAGGGAACGCTCCCTTTCCTAACCATCCTAAAGTGCGACCGTGGTGAGAATGAAAGGGAGAGAAAGGAATGTGGATATCGATTCTCATGGCTCCTTCTCAGATCAGAAGGCTAAAGGCAGATCAGGGATTAGACCACAGTGTGACAGAAGTTCCTAGACACTTCAGAACGGATCAGGGTAGTATTTCTTTATTAGAAAAGAGTATGTGAATTGAATCTTGTTTTTCCTTTAAGGTCAGAACGGCTAATTATCCTGAATCTGAATTTAATAATGGAGTGAGTTCTGACCATCCAGGGAACTGGATGAGAGCTTATCCTGCCCCATCCCCTACCTGGCTGTACTGTTTGCCCTGTACATGGCAAGACTTCATGGGAAGACAGGTCTTTGGAAATAATGGAAATTGCAACTGGAAAACCCAGCTGTATCCTGTAGGCTCTGAGAGTCTTCTTAGACCTCCCTGGAACAAACCAATTAATTTAGAATCACACATTTCTTCTTTTAGCCTCAGCCAAATACTCTCAATGCCATGCAGGTCTCTCTGTCTGTTTCTGTCTGTCTCTCTGTCTCTCCCAGCAGTGCTTTGCCTCACAGGGGGCCCCATGCCACCATTTCCCAGCTGCCGTATTCAGACTTTTCTCGAACTCATGAGATCAGAAAAGGTTGAACCCCACCCAATGTGTGAGGCAGGCCATTAGAGGAGCTCTATTCCCATCCCTGTAAGCAGTCATTTGGAGTTGCCTAAGAACTCCACAAAATTGAAATCAGCCCTCCCAAATGGCATAAAGAGTTTTTGGTTGTTAACTCTACCATCTCCTGTTAGCTAAGCTCATTTGTTTTCCCTCCTGAGAGAAGAGCTCTTGCGTCTAATCACACCTAATCTTTCTGCAAAGATGTTTTCCTAAAAAACTGTGTAAATCAAGTTTTGTAAATCTAACCATGTTTTATGCATCAGGGGAACTTGAAATGTAAAGGAATCCCGTGGTGCATCCTTCTGTAAAATGAAGATTTGCTCCCTTGTTATTCATTTTTGTAAATCTGAATATTCAGTGGGTTGAAGGAGGTATGCTTTTATTTAGGTTTTTGCATTTGGTGTCTTTCCGTTTCTTATTTTCAATGAGCCTACAAATGTGCACACATTCCACCTTTAGAGGAAGGAAACACAGCAAACACACTCTCTGATTCTTAGGTCATAAAGAGCCTCCAAATTCTGTGCCAGTGATCATAATGGGTCATCGTCTGATTGAAAAAAAAAAAAAAAAAAAAAAACAGCAGAAAACCTTGCCCCTATCACACACCATAAAACCAGAGGTCCATTTCAGACTGTCTGAGTTCTGTCCCTTCCCTTCATCTTTCTATTTGGGAAATTAAAAGATGCACAGAGTTCTCCATTTAAAATAGGATAATGTCTATTAAAGCTTTACCTAGCAGGAATTTGCCAAATAGGGACATGAAGTTACTCAGCCACCAGGGATCCTGGAGAGTCTGGTCTCTGAAGATGAAGTTAGAAATGAGGGAATGTTTACTGTTCATTCTTCTCTTCGACAGAAACCCACAGGGTCCTATAGCAAGGAAAGGCTTAGCAATCCGAGCAGAGTGAAACCAGATTCCCAAAGTTTGTGCAGCAGACTTCACTCCTAAGGGCAACTTTCTTGAGGTATTTTTCCACCCTTCATCCCCTGGATCCCAATTAAGGGAAACATTTTTTTAGACATGTCTTTTCCCCATGATACTAAAGCAGGGCTGTTCTTTCTTTCTCTCCTTCCCTCCCTGCCATCCTCCCTTCCTTCTTTCCTTCTTTTTCTTTCTTCCATCTAGATGGGCAATGCAAAGGGTCTGATATTTGAAAATGTAATTTTATTAGTGAGAAACTTCTCCTACAAGGACCTTGTTTTAATTTGGGAAATTTCCCAAACCTAAGTTCCGGGTCCAGAGGACCCTGATTCGATCCAGGCTGGGCAAACTGGAGTATCTTTCAGTAAAAGGGAGATAGCCAAGGGGAAGTAAGCATCACACATGGCTGAACACCGACGTCAGCTCAAGTCCTTGGAAACAGCCACTATCCGAGAATAGAGTGGCTGACTGAGAGCTCGCTCAATCAGGGCTTCGGCACTTGCAGGAATGAAATAACGCCGGACGACGTTACGAAGCGCTTTGGCTGCCAGCAGGGGGAGCTCTAGCTCCGGAAACCCGTCAGTGGTCGCGGAAAGCTCTTCACCGCGTCTAGATCTTTCCAAGGAGTTGAAAGCTCTGTGGTCGTAGAGGTCGGTAAGAAGACCCACGAGTGACGTCGATGAACCAGAAACAGAGGTCTCCCTTCGCATGGGCTCTGGACGAGGAGAGCAGTTAATACCTTTGCAGCAACAGAGCTAAAAGAGGCATTTTAAGAGCCAGTGACCAAAGTCTTACAAAGACATCAGAGAAAAAGCGTCTTCTTCCTCCTTCTTTCCCTTCCTCTGCCCCTGGACACAGCTCTGTTTCTTGGGGACCGGGACCGCGGTCTGATGGTAGACTCCAAAGACACATTTGGCAGGGGGAGCCTCCCGGGCTGTACAAGCTGCCAGTGGTTGGAATAAACCGCATTTCTCGATGCCCTCCATCAGCTCTGGGTCACAGCTGGGTCCCTGCTGCTCTCATTTTTTTAGGCAGGAGACACAGAAAACCCTTCAGTTGTAACTATATCAGGGCCAAGAGGCTCCACTTACCATGTCTTCTGTGGTTGTTGTAGAAGTTTCTGCGGAGAGAGAAAGGCGGCCCCAGGAAAGGCAGACACATAAAAACCATTCCAGCGCCCATAAAATATCTGAGAAGCAGCCGGGCTCCCAGCGGCTTGTTCCGAGCTGTGTCAGTGTTCCACATGCCAGTGTCCCTAGGGAGTTTCCAGGTATTTCGGGAACAAAAAACTTCTGCCGTATAGAGTTTGAGAAAGGCTGTACCGCTATCCATGCATTCCCCCCTTCCCCACCTCTCCCGGCAAGAACGCTTGTTACCACTTCAAATGAACACGTGAAAAAACCAACTTAATTTTCTTTAATACAGCATTTCCATAATTGATCTGACCATGAAATATTTTTTCCCCTCTCCAGATGGTACCTATACCCCGGGTACTTCTGTTCTCTGGAGCACACTTTGAGAAATGCTGAGTATGCATAAAGGAGCCACGTTCTAGGGGTGAAGAAACTTGTGCATTTCTGCAGATTGGCTCTGAATTTAACTTATTATTATTTATTTTTTATTTTGCGATGCCACGTGGCTTGTGGGATCTTAGTTCCCTGACCAGGGATTGAAACCCTGGCCCTTGGCAGTGAAAGCACTGAGTCCTAACCACTGGACTGCCAGGGAATTCCCTGTTGTTATGATTTGTGGTGAGTCATCTAGCCTCTCTGGGCCTCAGTTTCCTCTTCCGTAAAGTGATGATTCTTCAGTTCGACACATCTATGTGGATCCTGGCTGCAATGGGAATCCCAGATGTTCAGATACATTCAGAGCTCCTAAAACCTGTGTTTCTGAAGATGGAAATTGATCACATGTTTATGTGGAAAGTAAGTTGTGAACTTTTTTCTATGAACAGACAAAATTGACAAAAATCATACGACAGGAGGAGGCAATAGTCCTTTCTCTTTGTATTTGGTTTATAAACCGCACTAGTCCTGTGGCTACTTCTGTGTGTTTTTATCTGTCCGCTTTACTTAATCGATGGATTAGCTGCATGCATGGTTCTCTGTGCTTTCCATGTGCAAAACTGCAAGGGTCTTGTTTTTTTTTTTTGCAGTACGCAGGCCTCTCATTGTTGTGGCCTCTCCCGTTGCGGAGCACAGGCTCCGGACGCGCAGGTTCAGCAGCCATGGCTCAAGGGCCCAGCCGCTCCGTGGCATGTGGGATCTTCCCGGACCGGGGCACGAACCCGTGTGCCCTGCATCGGCAGGCGGACTCTCAACCACTGCGCCACCAGGGAAGCCCAAGGGTCTTGTTTTGATTTAGTTTACGTAATGAATGAATTTTAATTGTTGAGGACATTTATCCGGAATCTTAACAGGGATTCCACAGATTGCAAGGACGTACAGGCTTCTCCGAGCAACAGCAGGAACCACAATGCCTGCTGGTGGTGGTTAGGGGCTGGCGTTGATGAAACAGTGCAAGTTAGAAAGCATACAGCCAGAGGTTTTGCTAAAAGAGCTGTAAGGAACAGTGGTTGAAATATCGGGTCCTCTGGGACGAAAGGGCCTTTCTGCTCTTTCCCCAGATCCCTGCCTCTCCTTCTCTTGGAAGTAGAGATGGTATTACCATGAATGCCTTTCCTTGGAGATATTGGTGAGGTGAATCAGAAGGAAGATGGGGAAACGGGGGTTTGTGATATGTTACTGGACATCCATCTTGCGCATGCCCATCTGCAAGTCCTTGTTCAGCCATGTTGAAAGAATCCAGCAGATATTGGTTGAGCACCTACTATGTGCCAGGTGCTTATTCTCACCAAGTGGAAGGTCTTCTCTTCCAAGCTCTGGTGCAAATTCAGCCTCCTTTCTGGAGCCTTCACTGATATTTGCAGCCTTTACTGATAGCTGTCAAGTGCTAAACGGTTTTGGTTGGATCACGCAGCTTAGCACTCATTATATCCTGCCTTGTTGCTGTAGTTTTATATGAATTCCTAGCTAGGATGTAAGCTTCATGAGAGCAGGGACTACATCCTGACACTCTTTTCCTTGCACATGGTACCTCTATAAATACAGCTCGCCAAATCACAGCAGAATCTGGGGAATCCTTCAGACAACAGGTCTCTGCACCTCAGAGTATTAAAACGTGTTTTTGAGCCAATGGTGTATGTTGCGTGTTAAGTGCTCATAACTATCTGTTTTGTCTGCTCTCTTTGTTTTGGTGGGTTTTTGTTAGTTTCAGAATGAGAGGGTCCGATTTTGGGTTTACTTCTCAGTATTGGTTGTTGATAATGTTGTGCACTAACATTTGTTGAACTCTGCAGAATTAAGTGCCTTTCTGGGTGGTCTGAATTCATCTCCAAAGGCAACTTCCACTGATGTGGTCTTTTCCCTGGCTTTCTGTTTTACAAGTTTGTGGCTAATTATGAGGGTTTCAGTCAGTTTGATGACCACAGATGGCACCAACGCTCCAGATGGCCCAGAAGGGGATTTGTGGGGCTGTGCGGTCTGGGCTCCTTCAGAGAGACCCGCAGGGAGATGAGCAATGCGATTGTGGGCGTTTGTCTCTGCCTTTCACACGTCTCTCCTCCTGGCATCGTTGCCCACCTTCTGGAGCCACTCCCTCTACCTACTCTGGAACCCAATTTTTTTTTTTAATTTAATTATTTTTGGCTGCGTTGGGTCTTCGTTGCTGCGCGTGGGCTTCCTCTAGTTGTGGCGAGCGGGGGTTACTCTTCATTGTGTTGCGCAGGCTTCTCATTGCGGTGGCTTCTCTTGTTGCGGAGCACAGGCTCCAGGCGCGTGGGCTCAGTAGTTGTGGCTCGCGGGCTCTAGAGCGCAGGCTCAGTAGTTGTGGTGCACGGGCTTGGTTGCTCCATGGCATGTGGGATCTTCCTGGACCAGGGCTCGAACCTGTGTCCCCTGCATTGGCAGGCGGATTCTTAACCACTGCGCCACCAGGGAAGTCCCTAGAACCCAATTTAGGTGTTCCCTGCTCTAGGGTTATTGCCTAAGTAGGGTGGGGGCTGATGAGCCTTTACAGCGGGGTCCCTTCCAAGTGTGCACTTGCATGAAAAGTCGATCTGGAATATCCAGAAGCCTTTCACAAAGCCTAACTCGACTGGTCTTTCCCAATTACCGTAATTTGTAACCTTTGCACAGTAGTTTTTAGAGTCCACAGAATGCTTCCATGCAGAGTCAGCTGTGCTGTAAACATCCAGGTGAAGTGAGGGGAGTGGTGGAGAGGCCGAGGGCAGGTGACTGACACAAAGAGGGAGGAAGAGGTGGCAGGGCTGGAACTGGGTTCTTCTGACCCTCCCCTGCCCTGTGTTTTGCCTTGTATTATGGTTATTGGCAGATACGTCTCTTATCCGCAGAGCCTGTAGTAAGATGTAGAGAACAAGTATGCAGTCGGCAAATCTGGGGCTAACAGTCGGCCTGCCCCCTCACACGCCAGTGGAAGTAATGATGATGATAATAACAGCTCCCGTGATTCGGTACTCACCGTGTACAAGGAATTGCACACATTTTACCTCGTTGTCTTAGTGTATTTGGGCTGCTAATGCCAGAGACTTGCTAACACCCTGCTAACAAACATTCATTCCTCACAGTTCTGGAGGCCGGGAAGTCCAAGTTCAGGGCAGTAGCAGCTTTGGTGTCTGGTGAGAGAATCTGTTTCCTGGTTCATAGACTGCTGCCTTCTCGCTGTGTCCTCACATGGCAGAAGCGGGGAGAGAGCTCTCTGGGGTCTCTTTTAAAGGGCACTAATCGCATTCATGAGGCTCTACCCTCATGACCTCATCACCTCCCAAAGGCCCCACTTCCAACTGCCATCACATTGGGGATTAGGATTTAACATCTGAATTTAGGGGGGACACAGACATTCAGTCTGGAGCACTCATTTCCTACTCATGACAGCCCGAGAGGCATATATTCTTCTTTTATTTTTTGACTGTGCCGTGCAGCCTGCAGGATCCCGACCAGTGATCAAACCTGGGCCCTCAGCAGCGAGAGCATGGAGTCCCAACCACTGGACCTCCAGGGAATTCCCAAGGCCTATATTCTTATCCTGTTCTACAGTGGAGATTAGAGCAAGGGTTCACGGTCACTTACTGATGCTGCTAGGATTGAAAGCCATGTTTTGTCTGTTTTTAGTCAGCGATTATTTATGGTTTCTGCATTGGTTGTTGAGAGGTTTAAATAAGATAAATAGCATGGTGCAAGCCTGACCCACAGTAAGCTCACAATAAACACTAGGTCTTTCTCTCCTTTCCCTTGAGTCTAGGGACCTAATCACCCCACCCTCTAACCCCTGCCAGACAGATAGTCCGTATGGTATTGTGCCATAATATCAACTTGTATAAGTTGATTCTCAGTAAAGGTTCATTGAGTTAAATGGAAATCAAAGCTGAGAATGAGGAAATCCTTTTGCTTTTCTAAGCAGGTGGAGGAAATATATGAAGACCCAAGCAACCGTATTGCAAAGGTTGCTGGCATCTATGCTGGCGCATAATGACGCCAGAGTTGTGGCTTTGGTCCCCAAACACCATCTCTGGTTCTTCACCCATCTCTCTGGCTTCTCTTTCTCTGTTCACCTTCCTGTTACACAGTTATATTCCCAACACCCACTCAGCTTGGAGCCGAGGTGTGGACCTCATACGTAACGCATCTTGTACTGAATTCATTATTCCCTCATCCCGCTTAGCTGCTTTTCTTTTTAAGCTTATTCGTATCATTTCAGGTAATGATGGTTTTATTGTAAAAATACATACGTGAGAGCTGAAAAAACAAAAACAAAACCAGGCTTCAGGGGAAGAGAAACCACAGTGGGTCAGAATCCCAGAGCAGCTCTGGGAACATAAACAGCAGGATCTGGGATGCTTTTATTCTGGTCCCCACTGCTGACCTTACTCAGCTATCCTCCAGGGTCTGCCAGACTCTGTGCTTGTTACTGAGTGGCTGGTCCACCCTACATGGTGTGCATCCTTTTCTTTTTACCTCATCGCTTCTGTTAACCTTCCTCTTCCTCGCCTTGACTATAGAGTTTGCTCCTGCGTAGCTTTGGCTTGCCTTGACCCCTCACAGCCCGACTCTAGCTCATGGAAGTGCTGTGCATCCTGCCGTCGTCAGCTCCCCCCTGCTTGTTGCCCCTGAATCCTACTGAATCATTCTCTCAGTACTTTCGCAGTTCAGATTGGAGAGAATCTGATTGCCAAGCACATCCTTTCTTGCCAGACCACCTTACTGGTTATTGACCAGTATATATGGATTTGCTTGGGTCGGATCCAATCCAATCAACTGTGGCCAAGGGTAGGACCCCTGGGCTGCCTTTCTTCAAGAGTGTTTCTACAACCCAAATTCTCATGCTAAGTGAAAAAGCCAGTTGTAAAGGATCGTATACTGTATGATTCCACTTTTATGAAATGTCTAAAATAGAAAAATCTGTAGAGACAGAAAGTAGATGAGTGATTGCCTAGGGCTGGGGGTGGGTAAGGAATTGGAAGATGATGGTTAAGGGGTGTGGTGTTTCTTTTGGGGTGATGAAAATGTTTTAAAATTGATTGTAGTGATGGTTGCAAAATTCTGTTCATGCACTAAAAGCCATTAAAGTGTACACTTTGTTTATTTTTATTACCTTTTTTAGCTCAAAGGTTTTTAAAAATATCTTTATGGCAGTTGCTTATGAGTCTTTTTCTTTTTTAAGTGAACATCCATCATCTCATATAAACATAATATTAAAGAAATAGAAAAATGTTTTCCTTGTGATGAGAACTCAGGATTTACTCTTAACAACTTTTGTACATAACATACAGCAGTGTTCCTTATATTTATCACATTGTACATGACATCCCTAGTACTTATTTATCTTATACTAACTGGAAGTTTGTACCTTTTGACCGCCTTCATCCAATCTCCCCTCCCCTCACCCGCTGCCTCTGGTAACCACAAATCTGACGTTTTTTTCCTCTGAGTTTATTTCTTCGTTTTTGAATTATAATTCACCTATAACACTGTGTTAGTTCCTGGTATACAAAATAGTGGTTTGATATTTCTATACATTTCAAAATGATCACCATGATATCTAGTTATCGTTTAAAGTGCACACTTTAAATGGGTAAACTGTATGGTAAGTGAATTATATCTGAATAAAGGTGCTTTTAAAAAAAAAGTGTTTGTGGGGAGTGGGAAAGGTAAGCTGGGACAAAGTGACAGAGTGGCATGGACATATATGCACTACCAAATGTAAAATCGGTAGCTAGTGGGAAGCAGCCGCATAGCACAGGGGGATCAGCTCGGTGCTTTGTGACCAGCTAGAGGGGTGGGATAGGGAGGGTGGGAGGGAGGGATACGCAAGAGGGAGGAGATATGGGGCTATATGTGTACATATACCTGATTCACTTTGTTGTGGAGCAGAAACTAGCACACCATTGTAAAGCAATTATACTCCAATAAAGATGTTTTAAAAAATAAATAAATAAAATAAAAGATAAATAAAAAGTGTTTGGTGGGTAGTTTTCCATAGGAGGGGCTGAGGACACGGAAGGTACCATATCCTTCTTGTTGATTCTAATAAATGCCACACTCTCTACCCATTTTGCCAAATCCAAGCTCTGGAATTTATCCTGACATCTTCAACTCTTTCAGTTCACGGCTTCCCTCCTTCCCCGATTCCAGCTCTTAGTGCAGGAGTTGGGCCTCAGTTTGGGTCAAGTGCCGCTCCTCTGTGCCCCAGAAGCATCTCATACGTGAGCATCTCTTTTATTATTCCATATCGCACTTGGTGCCACACCAGCAAGTCTCTGGAGGTCTTTCAGCATTCCTATCATGCTGCCTGATGTGCTAGGTACCTAAGAAGGTTTCTTGCGTGGATGGGATGGACGGATGGAATGGTTGGATGGGATAGAAGGAGGGAAAGGGCCAGTTATCGTCTCTGCCCATGACCACTGCCTTAGCAGTCCTACCAGTCACCTAAGATATGTGCGCCAATGGGAGAGTGGCTGCAGGATGGGTAGATGCGTGCAGCCCCACCATTGTCATCTACCCAAGAATCCAAAACACAGATGTTGTCGATGCAGATTAGCCCATTTCTGTCAGAGCAGTTATCTGGGGCAACTGGCAAACTTCCAAGGACTCGGTTTCCACTCACTGTGATTTGTGTTGAGTTTCCAACGTTCTCTGGGGCATGATACGCTCCTTGGGGTGAGGGCAGACCCAGCACTAGCAACGCATTATAGACCCGATGTTTCCAGTCATTTCTGTGCCAAGCGCATTGGCTGGAAGCTTTGGGGCAGGGTGGAAAGGCAGGAGGGTGGGAGGAGAAGGAGGGGCGGGGGAATGGCCGCCTCAGAAAACAACGATTGATTGGAAATATGAAATGTCTTATTGATAAAAGCAAAGGCTCGATGGAAGGAAGCAGTTTGGTATAGCGCACTATTTGAAAAAATCATGTGCGTCTGTTTGGTACAATATACAACATAATGACAGCAATCTTCCCTGTTTGTATCTATTCATCTGATTATACAGAGTAACAATTCTTTTAGTTACACATTTATTTACCCAGGGATTTTTTTAATGGATAATAAGTTAGTAAATCAGATAGCATGTGTTCTGGATAATACTTTAGTAAACTGTCTACCACACAAGACAGTGGCAATTCACATTTTATATAATATCCAACGTTCCATTAATACACAGCACAATGTGCGGCTATGAGCAGCTCTTCAAGAAGGACAAAGCGGATTTTAATGATTATTTAATACTGTTTGATCTAGACACATATTATGTTGAAAAGCTACAGATTTCAGTCCCGCAGTGCACCACAGATGTAACGAGAAATAAGGATTTATTTGAAGTAGAATCCAGTGGCCTTCTTTTTTTTACGGTACGCGGGCCTCTCACTGCTGTGGCCTCTCCCGCTACGGAGCACAGGCTCCCGACGCTCAGGCTCAGCGGCCATGGCTCACGGGCCCAGCCGCTCCGCAGCATGTGGGATCTTCCCGGACAGGGGCACGAACCCGCGTCCCCTGCATCGGCAGGCGGACTCTCAACCACTGCGCCACCAGGGAAGCCCCAGTGGCCTTCTTTTGATGCAGTTGCCATCACTGTTTGTGCTGAAGTTTCCTGTTTTTGCCTCAAGGATACATTCTGTTTTTTTCTAAGTGGTGAAAATCCAAACTTGAACCCCCAAACATACATTGTTCCATGGCAAAATAATGAACACTAAGGAAGAGTGGAGAGTAATTCATTTAGGCCAATGAAATATGATAATAAAAATAAGAATAATTCTTCCCCTCTTTCTGAAGTGAACACAGAAGTGAACAAAATTCCTGGTCCTTTCTAGAATGTCGAGTGGGCAGAAGTCTGCTGAAGACGAAGATGGAAAAAGAGCAGCGCTAAGGAGAAGGGCTTGTGGCTTTTTCCTGCTCACACACCCCTGGGTGGGGCTGCCAGGAGAATGAAGCTGCAGCACGCACTTGCAAACGTTCACTCCCTCTGTGCCTCCTGACAGAGCTCATGGGGCATCTCCAGGTCATTAAGAGGAGGTCTGTTGTGGACAGATATACATAATATAATATAATATGTTGTGGACATATATACATAATACCACATTATGTATCGTATTTTAAAGAAAATGCCTTGCGTCAGATTCCCATTGCTCCACACGTTTGTAGGGTATCCCTGGAAATGGACACCCGAACCTTTACGACTCAGCAAGTCATCCAACAGGGAGCCTCCGGGCTGCTTCAAGGAGTCATTTCCTAAAGGGGGGAAAATCTACACATTATATCTGCGGAGATATAGTCAACAGCAGACCTTTCTGTTCCTCCTATGGTGTGGCATGGGACAGTGTTACTGCCTATGGATATGGTGTTCACACTTGCCTTGTTTTTGAACAGTCCCGCCAGACAAGCTCCTGAGCCAGGGACTCCACAGCTTCAAAAAGCCAGAATGAAAAGGGACAGAATGAAAAGACATTGGCTATGTGAGCTACTTTCTTGAAATAATTCAGCAAAATTAGATTTGTTTCAGAGTAGGACGAAATTTGAAGAAGAGACCTGGCATTAATGAGGATCTCTTATTTACCAAGCATATTCCACATATTTTATCATCTAAGAGTTACAGTGGCTTTATAAAGTAGGTCTTATCATCCCCTTTTCCAGACAGGAAAACAAGATTCAAATTTGCACAGTTAATGAGGGGCAGGGCCAGTGTCTGCGCCCAGCACTAGCTGGCTTCAGAGCCTTTGTGGATTCTCTGTGTCAGTGTGCCTCAAACTGGGTTCCACAGTCCTATCCTCTGGGAGTTAAAAATACACCAATGCGGGCTTCCCTGGTGGCGCCGTGGTTGAGAGTCCACCTGCCAATGCAGGGGACACGGGTTCGTGCCCCGGTCTGGGAAGATCCCACATGCCGCGGAGCGGCTGGGCCCGTGAGCCATGGCCGCTGAGCCTGCGCGTCCGGAGCCTGTGCTCCGCAACGGGAGAGGCCACAGCAGTGAGAGGCCCGTGTACTGCCAAAAAAAAAAAAAAAAAAACACCCATGCTCCTGTTCCACACCCAGAAATTCTGAAGAAATTGGTCTGGGCTGGGGCCAGGGCATCAATATTTTTAAGAAACTCACCCAGCAATTCTACCAAGATGCTAGGGTTAGAAACCACTGGGTTACATCATACCACCCACCAACTTACAACCTCATGATGTCACATACATTTACCTGAATCACATGGATCACAGGTGACAAAGATCATGCAATCTGTAATGGGGGACAGACAAGAAAAAAAGTGGATGTCCCTGAACACAATTATCAATCCATTCTATGAACGTCCCACACATTAGGCATTCCACAGGGAGATTTCAGACCGTACTGACCTCTTTTTTCCATTCCAATTCAACAAGCACCTTGAGATATTTTAAATAAGTTCATCGAGCTATATATATTCTGCTAGTGGTTGTATTGTACCAAACCCATTCAAGGAACTCAAGAAAGGAAATGATCAAATTAAGCTGTATCTTTGACCACAGGCTCAAACATTGGTGTACAAGTTTAAAACTTAGACTTCCCCAATGGTTAATTGTTGTTCTTCAATTTCATGATCTCAGAACTCTTGGTTGGATTTTTGTTTGTTTAATAACTAGAATCTAGCTATGTGCCTGGCAAGTTGTTCTGGTGCCACAGATGTTCATTCTGTGGATGAGAAACAGTGAAATGTAAAGCATATTAAATGTGGACTTATTCTTGAATCAAAACTAACTTCTTCATGGAACTTTTTGCTTTTTTTGGTATTATAGGTACTTTCTTTTCACACATTAATACCATTACTTTCCCCCAAGGCTCTGGGGGCTATCTATAAGGCACAACAATCCTCCAAAACCCTCCCCCAAAACAAAAACGACCCACTCATAATCTGGAAGTTAAATTATGTAAGCAATATGGTTGTGATTAGAAATATTAATGCTTATTGGAGGAAATGCTCCAAAATGCTAACAATGACCATACTTGTTGATTAAAGGTAGATGTCAAAACTATCCAAACTAGGGCTTCTCTGGTGGTGCAGTGGTTAAGAATCTGCCTGCCAGTGCAGGGGACACGGGTTCGAGCCCTGGTCCGGGAAGATCCCACATGCCGCGGAGCAACTAAGCCTGTGCGCCACAACTACTAAGCCTGCGCTCTAGAGCCTCCAAGCCACAACTCCTGAGCCTGCGTGCTACAACTACTGAAGCCCGTGCACCTAGAGCCTGTGCTCTGCAACAAGAGAAGCCACCACAATGAGAAGCCTGTGCACCGCAACGAAGAGTAGCCCCTGCTCACCACAACTAGAGAAAGCCTGTGTGCAACAACAAAGACCCAACACAGCCAGAAAAAACAAAATAATAATAAAATAAAATAAAAAAACCTAGGGCTTCCCTGGTGGTGCAGTGGTTGAGAATCTGCCTGCCAATTCAGGGGACACGGATTCGAGCCCTGGTCTGGGAAGATCCCACATGCCATGGAGCAACTAGACCCATGAGCCACAACTACTGAGCCTGCGCATCTGGAGCCTGTGCCCCGCAACAAGAGAGGCCGCGATAGTGAAAGGCCCGTGCACCGCGATGAAGAGTTGCCCCCGCTTGCCGCAACTAGAGCAAGCCCTCGCATGAAACGAACACCCAACACAGCCAAAAATAAATTTTAAAAAACCCCCAAAAACTATCCAAACTAAATTCAAACGCTCTTTTGAGATTTTAAAAACTGTTGATATCTGTAGTCCTAGTTATCATTTTCTTCCAAGACAATGGCTCTGGGTCATTCAGGAGACCCAGAGCCATTCCTTCCTTCCTTCCTTCTTTTTTCTTTTTTTAAAAATGTGTATCTTACTTCAATGACCTGCTCTAATAAAAACTTTTTATTTTAAACATATGGGAATAGAGATTAAAACACTAGCAATTTTTGCTGAAAGTCCTTCAAAATGACCAAATATACACTTCCAAAGCTTTCTTGGACTTGAATGTCTTTGAGCTACTCTGTATATTTACCTGATTCCAGATTTCATTGAAGAGATGAAGCATTCTGTATGGTTTACCAAGAAGACGATAAGCGAAAATAGGAGGCTTAATTCTTGCAAAAAGTTTTCAACCTCCTTGATTAGGAAAACAGACGCTGCAGCCAGAATGCCTATGGTTGATCCTGGCAAGTCATGGTTGATCCTGGCAAGTCATTCACCTCATTTGCCTCAATTTCTCCATCTGCAAAATAGGACTAATATTTGCTAACTTCCCTATGGAGTTGCATGTAGAGTGCTTAGAACACTACCTGGCACATGTTAAGTGCTTAATACATGATAGATATTATTATTTTAGATGGAATAGACACTTAGATCAATGGCAGAGCTAGTAAAATTGTGCAAAGTCTAATGCGGACTAACATAGGATTATGTTTTAAAAAAAGATTTTCTCTTTTTGTTGAGTTTTTCTAAGCAAGGAGGGGGCTCCCGGGACGCAGGAAGTGGGGAGTGGAGAGTAGCAGAGGACTATTTCCTTGCTTTGCTTCAGTGTCACACAAAAACTCGGTTGTTTTGTTTTATGCCTGGATGCTGCCCTGGGAACTTCAACAGATATTAAAGAACAAGTTCAGAATTATGTTCTCGTGACCAGCAGTTTACTCTCCTGGCCAGGGCCACAGGCCAGGATTTTAGCGAGAGACCGTACTCTGAGCCTGGACTTAGAAAACATGAAGCTTTTAACACAGGGGGACGGAAGGGTTGCAGCACATTTTCTTCCCTTCCTCCCTCCTTTCTTCCCTCCTCCTTTCTTTCCTTTTTCTTTCTTTCTCATTCTCTCTTAAAAAATGATCAATTCTAAAAAAGAAAAAAAAATCCCCTTGAATAAACTTACCTGTTTTCCAACTGATCAATACAAAGTGTCAAATACAAACAGAGTAAGTTACGGGATTTGTCTGACGGTGGGTCCAGTGGGCATCCCTGGTCAGGGAACTAGATCCCACATGCCAAAACTAAAGATCCTACGTGCTGCAACTAAGACCCGGCACAGCCAAATAAATTAATTAATAAATTAAAAAAAAAAGAGTAAGTGCTTTAAAAAAAAAGTAAGTTAATTAAAAAGTAACTAAAGAGTTAATTATGTTGCTAATGTAGCAAATAGCACACACTACTCAGTATTGGTGTTCTGCTGCATATGTACTAGTACTGTGGAGGCCTTTCTGGGAGATGTTCCCTGACTGTGCACAGACCCAGTTTTCTCCCCCCTGCTCCCACTCTGGTTTTCTTCTCCTCCCCCTAGTCCCCAGAGAGCTCTTCTTCACCCTGCTGAGGGCAAGGGTGTGCTGAGGGGAGAAGTTGCTGGTTCTTTTGCCAGGGGCTTCTCACCCTGCCCCAGCTTGGAGGGCCCTTAAGAGACCCTGGGCTCTGAAAGAATGCATTGCTTACATATCTACCAGCTTTAATTTAACTACTGTGTTTGATTTACAACACTCTTTCTAGCAAAATTAAATATTAGAATAAAAATGTTCAAAAAGACCCCTCAATTCTTCTTTTTATAACTTGGACCACATTTTGAGTGCACGCAGTTAACTACAAGGCATTCTTCCCTTGGCCATAAATTCAGATGTCTTGTCTTCATTATAGAACAGTCCCATGCAAGCCCCAAATTGCTCGTGTTTCACTTTTATGTTTTTCGATTCACTTAGTGTATTATTCTTAAATCATCGATTCAAATTCTTTTCTAAGTTTCCTTTAATTTTTGCCTCTACACCTTGGCATCCCCTCTGCCTTAAAGCTAATACTTGTTTTCCCCTCAAAGAAACACAGTAAGACTAAATCATCTAGTTCCTGCATATATCCCCCCGCCATTATGGGTTGTTCTTTGAGTGTCTTCCAGTCTTGGACTTGCCGCCTACCATAAGATAAAGAAACTTAAATGTCATTGCCTATGTTCGTGTAAGAGGACTGGTAAATCTGATTAGTCACAATGAAGTCATCAGACCAGGAGCTCAGAAAAAGAGGTTAAGAATGTTGGATGAAATCCTTTTTTATTAGAATATAGATTTTTGGGTCTGGATGGGTCTCAGAAATACATTAGGTTTGACTAGACATTTTCTGGATGAAGAAACCAAAGACACAGAGGGTTACTTTTCTTGGTCAAGCGCTAACACAACTAGTTAAGCCTCCTGGACACCTCCTAGTACAGCACTTTCATCCATTCACTCACTCATTCATATCTCCCTCCCTTCCTTTCCACAGTGTTTATTCTTGCCTACTATATACTTGTTTCATAATAAACAAGGGCCCTTCTATTTTTGGAATAAAAAACCTGGGCAACAGATGGTCTGACAAGTAGGAGAGTCCCAAATAGATGCACAGAAACAGAATGTTTGAAATAGGAACTACCCTGGAAAATGTGATTTGTGTGGTCACTGTCACTAGCATAATGTTCTCATTATAACACATACCACCCCGCTTTTACTGTGATGCTATAGAATCCTAATCCAAGACAAGGCAAGAAGAACCAAAGGGTAACAAGAAAGTACACACACACTTTCAGACCCATACATAGAGATGGAGCTGCCTCAGATGGAGTTCAACATACAATTAGCACACTGACATTTTGGCAAAATTTCCAGGCATTTCCATAAATCCTTTTTAGATTCTTCTTCCCTCCAGCTCAGCAAGACAGTCACATTTTTCCGGGCCTCAGACACACAATAGCATCCAAATGATATTTAAGAACAAGCCCCCAGCATGACCAGGGAGACTCAACCAGCCTGGGAGAAGGGAAGGGCACCATATGCCGGGTGCTCTTTGTGTATGGCCTTGCTGCCATTTTCCAGCTGCCTTTGCCTCTTTAGTTTACTTTAGGAGACAAGAGCCCGACTGAAACGTACAAAGGGGATTTAGGATTAAGCATCATCTTCTCTCTCTCTAACCTGTAACGTCTTTCATCCTAACAAAGGTGGGAGGAGCCGCCGAGAAGGACGGGGCTACCCGAGGAGGTTGAAGAGGAAGCTAGGCGACAGTGGGGGAAGGGGACAGAGCCACCTTTTAAAACTTGCTGTCCCTCTGCTCTCAGTTTTTCTTCATCACACAGAAGCACCATCTGTTCACAGACTTGCTGCGCGTCCATTTGGTTTCCATTCAGTAACAGCTTATGTAGGAAGCAGATTATGAAGTGAGCAAACATGTCACTGGCTGGACGAGGGCTGTACTTTGTTCACGTCCCTTAAAAGTTTACAGAAACAGGGCAGCAGCGAGCTCTGCGCAGTCCTGACTGCTTCCCGGCCCTGGTGCGCGGGCCTGGATTACACCGCCTGCCTTTGATTAGCCCTTTTATGCGAAAGCCTCTCAGTGTTGATGAGTTTCATTTATACTATATTTTAAAGTACCCTGAAATGATGTTTTTCCAATGTTTACCATTAAAAAAAATTTAGTGTGCTAACCTAACAGGAGCATAAACAATTTGAGAACAGGAAATTCACTACCTCTTTCTGTACTCCCTTTTCTCTGGTTAACTAGAGTCAGCTCTATAATACACTGACATTTTGGCAAAAGTTGCAGGCATTGTCTTAATTATGTAGACTTATTTGATTATACTTTTAAAAGTAACAAGTGGAATCAATCAGAGGTGGCTGTAGACATCAAAATATCACCTTTTGCTGTCTCAAAAAAAGATATACTGTCTTTGACCTTTTTAAGCATCCTTGGAGAAATGACCCAGATCCCATGATCTTCACAGTGGGGCCTGGTACCTCCCAGTTGTGTGACTCTGTTATGCAAGAACCCCTCACAAATCATCCCATAGCGCTGATATATTCAAGATGACATCCCCAAATATCACTGGACGTTTTAGTCATTTAACACTTTTAGATTATAAATAATGCTGGATCAACATCTATGAGCATGAAGCATCTTCTATTTTTAGAATTATTTTCTTAGACTACATGCTGGGAATTGGAATCACAGAATCAGATTTGTGCCATTTTTAATTTAATCTTCAAACTCTACCCCTTAAGAAAAGTTTAGTGTTTTGAGTAGGGATAGAAGGATCAGGACCACTAATTCATCATTGCATTTAAACATTTTCACCCAAACTGTTGAATAGCCTTGTCATATCACTTAACTAGAGTTTTCATTTGTCAAACAAAATATAATGTTTATTTACTTGAAACACTTTTTTTTTTTTTTTTTTTTTTTAGCCGTACGCGGGCCTCTCACTGTTGTGGCCTCTCCCGTTGCGGAGCACAGGCTCTGGACACGCAAGCTCAGCGGCCATGGCTCACGGGCCCAGCCGCTCTGCGGGATGTGGGATCTTCCTGGACCGGGGCACGAACCCGTGTCCCCCGCATCGGCAGGCGGACTCCCAACCACTGCGCCACCAGGGAAGCCCATACTTGAAACACCCTTAAAGTCCAGAAATAAGAATTGCTATTCTACTTATTCCTAATTTTCCTTAGGAACTCAATGAACATTTAAACACTGGTAGAAAATGTGAGTGAGTAGATTAGATTATATTAACTTAAAACTTGGTGTGTTATTCTGGCATTATAATACATTTTGTACATACCATATGTTGCTTAGGCATCAAACAACAGAAGAAATGTAAAGAAATGTCAGATTTTCAACTCTAAATATCACGGATTATTAACTACCCACTGATTTTTTTTAAACAGTCAAATTTAACTCTGGTATAATTTTTGATTCAATTTCATACTTTCCTTGAAAATATTTAGTGCATTTTTAAAATTTAAGTTAAATTGGTGAAGGAGAAAACCTCAGACTGTCCATTTTAAATTGAAATAGCCATGTCGGTTTCAAGAGTTATTTTAAGTGAACTACCTGTGATATGCAAACTTTTTCTTGGGTTAATGCCCCAAATTGCCTTGTTTTAATAATGTCCACTTCCTGGCTAATAACTTCTTTTTTATCACTCTTGAACATAAACATTCTTTTGTTTGAAGAGAGCTTTTATTTTTCACTCAAAATTATCAGCACATAAAATACGTGCCTAGGACAACAATAGTGAAAAATTCCAGCAGCCGGGCCTGACCACAAACATGCTGCTCTGTCACTGGGTCTCAGTTCCTGTGTGTGCTGCGGGCACAAGAATTCGCTCTGACAATCGATTGATAAGCATAAAAATCCTTTCACTTCTCACAGAATGGCCTTGGCCGTTCCAATGTAAAGCTTGTACTCATTCACGTAGTAGCTCCTAATTATCAGACTGAAGATGGTCCCCGGGAAGGACTGTGAACCTTCATTAAACCTTATATGATCCACAACTCAGCTTTTCTTGGTTCTGCTCTAATTTCTTTTGATTTCTGAGTCCACGCTAGCGTGCATGACTGAGATAGGGTTACATAGAGCTGGGTGAGTTGTGAGAAAAAGTTTGGAATATTGTCTGTATTGGGTAAGGGGGTGTAGACACTTTTCAACCATTCCTGCCAAAGGGTTACAGTGCTTAAGCACAGGAGGGCATCAGATGTGTCCCTTGAAAGTCTTGTCTGTATCACCTCCTTTCTCTGGTCTGTGCATGTGCACATTCCCAAGAGCATTCTCTTATTTCTGTCCCCTTGCAAAAGCTAAAGGCCAAAACCAAAACAATTCCCCAGAGAATTAAAGGTGATCGTAAACCAACTCGTCTTTATACTTCTTGTCTTTACTTAACTTCTTCTCCTCATCTGTACACTTCCCAGGTGTCATAGTAACAGACAGAAGAGATGAGATAGCAAGACAGGAGCTCCTCTCACCCCTGCCCTTAAAACAAAAGCATGAGAATTGGTTCTGGGTGACTCTTTTGGTATGTGTGTCCTCTGCAGAGGGGACCTGGGGCTGCTGTCTTGCGTGGAGGCCCCCTTCACTGTTTGCAGTCTCCAATTATCACTTCTACTGTTCCACCTGTGACGAGTCTGGGTATTATACAGTGGTGTGCCAATATCTCTTTAACAGCCACCTCTTCAGAAAAAAGAAGCCCTGATATGTAGCATTTGCCAATTACCATGGTGTAAATACTCACACCACTGCTGATTTTAAGCTGCCAATGTGATTTCACTGACACGCAGTTGGGAAGAGATGCAAAATCTACTCTTAGGAGCTAGTGTGAGCTGGTTCCAGTGCAATTTCATCTCCCTTCGGACCACGAGCTTTCTCCTTTCATTCAGTGATGAGTCCCCTCTTGGGCAGCTCAGATACTTTATCCAGTCTTGACCCCAGGGTCAGCCAGTCTCTCCTTCTTCGACTTTTCTCCATCCTTAGATGCTCATTGCATGCTTCCTATCTGCCAGACATAGTACAAATCATCGTGGCTTCCATGTCAACTAAGACAGGGTCCCTTTCTCAAGGAGTTTATCATCTAGTGCAGGGGTCCCCAATCCACTGGTCTGTGGCCTGTTAGGAACCGGGCCACACAGCAGGAGGTGAGTGTCGGGTGAGCGAGCGAGGCTTCATCTGTATTTACAGCTGCTCCCCATCGCTCACATTACCACTTGAACTCCACCTCCTGTCAGCATTATGGTGAGTTGTAGAATTATTTCATTATATATTACAAGGTAATAGTAATAGAAGTAAAGTGCACAATAAATGTAATGTGCCTGAATCATCCTGAAACCATCCCCAACCCTCGTCCATGGAAAAATTGTCTTCCACGAAACCGGTCCCTGATGCCAAAAAGGTTGATCTGGTGGAGGCCAGAGAAGTTATCAGTCTAGCCAGGGATATTGGTTCAGAGTGTAAATGATGCAGTGATACAGGCAGGCCTAGGGGGTTATGAGATCCCAGAATCATTCACAAACCCCTAGATCTCTTTTACTTTTCTGGAAGTTTGGGAAAACAAGACCCACTAATCACTACATCCATCCTGGACTGGAGAGCATTGCTCGTGAGGGTATCCTGCTGTTCAGCTTCACAGGCAAAGCATCTCCTGTTCCTCTTGGTGACGCCTCCTCTATCCCAGTGGACTGTTTCACCTCCTTGGCCAGTTAGATTGAGGCCAACCAGAGATTCCCACATTTACTCTCCTCTCTATCTCAGGATAATTCCCTCGAATTAGCCCTCATTTTTGCTCACAGTCTTAGACAAGGAACTCTCCATTTCACCACACCTATGCCCTCATTTGCCCAGCTTCCCCACACCTCTCAGAACCCCTTATACTCAATTAGCTCCTTTTCTACTTGGCTTTTTCCAGTCTTTTCTTCACCCCTGATTTCTTCCCATAATTCCACAGACCTGTAAGTCACTCCTCGCCTTGCCTCTGCTCTCGTCCTGATTGTGATTCCTGGCTTGGGCTTCCGGAGCGTCTAAACACCTTATGTAACTCGCTGAATCTCAGTCTCCTTATCTGGGAAGTGCCAACACCTCACAGTGCTGTAGTGAGTGAATTAATGAAATAATAATTAAATGAGATAATCAAGTAACGTGTAATTTACTGATCCTTTACTCTTGAAGTTGCAGAATGTTCTTGCAGTGACCAAAGGTAACGGGCTCTCTCCTTATAAACTCCTTTCTCCGCATGGGGAGATAGGAAGGAGGGAGCCTGAGTACAGAGCCCCACTCCTCCAGTTACCTCCTACCCCGTCTGTCCCTTGTTGTGATAATGTGCGTGAGATAAGACAGGAAAGGGCACCTTGAAAACTGTAGAGCCTTAAGCACTGATAGGGTGTCATTGGTAACCCTGTTACAGGGAAAATTCCAGTGTCCTCTGACCTGCCTGCAAAGCCATCCATGCTCTAACTCTGGTTACCTAATTTCACTTCCTCCAGCTGTTTCCCAGAAACAATCCTTACTTCAGCCAAGCTGATGCCCTTCTGTGCCACCAACAGGTCTTCTCTCGTGCTATTTGGAGAATGCCTTTCACTTCCTGGATCGTCTTCTTGTCTAGACCCTTAGGCGTAGATAAAGTCCCAGTTCCAAACCCGTTAGCTCACAATCTGTCTTTCCCTCCTCTAAACAACAGAGCTGTCCGTCTTATTCCCGTAATTGGACTTTGTTAGATACTGCCTTAGAACAGCGTTTCTCAAAGTGTGTTTCTGGGAATACTGGAGCTACCTGATGAAAAGGAGATCTTTCTCTGAGCCCTTAATATGGTGATGAGCACCATGAATCTCCAAGAAGGGGATGTAAGATGCAGCACTTACCAAAACATAGTTGACCATAGAACAATTTTTTAAAAACATAGAAAATTAACAAAGACTATTGTTCTACGTAGAGCCTGGGAAACACTATCTT
This sequence comes from Tursiops truncatus, assembly GCF_011762595.2. Classification (NCBI taxonomy): domain Eukaryota; kingdom Metazoa; phylum Chordata; class Mammalia; order Artiodactyla; family Delphinidae; genus Tursiops; species Tursiops truncatus. The sequence goes on along the minus strand of NC_047040.1, from coordinate 59,170,741 downwards.
AGAATGTTAAGTTGATGACATATGTTTGGTTATTTGAGGTCACAGATTCCTCGAGGTTAAGATCATAATCTTTATTTTGACCATGATCACCATATTGCCATTTATTAAAAGAAATCTAAGAAGCCATGGACCATGAACTGAAAGACATTGATTTTGAACTCCAGTTCTTTCTCCTTTGAAAAGGGAGATCATGAACACATTATTTAGCCCCTAATATAGGCTTAATCTTATCAGGATAATAATACCTAGCTAACTGAATTGTTGTGAGGACTAAATAAAATACCACATGTAATGTGCTGAACATAGGGCCTAGAAAATATAAGAAGTTCAATTAATTTTGTTTTTCTTCTCCTTTCTCTCTCTAGATAGTTCATCTTGATAGATTACCTTGGTCTAAAGCTTTGTTATTATTTGTAAATAGATTTCTAAGAAAACCCTCTAAAAAAAACCCCTCTAAATCATCCAAATGGCTTTTGAAATTTAATGTTATAAATCTGGTTAACATACGTCAATAATCTTCACTATCAGAAGAAAGAAAAAAAGAGCCACAATAAAATCAGCGTCATGATTCTTTTGTAACTATGATCTCCACACAGTTAAATTGCAAGCAACTATCAAATTAAGATATTGTTGGTATTGCTTCTAATGTTTTATGTATTCATGTTTTTCAATTTCTTTTTGTGTACCCATTATCTTTGATTTTTAACAATTTATTTATTTATTATTTTTTTTAAAAAATATATTTATTTAGCTGCACCAGGTCTTAGTTGCAGCATGCAGGATCTTCGTTGCCACATGAGGGATCTTTAGTTGTGGCATAAGAACTCTTAATTGCGGCATGTGGGATCTGGTTTCCTGACCAGAGATCAAACCCAGGGCCCCTGCATTGGGAGTGCAGTCTTAACCACTGGACCACCAGGGAAGTCCCTCAAAACTTTATTTTAAAATAGGCTTTGTATTAGATGAATGTGCCCAACGGTAGGCTAATGTAAATGTTCTGAGCACGCTGAAGGTAGGCTAGACTAGGCTTTGATGCTTGGTAGGTAAGTATTAAATGCATTTTGGACTTACAATATTTTCAATTCACGATGGGTTTACTGGGATGTAACCCCATCATAAGGCGAGGAAGAGTTCTACTTGAAGAAGTGATCAGTAAAATCAGCTGATCTTGTGCAGCTCTTGCTCCTGTGACATAGATCAGTGTGTTAAAGTTGTGTGTTAAGCCCATTGGACAGGTCTGGCAACTGAGGCTCCAAAGAGTTAAAAGGCTTGCTGAAGATTATAGGACCAAGAAGAGTGGTAGTGGGTGGGGCCTGTCTCCAAAGTGCTGCTCTTTCAAATGGCATTTTTCTTCCTAAACATTCAGTGAGGCAGATATTGAACACATTAAGTCTGGTGTTTAAACAGGAACGTAAAGCCTTAGATTGGTATGTGTATTACCAATAGAACTGCCATAACAAAATGCCATAGAATAGGTGGCTTAAAGAGAGGAATGTATTTCCTCGCAGTTCTGGAGGCTGGAAGTTGACGACCAAGATGTCGGTAGGTTTGGTTTCTCCTGAGGCCTCTCTCCTTGGCTTGCAGATGGCCACCTTCTTGCTGTGACCCTTCGTTTGTACACACGTATCCCTGGTGTGTGTTTCTCTTCCTATAAGGACACCAGTTATACTGGATGAGGGTCCTGCACTTATTACCTTATTTAACCTTAATTACCTCTTTAATGGTCCCAATCTCCAAATATAGTCACTTTCTAAGATACTGGGGGTTAGGACTTCAGTGTATGAATTTTGAGGGGGCACAATTCAGTCTGTAGCAGCATGGGAAAAGGAGAATCAAAAACCTAAAAAAAAAAAGAAAGAAAGAAAGAACCGTATTACTTTTATGACATTCATTGGAGAAACTAAGCCATAGTAGTTGTTGTAATGTGTGAAGACAGCTGGACGCTCTCTGGGGTGAGGAGAACCTTCCAGCCAGCAAATCCTTCTTTACTCCTCTTTGGAGATGGAGGAGGGTAGAATCTGGAAACCCAACTCAAGGGATTTGCTTTGCGCTTCCTGAGCCAGTGGAAGAAAGAAGCGTTCTCCTTGACCCACCTGAAATTGTGTGCACGTGATGTCACTTGGGTGGTGTCTTCTGTCACTCACTTTCCCCTTTACAGGCTTAAACTCAAAACTCTCTCTTCCCAGCCTCCCTCCCCACTCCGTATTGTAGCTAATGTGCCATTGTTGTCACACTCAGCATCATACAACAAAGTGGATGGTGTGGAGATGGACTCTGTGGTGCTCACAAAGGACCCCCCCTCCCAGGACCCAGAGTGTGCTGCTGGTGACTCCCAGCTGAGTTTTTCCTAGGGAATTACTCCCAGCCATGGTTATGCCCCCTGCCTGGAGGCTGTCCACCTCCCATGGTCGGTCAAGGAGAGGAAAAGGGTCCTGGGCCCAGCAGCCCAAGTCTGCCCTAGAGCTCCGTGTAATTGTCTTAGGCTGCTACTGTATTGCAGTTCAATTTCCCTCCCTGTCCATCACTTCTTCTTAGGTGGTTGCTTCTGAGGTTAGTCTCTCCAAAACCTCTTGCATGCAAATCTCAGAGTCTTAAGGTCTGTTTCGCAGAGAATCTGATACTACTAGCACCTTTACTACTGAGAAAGCTGGTATTGGAAATAGAACCTATAGCTGCAGGGTTTAGAGGGCATTGTCTGTGCTCCTACCCGTCGCGGTGCTGGACCACAAGCCTGCTCTGTGGAAATCACAGAAAGTAGGAACAGAGCAGAAATTGTGCTTCCTGGGCGGCAGCTTGCTCCTGAGGGTGACGGGAGGCCTCGTTCCTTGTCCCAGATGCATCGATGAGTACATCACTCCATCTTCCCAGGGGAGGAGTGAATTGGAGAGGAGTGCCCAGGAATACTATGCTAGGTGGCTTGCTACACGTGGAAGAAGACATATGGAGCGGGGAAAAGTTCTCTCTCTAACAGATGGCAATCTCCCTTTTGAGACTGTGTCTCTTTCTTGGGAATTCAGTCCTTCAAAAATCAATCTCACAGGGCTTCCCTGGTGGCGCAGTGGTTGAGAGTCCGCCTGCCGATGCAGGGGACACGGGTTCGTGCCCCGGTCCGGGAAGATCCCACATGCCGCGGAGCGGCTAGGCCCATGAGCCATGGCCGCTGAGCCTGCGCGTCCAGAGCCTGTGCTCCACAACGGGAGAGGCCACCACAGTGAGAGGCCCGCGTATCGCAAAAAAAAAAAAAAAAAGAAATAAGAAACAGCAATTGGGGACTTCCTTCGTGGTCCAGTGGTTAAGACTCCACGCTTCCAGTGCAGGGGGCCCGGGTTCGATCTCTGGTCAGGGAACTAGATCCCACGTGCTGCAACTAAGACCTGGCACAGCCAGATAAATAAAAACAAACAAAAACAGCAATTGGTGGGACTTGTGTTCTTCCTTGTGTGGATGGTCCAGCATTTTGACCCCTCCTTTTCCAAATGCCAGGAGGCCCCTCAGTCATTGTCACAAATAAAGAATGTCAGTATAGTTAAGTTCTAAAATATTAACTGCAAATGAATCTTTCAGATTCTTGAGATGCTTATCATTATTCGCTATTAAAAATGTTTGCCTCTCATTATTGTAAAAGTAATATACGCTCATTACAGAAAAGTTCAAAAGGATGGAGAAATAAAAATATCCCATTCTTCCACCCTCTCAAAGTTAACCACTTTAACACCTTGATGCATGTGATTCCACTTTTCAACCCACATATATATAAATAAAAATAGTATTGTGCTATTTGTTCTGCTTTGTAGTCTGTGTTTTCTCCTATGAATGTATCGTAAACAGCTCTCTACTGCTGATAAAGACATTTCTCCAACATTATTTTTGATGACTGGCAGATTATTTTATTGTCTAAATATACTATGATTTATTTTCTTAATCCCCTATTGCTGGAACTTTTGGTTGCCTTCCATGTTTATGATTATTAATAGTGCTGCCAAGAACCCCCTTGTTACATCTTTTCATAATCCTTCATTGTTTTCTTATGATAAACTCCTAGAGTGGAATGTGCATTTTAGGATCTTTTCACACTGACAAATGCCCTACCCCATAGCCTTCAATCTGGGTTGTTTTCATAGCTTTCCTTGCGGCCATTATTCAATCAATAGGTGCCATTGATAGACTTCAGTGGATGAAATCTCCTAGTTCTTTACTGTGATTATTCCTCGGAAATGACCTGTTTTGTCATTTAAGGACCACCCCGAAAAAATTGAGGTACAAAGACAAAAGAAATTTTTTAAACGTCAAGAAAAGTAAAAAAAATCCCTTAGAGACCCTCAGAGGTGTGCCGTAGAATCAATGTGGCTGATCGTTATGTCTCTTTATTTTATTTTTTTAAATTTATTTTTTATTGAAGTATAGTTGATTTACAAAGTTGTATTAGTTTCTGGTGTACAACACAGTGATTCATTTCTATCTGTCTCTCTATATATAGATATAGAGGTTTATATTCTTTTTCATATTCTTTTCCATTATGGTTTATTACAGGATATTGAATATAGTCCCTTGTGCTATACAGTAGGCCACCCGCCCCCCCCCCCCACCACCGCGTTGGCAACCACAAGTCTGTTCTCTATGCCTGTGAGTCTGTTTCTGTTTCATAGATATGTTCATTTGTGTTGTATTTTAGATTCCATATATAAGTGATATCATATGATATTTGTCTTTCTCTGTCTGACTTACTTTACTTAGTATGATGATCTCTAGGTCCATCCATGTTGCTGCACATGGCATTATTTCATCTTTTATGGCTGAGTAGTGTTCTATTTTATATATATATGTGTGTACCATATCTTCTTTATCCATTAGTCTGTTGGTGGACATTTCGGTTGCTTCCAATGTCTTGACTATTGTAAAAAGTGCTGCTGTGAACATAAGGGTGCATGTATCTTTTCGAATTATGTTTTTTTTTTCCAGATATATGCCCAGAAGTGGGACTGCTGGATCATATGGCAACTCTATTTTTAGTTTTTTGAGGAACCTCCATACTGTTCTCCATAGTGGCTGTATCAATTTACATTCCCACCAACAGTGTAGGAGGGCTCCCTTTTCTCCACACCCTCTCCAGCATTTGTTATTTGTAGCATTATGTCTCTTTAAATGCTATTTTCAATATGCTCATTATGTGTCTTTAAAATGCTATTTTGAAATACTACTTATTACTACTTAAGATGGAAAGAACTCATTCTAGATTAAAAACTGTATGGTTAGTGGGCTTCAAACATAATGCCCTGCATGCAGCTTTTGAAACATGGGACACCAAAGCTATTCACATAGGTCCCTTGCTGGTAAGCCTGAGGCAGCCAGTACAATCAGAAGCTGATCGCACATGTACCTCCCATGGAAGCTTCTAGAGCACAGTCATGTAAGGCAAGTCTTAGATTCAGAGTCCTTATGCTCATTGACTCACAGCCCTATTTATCTCTATGTGAGGTCAAAATACAAATGCCAAAATTTCACTTTCCCCAATTTTCCATTTTTGCTAATTGCATTTACCTTGCTCTTTCCCTTTTTCCCTATACATACTTGACATTTTAAAAAGGTGTTTTAGCCTCTGAATTTGAGCAAATTGGTCCACAGAACTCCCCAGTGAGTAGCAAACTCTGAGTTAATATTCACGGTGTCCTAAATGTTAACACAACCATAAAAGCAGCTTGGTTTTGCCTTGGCTCCAGCTAATTTTAAATTGTATTTACAGAGTTACTTACTTCTTTTCTTTAATAAGTCAAAATGTTCAGTTTGTTCAGCTATTTCACTACTATTCTTTACATATGACAGTTAAAATGATAATGGTAATTTTAAAAGCAGAGAATCCGTAGTAGATCTGTGTTTGGACAAGAGAATACTTTTCTATCAGAGGTGAGGCTCTTGTGGGCCTGACATTCTAGAATGCCTTTTTTAGTAAAGAAGAGCAAACAAATCTCTGGGACTATTGGAGAATGCCCTTTGTTTTAGTTTTTTAAAATGCTTTAAAAATGTAATACTCTGTGAGTGGGAAGGTGTAGAGGTCTGCCAATCAAAGTTGGGGTGATCGAACACAAAGTGTGCAGCATACTGTTGACTTTCAAGTGATTCTGAAAAAGAGTCACGATACATTATCAACAGTGAAATAAAGGCAGTCGTCCCTAGGTGTATGTGGGATTAAAATACTGTCCTTTTCACATTCATATTTTTCTTGCCCTTAATCCCTTCTTTGGAATTCCTCCAGAACACTCAGAAATACCCACCACCATTCATATTGTCATCCTTGGCCATGAAGAATAATAACAGACGTTTCTATCAAGATGATATTTTCATTAGAACCATTGCTGTTTTCTTATTTGTCAGAAAAATATATGAACAATGTCTTGTATTGAACGTGTATCCCGAATGTTCCAGAGTCATCACTCTGGTGTTTCTGTCACAGTTGTCTGAGGCCCCATTCTGTTTAAAAAGTCTTGTAATTTCCACATATCTCTTCTGGTTTTTTAGTGCCTAATCCAGTCGTCTGGCTCTGGACCACTGCTCTGCTCCTCCCCCTGTGGCCAGTGTCCCGCTCTTTTGTTTTTCTCTATCCTATTTCGTCCTGAGTGTGGATATAGACCCTTCCTGTAATCCCCCAGTAGAAAGTGAGGGCAGTCTATAATTTTTGAGGGTTTAGGAATATGGGAAGTGACTTAAATGCCCGAGGTCAGGATGGTAGACAGGATGGTTCTGAAAATCCATCACCCCATCCCTCACAGGAATGCCCACCTGGGCACATTTCTTCTTAGGCTCTGTTAACCACCATGTGCAGGACCTGCTTATCTTCTGTAAACAGGAGGCAGCCGCCCTTCCCGTACATGGCATGTTTATGCTGCCCTCACTGGAGTCCAGACCCAGCCTTGTACAGATCAAGAAAAAGGAAAAGGTTCTTCCTTTTAACTCGAGCTACCTCTTCTTTCTTTGCGTAAAAATTGTTCTCTTCCAAGGTTATGGTTACTTGAGCACATTTATTTCTTTTAGGGGCAGCTCCATTCCTATGACTTTGCCCTTTGACATATAAAAGACTTGAGAATTCAACGATCTGATGTCATCTGTTTCCCACAGTTTGGGTTAATGGCTTGGGTTTGGGGCTTTTGCAGAGGGGTCAAGTTTTGGCTTTGGCAATTCCAGTCTTCCAGCATGAAGGCGCTTCCTGTAGCCTATCTGGAGTCTATGTTGCGTAAATTCGTATTTTTTTATTATTATTATTTTTTTAATGTATTTATTTATTTTTGGCTGTGTTGGGTCTTCATTGCTGCTCACGGGCTTTCTCTTGTTGCGGTGAGCAGGGGCTACTCTTCGTTGTGGTGCGCAGGCTTCTCATTGCAGTGGCTTCTCTTGTTGCGGAGCACAGGCTCTAGGCGCATGGGCTTCAATAGTTGTGGCACATGGGCTCAGTAGTTGTGGCTCACGGGCTCTAGAGCTCAGGCTCAGTAGTTGTGGCACACGGGCTTAGTTGCTCCGCGGCATGTGGGATCTTCCGGGACCAGGGCTTGAACCCGTGTCCCCTGCATTGACAAGTGGGTTCTTAACCACTGCACCACCAGGGAAGCCCTAAATTCGTATTTTTCCTAAAGGAAACAATCTGCAGAAGCACAGGTCTCATGAAAAGCCACATCCAACTGATATTATTGAAAAAGACTCTTAACTTCCCAGTCAGGATCCTGTGCATTTTGGTCTTTCCCAAGGACAGCTAGAATACTTGCTTTACATTTGCACATCTCTGAGTGATGGGTCTAGAAGCATGTGGAGATAGTACGAGAAAAGAGGCCTTATTACCCATTAGTCTATACCAACGATTCCCCCCAGAATTTCTGTGAATCAAATAAATGTGAAATACTGGGTAAAACAAGATTTTTTTCAAATCAAATTTGTTTTAAGACTTTTGATTTGCTCTGTCCGTCATCATCTTTTAGGGAAAGTAAAATGTGTTTCACAAACTTTTCGACCATTAATTTTTTTCCCCACAAAGAGCTACTTCTCTAGAATTCTAGTCAAGGTTGGATGGATAAAGATGAGACCCTTGCCTTCTTTGATTAAGGACACACAGTTTATATCCCATTACTAAGGCAGCTTAGAGTTACATTTCTAGCTTGCCCCAGGGAATAGGAGGAAATCCCAGAAATCCTGTTATCTGGCAGCTTTCACAGGCTGGAACAATCTGTCCCACTCCAGATGACTTGCCCAGTGAGCCCACTGGACACAGCAGACCCAAGCATCCGGGATCTCCAGTTTCCTACCTTGTTCTCTCGTTCTTTTCTTTCCTCATCCTGAAAGTTCAGGCACGTACATTTGAGAAATTTTCCCCCTCTTACCTGTCACTTCAGAACCTTTCTTAATGGTTCACTGCATTAAAAAACTTTTTTTTCCAGAAGGCCTTTGAAGGACCACTGTACCACTACTTAACACTTGAGATTTGATCTTTTGGGATAAGGCAATGACTGTGTAATGCCTGGGTTCCGGTGACGATCACCCAGTAATTTATTAGTAGTCAATGATTCATTCATGCAAAATACAAACATATAAACATAGTCATACTACAAATGTTAATATATAATACCTGCTTCAGGATTCCCTCAATCATCCTACATCTTCAGATGATGAATCTTGTGTAGTGACCATAGACTCTTCCTTTCTGGGTGAAAGGTAAACACTGGACCCTATAGGTCAAGTTAATTCTATGTCAAGAAGGCATGTGGTACTCAAAGTGCAATTTCTAATCCTAGCTGCTTTACTTTAACCTTTTGGAGACCTGTAGACTGACCTATCCTCAAGAAATATGGATGAAGGACTAATGTGAGAGAACCAATCTATACTAATAAAACATTGGGGTGTAGTGTCCCAGTTTCCGCTAATAAATGTGTGCTCACACATGTCCTCTCATTTATCACAGGTATTTTATTTAAAGGTGTGGGGAAAACAAGATATCTACTGAGTGGGATGTATGTGTCTCAGTAGACCCCACGGGACAAAATGAAAGTCCAGCTGACCACTCATCCGTCAGGTTGTCGATCTTCTCTGTCACAATGTTGAAGAGTCCCATCTATGGTCTTGTTCTGTGGTGGGATTAAAGAGGAAGAGCTGTTGTGAGGAAGAAAGAGAGAGAAAAGTTGCAGGAAAGTCGGTGAATAGATTTCCCCTGGAGTAAATCAGCTGTTTACACAAACACTTTGATCTGCTCTTATTGAGTCAACTTGAATGAGAACTAATTTTTTGGTGGTCTTGAATTTATAAAGCTCACCCATGAGGAAATAGAACAACGGAGATTTTTTTTTTTTTTTTTGCGGTACGCGGGCCTCTCCCTGTTGTGGTCTCTCCCGTTGCGGAGCACAGGCTCCGGACGCGCAGGCTCAGCGGCCATGGCTCACAGTCCCAGCCACTCCGCGGCATGTGGGATCCTCCCGGACCAGGGTACGAACCCACGTCCCCTGCATCGGCAGGCGGACTCTCAACCACTGCGCCACCGGGGAAGCCCAACAATGGGGACTTTATTTCACTTACTTGTCATTTCCCTAGTGACATTATTTCTAAAACTTGCCAATGACAGAAACCTAGTTAGAATAAGAGAGTTTGGCCTCCTCTGTCAGAACGAAACAGGAAGTGTCAGGAAAGCAAGGGGGTGGGGATTTCCCCACTGCTGAAGATAAAGAATGCAACACATTTAAGGTTGTTTAGTATTAGTAGCAATCTTTTTTTTTTTTTTTGGTGCTTTATCAAAACTGCTATACAGCACTTAACACATTGCATTAAAATCTTTTATTTGCAGTCTTCAGACAGATTTGTGAACAACTGGGTCACACCAAAAGACTTAATGTAGAAATTTATAGGTCTAGAAAAACCTCCAGTTTTCTCTCACATGGACTGTGAAGTCTCTCAGTACCATGGAGATGCACCCACAAGAGACGTGTGGCTGAACACAGTACGTGGCAAGGAGGCAACCATGAAAAGAATATGGTCCCCGTATCGGTAACAAAGCAACCTGACTAATGGTTACTTACATCAATAGAGGTTTGCTTGTCTCACATAGCAACGTGAATGGATGCTGGATGTTGGTTCAGCAGCTCAGGAGATATCTGGGATGCCCAGCCTTTCCTTCACTGTGGCAAGATGGCTGCTGCAGCACCAGCCATGAAATCCACATTCAAGGTGATGCCTGGGTAAGGTAGTGCAATTGTTGCCCCTAGTACTTATTCATTCATTCATTCACTCATTCAGCAACTATTGACTGAGCCCCGGCTATGTGCCGATACTAAACTAGGCAAGGGGAATAGAAAGATGCTGAAGAAGAGGAGTAGAAAGAGGAACATCATATGTTTCTGTTCTTTTTATCAGGTCAGCAAATGCCTTCCTAGGAGCATTTCCCTTATGTTTCATGGCTATGGAATGGATACATCCTGCCCTCTCCCCCGTTCAATCACTGGCAAAGAGTAGTTGGAAGACAGCAGCCTTACACCAGTCACAATTCATTTTCTGAGGCTAGGGGAGGGGCTGTTCTTCCCTAAGAACATGTAACAATCATAATTCCTGAATTTTATCTGCAAATGTTGCCCCTAGTACCCATTCATTCATTCATTTATTCAACAAATACTTATTGAACACCTGCTAGGTACCAGATACAAGTTAGGTACTGGGGATAGAGAGGTGCATAAGAGTTTCAGTTTTCTATAAAATAAAAACAATGCAAATGAATGTCTTGTAATGCAATGTGATAAGATGAATTAAGGTGATATTAGGAGTGGAGAAAAGCCCAGAAAGAGTTATGAATTTTTCAAGCACAGAATAGAGGGAGAGATTGAGATAAATGAAGACTTCCTAGAAAAGGGGATATTACAGCAGGCCCTTGGGGGTAAATGGGATTCCACAGAGCACAGACAGTTTGAAGGTAGAAGAGAGGCAGTGAGGGACTCAGGATGCCCTGAGCTAGTTGCAGTGATCATGGGGTTGTCTGAGTCTTTATTTCCCCATGGAATTCAATCTTTTGCCTAAGTTTGTAGGTTGACAGTTCATACCACTGGTTCAAGGAGTGTGAAGCAAAGACTAGAGGGTAAAGGGGAAGGCTGATTTTACTTTGGAGTCTTCTCTCTGGACCAATAAAAAGGCTTCTATTAACAAAGTTGTGATCTCTTTAACCTTTCTCTTGTCCTGCCAAACTAAGAGACAGGAGAGTTAAAGTTCTCCATTTGGCACAGAAAAATCAAACCTTTTAAAGAATCAGAAGGGGGTGCACCATTCGCCTCCTACATTTCTAACCCGTCACCCTCACTTCAGTAACTTTGTGGGCCTAACAAGGCACATAAGGAGCTCAGTCTGTCTGTACAGAGAGCTTTCCAGCCGCAGGCTCCACTGCTCACAAGAAACGGGAAGGCCTAAGGTTTCCCATTATATTCATGAGGGGGCTTCAGGGTAAGAAAAGGCCCAGGATCTGTCTACATTTTAGGGAAGTCCAAACAGTGCCAGACGAAGGCCTCCAAGTTCCCCCAACTGCTGCTCCACAAAGGACCTGGTTGGTCTTCTTTCGAAGCCTAATCCTTCTGTCAGTAGCGGTTAGGGATCTGAGCACACACTGCTTCAGAAGCACTGGGTTATACCAGCCCTTTTCTGAATTAGTCCATCCGCAAGCCCTTTAGAAAGCATGGGGTTATGACATCTGACCTTAGAGAAACCAAGTGACGTCTGACCTTAGAGAAACCAACTCTACGTGACTCTATTTTGGGTCTGACTAATGAAAATCCTCTTTTGAGGGAGAAGAAGGATCTCTAGTTTTAGGATGTATCTGAGGGTCTAGGAAAAGATTAACTCTGACAGTTTTACTTTGACCTAAAGATGTAGCTTTAAAATATTCTTGATTTCTTTAAAAGGTAAATTAAAGGTGGTTTTGAGGAGCACCTTGAATTGGAGTCAGTATTGGATACTGTGGCCTGGTAGAATGACGCCAAAGCTCAAAATCCCCACATGGCTTTCCTTGGGCTAAAAGAAAGGATGTCAAGTTCACCAGGATGGTCCTCAGCATCAGAGGTTATAGATGCCTGGCAACCTGGTGGGCAGGAGATTTCCTTGGAGACCAGAGAATCCAGAGGCACCAACTCTTCTCTCCAGCACAAGTCTGCATGAGGCCACATTCTCCTCCAGTGAACCCAGTTATCGTCATGGAAATTCAGCTGATAGTAATAAGGGAGACAGAAAGAATACCGGGCAGACTGAGAGACTGAAAATACGTCTTCCTGGAGAGAGTGAACAGTATTTAAAGGGATTTTAATGGTAGGATCAGACTAAGTTTTGAATGGCATAAAACAAGAAGTTATTTTCCCCACCAACCACAAAGTGTGAGCTCAAAAGGAAGATAAGCTAGAGACAAAAGGACAAAATTATACTCCCTTCGCACAGTTGAGTTACCGCGTGAGTTACATTTGCAAACATGATACAAAAAGATGAACAAAATTCTATACAATTCCAAATTCTCCAGATCTAGTTTCCAAATTTTAAATAGGAAAACTGAGAATAACAGTGAAAGAACGTTAGTAGAAATCCAGTTTTATAAATCACAGACAATGAAGAACATTCTCTATTATAAAAATATTTTTATATAAGTTAAGCTATTTCATACCCTAAATAATTTTTTCCATTTTACTGTTTAATTATATATTTGGCATATTATTGAGTATTTTAAAATAAATTTTAAATTTCGGAATAGTTTTATATTTGCAAAATAGTTGCAAAGCTAGTACAGAGGGATCCGATATGCCCCTCATTATTTCCCCCATTATTCACATCTTACATTAGTGTGGTGCGTTTGTCATAACTAATGAACTGATACTGATACATTATTGTTATTAAATAAAGTCCATACTCTCTTCAGACTTCCTTACTTTTTACTTAATGTCTTTTTTCTCTTACAGTATATTATTTAGGGTATCCTATTACATTTAGTGATCATGTCTCCTTAGGTTCCTCCAGACTATGATAGTTTTTCAGGTGGTTTTCCTCGTTTTTGATGACTTTGACAGTTTTAAGGAGTACGGTCAGGTATTTTGTAGAATGCCCCTCAATTTGGGTTTGTCTGATGTCTTTCTCATGATTAGACTGGGGTTATAAGTTTTTTTGGAGGGGGGGAAGACACAGGAAAAGCACCATTCTCATCACACCATATCAAGGACACATAATTTCAACATGACTTATCACTGCTGCTGCTGACCTTGGTCGCTGGGCTGAGGAAGTGTTTGTCAAGTTCCTCTACAGGTGTGTTATCATTTCCTCTTTGAGTACTGCACTCTTTGGGAAGGACTGTTTTTTCATAATCATTCTCTTGGGTGTTGTCTCACTCTTGTCATTTTATATCTCCTCTCTCTCTCAGTAGGAAGCTGGCATTCTGTGTAGGAATAAGAGAAATATTTGCCTTCTGTGCTCTTTTACTTAGAAGTTATAGAAAAGTAAAGAAAAGCTTTTTGTCACTTGCTAGAGGGTAATAGAAACAATTAGTTTCCATTTAGAGAAGTTCCTTTTTAGAGAAATATTTTAAAAATTTCTCTGTATATATAATAGGACATACGGAATTTATTATAAAGGCTGGTAATTGGATCACCGTGAGGGTAGGTATTAATGGAAGTGCCAGTGGACCAGGTGATGAGGTCGTTACATCTCTCTACAAGAGTGTGGCCTTTCAGGACAGTGCTGGGGGATGTTTTATTGTGCTTTATCATTATTTGAGCATCCCTATAAACTAATGTTTCCACTTTTCCGAGAACCAACTGTAAGACCTTAAGTCAAACCATTTCACCTTTTTCAACCCTCAGTTCCACATTGTCATACAGGGAGGCTATTACCTGTGTTACCAACCTTAGTGCATCTTTGACAGATGATTGTGAAGTTTGTGTGTAAGGCTGCATTGAAAAGGATAATGCAGGTGTACAGTCCCTTAGCCACAATTCTGAAATTAATTTTTTTTCTCAAAACTGGATGTTATTTCATAACTCTCTTGGCAGCAAAACATGGCCTGACCTGATAGGAGGCTATTGACACCTTTTACTTATCTCACTTAGTACAAACATTTATACATTTAGCTGCATAAATGTGAATGTGTTTGATTATGGAGTGCTGCGCAGACTCCAGGGGGATGTTATATATGACACACATATTCAATTATAAGTCTAAATTCCTAACACTTCTGAAACACATCTTGTGCAAAAGGGTTCAGATAAGCGACTGCAAATCTCTAAGTCTGGTATAATTATTATTTCCTTGTCATTAAGTAGGACCTTTCTCAAACTCTTCTCAAACCTCAGCCACTTACTTTTCTTCTTACACTGTAGAGAGAGTCACCGCAAACTCATTTATCACACTTTCATTTATGGTATAGTCTGAAAATTCTTCAATGACAAAGCTAAGAGGTGTATGGGAAATGTTCTAGATTATCAGATGGGTACTTTTCTGCTAGGGTGAACCAGGGCCCAGAGCCTATATAGAGAAGGTCAATCAGCAGTAGAGCGCTGTCCAGTAAGTCAAAAAGTCATCTGACACCACCCTCACATTCTGCCTCCTAGGTTACACAGCCTCTGTTGCTCTCCTTTGTGATTAAATCCATTGGATGGTACATTTTATTATTTTATTTTTCTTTTGGACACGCTACGTGGCTTGTGGGGTCTTAGGACCCCAGCCAGGGTTCGAACCTGGGCCCTTGGCCGTGAAAGCGTGCAGTCCTATCCGCCGGACTGCCAGGGAATTCCCTGGTGGTACATTTTAAATTGAACACTTGCTGTGTTTTAAAAATACTACTCTTCCTTATCTATGGAATTTCTCTTTCAGCCCTATCACTTTGTTTAAGCAGAAGAAGTTTTGTGCTTGTACATGTGAAAACAGTGTGTAAATTTTTGGCTCGTTCATTACTATCTGGAGGCAAATTTTTTTTTTCCAGTTATTTGGTTAATTTCACCTGTTGATAGCCAGGGAAGCGTTATACATATATTTAAACGCTATGTAAAGAACTATCTTAATTAAATGCAGTGCATCCCTTAGAACTTCAATGAGCTGTAAAATCAGCTCTTTAACTTCAAATGCCCGATAACTAATTTCACATGATATGCTAGCAACAGGCAGCTGTAAAGTTGAAACCTAAATAGAGTCCTAGAAGCAGATAGAGAAATGTTGCTTTCTTAAAAAAATCTTTCCGGACTTCCCTGGTGGCACAGTGGTTGAGAGTCCGCCTGCCGACGCAGGGGACATGGGTTCGTGCCCCGGTCCGGGAAGATCCCACATGCCGCAGAGTGGCTGGGCCCGTGAGCCATGGCCGCTGAGCCTGCGCGTCTGGAACCTGTGCTCCGCAACAGAAGAGGCCACAACAGTGAGAGGTCCGCGTACCGCAAAAAAAAAAAAAAATCTTTCCATCTTCATTCTCAACTTTATATGGCAAACTGGGTATGATTTGACCTTTGAATTTTATTCCTCTTGTTTTGTATTCTAGATGGCCCCGGTTACAAATAACAGAAGCATGAAAGAGGCTACACTGATTAATAATTTGTGCCTTCCAGGGAACAAATGTATCAAAATGTGGCTGGAAATCTAAAGGCCACAGTAGACCTATTAGCACTGTGTGGTCACAGGAAGATTGATTGGAACTAACTCTATGAGTTATGTATAGAACATTATCCTTGAGAGTTACATGTGTGTCCTAAATATTATGCTTTGTTCCAGTTTATTGGCCTGGATTCTACTTGTGAGACTAGAACAGACTGCTGTTTTCTGGGGCGGGGGGCATTAACTATTCCATTCTGCCCTGATGGAGCAGGGAAATACATAGCACTGTATTTTCTGAAACTTTTACCTACATCTTAGTACCCATTGCTTGAGTCTCTAAGGGGCCTTTGAATATTCAGAAATTGCCAAAGGACAAGGTAGAAATCACATAGGTGAGAGTGGCTGATTGGTTCCAGACAGTTCTCCAATCAACAACATCTAGCTGGAAACAAAACTCCTTCCCAATCAAATATTTCTGGCCAACGTTTGGGTCAAGAGTAGAATTTTCATTTTTCACAGGTCACTTTTTTTTTTTTTTATAAACTCAGGTATTCTAGCCAGAGATGTTTTCGAAAGTATAATGTACTGTCTGTCATCGAAAAAGATGACGCTGGTGACCCTGTACCAGGAGGGCGTGCTCTTTGAGTCACTTTTGCTGTGGTGAAGAGCGTCGTTTTTCTGATGTGTCCTCATATTCTCTTTCCATTGTCCCCGGGGCACACAAAATGACACTGGGACTCTTTGAAGAGGTTCCTGGGGTGGAGGCATGGGTGATTCTTGAGAAATAAAAGGATGTTCAAGCAAGAAAAATTCAGAAGAAACCGCCGTTAGTAAGGAGCTGCCAGATCATGTTTAAAATCTTTATCACCTTTCCTCATCCAAGTATTAAAGATTTGGGCTTCCCTGGTGGCACAGTGGTTGAGAGTCCGCCTGCCGATGCAGGGGACACGGGTTCGTGCCCCGATCCGGGAAGATCCCACATGCCGCGGAGCGGCTGGGCCCGTGAGCCATGGCCGCTGAGCCTGCGCGTCCAGAGCCTGTGCTCCGCAGCGGGAGAGGCCACAACAGTGAGAGGCCTGCGTACCGCAAAAAAAAAAGATTATCCTACATCTTAAACCTATCTTTGGTCACTACGAAGAGTCCCTTTTGCATTTTGCTAAAGGCACCCTATTTTCCTTCATACATTTGTTACTCCTTCATACTGGAAACTGGAGGGTGAGGCAAAATGAATTCAGACAGGAGCTGGAGAAAGCTGAGAGTCCACAGAAGCAACAGGTGCTTTCTGCCTCTGAGCTACTCATCTTCCCCTCATAGGTTTGCACTTAGGGGAATGTTCTGTGCAAACCTAGGGGCAGAATAATAATACAAGCTGATTTGTATCTGTCTTTAAATCTGGTGTTAAAACCACCCATAAATCTGATGTTAAGGATAAAGAGGAAAGTTACACTCCTCCCTGTACCTTCTACAGAATGTGCTCCCTTCTGAAATACAGAAGCTATATCTTAAAATAAAAGGGTGGGATCCCTGTACTTAAGATGGGGCATAACTTGCATATATGTTGTACATATTTGCTTAGACTGCATGCTAAGATTAAGTGGCTTTAACTCCATGTTTGTAAAATAAAATTAGACATTAATACTGCAGCCAACTGCAAACTTCAATATCGGAAAATATTAATAAAAGCACAGCCAACTTTTAAATAAGTTAGTTTGATTATATCACCACAAAAGACCTTCACACAGAAAGAAAAACAAATCTGGCTAATTTGACAGGAGTGATTTAAAATGGGGAGTTGTTAAAAATAATATAGATTTCTCCCAAATGAAAAAGAAAAGTGTTCAAAAGCTATATTTAGGTAACCATTTGAAAAGTAGTGTTAGGGTATTTTTTTAAATACTGAAGAAAAAACCCGCTTTTTTACGGAAAGAATTGGAAATCCTTACTTTCCTGTGAGCAGTCTTGTCATTTAAAAAAGACCACACACACACACGCACACACACACACACACACACACACACACACACACACACGCACTCATCTGCTCCAGCCAATTCCTGTTCCCATCCACTTTCAGCTGAAGAGGACATTAGATCATAAGCACGAGCAGCAGCTTTTTGGCTCGGTCACCACAGTGAAACGCTGGTGGTGAAGAATGTCATGGGGACACGTTTCTGGACTTTGCAGAGATCAGTGTGGGTAGCAGTTCCTAGAGAGCTCTGGTTTGCTTCTAGGTCAAAATCCTCATGCAGCCCTGATCATTCCTCTTTTTTTTTTTTTTTTTTTTTTTTTTGCGGTATGTGGGCCTCTCACTGTTGTGGCCTCTCCTGTTGCGGAGCACAGGCTCCGGACGCGCAGGCTCAATGGCCATGGCTCACGGGCCCAGCCGCATTTGGGATCTTCCCGGACCAGGGCACAAACCCGTGTCCCCTGCATCGGCAGGTGGACTCTCAACCACTGCGCCACCAGGGAAGCCCTGATCATTCCTCTTGTTTCAAACCTTGTGTAATTTGGAAAACCCTCGTGGGCTTAAGGGCAATAATGATGTATTGTTTGCTAAGGGCACTCAAAATCAATAAGAGAGAATCACTGTCTTCATTGTATCAGTTTCCTAAGACTGTAGCGGCTTAGAACCACAGAATTTATTGTCTCACAGTTCTGGAGGCCAAGTCCCACATCAAGGTATCAGCGGGGCTATGCATCCTCAGAAGGTGCTAGAGAAGGGTCTGTTCTCGGGCCCTCTCCAAGCTTCTGGTGGTTCCTATAACTTCTTCTGGTTGTGCCTATAACTTCACCCATGGCCTTCGTTCTGTGTGTGTGTCCCTGTGTCCAAATTTCCCCTTTTGATAAGGACACTGGTCATATTGGATTAGGGGCCCACCCTATTCCTATATGAGCTCATCTTACTTTTCTAGTTATATCTGCAATGACTCTATTTCCAATTAAGGTCACATTCTGAGGTGCTTGGGGTTAGGACTTCAACACGTGCATTTGGTGTGTGCGTGGTGGACACAGTTCAACCCATAACACTCATTGAATAGGTTTCCTGCATGTTTAACCTCCATTCTAACCCCTGCTGCCGGATGGGGTGGTTTCTAGCTTTTCCAAGGGAAAAACACCCCCAAGAAAATGATCCTGTGCAGAGGGAAGGCAGGTGAGAAACTTATCTGCTAGTGAATTTTCAACTCGAGTTTGAAATCATCTTCCTTCTTGGAGAGTGCAGACTGAGACAACGATGAAGACTTTCAAATCTGTAATGTCAGTCTTGTCAACAGAGGAAATACGCATCACTGCCCTTCCAACTTGATCATTTCATGGGCTTTCACTGTGATTTCACGGCTTCTGTAGTCAATTACCAGTCGACTATCGAAAGGGAAATAAAGGGATATTTTGCCTTATTCTTGACGTGGCTGTAGGAGACTAGAGAAATAACCACTTGCAGAGGGAACATTCGGAATTTAGTGGACCAGGGTTAATACCTAGAAGGAAACGGGGATAAAAGCAACTCACTCGGAGGGCAGAGAAAGTCCTGCTGGAGGGTGGAATGTTCCATGGCCTCTCCCATCCACGGTGGCAATTTCTTCACTCTGGTGACATCATCTAAGTTCAAAGTGGTACAGACCAACCCCTTCTCTTCAGGACTTTCCAAATTCATTCTCCTCTATGAAGAGTTTACTTTCTCCTTCTCTGATAACTGGCAAAATCATTTAAAGTGATCTGGAACCAGGTTTCAAATACTCATTGAGGATTTGAAAGCTGATGGGCAAAATCACTTAAGGTTTCTGGTAAAATTTATACCTCTTATCTCCTACTCTTGGACAAATGGCCAAAAATAAGGAGAGTGGAAAAAAGTGGCTACAGAGAAAACCAAAAATAGAAGCAAAAAGTAATCAAATTAGAGAGATCATATTAGGAAGATAAGGGCAAAAGGACTATGAGTAGGGGCAGGGAGTTAATAGCAGGAGTAAAAAAAAAAAACATGTGGGCTTCCCTGGTGGCGCAGTGGTTGAGAGTCCACCTGCCGATGCAGGGGACATGGGTTCGCGCCCCGGTCCGGGAAGATCCCACATGTTGCGGAGCGGCTGGGCCCGTGACCCATGGCCGCTGAGCCTGAGCGTCCGGAGCCTGTGCTCCACGACGGGAGAGGCCACAGCAGTGAGAGGCCCGCGTACCAAAAAAAAAAAAAAAAATGTTAGAAAACAGAAACCTGTTACTGAATAAGAGATTATTCAGTTTAAAAACTGTAACCAAAACAAAAAGTAGTTGTCATTTCCCAAGTCTTTGCTCACCATGAAGTCACTCACTGTAATCAAATCTCCAAGGACTATGAATAAAGGGCAGTCCCAGTATCTCCAGCAATGAACGCATGACCTCTGATCCGGAACGTCGATCCATAATCCAGACTCTGCTAATGTTGGGAGTGTGGGCGTGCCTTTCCACAAAGACAAACACATCGATTTATCTCATAATTCCAAGGACTCTGTAGTCCCTCCAACGGACATTTTCATCTGTGTCGTTGGATCCCTAAGAATAGGGGTGGCCAGCGAGATCCAGTTGACTTGCTTTCTAGTTTCTTTATTTTCATTTGGAGTCTCTGGGGAAGAACACGCTTCCAGGCTTGTCTAGGTTGTTGGCAGAATTCAGTTCCTTGTGGCTCTAGAAATGTGGTCCTTTTTGCCTTCCCGGCCATCAGCCGGGAGCTGCTTTCAGCCCCTGGAGAGTACCCACACTCCCTGCCCCTTGGCCCCCTTCATCATCAAAGTCAGCAATGGAGAACTTTTCCATGTTGAGTTCCCCTTTTTCTTCCAATCTCTGACCTTCTCCTTTCTTGCAACCAACCAGAGAAAATCCTCTTCTTTTAAAGGACTCATATAATTAGGTCAGGCCCACCAGGATAATCTCCCTATTTTAAGGTCAACTGGTTTGGGACCTTAATTACATCAGCAAAACCCTCTCACTGCAGTGTTTGATTGAATAACTGGGAGAAGGCGTGTGCATGTCAAGGGCTGGGAAAGTTGAGAGACCATCTTAGAACTCTGCCTGCCACAGGACACTTCCTGCACTGAATTTTAGTGGTATTTCTGCTGAAACAGTAACAAGCCAATTTGCTATGTGTATAGATGTATAGTAGCAGAAGGCTGCTGGGAAAGTGCATGATATGTTTGTCAAGATTGCTACAGTATTTTTAAAAATCATCTTACCACTTACAAAAATAGTTCTTAACACCTTTGCATCAACAGGGTGGCTTTAAAACCAGAGATGTAGTGGATCTCCAGGGTTGAGGGAGCCAATGGCGGTCACTGTAGGGCGGCCAGTTCTTAGAAGGAATTGTAGGACTTTGTGTGGCTATCAGGTCAGCTCCTTTCAGTTGGCTGATTGAATAGGCAGCTAAAGTGATCGTTCTGCTCTTTAGTCTGAATTTTGTAGCAAGAACATAAACTTGTATCGAGGCTTCACTTTTGCTAGCATAATAGTGAATTTTCGACATAGAAACTGAAATAAATAAATAAAAAGCTCCTTACAAAATATTTTGGAAAATATTGCGAATCACAAAGACCAAAATAAAAAGACCTATAATCACATCATCCAGACTCAGCTACTGTTAAGATTTCGGCTTTTTGTCTCAGTCTTTTTTCTCTCCCTATACATAAACGTATGTATTAGTCAGGATCCAATCAGGATGCAGAAGCCACGTAGTCATTTGAACAGGGAAAATTTATTATAAAGAACTATTAACTATGACATAGGCATAATTAGGAATGTGAAAAGAACACTCTGAAGAATACCCTAGGGCTCAGAAAGAGCGTCCAAGGGAGGAACAACTTCAAAGGGGGGCCCTCTTCCCAAGACAGATGGAGACCTTGCTGGAAATGAGGATGTGTCTGCAGCCCCACTGGATGGGGATGGTCTTTGGGCTGCCTGAGCCAGGACTTGTCCACAGCTGCCGGGCAAGCAGGAAACATACCTCTGCAGGACAGGCGCTCAGAGGCAGTCAGGACAGCGAGAATCAGCTTGCTGGCAGGGTGGGGTGATGGTGATGGTGGTCTCACCTGGAGGGCTGCTGCAAGTGCTCACTGGCTAGGGAGGGGCTAAGTGCTTGCTGAGGGACTGCACGCTCTGGGTGTGTGGCTGGCACAGAGGCCTCTGCCAGCGGTGTAGGAGTAAGAAGAGAAACATGAGGGAAGCGTCTGAACCGGGAGAGGAAGCGTCTTCCTCCTGCATTGTCTCTCCGCTCCCTCTAGTAAGAAACCTAACATCATACTCTCTGCAAAGTAAAAATGTGTGAAGGGTCCAGCCCATCAAGGCAGAAGAGGTAATGAAGGTGGATTTGGAGCTGAGAGGCAATATATTGCCAAGCTGAGATCACAACATAGATCTCATTTTGTAACTTGCTTTGTTTGCTTAAAAACATACTAAAAACATTTTCCCATATGATAAAAATAGTCTTCTACAACGTAATTTTTAATGGGTATGTGATGTTCCACATTGTGGGTGACCCATAACTTATATTTAGGCAATACCCAGTTTGGGGACATTGAGGTTATATTTAACCTATAGTGATTGTAAACAGTGCTGCAATAAATGTTCTATAGTAAGTCAATTCTTTAGGATGAAGTCCTAGCAGTGGGATTTCTGGGTCAAAGAGTATATGCACTCTTCATATTTTTGATGCACACTCTGAAATTTCACTCGAAAAAGATAACAGTATGTTTTAAAGGATTACATATTAGTAAAATTTCTGCATTTCATTTTTAATGTGTTCTAATTTTAAAAACATGCTAATTAAGTGAATCTCATGATGATAATGAAATAGTCTTGGATAAAACAGTTTTTATAACAACACTTAATAATGAGAAATACCGAAGACTTATTTAAAACGATAATGAAGTGGCTATTAGTACAGTACCAAAGAGAAAGAAACGCTCAGAACTTACAAATGAAGACCTTGATTATTCCAAACATAAATTTCAAACTGTAAACACTGAACTTATTGTAACCCACCATTTTTATATTTTACAAAGGAAGAGACAGAAATTTAACAGTCTACTCCAAAAGGATTGCTTTATATATATATAAATTTAAAAAATATATTTTATATATAAATAGATATATTTTAAATATGTTTTAACTTTCATTTTTAAAGCATATTTCCTTTTTAAAATTAATTAACTAATTAATTTTTTTGTATTTTTTTCTGTGCTGAGCAGCATGCAGGATAGTTCCCTGACCAGGGATTGAACCCGGGCCTCAGCAGTGAAAGTGCCAAATCCTAACCACTAGGCCACCAGGGAACTCCCAAGGATTGCTTTTCTTAAAAAAAAATCAGTGATAATTAGATTTCTAGTCTTCAGCCAGAAAAATACAATGGAAAAAAATACCTTGGAAGAAAAGAGATACGAAATGAAGAAGGAAGGAAAGAAGAAAGGAAGGGAAGCAGGGAAGGAAGGAAGGAAGAATGAAAGAGAGTAAAAGAAGAAGGAAAGAAAGAGAACAAGAGATCAGGAAGATTAGAAAAAAAAGGCAGGGTGCAGTCACTATGGAAAACAGAATGGAAATTCCTCAAAAAATTAAAAATAGAAACACCATATGACCCAGCAATCTCACTTCTGGGTGTATATCCAAAGGAAATGAAAACAGAATATGGAAGGGATATCTGTACTTGAATGTTCATTGCAGTATTATTCACAGTAGCCAAGACATGGAAACAGCCTGAGTGTCCATCAATGGATACATATATATGTATATATATATAAAATATATTTATATACAAAATGTGATATTATTTAGCCATGGGAAAGAAAGAAATGCTGTTATTTGTGACTACATGGATAGACCTTGAGGGTATTTTGCTAAGGGAAATAAGCCAGACAGAGAAAGACAAATATTGTGTGGTATCACTTATATCTGGAATCAAAAAAAAAAGAAGTCAAACTCATCAAATCAGAGAGTAGAAAAGTGCTGCCAGGGAAGAGGGGTGGGGAATAGGAAAAGGTTGGTAAAAGGGGACCAACTTTCAGCTGTAAGGTAAATAAGGTCTGAGGATATAATGTAAAATATGGTAACTATAGTTGAGAACATGGTATTGTATAAATGAAATTTACAAGAGTCTAGAACTTAAATGTTCTCCAAAAAGAAAAAAAAATAATTGAGGTGATGGATATGTTAATTAATTTGATGGGGGAATCCTCTCACAATGTACATGTATATCAAATCACCATGATGTATGCTTCAAATATCTTACAGTTGTATTTGTCAGTTATACCTCAATAAAGCTGAAATTTAAAATTTTTTTTAAAAAGAGGCAGGGAATTCCCTGGTGGTCCAGTGGTTAGGACTTGGCACTTTCACTGCTGGGGCCCTGGTTCAATCCCTGGTCGGGAACTAAGATCCCGCAAGCCTGTGTGGCAGAAAAAAAAAAAAAGGCAGGAAGGAGAGAGTAATGAAGAAAAGAAGGAAAACTAGAAGGAAAGAAAACATGAAAGAGTACCAAAACAGAACACAGGCAAAGAAAAGAAAAGATAAACAAGTTTAAGAGAACTCCATCTCTGGGATGGTAATATTTAGTCGGCTAAATATCAAAACATTTTAAGTCAAGGAATACACAGCTTAAGAAAGACATGCTTTCAGGAAATAAGCCTTAATTGCTCCATTTGCCAGAGTAGTGGAGATGGCAGTGTTTTTTGGGCACTTATGTGGTTGGGCCCTGTCCTCATGAAAGTTAACTGCAGAAGTGCACACATTTCTGCACTGCTACACTGTCTCCAGTGATTTTATTTGTTATTAAATGCCGCAAAATAAGTGGCACATGTATCTCAAGAAAGCTTTGGAGTCCACACAAGAAGTATTTCCACCAGGGGGTGGGAGAATTGACGTGCTGATGGGTTAGCTATGGCAACCTGGTTTCTCAACAGGTGGTATGCAGGCCTGGTTTGCAAAGGAGCCGGCACAATGTCAAGGCTGTTGAGGGGAGTCAGGTCTTCCCACAGGCGTCCTGCATGCCAGCCCTGGTAGAAAGGTTTCGGGAGGCCACAGATTCATTATGTCAGAAAGCGTAGAGCAGAAGGCATGGAAAACATTGGGAGGTGCAACACTCTCTGGGTTTAGGATATAGTTATTGCCTCAAGGTTGTTCCGACAAATACTTTTTTGGCACAAAAAACTCCATGAAATGGGGTGAAAGTAAGTCAGAAGGGCTCAGGCATGGATGTTCCTTCAGAATATGGGGTTCACACTACTCTTTGGAAAAAAAATCCATTGCTACTCCTCTACTGTTTCTCTGATCTATTTGGGAGCTGGCAAATTGATTTGATAAAACAGTGATAGATTTGTCAGATTAAGATAGTAATTTACTTCCATTAATTTGAGAGACATCAGCGTCTCACAGTGAGAAGAAATATGGCTACCCTGGTGGGATACATTTAAATTCATTACATTTCCCAGCTTTCATCTGGGACACTGAGACTTTTTCTTCTCAGCCGATAAATCCTTTCAATTTTTACTTCAAATGGCACTAAACAAGCACTCATCAATTTATATTTTAAATTCTCCTAACAATATCCAGTTGGATAAATCTGTTTAATTAGTGGTGGGTTGATGCTTTCTTGGCTCTCTGCAAGTCCAGTTACCAGAATAAAAGAAAAGGCATGGAAAGCCGCTGGTTGGGAAAACATGCCTCCTAGGATGGCGGGGAACAAGAAGAGACATTCTCCCAACAAATGTTAACCCAGGGAAAAAAAATTTGAATATATACAAAAGATTAAATTAACAATAGATGAATGGCAAATGAGAAAGCTGCCAGTGACCAGACTTTCTCAGGAGCCAACCTTTAACAATATGGATTATTTCGGATAATTCATGGTTTGCCACCCTTTATTCTTTGTCTCCTCTGTAATATCCAGGGCACATCTTAGATAATTAGGGCATTATCATATTCCTTAACTAAGTCGGACAAATTGCCTTGTGCTTCCTGGTAGACCAACCTAGGGCTCTGTCATTAGCCTCGTCTAGTTGTTCCAAATAACGTCTTTGCCTTTTTTTTTTTACCGCATCAACTTTATTTGTCAATACTCAAGCAAGAGAGACTGTTCCCTTTCCTGTCGGGCTGCGTGAATACACCAGTCACTAGGTAACCTTACAGTTAATCCAGGCCACAGCATGGTAAAATGTAAGAAAATGTAAAGGTCAAAAACATGTTTCTATTATGAAAAAAATGAATGATAATGACATAATTTTTTCAGCTCATCAGGCTCTTTGCTAAGTGCTGCTGTTATTGCCAGATCAGTAGTGTATAACAAAGAAGTGCTTTCTGTAGCCTGCTTCATTAGTCTGCCCTGTAGGACCTCACCTCCAGACCTTTCACTAATCTGTTGGCCAGCTCAATTGTCTTGTTAGTTCTATTCACTTCTTCCTGACAGCGGATTTTCTCAGCTGTAGCCCTCGCAGAGGCCGTGGTTAAGGCAGCCAGGTTTGTGTCTAGTTCCTTTAAATAAAAACAGTGAGAGACAACTTTGGATGTTGTCAGAACAAGGGAAAAGGTCGCCTCTGACTTATTTTATATTGCAGAAAGTTAAATTATACAGTGTGCCCCAGAAGTAAACCCGACCACGGACGGGAGGCTGTGCCGGTTCACACAATGAGAAGGTGCAGTAGGGAAAAATGGAAGAAAAGAACATTCAGCAGTTTATGTAATTTTTGTTGTTTGTTCAGAACAGCACCGCGGGGGCGGCGGGGTGGGGGGGAGAAAAGGAAACGTACACACAGATTCAAAATCCTGGGGGAAATGGAGAATGCCATTTTCTAGACAAATTACCTGAAGTCATGAAGATTTAATACAATTGATTCACGTGTACCGTTAGTGCCAATAACACACTTAATACAAAATGTCCCCAAACATTTTGCATTGAGAGCTGACGGCAAGATAAAACCCAGGGGAAGCTTTTAAGGTGGGATGGGAAGAGCTGTGAGGAATCGGACAGCTCATGCGGAGGGAGCTGGGGCTGGGGAGCTGCGGTATCACCAGGAAGAGCAGAATTTCCAGCTGAGGGTGTAATGGAGAAAGGGAGATGGGGAGACAGGGGGTCCCATGGAGCTGACTGCACTGGGAGGCAGAGCTCACCGAGAATAAGTGGAAATAACAGGTAGGAAAATGAAGGTTGTGAGCATAGTGTGTTCAAGAGACTTGGCTGGTTTTTTGCAGGATGTGGATGGTGCGAGGAGGGAGATTTGGAGGAGAAAAGGCAACGTTCAAAAAGAATCACGGTTCAAGTAGCAAAAGAACTGTGTGTGTGTATGTGTGTGTTTGATTTGCTCTTCTCTTTCAGCAAGTCATCTACTCACCGAATGTTTGGGAAGAACTTCCAGGGAGACAGGGAGATGGCTGATGCTCTGCACAGCATGTGGGGAAGGCATTTATAGTGGCAAAGGAGAAAGCTCATGGCATTGTGTAGAATTTTGCTCGTGATAGTTTTATGAAAAAACGTTAACCCTGGAAATAATTAGTAAGAACCATGAAAGCTCTCTTTGGATGTGTAACATATATGAGAATCTCAAAGTTCCTTTGGTATGACTACCTGTTACTATTATCAGTCTGTTTTTTTATTTTTTTGCGGTATGCGGGCCTCTCACTGCTGTGGCCTCTCCCGTTGCGGAGCACAGGCTCCGGACGCGCAGGCTCAGCGGCCATGGCTCACGGGCCCAGCCGCCCCGCGGCATGTGGGATCCTCCCGGACCGGGGCACAAACCCATTTCCTCTGCATCGGCAGGCGGACTCTCAACCACTGCGCCACCAGGGAAGCCCAGTCTGTTTTATACTTAGGAAAACTGAGGCCAACAACCTGACGGGAAATGGGAAAAAGCTGTTTACAGAACCTTAGGGAAGACCCTCAGTCAGTATTTCTTGGGCCTGTGGAATTCTTCCTCAGACCGCCCTGATTTAGTCACCACTTAAAATTCCTCAAGCCAGTGAAGCAACCCCCCTCCAACCTTCTGAGTTTTCTTCTCCTCTCCCTTCTTCCCAAACAGCTGGCTCATAGCTGTCCGCCTGCAAAACCAATGTAGACCATTAAACTGAACTAGGAGGAAAGACCAGATACGGCAAGGTCTACCTCATGTCTACCTCATGTCCATCTGCATTAATGATAACACAGATGGCGAAGTGGGCAATCTTTCATCAAGAAGAACATTATCGGGCTTCCCTGGTGGCGCAGTGGTTGAGAGTCCGCCTGCTGATGCAGGGGACACGGGTTCGTGCCCCGGTCTGGGAGGATCCCACATGCCGCAGAGCGGCTGGGCCCGTGAGCCATGGCCGCTGAGCCTGCGTGTCTGGAGCCTGTGCTCCACAGCAGGAGAGGCCACAGCAGTGAGAGGCCTGCGTACCGCAAAAAAAAAAAAAAGAACATTATCCCTTAGTTTCTAGAGCCCTCTGATTAATAATTTATTAGGCAAACGGTACTGTATTAGTTTGCTAGGGCTGCTATAACAAAGTTCCACAAACTGGGTGGCTTAAACAGCAGATGTTTATTGTCTCCTACTTCTCAAGACTAAGCCCAAGATCAAGTTGAGGGCAGGATTGGTTCCTTCTAAGGGCCAGGAGGGGGAATCTCCATGCCTCTCTCCTAGCTTCTGGGGGTTTGCTGGCCGTCCTCGGTGTTCCTTGGCTCATCCCCGAGGTCTGCTTTCATCTTCCCGTGGCATTCTCCCTGTGTGAATGTCTGCACATTTCCCATTTCTGTAAGGACACCAGTAATATTTGGCATCCTGCTTTTAAACCTGATTAACTCTCTAAAGACCCTATCTCCAAATTCAGTCACAGTCTGAGATGCTAAGAGTTAGCTCCTCAACATATGAATCTGCAGGGCACACAATTCAACCAGTAGCCGCTGCGAAGTGCCAGACACTGTGCTATGAACTTGAAGGGGAGGGGTGGTACCAAGATGAATAAGGTATGGCCCCTGACCTGACCCACTCGCAATTTAGTGAGAGAGGCGGGTTGATATGCAAACGAAGGCAAATAGAAAAGGGAATTTATAGCCAACTGCAGCCATGCTGAGCCTGAGGGGCTGCGGAGGCCAGGCCCTTTGTTTCTGGGGAGGGGAGGGAGGAGTGCCGTGGCCCAGGCTTTTACTCAAACTCTCCCTTTATTCATCCTGTATTATAATTATATATTTCTCATCCGTCTCCCCCAGGAGACCGTGAACTTCCACAGGAGAGAAGCTTGGCTCATCTCAGAGGCCCCGGCACCCAGCACATGGCCCAGCGTGTAGCTGGCACATAGTCAGCCTCTGCTGAATGATCACCTATTTGCAATGCTTAGGAAAGAGAGGGGAAGACAGAAAACGAGAAAGAAAGGCAGACTAGACAAGGGGAAGGAAAAGACAGGGGAGGAAAAGCAGAAGCACTGTGATTCTTCACAGCTCTAAGTTCACTCATTCATTGGATAATTATGGCCTTACAGGGTTAGCCACTAGGTGCTACGCCAGGAACTGGGAAGGTGGAGATGAAGGATATAGTGTCTGTCCTCAAGATGCCCCCAGTGTAGATGGTGTTGGGAGGGGGGGTGCACAAGGAGGAGGTAACAGATGAAAGGACGACCAATGAGCAGATCGATTTTTACCGCACAGTGACCCGGGGGAGGGGCAGAGGGCAGCTCACCAGGCCTGCAGGGGTGGAGGTGTTTTGACAACTGAAGGTTTGCCAAACAAGAGTAATGGATGGAAAGCAAAGGAACAATAGTAAGAAAACTAAGGATGTTGGACTTGTAAAGTTTTTTTTTTTTAATTTTATTGGAGTATAGTTGATTTACAGTGTTGCGTTACTTCCTGCTGTACAGCAAAGTGAATCAGTTATACATATACAGATATCCACTCCTTTTAGATTCTTTTCCCATACAGGTCACTACAGAGTATTGAGCAGAGTTCCCTGTGCTATACAGTGTGTCCTTATTAGTTATCTATTTTATATATAGTAGCGTGTATATGTCAATTCCAATCTCCCATTTATCCCTCTCCCTCTTCCCCCTGGTAACCATAAGATCGTTAGAGAAAAGTTTTTAAAATTTAGCTCTTTCAGTTTTTATTTTCGTATCTGAAACTAGCCAGACTTTGCACAGTGCTTCTTGAGGTATAGATCTGGTTCTCTCTAGAATGTTTACAGAGGTAACTGAGATATTTGAGGTTGGCCAAGGCATATAGGATTCAACCACCTGGGCAGTTTCTTAAGGTTTGATATTGTTCATCTTATCAGAAGGAAAAGGTTTATAGTTTTATTTTGGAAACTAACTTTTTTTTTTCTTCTGGATTCATTTGGGTTTTTGTTAGTGAAGCAATGACTCACTCACTCCACTCCAGGGTCTGTATCCCCCAGTGCATGTTAGACACCGGATATGTGGAGCTAGGTGCCTACACTCCCTACGTAGATAGCAGCATCAAGGGCTCATATCACTGTGTTTCCTTTAGAAGGATTGGAGACTTCAAGCTGGCATGGTTTTCTTTTAGGTCCTCTTTTCTGAGTCTGTTTTGTTTGACTAGAGTCTTTCCGGAAACTCTGAAAAGAAGTGCTAAACAGATAAAAGAGAATGTTATTCTTCCTGCATTTTTCCATGTGGCTGATAACGAGACATACCCCTTCTCTTACAGGATGTGCATATCAATGTGATTAATATGAAAAAAACCTTAAAGTGTCCAAACCCCTTTCTTTTCCAGCCTCTCTCTCTTGTTTTCCTTCCTTCTTACTTTTTTTTTTTTTTTAAAGCATTGCCCTTTACAAAACAAGGGGAGACTCAGCATAGCTCCCGTGCCCGTGACCCAGTGGTGTCACATCACTGTGGCAATTGCTGTCCAGGGCGGGAATGCAGAGCAGCTGTAATTGTGCAACGCCTTATTGCTGGTGCATGTCAATCAGAACCTATGAATTGAGAAAAATTTGCTCTGTTCATTCTGTTAAATGATGTATCCAATTAAACCTGTTAGAATTCATGATCTTCAGTCAAGGTTAAATGAAAGTAGTTACTCCTGTCAGCTAGGTGATTAAATGCTGCCTACATCAGGCACATTTATGTGCAAAATTAAAATTTTGGTTTGAAGCATGAATCTTTATGCATGCCAGTTAATTATCTTGCGGTTCCTCCACTTATTAAATGCCCACTGCATTTCTTCTTAATCATCAGCTTCCTTTCAAAACTTATTTCATACTTCACATTACACCAGATTTCAATGTTTAAATGAAATGCCTTACCAATGAAAACTTCCTCTTTTTGAGGGCTTAGCTGTACTATGCTACTGAAAATAATCATTATTAACATTTTCTCATTATTATGTACAAGTATGTGTAGAAGCCAGGTTGACTGATGCCAAGGCATTCTGGAAGTGATCCCTGTTCAGACTCCACCAAGGCTTGGTTCTAACCTGGGTTCAGCTTCCTGCATGTCCTCTTACCTCAGCTACTGCAGGCTGCCAGTGTGCAAAGCATCTTGCTGAATGTAGGGTCTTGTTTCTTTTTCCTTTCTGATCTACTTTGAGTAGATACAAAATGAGCACAAATGTAATCATGAAATGAATTACTGCTATACATCAAAAGTACATTAGAAATCCGTGGGGATGGGGTGGAGAATACTGCCTCTTCCTTTTTAAAAAATAAAAAGAGACCTAACCACCTCAGGTCTCAGGCATACACAAATGTTGCCTCTTCTGTTAGGTTTTAAAATGAATGAAAAATACAGTAGAAATGACACGATTCCATAGTACCTGTGGTTCCCAAATATAGCATTGTGGGAGCAGTAGGATACCACCAAAACCATTTCACACTATTAAAATCTACCTTTGGGGACAGTTATTTGTTTATTTTTCCCAAGAAAGACTCAATAATAGTTGCACAGAATTAAAAATTTTGCACCACACTTTCCTTTACTGATGTTATTTATTAATTTCAGATGTTAATTTCTCTCCTCCTGAGGCAGATGATACGCTTATAAACTTTTAAAGTTAAAAATAAAAAAAAATAAATAAATTCCCACTATTTAATTACTTCACAGTAAATAATACCAACGAAGTCAATGTTACTGAAATCAATTTCCATTGTATTTATTCTCTGTGTCATGTTTCATAGTTTCTCAATCTTTTCTAACCACAAAGAGCCACGAGAAAGATGTTTTTCAAGATCAAAGATATAAGTTCTCAATTTAGTTGTTGCAAGTATTTAAATAAAAATACTTCCCCGACTA
Source organism: Tursiops truncatus (assembly GCF_011762595.2). Lineage (NCBI taxonomy): Eukaryota > Metazoa > Chordata > Mammalia > Artiodactyla > Delphinidae > Tursiops > Tursiops truncatus. Next base: position 59,138,977 of record NC_047040.1, on the reverse strand, counting down.
GAAAGTTATGAAATGTTCTTCTTAAATGAACTTGAAAGGGGCTGATTTCCATGAGAATGAAAATAAATTTATTAACAAATGGAATGGAAGAAGTATTTTTCACTGAATAGTATTAGCGAATTAACCAGTGTTTAGTGGCGCTGAGCAGCACCTACATGGGAACGTGGGAGAAACTCATTTTTCCTGCACATGTGCCCTCAGACACGCCCCACGTCAATATCAACACCCTGTTATCCTTCTTGATTTTACAGCTTTCCATAATACATACCGCTATTCAATGTCCACTTTTTTTTTTTTTTTAAAGGAACTCTAGCACCAGTGGGTTGAAGAAATGATGAAACTTGAACTCAAGCAAATGTCAGTCCTTCATTTGTTGCAAAAACCAGCCTCATCTGAGTGACGTGAGTGGACTGACCCAGACCTTGGGGGGTGGGGAGTGGGCTCTCTGTGCAGCAGAGGCAGTGATGGGGCCTGAGAGTGCGAGGTCACCTTAGGACCCTCTCGTGTCCGCAAGGCTGATCCCAGCCTTCAGAGAGGGGCAGGTGTAGATGGTGGCTTCTCACCCCATTAATCCCCTTGCATCGGATGCTCGTTCACTCTGCGCGTCTGCTCTTCAGTAGCCGCTGTTTGGATCCCTCAGTTTTTTGCTGTGGAATCCACCCCTTGGGGCAGATCTCACTGTACTCAGATAAGTCCTGATAGATCATGGGAACTAGAGTCAGGCTTGATTGAGCCAGGCAGGGGGTCCTGGAGGTACCCGCTCATAAGGGCTTTTTAAACATAATGGAAATGTGAGGGGGTGGAGAACGCTGAATTTAGGGTACATTTCTGGGAGAATAATGCACATAGTTAGAAGGAATCTCTTGCTGTTCTATACCCTTAGGGTAGGGGAAAGGTTTGGAGAGATCTCCCGTGCAGAGAGGTGCTTGAGTAACAATACATGGTAATTGCAGTGCACCTGAGGAGGGGAGTTCCAGCTAAACTCCAGGCTGTGGCTTTACTCGGGGGCTGTCCCTTGTGTCCCTTGTGTCCTCTTAAGCTCTTCACCTGTTCAGGGCTCATCTTTTTTTCCACTAAATGAATGCTGAAGATTCTTTAATGAATACTGATTTAAAGTGGTCCCAAATGATTACCCGGGGTGCCCACAGATCTCATTCTGGCTCCAAGGAGGCTGTTATGTGGGATCCAGTAAAGAAAGGTGGGAGTGAGAACTCTCCTGGGTCCTATGTTGAGGGCTAAGAGGCTGAGGGAGGATGCCTAGCACTGGTAGGTGAAAAACAAAGCCTGAGGACGAAGCGAACAGCAGGTGAAGAGCAGAGTAAGCAAGTATCTCTTTGAGTTAATTCTTAGAAACGGGTCTCTTTTTGTGTGACCATACATGTGTTTTATGGGTTAGATGCCAGAAAAGCAGCATCTTTCCTGGGTCCTTTTTCTTTCCTTTCCTTTCTTTCTTTAAAAAAAAAAATCATTTAGAAACAGGAACAATTTTCTGTTCAAATGGTCGCTGTCCCTAAGTGGCTTAAAAACTCCCAGTGGGAAGGACAACAGCCCTCTCGGAGGCAGAGTGGCCTCTGTCTGTGAGAAATTTTCACCTCTGGGTACGCTTTCCTGGCTTGCTTTATAGCTAGCTTTGCAACTTGGAGATGTAACGTAGCTTGAAAACCACCGTGTGTTTAGCCCGGCTTTGTCAGCCCACCTAGCAACAGATTGGGTTGTTTTGTAGCCCCGCTGCTTGCCCAGGTCACAGGATACCATGGCAAGTAGAAGGACTGGGTCCGATATAATCAAAGCCTTTTGATTACACAAAGCTTAGAGCCTCGTTCCGACAGGGAAGCCTCTTCTGGGACAGGGAAAGAAGGGGTTTGGTGTGTAGCAAACACACTGGTTTAAAGCTCCACGCAGAGAGATTGATTCCCCTCAATCGGCCTGGCAGCAGCCTTCGCAGACCACCACCGTGGCAGATGCTCATACTGGGAAAGGCAGGAAACCGGAGGAAGGACCCCCGCTTCCTCTCAGGGCACTGCTGTCTGGAGTTTGGGGTCTGCTGCAAGCAAAGTCTCAGGCTGCCGCCATCCGTCCAGTTAACCTCCAGTCGGGGGTGAATTAAACAAGAATAGGTGGCATCACACCTCGGGCTGGTTTGCAGGTTGGCAGGGACAGGCTGGCTCACCACTTTATTCTGTGTGTCAGAAGAGGGAGAAATTCAAAGACATGCTCTGGTATTAGAGAGATGGATGTTTTCACGTTGTCATCTTCCTGACCTGAGGTTGGAAAGGTGATTCGACTAATAGGTGCCTCCCCTACTTAAAACAGAGATGAAAATGTTTTCCACTTTTCAGTCTCTCAGGGTATAAATAGGATGACATCTCCAAAATAAAAACACCAAAGACTTGGTCCTAGAGACTGTCATACGGAGTGAAGTAAGTCAGAAACAGAAAAACAAATACCGTATGCTAACACATACATATGGAATCTAAAAAAAAAAAAAAAAGGTTCTGAAGAACCTAGGGGCAGGACAGGAATAAAGACGCAGGCGTAGAGAATGGACTTGAGGACATGGGGAGGGGGAAGGGTAAGTTGGGATGAAGTGAGAGAGTGGCATGGACATATATACACTACCAAACGTAAAACAGATAGCTAGTGGGAAGCAGCCACATAGCACAGGGAGATCAGCTCGGTGCTTTGTGTCCACCTAGAGGGGTGGGATAGGGAGGGTGGGAGAGAGATGCAAGAGGGAGGAGATACAGGGGTATATGTATACATATAGCTGATTCACTTCGTTACACAGCAGAAACTAACACACTGTTGTAAAGCAATTATACTCCAATAAAGGTTTTAAACAAAACAAAACAAAACAATAAAAACCCACCAAAAATGCCTTTATTGATCTGCGGTGAATAATTTTCCAGTGAAACAGAAATTTCCTTTGAACGCAATTGGAAAAGGAAAAGTCAAGTCCACACATAACAAAGCAGACATTGTAAAAGCTTGTAACTTTCTCTGGTGGTCTTTGATTCCTCTCATGAGCTCATGGGAACCTGCAATGATATTGGTGTGTGGGGTTATGTAGCTGGTGGGCAGATAAGACAGGCACGCGTCATCTTTATTCCTGTGTAAGGACGTTCTTAGTGCTCTTGAATTCGCTGTATTCAGGGATGCTAGATATATGGAGACACAGAGAATAGCTAAATGTGAATTTGGTTTGAAATATTTTATATCATAAAGATATTTACTAAAAATCCCCCCTCATTTAAAATGCTTACAATATGACAGGACCAACATCCAAATCTGCATTAAAGCTAAGGAAAAATACAGAAGGTCACTTAAATTTTCTTACGTTTTTTTTTTTAATTGAAGTATAGTTGATTTACAATATTGTGTTAGTTTCAGGTGTACAGCAAAGCGATTCAGATATATATATAAAATAATATATACATGTATTTTTTCAGACTATTTTTCATTATAGGTTATTGCAGGCTATTGAATATAGCTCCCTGTGCTATACAGTAAATGATTGTTTCTTATTTATTTTATGTATTTTTTAATCTGTTAATTCCATACTCCTAAGTTATCCCTCCCCACCTCCCTTTCACCTTTGGTAACCGTAAGTTTGTTTTCTATGTCTGTGAGTCTGCTTCTATTTTGCATATAGATTCATTTGTATTATTTTTTAGATTCCACATATAAGTGATATCATATGATATTTGTCTTTCTCTGTCTGTCTTATTTCTCTAAGTATGATAATCTCTAGGTCCATCCATGTTGCTGCAAATGGCACTATGTCATTCTTTTCTTATGGCTGAGTAACATTCCATTGTATAGATACCGCATCTTCTTAAACCAGTTGTCTGTTGATGGGCCCTTGCGTTTTTCCCATGTCTTGGCTCTTGTAAATAGTGCTGCTATGGACATTGGGGTGCATGTATCTTTTCAAATTAGAGTTTTCATCTTTTGGGGATATATGCCCAGGAGTGGGATTGCTGGGTCATATGGTAGTTCTATATTATTTATTTATTCTTTTGGCCGTGCGGTGCAACATGTGGGATCTTAGTTCCGCAACCAGGGATTGAATCTCTACCTGCCTCTTTGGAAATGTGGAGTCTTAATCACTGGACCACCAGGGAAGTCCCAGTCCTCAGGCATTTTTAAAGGCTTTTCAGCCACTATGGCCAGGCATGCCCCAGGATAAGGGAGAACCAGTGTTTTAATCCAGTCTATAGTGGTTCCATATGTTCAAACAAAATCAGCATTGGATAACTGTTTGGAAAATAAATTGAGAAAAGAAGAAAAGGCAGAGAGCTGTTTTAAAGGAATGGATGAATATCAATACAGTAGCTAATAAACACTAGGAAGGATTAAGAATCAACTTCAGGGCTATTAGAGAAGTGTTTGAAGAGCTGGGTGACATACTCAGTTACTGATGCAGGTTCCTCTTTTTCCACATAGTACTGTGACTGGGGTATCGGGGACTGGCATTTCCCTGTCCCGCATCCGCTCACGCCCATTTAGGCCCTTACACAGGAGGGCTTTCTTATACCCCAGGGGAGGGGTGGTGAGGCTCAAAATCTTAGCCACAAGACCTAAGCCAAGGTCAGGGTATGAAACGGGAAATGTTTGAGAGAATACATGGAAGTGTGTGTGAGTGTGTGTGCACATGCACGCGTGTGACAGGCCCTCAGATAGATGACGGGTCTGAGAGTAGAAGAACGCTGCTCCCTTCTGTTCTCTGGGCCCCATGGGGAGCAGCACAGAGCTGCCCGTGGAGCCCCACGGACCACGGTTACACTTTTACTACTGTGGAGCATGTGGGTAACGGGGCCTGAGCAGACACTGGAGCAGTGCAATACTTCCCTGCATGGCCCACCATGGCGTGGGTGTGATGACAAGAGTGGGCTGGCCTGGAGGTCCCCTGTAGCTGGTGTGAGGAGAGGCCAGCCAAGGATATGGGCTGTGTGGCTGGAGGCCCGGTAGGAGTATCACCACCCTGGGGAGATACCAGCACGTGGAGGTGAAGATAACTGGGAACCAGGTAGGATACATCCATTTCTGAAGATGCCAAGGTAAGGTGGGCAGATGCAGGTTGAGGACCAGATGCCCCTCCTGGATGCCGTGATGCTACGTACTCCTGGGAACAGAGATGACAAGCCTCTCTGGGAGAAAGGGAGATCCTAAATGGACCCGATTTACCCTGAATCAATTAGGCAAACCCTGATTTAATTATAAATTTGGAAACATTTTCCATTAGAGAGCAAAATGAAGGTTTGAGTTTCTTTGGAGATAGAAATATAGATTAGTTATAGGAAAGTAAAGAGAGTTACAGTTTTTGAAAACCTAAATTGTGGATTAAGAAATAGACCTATTTCAATACCAAATAACTAGATTCTGAGACACATACAAATGCTTGACTGAATTTTAAAGTTGGATATTTGGAGTGGAGGAGACACAACCAAATGCTTGACTCTCCTCTGAAAACCTTTGGTGTACCTGACTAGTATAGCCTCAAAATTGTAATGTGTATAAAGCCAAAGTTTATCTCTCATTGTTTCTTGAACCCTAAATTTAAAAATCCATTTATTTGCTAAAATATCCATTGAACAGTTATTGTGTGCAGGTATTTGTCTAGATATGGGGAGTTATTTAAATTGCCTTCGCTGACCTCCAAGAGCTTAAGGTTTACTGTTTTACAAATAGTGTATAGATATTTCACTCAGCACATTTATGTCATTATTTATTTATTCATTTTTCTGCGGTATGCGGGCCTCTCACTGCCGTGGCCTCTCCTGTTGCGGAGCACAGGCTCCAGATGCGCAGGCCCAGTGGCCATAGCTCACAGGCCCAGCCGCTCCGCGGCATGTGGGATCCTCCTGGACCGGGGCACGAACCCGCATCCCCTGCGTCGGCAGGCGGACTTTCAACCACTGCGCCACCAGGGAAGCCCCACATTTATTTCATTAGAGTGATATTAAAGCAAAATGATAAAAGTGATCTTTAAATATAATAAAATTCAGAGCCTTAGCTTAGACATCATGCATATTCAATGTACTATCATTAAATGAAGTTCCTCAGGAACCACGAAGATGAACGGCAGCACAGCAAGAGTAAGTGCACAAGCTAAGCTGCCTGGGCTTGGATCCCTGAGCCATCACCCACTAGCTGTGTGGTTTGGGGCAAGTTACTTAACCTCTCTGTCTTTCCATTTCCTCAGCTGTGAAATAGGAATACTAACAGTACCTACCCCATAGGGATGGTTATGAGGATGAAATGAGCTGTCATATACGTAGCACATTTTACAGGGTCTGGTGGAGAGAACGGTAGATATACATAGGTATCTTTGTGTTTAGTTATAAATGCGTGTGTGTTTTTTTTTAGCATCTTTATTGGAGTATAATTGCTTTATAATGGTGTGTTAGTTTCTGCTTTATAACAAAGTGAATCAGCTATACATATACATATATTCCCATATCTCTTCCTTCTTGCGTCTCCCTCCCTCCCGCCTCCCTATCCCATCCCTCTAGGTGGTCACAAAGCACTGAGCTGACCTCCCTGTGCTATGCGGCTGCTTCCCAGTAGCTATCTATTTTACGTTTGGTAGTGTATATATGTCCATGCCACTCTCTCACTTTGTCCCAGCTTACCCTTCCCCGTCCCCGTGTCCTCAAGTCCATTCTCTAGTAGGTCTGCATCTTTACTCCCGTCCTGCTCCTAGGTTCTTCATGACTTTTTTTTTTTTTTTAAGATTCCATATATATGTGTTAGCATACGGTATTTGTTTTTCTCTTTCCGACTTACTTCACTCTGTATGACACACTCTAGGTCCATCCACCTCACTACAAATAACTCAATTTTGTTTCTTTTTATGGCTGAGTAATATTCCGTTGTATATATGTGCCACATCTTCTTTATCCATTCATCTGTCGATGGACACTTAGGTTGCTTCCATGTCCTGGCTATTGTAAATAGTGCTGCAGTGAACATTGTGATACGTGACTCTTTTTGAATTATGGTTTTCTCAGGGTATATGCCCAGTAGTGGGATTGCTGGGTCGTATGGTAGTTCTATTTGTAGTTTTTTAAGGAACCTCCGTACTGTTCTCCATAGTGGCTGTATCAATTTACATTCCCACCAACAGTGCAAGAGGGTTCCCTTTTCGCCACACCCTCTCCAGCATTTGTTGTTTGTAGATTTTTTGATGATGCTCATTCTAACCGGTGTGAGGTGATACCTCATTGTAGTTTTGATTTAATGCATGTGTTTTTAAAAAATGCCCTTTTTTTGCCAAAACCTAACAAACAATTCTATTCAGTTGCTGCTGTAGTGCAGAATATAAGAAAATCTCTTTCATAAGTTTAAACATTTAATTCAGCAAGTGAATGACATTAATCTTATACATTAAAAAATAGGATGGATCAAACAGTCCCTGTAATATTGTTTTTGCAGTTACTACAGCCAACATGAAGTCTCTCAGTGTGGGAACTACCACCAACATTAAGAAACATACATGTATAAAATACTTGAAAAATGAAGCGCCAGATTTGGTTAAATATATGTCGTTTTGAACTGGCTGTGTGATACGAGGGAGCCGGTTGATAAAGGACAGGAGAAATGCTAAATATGTGTCGTGACAAACAGTGAAAAATTAAGGTTTGTAACTAACATTAATTACATTCTAGTAAGATGAATAGGCTGCTCATCATTAATGAGAACATATACCTTTGTCTAAGTTTCACATCCACCTGTGATGAATGTGCTAATGGGGATAAAATACATCATAGTAACATTTGAATTAACAGCACACTAATAGGTTGACATATGAGTATGAAGAAAGCATTTAATCATATAAACTATACCACACCCAAGAGCAAATTTTTTCTATATTGTCTATATCATATCCAAGTGAATGTAGAAAGCATTCGGGTCTTATTTTAAACAATATATTTAGGATACTGTCCGTATTGTGTAATGTTCTAGAAAAAAACATTGACTTAACTACATTCCAGAGAACTTAATTAAGGTGAATAAAAAGACTCTTCAGTCTAACTGATGAGATAAAGGGAATTCAAACACTGTATGTATTTCTCAAGCTATAATGTGTGTCTAATCTTTTAACTTAGATTCCTAGTGTATGTGCTGCTGATAAAATGTTATCAATCTAGTAGCAGACATAATATGTACTGAGTAAAATCAGGCTTCTGTTTCGAGGAAAGTTCTATGAAAAGTCAAATATATCCTTTTTGTTGATACTTGGTATCATTTCTATAGCAGTTGAATAAGACCTCATAAATAAGGCAGTGCCACGTTATTTTGATGGATGTCAGATTCCTAATATATTAAGTAATATTATTTAAAGCCTCACCCACTGTGATTAAGTATTCTTGGAGGAGAGCAATTATGCACATATCACAACAATGGGGATAACAAGCGTATGTTTGTAAGCTAAATCCATCCCAGTTAGAGAAAATATATATGCTGTGTGATATTTTCAAGGAAATCCCAAGATCATTGTATAAACTGCTCTAGTCCTTATACCTACATAAAAGTTGAGAGTTGAAAAACAATTTGATTGTATTATAATAATAATAACTAGAAGGCTTTTGAAAGATATTGTAAATCATCAACAGTTTATTCAATCACTGAGCTCCTAGGTGCCAGGTGAGATGGCAGTGCTCAGACAAACCTGTGGACACCGAGAACAAGATTCTGGCTCTCAGGGACTAGTTGTGGGGAGACAGAGTACCAGCAAGTGTGCTGAAGACCTCAGCTACTGGCATAAGCTGTGTAGATCCTAGTATTGAGGAACCTATGGGGCTGATGTGTGGGGAGTGCTTGGCGGTAGGGTAATCACTTACCAAGGGAAAGGAGGATATTCTGGCAAAAAGACACAAAAAAACCGTCATGAGAGAAAGGGAGAATTTGAGGCTGTCACTCAGTTTTTCCTTCTTGCCAGCTCCCACAGACATATGCCCACCGGGCTGAAAAAAGACCAGTATTAAAAGTGGTTCTCTATAATGTGTTGACCCATAGGACCGCAACAGTGTAGTCTGTGAAACAGAGTGCATCCGAAGGGCTTCGGGGGGCTCATTGAAGTATGGAATGGGTAGAGTGGAAAATTGAATATGATAATCAAGTTTACACAAATAATTACAATGAACATGTTGCAGTAACAGAGGTAAATATGAAATGCTATGGAGGGGCTTCCCTGGTGGCGCAGTGGTTAAGAATCCGCCTGCCAACACAGGGGACACGGGCTCGAGCCCTGTTCCGGGAAAATCGTACATGCCGCAGAGCAACTAAGCCCGTGCGCCACAACTACTGAGCCTGTGCTCTAGAGCCCGCGAGTCACAACTACTGAGTCCGTGTGCCACAGCTACTGAAGCCCACGCACCTAGAGCCCATGCTCCGCAACAAGAGAAGCCACCGCAATGAGAGCCTGCGCACCGCAATGATGAGTAGCCCCCGCCCTCTGCGACTAGAGAAAGTCTGTGTGCAGCAACGAAGACCCAACGCAGCCAAAAATAAATAAATAAATTTATAAAATAATTTAAAAAAAAGAAATGCTATGGAGAGAGAAAAGAGAACAAAAAGAATCCTGTCCTTAACATTTGTAGATATTTTCACAAAAGAGGTAATGTGTTGCTCTTGAAAAAAGAATACGAGTTTTTCAGGTAGAGCAGAGGAGCAGAAAAATGCCTGGTAATGGAAGAGAAGGCACAAAGCCAAGGCATGGGAGTCAGAGGAGGGCACAGAGCGTGACGTGGCTGAGATACAGGCTGCATGAGGGTGTGAAAAAAGGAAATCCTTTTAGGAGCCAAATCCAAGAGCAGGAGAGCAAGATGGGATCCAGGGCATAAATTTACCAGGGCATGTGACTACAGATATAGGTAAGTGTGTGGACTGGAAGGTGGGAAGTTGAAATGGTTTTCATCTGATGGCATCTATATTTCTCTATGAAATATACGACAAGGTCTTCAGCTGAGAGTTGAGGCGGAGGGGATGTTGGAGATTTGAGAATTGAGGAGAAAGTGCATAATAGTCATCTTGGGAGTAGGTTAATGAATTTACTAGGGAAGTTTAGTTGTCAGAGAGTGCTGAGTGCTTGTTGAAGATTTTGGTCATACATTTGAAATGGTTCCTAATAGCATGGTTGTGAGATTTTCGCCATCAACGTTCAGCTGCTTGGGTACAGGGATATAGCAAGCAGTTAGTTGAGTTTAAGAAGACTTGGATTATGGTTTTCTCAGGGTATATGCCCAGTAGTGGGATTGCTGGGTCGTATGGTAGTTCTATTTTTAGTTTATTAAGGAACCTCCATACTGTTTTCCATAGTGGCTGTATCAATTTACATTCCCACCAACAGTGCAAGAGGGTTCCCTTTTCTCCACACCCTCTCCAGCATTTATTGTTTGTAGATTTTAAAAAAATTTTGGCTGCTTTTGGGTCTTCATTGCTGCACACAGTCTTTCTCTAGTTGCAGTGAGCGGGGGCTACTCTTCGTTGTGGTGCGCGGGCTTCTCATTGCGGTGGCTTCTCTTGTTGTGGAGCATGGACTCTAGGCGCATGGACTTCAGTAGTTGTGGCACGTGGCCTCTAGAGCGCAGGCTCAGTAGTTGTGGTGCAGGGGATAATGGTGGTGAGGGGTGAGGGGCAGATCTCATGGAGCCTCCTCGTACCAGAATGTGGAGGGCTTTGTAGGTCATTGCAAAGGTTTGGCTTTTATCTTGAGTAAGATAGGAAACCATTGGATGGTTTGGAGCAGAGATGAGACTTACCCTTAAAAGGATCACTATGCCTGCTGTGTTGAGAGGATACAGAAGGGGACAAGGACAGAGGGAGGGAGAACAGCTGGGAAGCTAGGGTAATAATCCCGGTGAAAGATAGTAGTGGCTTGGGTCTGGGTGGTAGTGTTGGAGATGAGGAAGAGTGGTCATAATATGGATATATCATAAAAGTAGAACAAAAAGGGTTTGCCAGTGGGCTGGATGTGGGATGTGAGAGACAGAGAGGAGTCAAGGGAGACTCTAAGAATTTTGGACTAAACCACTGAAAGGTTGGAATGGGTATTTACTCAGGTGGAGAAAACTGAGAAAGAATCCAGTGTGGTTGAAGATCAGATTTTGGTTTTGACCATGTCAGTGTTGAGATATGGAACAAGCAGTTCCATATACAAGTATATAGGACTAGAGTTCAGAATCCTGAACTCTAATTCAGTTCTCTTTTATACAGAAGATAAAAATTTGGAAGTTATCCCAAGCCATGAGACTGTATGAGATTCCTGAGAGAATGTGTGTGGATAGAGGAGAGAAGAGGCTGAATAATCCGAGGGGCATTCCAATGCTTAGAGTCAGTGAGATAAGGAAGAACCAGCAAAGGTTACTGAGAAGAAGTGTCCAGCAAGGAGGGAAATAAGTGTCCAGTAGGAGGGAAATAAGGAGAGGGTGGTGTCTGGGAGACAAGGGTTGTAATTACCGGCAATGACAAGGTCTAGGGTATGATGATGTGAGTAAGTGATTGAGGTGAGGTGGAGGGAAAGAACTTTGGAGCTAAGGAGGGCCGGGTGCTGAGCGTCAGGATGTTGGATGACTCCTGGTTTGATGATAGGATTGTGGTGGAGAGGTAGGTAGTGCCCCGTGTGTTGACATCACCTGTGACTCCACTGACCAGGAGGCAGGGAGATGACTTCAGAGGTGGTAAAGTTTGATGATTCGCTTCCAAAAAGCGAGGATTTTTGAATGAGGAAGGACAGACATCTGAGACGTTGCAAAGGGGAGCCAGGAGAACGTTTGCTCCTCCCCCTGGCCTTGAGGTACTTGAGGAATAGGAGAGACTCAGTCTTCAGCTGAGAGGGCAGTGGGAAGTAGCATCCTGAGGGTACAGCCTGGCTTCCTTTAGCAGGAAGATACATTTAGAAGAGGAAGAAGATGTAGGTCAGTTTGCTGATGACAGTCAGCGCCTAAGAGCACAGCAGAAGGGTTTGGGAGGAGAGGAGGGTTTGGGTTTGGGGTTAGGTTGCGGAATAGCTATAGGGTGAGGGATGATCTGTTGGTGACCAAGGCGAAGGTGCCTGCTGTGGGGCAGATTGCTGGTGTGTGGGTGGGGATGGTGGCTGTGAGGCATTTGGGGGTTGGTGCAGAGCAGTGCAGGGCAAGAGGTCCAGCCTGAGGCTGGAGATGTTATAGCAGCCAAGAAGACAAAATGATTGAAGACCGGCGTGGGGCTGGTCACAGCCGGATGGGTAGTGTGCTGGAGAGTAGGGTAAATCTCTCTAGGATGGCTAATTATAATAATGCTACAGTCATCACAGTTGAGGGAAATTTATCAGCAACTAGGCCAAAGACCGAATAAAGTTTATCTGCAAGTGGGCCAAAGACTGATGAATTACTTTTCATCTCAACCCACTGACTATACTAATAAGTGTTGACAAACAAACACCAAACTTTTGCTGATAAAATGAACAGATGTTAGGGAAATCTGGAAAAGAAAGAGGTGAGCCTTCTATGAACTCCAGGAAATGGCCAAATCATTCTTTTTTTAAAGTTAATTAATTAATTACTTAATTTTTGGCTGCATTGGGTCTTTGTTGCTGCGCGCAGGCTTTCTCTAGTTGCGGCGAGTGGGGGCTACTCTTCGTTGCGGTGCGTGGGCTTCTCACTGCGGTAGCTTCTCTCGTTGTGGAGCACAGGCTCTAGGTATGCGGGTTTCAGTAGTTGTGGCATGTGGGCTCAGTAGTTGTGGCTCGCAGGCTTAGTTGCTCTGCGGCATGTGGGATCTTCCCGGACCAGGGTTCGAACCTGTGTCCCCGGCATTGGCAGGCAGATTCTTAACCACTGAGCCACACAGGGAAGTCCCCAAATCATTCTTATATTTGGGAATGTGGAGTAAGAAGTCAGGGCACAAGGAGTCATTACCATAAACCCTGCTTGGGAAGCTTTGGCGGCCCCAAATCCACCCTTTTATGGAATGCGTGGATCTAAAAGTTGCAGATGATTTTCCTGTGCCATTAATTTGTTATTATTTTTTATGAGAATGAAAATCACTGTGATTCATAGTGAAACACTGACACATATGTTTCCACATACAAACCCACACTGTAATCTGGCCGAATAACCACATGCACAACCTCATTTGATGCATAAAAGAGTTGTTTTGAGGATGGAATGAGATAATGCGTTATCTCAAGAGCTGTCGCTAAGACTATAATGAACATTTCCATATTACTTTCTTGCATCTTCAAATAGAACAAATGGCTTAATGACTTGAAGTGAGTCAGTTTAAGAAATTAGTGTCTTTCCCACTAACCATGGATTTCTCAGGGACGAATGTTCATCTTCGTATCTTCAGTGCCTAGGATAGTGCCTGGCACACAGTAGGCATTCAGTGAACGTTTCTTGGAATGACGTGGAGTCCTGTTCCCTGAGCATTGCTACAACTATTTCCCATGTTCACTTTCCAGATAAGTTCCCAAACAAGTTAGGGGGGGATCCTACAGCAAATGAAACATACGTTTTACCAATCCCATTCATGAAAGAAAATCATCTTGGACATATGTCTTCCATGAATTAGTGTTTAATGATCCAACATCTGAGCCAAAATGCAAGCAAAAGCTCCCGTCTACACATAGTAATCTGATTAAATATAAAAATATTTTGTTGTGCTGACTTCTGTGTTGTTAGGAACATAAATACATATGGTGGGGGCTTCCCTGGTGGCGCAGTGGTTGAGAGTCTGCCTGCCGATGCAGGGGACACGGGTTCGTGCCCCGGTCCGGGAAGATCCCACATACCGCGGAGTGGCTGGGCCCGTGAGCCATGGCCGCTGAGCCTGCACGTCCGGAGGCCACAACAGTGAGAGGCCCGCATACCACAAACAAACAAACAAACAAAACAACCATATGGTGTGGCTCACATGATATAGCGAGAGCAATGGTTAAATGGTAAGGCTCTTGGCTGCCCTAATGAGATTATGGATGGGGAGTGTGGGCCAGGAGGTGCTCATTGCGTGAAAGGTAATAACACTTCTATTCAGAATCATAGGGCATCCATTTCAGCTCAGATTTCCCTCTGGAAGTTCTTCCAGGCAACTGTAGAGCACATACATTCAGAGAGAATGCTTAGAGAGAGAAGAAAGCTCCAAGCCCAAAGCAACAGGAAAAGATGTCCTTCCTAGGGCAGTAACTGGCAGCAACGTCTAGCAAAGAGCATGCTATAGACTGAATGTTTCATCTCCCCAGAATGCATGTGTTGAAACCTAATACCCAATGTGATGGTATTTGGAGGTGGGGCATATGGGAGGTGATTAGGTCAAGAGGGTAAAGCCTTCATGCATGGAATTAGTGCCCTTAAGAGGCCCCAGAGAGCTCCCTCGCCCCTTCGCCATCTGAGGATGCAGTGAAAAGACAGCCAACCGTGAACCAAGAAGTGGTCCCTCATCGGCGTCAAATCTGCTGATTCCTTGATCTTGGACTTCTCAGCCTCCAGAACTGTGAAAAATAAACGTTTGTTGTTTGTAAGCCACCCAGTCTATGGTATTCTTTTATAGCAGCCCAAACAGACTAAGACGGAGTATTAGAGCAAATCATATGCTTTAAGTGTAGTTGATAAATAGATGTCCTTTACTTGGACTTGAAGCCACTGCAGTCGGAGACAGAGAATTTCCTTCAAATCCTAATAGGGCTGTGGTGTAAGGGAACCTCAGGGCTGAGAGCAGCACTGGATGCCTAAGAGCGCTTCAAGGGAGCCTGATTTGATAGAGGTCTCAGTTTGTGACCACCTAGAGGGGTGGGATAGGGAGGGTGGGAGGGAGGGAGACGCAAGAGGGAAGAGATATGGGAACATATGTATATGTATAGCTGATTCACTTTGTTATAAAGCAGAAACTAGCACACCATTGTAAAGCAATTATACTCCAACAAAGATGTTAAAAAAAAGAAGAAAACAAAAATAGAGGCCTCAGGACAGGACCAGACAAGAGTATTTCACAGATGCCAAGGACTTCCATTCATCTCTGGTGAGGAGGAACTGGGAACAACGATTAAAATCCCACCATTGAGTCTTGCTGATACACTTGGGCACAAAAGTTAATTGTTTATAGTTCTTATTTTAAGATTGTATCAGTCATTTCCCAAAAATCCTATTCTTTTATTTTTTTCCCTAAAATTTTCAGTTAAAGAACTCTATCAGATCATGTAGGAGAATGTCCTTAGGCTTAGGAGATAGATGCTGAACTATTTAGAGGTGAAATGTCAGGATTTTTGCAGATTACTTCCAAGTCATGCACATACATTGAGGAAGCAAGTATGATCACTATCTTTTGAACTGTAACTCTCTTCTTCAAGCTTTTTTTAAAAAATAAATTTATTTATTTATTTATTTATTTATTTATGGCTGCGTTGGGTCCTCACTGCTACACATGGGCTTTCTCTAGTTGTGGCGAGCGGAGGCTACTCTTCGTTGCGGTGCATAGGCTTCTCATTGCGTTGGCTTCTCTTGTTGTGGAGCATGGGCTCTAGGCACGCGGGCTTCAGTAGTTGTGGCATGCGGGCTTCAGTAGTTGTGGCATGTGGGCTTCAGTAGTTGTGGCATGCGGGCTTCAGTAGTTGTGGCTCGCGGGCTGTAGAGTGCAGGCTCAGTAGTTGTGGCACAGGGGCTTAGTTGGTCCACAGCATGCAGGATCTTCCCGGACCAGGGCTCGAACCCGTGTCCCCTGCATTGGCAGGTGGATTCTGAACCACTGCGCCACCAGGGAAGCCCGGGAGCTGAAGAGTTTTTGATTGAAGAATATGAAGAACAATGATTGCTATGTTGGGCTTATATATTTTGTTTGCAAAATAATGGGTTTTAGGTTAAACTGAGGCAGATGTGCAAATGTTCTGGTGAAGTCCATGCCACCTACCCTCCCCCCCGCCCAACCGACAGCAAACCATAAAGAGTCTGATGATAGTTGTCTCCGGCATCAGTAATTGTAACAAGGGCCTGGAATATCAATCAAAGGAAAGACAAGCATTTTGATAGCATTAATCAGAGCTGGCTTCCTCCTGCAAATCATGCCAAAGCTCTTGGATTGCCGCCTGTTCCCATTGTTTTCTGTCTGGTGGTTTGGATGCAGATCCTTTTCCCCTTCCCTACTGTGGTCATAATGAAATTGGGGAATTAACTCGGAGCAGAGTCGTGCTAGTTTGGATGTGAAGGTAAACACAAATGGAGAAAGTTCAAATTATTAAGAAGAACAAACAGCCCTTGTTACTAAACATTAGCTGGCAGACGCGATAGACATGTACAATGGGCAGAAATCACAGATGATTTCCCGTACTGGCCAAAAGGAAAGATGGTCACAGGCTACAAGGCCTGTGTATGATACCCCCCTACACAGAGATTTTAGGTCTCTCCCTTTTCAGCAGTCAAGCCAAAATATCTAGTCTCGAGATTTTGAACAATAGTCTGCCATCACTCGTAAAAAGAGATTAAGGGAAACTATATGCTTGGATTTCTTCAGTTATCATCCTGAATTGTGCTGTGCAGCCTTAGAGATGCTGTGGGGACTGATTCAGTCTTCGTGCTTCGCTTTATTGCTGGATGGGTCTTCTTTCAGATATGCAATATATACAGGTCTATTTATTTATCTGAGGTCCCACTTGGACAAATTACAAATGATAGTCAAGAGCATAGCTAGAAAGTTCAAACATTTCGAGATTGGAATTTTCCAAAAGAAGAAATGGCTTTAAATATCACTTGAATTCAAGTAAGGACATAATTTTATGTTAAGAGGAGGAAATGAAGTAACGGGGATAAGTTTTCAAAGGATCACATGTCCGTGAAAGAAGATGTGTTAGAGTAGAAAAATCTGCCCACTAAGTTGGTACCTTCACTCTGTCTCTGTCAAAATGCTACTTGCCTTGGCTCGATTCAAAGAGGATGATAAAGAGTCCATGAACCCGAGAAGCAAGAGCAGCACCTTTTACTCCCCCTCCCCTCACATCAAGTATATTATATACAAAAAGTTCTAATATTATATACCTTACCACGGGATTAAAACCACTGAAACAGAAAAAAAAAATCCATCTACCATAAGCACATGTATGCATATTTATATATACCTACACAAAGACAAAATAAATGGTTGAAAAATGAGAGATTCAAACAACTGGCTGATTTGTCTAAATGCTGTCAAACAATCATTTTGATTAATTTTTTTTTCACTGAATTGACTGATTTTTTTTTTAGTGACTAGAATGAACTGCGACACTGTATAGACATCTCATAAATGGAATTGCTACAGCTCTTTGGCAAATTAATTGGTCAGCTTCTGCCATAATGGATAACACCTATGTCAGAGACATCTCACGTAAACAAATGATTATCCTGTAGAGCATAAGGTGACTAATTAATTTTCCAGGGAACTCCAAGTCCTAGAAACTATCGTTAACTAGTGGTAAGTGGAAATGTGTTTGAATTTCAAGTGTTTGAGTTTCTTATGTCTTTTATTTCATAAGAAGGGGCTCCTTTTCTCTAAATGCTAATAAATAATTGCTTTTGAGACAGAGTCTGAATTGAACCCTTTCTCATGACTTTGCTTGTTGTTCTTTTCTGCACTAATAGAAGCCACTCTTTAGCTATGAAACACACACACGCACACACATTCTGGATTGACTTTAGAAAGGATAATTAAGTCGTTATGAAAAAAATACTGCCCCCAAATTATATTTACCTTAATTTGAAAAAGATAAGGAAAGTACAGAGGAAAACTAAAGAAGAGGTAGAAATGGCTAATTGGGTTTATAGTCCATAGTGATCATTATATGTAATCTTGTCTTTCTAAGGAATTATAGGTTAAAAAAATTAACACGGCTCATGTATTAATATTAATATTTTCTCTTCATGAGCCTCCCCGTCTCAGGACCCACATGGCTCCATCCTGACCAAGCTTTCACTGTCCTATTTGGGCAATCAGTGCCTGCATGTCTTTGTTTCTCTGATGAGGTTCTGTTTTCTGAATGGCAAGTTTAGACTTTAAATCTTCCACCTGAATTATTACAAGAGAGCTTTGGTAATTAAGTTCTAACAAGATTTAAATGATATTAGAAACAGTCAGTTAAAAGGAAACACAGCCTTGGGCTTTGTTGTAAATTTGTATAATTATTTTTAGTCCTCTAGAGGATGCATAATTATGTTTCTGTATTTATAAAAATAGTGCCTCTGCAGCACCAAAATGAATTTTACAGTATGCTGATTTGCATATTAATGATATTCTTTGTATATCAAAATTTCTTTGGCTGAAAAAAAAAGATTTTCCAGGAAATTTTCAAAGTAACCCTGAGGAGCGTAAAGTCTCTCGATATGTACGTCTGTCAAAACCGCTGCTCAGGAAGAAAGTTTGATAGTCTAAGAAAAAAAGAAACTTAAGAAAGCAGACCTATAACACTAAACCTCAAATTTAATTTGATCTTCACTTGGAAAGGGGTGCAGTGGCCTAGCCAGGAATAATAGTCAATAACATTGATTACTTATTATTGGCTAAGGGAGATCTAGTCAGTTCACATGATTCATGCAATGATCGTATGAGGTAGATACTATCATTTTTCCCATTTAAAAGATGGGGAACTGAGGCACAGAGAGACTAGGTTAATGGCTTAAGGACACATAGCCAGTATTTTAACCTAGGCAGGTTGATGCTAGGGCTTTAACGATTACACTGTATTGTCTCCCGAACAGAAGAGTAAGGAAGCACTAAGGGCCTCTTTCCGTTCTGATGGAGAAACCATTTTCTTATGAAACACACACAAGACTGCCTTTGCCTCCTTCACACTGGGTCCACGTGCAAAGTTGGAAACACCACACATTTCAGGACTATGTGCCCACTTTTTCCTGCATGCATTTTCGTACCTGTTTTACAAGGAAGTACTCTCTCTACACCAGCTTTTAAGCTACTCCAGAGCAGGAGGTGTATTCATTGTTTCCTTTGCTGCTTTTCCTGCACTTAGCATTCAGAGTTAGAAGGGCTGCTCATTAAAATGAAATCAGGGAGTGAGTCTGTGTTTGTCCATTCAGGCTGCTGTAAGAAAAATACCACAGACTGGGTGGCTTAAACAACTAACATTTATCTCTCATAGTTCTGGAGGCTGGGAAGTCCAAGATCAAGGTACCAGAAGACTCCATGTCTGGTGAGAACACGTTTCCTGGCTCCTAGATGGCCATGTTCTTGACGTGTCCTCACAGGGTGGAGTGGTGAGGAAGCTCTCCGAGGTCTCTTTTCTAAGGGCACGAATCCCATTCATGGGGGCTCCACCCTCAGGATCTCACCAACTCCCAAAGTCCCCACCTCCTGATAACATCCTATTAGGGACTAGATTTCAACATATGAATTTTGGGAGGACACAAACATTCAGTCCATAGCAGAGTCTCAGGAAACATCTGAGATCTTTCTTCTGTTAGATTAGTTATTTTTCAAATTGTGGTAAAATACACATAACATATAACTTACCATTTAGCCATATTTAAGTATACTGTTTAGTGTCATTAAGTGCATTTACATTGCTGTGCAACCGTCACCACCATCTATCTCCAGAACCTCTTCATCTTTCCAAACTAAACCACCATAAAAGAACTACTCCCCCCCGCCACCTCCAGCCCCTAACGACCACCATTCTACTTTCTGTCTCAATGAATTTGACTACTTAAGGTACCTCACAGAAGTGAATGGTGAGTTTTAAATCAAAGGTAACTTTTACTTGAGAGCCAATCTGGAATATTTTAATGCAGGAGAGTATGCTTCTGTTCTCTTATGTTCAGACCATGAACAGGAAGTGGTTGGAGCTAGGAAGGGTCCGAAGGTGGGTCTGAGCCGTGTGGGTGGGGTGTTGCCCACTTTGTAGGTTGAGGGGGCAGCATGTGGGAGCAGTGGGTGATCTGTGGCTTTTCTGAAGGCTCCTTTGGGGGAGAGATGCCCAGTGGATCAGGGCTCCCTGACTGCAGTACTCACCAGCATTGACCTGCTTGGAGAGACACATGTTCTAGCAATGGGTAAAGGGAAGGGGCATGTTCACCTAAGACGGACCTTGGGTCATCATTTGTACATGTAATAATGTGACTCTGGGTAAAATTTTATTCAACAATTAAAAAAAATTATTTGAGGAGGAAAATATAGAAAGGAACTGGGATAAGTGTGGTGGTATCCCACAGGCACCCAACTGTAGCCCACTAATCTGGACTTTGGGAAAGACAGAGAAGTTGGCTGTAGCTCAGGGCTGGACCACACCCCTGTGGGAGTGGAAGGAGTTTCCTCTCTAGGGAGTGGTTGCTCCATTCATCTGAAAAGAGGCTAATCCTGAGGTTAAAAATGAATCCTCAAGAAGGCTGAGGAGCCTCAGGTAGTTCACAGGAGATGAACCTTCTTCTCTATAAGGCCAGGGCTCAGTTTGGTCTCTCCCAAAGGCAGGGAGAGGCCTGGAGTTTTCTGGCCTTAGTGGGTCGATTGGGAATCAATTGGGGTTGAAGCAGTGAGAGGGCCTCTTAGAGACCCCGGGGTGGATCCGAGGGGTGTTGAAATGTTCTGTGAGTTGGAACTTCCCTTTCATTAATCCTTTTCATAAACTTCTGTAAATTTAGCCCAGACAAAGCTTATGGCCTGGTCTCTGCAGTGCCCTAGGCAATTGGGAGAGAGCCGGCCCAGACTGGGAGTAGAAGTGTCAGGGAGAGAGCCATTCCCACGCCTCCCTCATCAGAGCAGAAGTAGTGGTGATAGCCTAGGCCGTGGAGAGCAGGGCTATGGACAACCGATGGTCAGAATGGAGGCCAGACGGGGAGGCCAACGTGGAGGGCTCCAAGGGGCCTCTTTCTCACACAGTGAGGCTGCAGCCTGGGGCCCTGCTAGGAATAGCTGGGAAGTGCTTCCCGAGGGCTAAGCTGCAGCGTGATAGCTGTCAGGGCGAACCGTTATGATTTGGGTTTGCATATATTCCCCCATTTAATGCTCCTGACAAAACAGTGAGTTGGTTGGTTTATTGCTACTTTACAGGTGAGCATAACACTATTTAAAGAGGTCACTTCCCCAAAGTTATAACTTCAAATGGCAGAGTAAGAATCTTAACCCAGGTCTAACTTCAAATCCAGGTTCTTTCCACTGTCACCCTGCTGCTTCCAGGATTAAGAAGGAAGCTATACATCATGTATCTACCCTACTAACTTTTCAGGTTGAGGTGAGAACAAGAGAACTGGTTTCTGAGGAATCTAAGGTTCTACCACATTTCTGTGGAGCTATACAGCCTTAGCCCAGAAGGGACCGCTCATAGCCATCATTTAGCCCAACCCCTTCATGTCTGCGGGATAGAGGCTGGCCAGAGTCACCCAGGGCTGGTTGCAGAACCGGAACCAGAACTCTACTCCTACGTCCTAATCCATGCCCTTTTGTTATGTAATAAAAGAAGAGCGTTCAATATTGGTTTCCTCTGTCTTTGAGAAACAAAGTTGATCTTTGACGTCTTCCCTTTCTGTTATCAACACCCCATATACACAAGGCACCTCTGCAGCATCCTGCTTTCAGCTGGTTGTCATTTAACATCTAAAAGGAGATCAGATACTAAGAGAGAGGTTAGCTTATAATACTCTTAACCCTTCAAGTTCTCTTTATAGGGACCTTTGCCTTTCAATTGGAGGCTATTAAGATTTTCTGAATCCAAGAATATATATTTTATGATGAGAGAATTACAAGCAGTAGAGCAGTCTATTTGGGGCCCGGTTCCTCCTACAATTGTATCCATCAATCTGCATCTAAGGTTGCTATAGGGAGCAGGAAGGCCTTTGTTCAAGTCGCTAATTTGCTACTTACATGGTCTTAGGAAAGTTACACAACCTCTCTCAGTCTCAGCGCTCTGCTCTGTAAAAAATCGTATTAACAACATTTACCTCAGGGTAGTGAGAATTATATGAATGTGTTAGGTAAAGTGCCTAAAATCACTGCTTAATAAATGTTATATCCCTTTCTCTTCTCTCTCAGAGCCTCTGTGAAGGCCCTTTGTGAAGAGCTGTGCCGACTGCAAACCCATTTTTTAACCTAGTTCCAGCTGTATCTTTCTCTGCATGACATTTTATTTCTTATTTGCACAGGAGGAAATAGTCTAGGGTTAGACAGATGGCCTGGTTTACGGCTTAATTATACTGTCCCCGAGTGTGCGTTCCTGAGGCTCTACCGCTAGGGTGACCACCCGGCCTAGTTTGCCCAGCACTGAGGGGTTTCTAGGACAAGAACTTGCCATGCTAAACCTGGGAACGTCTCAGGCAAACTGGGCCAGACTGCTCACCCCACCTAGTATAGCTATGTCAAAGATATAGCCTTCACTGCTTTTCTAAGATAAATACCCCGGGCTCCCATACTTCTTTTCTTGGTGGGGAGGTAAGAACGGTGATAATTCTGTGCTTGTGTAAACACGGGGGACTTTATTCCAACTGGCAGGTATGGGGAGAATAAACCTCAAACAAAATTGCTGACTGGACATTTTAATTCCATCAAGGTGCCAAAAATTTTATCATGGATGTTCTACTTATGGAAATCATCATCATCATTATTTTTTGGCCATGTAGAGAGTAGGAAAGAACGAAGGATTTCTGAATCGAACATTTCTGTACTATTTGGCTAGCTTTCCTTTTTATGCAAAATTAAACCTTTGTTGTTAAATAGATAGGATTCTAATCCTTGGGGAAATGTGAATCAAAACTACGAGATTACCACCTCACACCTATGAGGATGGCTACTGTAAAAAAACAAACAGAAAATCACAAGTGTGGAGAAGATGTGGGGAAAATGGAACCCTGTGCACTGTTGGTGGGAGTGTAAAATGGTACAGCTGCTGTGAAAAACAGAAAGGCAGTCCCTCCAAAAATTAAAAAGAGGATTACCATGTGATCTGGTAATTCCACTTCTGGGTATATGCCCAAAGGAACTGAAAGCAGTTCAGTTAAAGTCCCCCACTATTATTGTGTTACTGTCGATTTCCTCTTTTCTAGCTGTTAGCAGTTGCCTTATGTATTGAGGTGCTCCTGTGTTGGGTGCATATATATTTATAATTGTTATATCTTCTTCTTGGATTGATCCCTTGATTATTATGTAGTGTCCTGCCTTGTCTCTTGTAACATTCTTTATTTTAAAGTCTATTTTATCTGATATGAGGATCGCTACTCCAGCTTTCTTTTGATTTCCATTTGCATGTACAAATGTCTTGAAGAGACATTTGTACACCCACATTCATAGCAGGTTTATTCACAATAGCTAAAACATGGAAGCAACCCAAGCGTCCATCGACAGACATATGGATAAGCGAAACGTGGTACACACGTGCGACGGAACGTTACTCAGCCTCAGAAAGGAAGGACGTTCTGACACGTGCTACAGCATGGATGAACCTTGAGGACATTATGCTAAGTGCAGTAAGTCAGTCGCAAAAAAGACAAATACTGTAGGATTACCCTTTTATGAGGTACTAGGAGCAGTGAGATTCATAGATGGAAAGTAGAATGGTGATTTCCGGGAGCTGCAGGTGGAGGGGGTATTTAATGGCCACAGAGTTTCAGGTGGGGAAGACGAAACAGTTCTGGAGATGGATGGTGGTGACGGTTGTACAACATTGTGCATTTTTTAATATCATTGAACCGTGAACTTAAAAATGGTTAAGCTGGTAAATGTTATGTTATGTGTATTTTTCCACAATGAAAAAAGAAGAAATAGATAGGACTGTAAGATTACCAAAAGCCTTCCATTGCCTGTGCTGCCTCCTCCAATTCTAAGCGGTCACCTCTTTTTGGCCACTACCATTGTGAATACATCTTTCATATTTTGCAGATGGGCAGATTTAGGTACAAAGGGGTCCATCTTGTGCCATTGGAGTCACAGCCAGGAAAATAGCTTTGAAAGATACTGGAGGAACCGAGGAATTGCTTATATATATGTGGCCTCTTTAGAAATGAGAGAGAAAACTATCTGAGAATCAACGGTTTGGAGTTTTTTTTAACTCGTTTTCAAGTCTTATAATTTCCGGGTCAGTTCCGTCTTCAGACAGGCCAGTCCTGGTCAGGCTGGGTAAATAGGAGAGCGTGACTGAGGGGCAGCTCTACTTTCCTAGGTGTTTCGGGTCAGTGATTCAGGTAACTTCATTTGTGCTCTTGAGCACCAAGGCAGTGCAGGTACTGATTGTAAGTGTTCACTTGAGGAACAGAAAGCAAACTGGAAGTAGATGATTTCAGCAAATTCTCAGCAGTCAATATTTAAACAGTTCCTTTTTACACATCCCCTACTGGTGCCCTGATGTTGGACCAGCAGCCTATATCATTTGCTGAGTTGAAAGAAAGACTTGTGTAAAGACAATTCCAATCATCAACAATAAAGATTAAGATACATAAAATGCTGTCAGGAGGCTTCCCTGGTGGCGCAGTGGTTGAGAGTCCGCCTGCCGATGCAGGGGACATGGGTTCATGCCCCGGTCCGGGAAGATCCCACATGCCGCAGAGTGGCTGGGCCCGTGAGCCATGGCCGCTGAGCCTGAGCGTCCGCAGCCTGTGCTCCGCAACGGGAGAGGCCACAACAGTGAGAGGCCCGCGTACCGCAAAAAAAAAAAAAAAAAAAAAAGCTGTTGGGGATGACTTGGATTTTTCATAAATACATTACTAAGAAACTGATGTCCTGAGTTGATCAATAACAGCAATATATGTGAATGCTTCTGTATCCCCTTATTAAAACCACTGAGTTGGGTCTTGGGAAAACAATCTATTTCAAACCACTCAATGACAGAAAAGTCTTTCCCAGCCCCGAGTAGGTCTCTGTCAAGTCTGCATGATGCTCCATGCGCCCCAGGACCATCTCTATTCTGGACAGTGCCATCTTGGAGTACTAGATCGTGGATGTCCTAGGCGTGGGTAATGCATTGCTCTGATGTGTCAGAACAACAGCTGGCTCGGTTTCTCTGTGCCGAGAGCACAGCTGACTGCTATGATGGATGCCACGCGCACACAGCCTATCGCTGTAATACATCAAGACACAGCACTGATCTGAAAGTGAATTAGTCAAAAGATGGAGTTCCTGCAAGTTCCAAACCCAAGAAGAGGAATCCTGTTTAATTATAGAATGAAAGACAAAGTAGCTGGCATGAGGTTTAGCGACTGTCAAATGCAGGGCTATTTCTAAGATATAATTCACATGAAGTGCTCAGCTCTCCCAGATGAGGTTTGATCATTGCTCTGTTTCTCAAGGTGTGATTCACATCCTCCATCATCACACTGCCCCTGCCGAAGCAGCTGGACCACAGCTGGGACATATTTTTTCCATGCACCTTTATAGAGATTTTCTAAATCCAGCCCCACTATAAACAATCAGACTCCCTCTGTCCAAAGTGCAAGTATTCTTTCCATCTCTTTCTCTGCCCTGTACCCCTTTGCTCCAAATCCACACAGAACAGAATGAAACTATAAAATGATAAAATTTGTACCACTCTGCCTCACATGAGGTGGTTGAGCCCTTTGACATTCATTCATTCAATTATTCATTCAGTAAGTATTGATTGAGATTGAACTTGTTAAGATATTTCAACTGTATATAATAATTAAAAACAAAAAACTGCAGTGGTTAAAAAGTAAGGTCATTTTTTAGCTCACATAATGAGATGTCCGGAAAGGGCAGTTCCAGGGTGGAATAATGGATTGGCTCAGTGACACTGTTGAAGGTCCAGGTTTTTTTCCATCTTTATATTCTGCCATCTGGTTTTTGTCTTTAGGCCTTTACCTTCATGGTTGCAAGATGGCTGCTGCAGTTCCAGCCATCACATGTAGACATAATAACATTGATCCAAGGAAGAGACAGGAGGGACATTCTCTCACATTCCTAAGAGTGAGGAAAGTTTTTTTTCAGAAGCCCACATCAGACTTCCCTTCAAGCCTCATTGGCCATAATTATGTCCTTTTACCGTGTCCAAATCATCACTAGTAAGGAGAATGAGACTATAATAAATGGAGGCTAGGTAGAGCCTATCCTCATTGAAGGCCATGAATGCTTGGCAGTGGGTGAATAAAATTGAGATTTTGAAGCAAGGAAGAAGAGGGGTGAGCGTTTGATGTTTGGAGGGTGATTTATGGTGTCAGCTACAGACTTCTAGCTCTGAAGACCAGGGGAAGCCTTTCCTATGATACTTGGGAGCCTCCAGAGGTCAGGTTGTGGTGGACAGAGTGACGCTCCACCCAGATCCCCCTTCAGAAATAAAAACCCTATTCCATCAGCTTCTGGACAGTCCCAGCGGTCATCTCCTTGCAGAAGAAAACGCTCTTGCTCAAGGTCATGCTCTTTCCAGGGTCACCCTCTATCTAGTACTGATCAACACAAGGATATAAAGCCCGGGCCCCCTGGTTCCACTTGGGACAACTCTGAAGGGTCATCCCAGCTTCAGGCCTCCTGGTGACAAGGACTTCCTTGTGTCTGCATCCTAGCTCAATGTCTGCTGCCCACTCCTGCTTCCTCTATCCACGTGTCGATGCCAAGAACATACTGCTTGCTGATGTCCATTTCACAGTCTGCTTTCTGGGAAATCGGCAACACACGGTTCCTGACTTTAACTGTCCCTTCAGACTCTGTAACGTGGAACTACCCAGAGAGATGGCTGCTTTTCCACGCCAGACACTCAGAAATTTGGAGCTTCGCAAATAGGTAGATGAGTCCTGGATCCACTGAAGATTCTAATCTGCTAAGAAGACTCTCTCCCACCCCCAATAGTAACAATTTCTAATTCGCTTTAGCTTCCTGAGGAGGTATAAGATGTGAGAACATATCTGAGTTCGGATTGGTCAGCTGTATTTCTGCTGTTGTTATGAGCTGAAGTGGATCCACGAATAAGATATTGCCGACGTGCTCTGGGCCTTGCTGCTCAGAGCAGTGTCCACGGACTTACAGCATCCACATCACCGATGTCACCGGGCAGATAGTCAGAAATGCAGAATCCAGGCTACAGCCCTGGACCCTCTGAATCAGAATCTGCAGTTTCAAAAGGTGAGTCATATGCACTACTTTACCTGCAAGAGAGGATGAGAAGTACAGCCTTTTTTCTCTAGGTGGCCATGAGCCGATCAAAAATTAGAGGTACTATTATGTTGAGAAAGAAAGGGAAAAGTGTTATTGAGGGGCGGAGAGCAGCCACACCCGGTGCATTTCACAATAATAAGGCGGAAAAGAAACGACCGAAAGGGAAAAGAAAAGCACATCGTTCTCACCCCACAGCTCCTCTCCTCCAATAGCTCCTAACTAGGACCCAAATCTGGGTGACAAGCTTTGCTTTCATTTTGAGTCCAGATAAATTCCTCGGCAGAATTCATTCCTTTTTGTATTTAGAATGATGGAAAAACCCTACTCTTCAAACACAATGTTATCATCAAAGTAAGATTATTTCTAAACGGTAAGAGTGAAAAATTCCCAAGAGACAGGACAGGATGCTCTTCAAACTGAATTGGTGGTCAGTGAGGTTGGTTGAGAATTGGAAGGCCACTGCCACCTCTTCCTCTTTTAATGGCTCTCAGGGGGAGAGAAATGGAAATGAATGTTCTTCCAAGATCACACGTAAGCGATGAGCTTGTGGCAAGACCAACAGACGCCATTCTGGAGTTCCAAGACTCTAAAGTTTGGGAAGGGTTTGTGGTCTGTATAAACGCCTTATAGGTCCTGGTGAGAGACTTTCTAGGGAATGGCCATTTGGGGACTCTGACACTTGCCCGCAAGCAAGTGAAGGCGGCAGGATGAACACAGAGGTTCTAAAGAAGATATTGACAGTTGGCTTTGAGACAGATGTCACTGGCATTGCTGTGCACAACAGGAAGGATGATACAACACCACATGGTTAACAGCCAGTGGGGCCTGAATCACTAAGGGCCCTTGCACTCACTTCATAGAGATGAACAAAAGCTCTCCCTGTAAGTAATGCAGATTTAGCTGTGAACGATACTTGGTGTGTCTTGAGCCGCGGCAACACATTGCCTTATTGTTGTTGGAGATTTTACCGGGGAGATGAAGCAGGGAGAGAAACAAAAGAGATACAGAATGAGTATTCGAGTTTTTATGTTTGGCTCATAAAGACACGGCACATATGGGTCAAGCATGGAAGTATGCAAAGTAAGGATAAAGACACAGGGTTATTGATGGGGAGGGAGAGAAGATGGTAATTATTGAAGCTATTTCATCTTCTTGGGCTATCTTTTAGGGCACCATTATGAATACTAAATGAATTTCTATGATACCCATAGTTTTCCCCTCTTCTTGTCAGTTTATATTTTATAAATCAGGGGACTTGTGAAGGATAAATATTGTACCAATGTAAAAAAGCAGTTATTGTGGAAACAGCAGAAAAAAACTGCAGGTCATTTGAGGAATTTCCAGGGGAATGATAGAAATGGGTTGCCCCTGAGCATTTAATCATACCTCTTGTTTATTTCTCATCACTGAGCGGCATCTTGACCTAAGAGTGAGTCCTGCTTATGTGACTATTTTGGGATCTCGTCTCAGCCCTTCCTGTCTTTCCAAGGTCCAAGGCACTTAAACAATTTAACATAAAGACCCTTGGAAGATGGAGGTGGGGCACTACTACTCCGGCTTCCATAGAAGAGAGGCTGATAAAATTGACACAAATGGTCCCAAAGCTTCTCCATCTCTTTTTACCCCTTTCCCTCCTCCCATACTTAAAGGGCACTGCCACGTGTCAGATACCCGGGAGATGGAGTCGAATAAGCTGTCGTTCACGTCCTCAGCATGCTCAGTCAGATGGAGAACACAGACCTATAAACAAACAAATTACAATATACTGAGCGACGGGTGGAAGGAACCACGTACAGAATGTTCTGAAAGCACAGAGGATGGACAGAATGATGGAACTAACTGTCCATGGGAGTGACCTTTGGCAGAATGTTCAAGTCCAAGTAGGAATTTTCTGGGTAACTAAAAGAGTGAGAGGCCCCTTCTGGGAAGAAGGAACAGCAAGAGAAAAGGTTTAGAGGCTTGAAATAGCAAGATGTATTTAGGGAGCAACAAATGGGTCAGTGTGAACCCAGGCAGGACATGAATGGAAGTTGAAGATGAGGCTGAAAAGGGACCTTCATACTCTGCTAAGGAATCTGGGTTTTTTTGTTTTGGTTGCGCAGCTTGTAGGATCTTAGTTCCCTGACCAGGGATTGAACCCGGGCCTCTGCAATGGAAGCGCACAGTCCTAACCACTGGACCGCCAGGGAAGTCCCTTGTTTTTTTAATCTTACAGATGCTAGGGTTTGGGTGGAGGCAGATGGTCGGGCTGACAGGGTCAGTGGCTGGATGAGGCTGCTGCCTGCTTCTCATCTCCTCCCACTGCAGAGCTCAGCAAACCATAGCAGGGCGACCTTGAGGACAGAGAGGTGTGAGAGTGGCCAGCAGTTTGGAGCTCTAGAGAGAGAAGTCCAAACTGGGAACTGGTAGGTGGCCGCCGGGCTGGTGACCCAGAGGGCAGCTGCTGTGTACGTCATTCAGGGTCCAGCAGGAAGTGGAATCCATTCCAGAAGGTTCAGGTGAAGAGATTTATATGAAGGGACTACCTCGGAGGTGTGGGCAGGCAAGGGATATTGAAGCCCTCAGAGCCTACAGGAACTACTCCTTGGGTTGAGGAGATGAGAGAAGGACACCATTGCCAGAGCCCAGTGAGGGCAGAGGCCTCCCAGAGGGGCTGGGGAGGATCATAGTTACCGCCAGAAGTGTGATCCAGAGATCTGACTCCCAGGATGGAAATGGAGGAGGGAAAAATCTACCTCTCTTTTCTCCAGGGCTTTGACCTCCTGCTGGTACCTCCACTGGGCATCACCCAGTCAGAACTGTTTGATAAGGAAGTCCAGGTGATGGAGTTCCTAGGGTCCTCCTCCGAGAGCCCAGAGAAGGGCAAAGAAGGGTGAGGAAGGAGCTGGGTAGGGACTGGTAGAGAATAGCCAGTTCATTGTGTATCTGCTCTTCCCTCCAAGACCGCAGGGATGAGAAATTGAATCTGATACTCATCATGGCCCTTTTCTTTTGTTGTCAATTAATCCCGTATAATATCTGTTTTACATCTTTTTGTTTGACCGATCTCTTTGAGAATCTGATGAAAACAATAGGCCCTCTCACCATTAAAAAGAAATCACATATGGATGACATTTGCATTCAATTTATACACCCTCTAGAGCCTTATTACTCAAAGGGTGATCCATAGACCAGCAGAATCAGCCTCACTTGACACCTTAGAATGCAGGCTCTCGGGCCCCATCCCAAGCCTCCTGAGTCAGAGTCTGCATGTTAACAAAATTCCCAGGTCATTTATATGCCCATTACAGTTTGAGAAGCACTGCTCTAGAAGCCCATGGAACCCAGCTTCATCATGGCTGGTTGCATAGACATGGATATGTTGGTTAGAATGTAGATTCAGCTGCAAATAAAAGAAAACCCAATCAAACAGCAGCTTAAACAAAAGAGAGGAGTTATTTCGGTCATGTCACATGAAATCTAGAGACGCATCCGTGCAGGACTGGTGTCATGATTGCCTCACTCGCCATGTCTGTTTCCACTCGGCCATCCTCAGTGTGTGGCTTTTTTCCTCATGGCTGTCACACGGGTCCTAGAACTCCAGACTTCATCTTTGCATTCTAGGCAAAGGGCAAAAGGGTGAATGAAATAGGCAAACCAATGAGTCCTTGTCAAGGTAATTTCCAGAGCTACCTCCCAGAAACTTCCACTGGCTGTAATTCAATATAACTGACTCTGGCTGCAAGAGAACCTGCAAGGGTGAGTTTGTTTTTAACCCTCAAATAAAATTGGGGTTATGTTAGCCAGAAAGAAGGAGAAGATTGATATTGAGGAGGCAGTTATCCAAATCTGTCATTGTATGTAATAGCGAAAATTATTAGTTCTGAAAATCTCTCTCATTCCATCCCTCACCACTGATGAGAACCTGTTACACGTGTTCTGCTCTTTGGAATCTCACTTTGTAAAATCTCGTGAATTTGGAACTTCTTAGCAGAGGGCCAAATAGAATTATAGAAATAGAAAAGTGGGAGATAAAATGAAAAACTGATCAATTTGGGTTTGGGTTACTCATTATTGTAGTAATTTCTTTAGGTATTAGAACTGAAATATACTTTCGACCCATTGAGAAATAACTGCCTAAGTATACCTAAGAAGACAAAGAATACCTTAGATTTCTTAAAGAAATTGTGCCTAAATTTCATTTGTGTGGACACTTGCTGTTCTGGAAAGAAGGGCTACAGCTTTCAATATACCTCGTTAAGTTAAAAACCACTGATTTAGAATTATTATTCACAAGCAAATGAAATCCTAATTCCACGTCTGTGTAACTGGGTTGTTAACGCAGATATTTTCAGAGTTCTGCTGGCTCATTCAGGCTCATTCATACTACTTGAAATGAACAAAACTGTAATTTAAAAAATTCTGTATTTAATATTCTTCACTACTTCAGACAGGGTTTTTCCACTTAATCTAAATTAGTGATTTTTACTGGATTCAAGTAGCCAACATTCCTAGGATCTTTGAACTGTCTGCCCTAGTATGTATTATCTTAAATATCACCCAGCTAAAGAGAACTGAATTCTAAGGAGGCATGAGACTTGGATTAATGTTCTGGGTTCCAAAAAAAAAAAATTTCTCGCAGAATGCTATCAGAATACCTGCAGTCTTTTATGGGTCTCTGTTCAGGGACCTTTGAGAGTAGTTAGGGTCTCGTTTGGAAGGCTTTTCTTCTCCTGGAGTCAGAGCTCCCAGGAGAACACAAGGGGAGTGTTGAGCATGAGACCTCAAGCTTAGCTGACAGACACTGTCAGAATGGAACTCTGCAGCCAGGACTTAAAACGAGCTGCAGACCATCGGGTCTTGGAGCTGCAAGGACCAGTCATTACAATCTCATCAGACTTCGGGCAACAGGTGTGTTCTGAGATATGTGTGGATTGTTATCTTTCTGTGGTTTATGTTGTCATCTTCTCTGACTAGGAATCTGGAGGAACATTTGATTGGGTGACTGCATCTGGGCTTGTAGTCTCTGTCCATTCATTCAGCCAACTCCACACCAACTATATTGTTTTCTCTCTAGTTGAGACTTGTAGGAGGAGTAGAAGATAACAGGAGGAGCAGGAAATGGTTCCTGCCTTCAAGAGATACATGTATACGTAACTGGTCATAATAGGAAGCATACACCACTATATTGTTTTCTCTCTAGTTGAGACTTGTAGGAGGAGTAGAAGATAACAGGAGGAGCAGGAAATGGTTCCTGCCTTCAAGAGATACATGTATACGTAACTGGTCATAATAGGAAGCATACACCACATGCTAAAGATTTTGCAGATCTTGAGTTTTTCCACACTCCTGTGCAAACCTGCTTTGATGCTGAATATGTAGAATACAAAGCTGTGAGATTTTGATTTAGCTTTCTAGTGTATGGATATGTTGGAAAGAAATAGCCAGTATTTAATCCCCATTAGTAACAGCTAGTTTTAAAGAATCTGTACCAAGTATTTACCAAGGTATCTTTTCAAATCTAAGTAAGTTGTCAGCACCAAGTTTGTGCAGCCCTTGTTAAATCTACAGTCTCAATGCCTGTTCAACTGTGTTTGGACAACTGGATTACAATTTTTGAGAACTATACTCTTTTGCTTCTATAAAAGCCACTTCTTGTATTGGCTGAAACATACCCATTTCCACAAGTCAGTATATGCTCCTCAGGATTATTAAGACCCACGTGATGAGTATTAATACTCACGTAACATTTTCACCACACTTTTGGGAAGAGCCATTCTAACTACAGGGGCTGCCGTGTTACATGCTATTCAGACTTTCGGGCTTGATCCGTCCTATTTCCAAGGCGTCTGTAATGTTATTGGCATGTTAATTATTACAGCAAATGATAAAATGTGCAAAATGGTACCCCCCTTCTTAATGACATAAATAAATGAAGCAATTAATTTTACACAATAAAAACAAGCAATACAATAACTTACAAATTTGGAGTTTCTTCATTATTACATCAAATTGCAAAATGGAAACATGTAATTTCAAAAGGCTCATAAGTAAAAATGGAAACACAGCTGATGCCGCGTCAGCTTGTGGGCTGCAAAATAATGTGGGGCTTGCAGAGTGTGGAACAGTCAACGTCTTTTAGATACATCAGGCCACATACGATTCAGAAACTACCTAAATCTTCCTAGAACTGAACCATTCCAGTGATCCAAGCCATCTGTGCACTGTAATAAAAAAGAAAACAAAAAAACCCCACATTTTTTTTCTTGCTTTTCCGTCATATTATTAGTTTGGAATTCCAGCAGCTACTTTGCTTAGGGCCTTCATCTCCATTTATCTGCAGTTGCAGAAGCTGGAAGCCTATGATTGATCTTGTAACTTCAATATCTAGAGAGAGATAAGTAGGGAAGCAAATTTCCCAGAAGGCCTGACAACAGTGTTTAAGATGAAATGTGTATACAGCAAGCCTGACATCCTATATTGCCCACCATCTTCAAAACCGTCAGTTTCAGGGCTGACGTTGGGCTCTGAGTGTTTGTTTTGGTGAGCGAGAAAGTAACACATATTTTCTTTGACATCTTGTGCGATTTTGCCAGTATTCAGGGCACACTCCCTATTTTGCATGGAGAATATATTTGCACAGTTGTCGGAATGATGGACAGCGAGGCGAGTGACAGGATGGAGCGCTGATCTTTGCTTGTTATTACATACAATAGCCTGGTAGGAATCGTGAAGTGTTGGTGAGACAAACTGTGTCCCATTCTGGAACATATTAAGTTTGTCTCCAGGACACACATGACTTCGCTAGGGTGTCGAACCTCATTCATAATAGATGCTAATCTTTTCAGGGCTGACTGATGACAGCACTTCCTGCCCTTCACGGAATTAGAGCTGGGTTTTATCAAAGGACTCAAACTGCCTGCTAATTAGACTAATTCCCTTCATCATGAATTATTTATTTCCATTGGTAACCGATCACTGTGACATTAATGGGTTCTGCTCAACTTGGTTTCATACTAATACACACTAGGAGTTAAATGTTTAAAAATTCCTGATACTTTCACTCCATGTCAAGTGTATCTTTGGCTAACATTTGACAGATTCGATGAAGCCTCAATGGTTATGTTTTAGTTACAAATAAAATGGGACAAAGTTGCAGATTTGGTTTAGATGGGAAAACAAATCCATTTCTTGCTCTGCTCAGGTGTCTCCTGACTTAGCTGGAACAGGCCTTCTCATTCTAGGGCATGCATGCCACCTGTGCTGCGTAGTATTTTATGAAGGTCGAACCTTAATAAAAGGTCGAACCTTGATAAAAGTGCTGGGGACCCTCTTTAGGGTAACAATATTTCAAAGTTGAGCTGGACAGAATGTCAGCTAGTAAAATTGAAGTGATGCTTGACTCAATTATTGATAACCTTGATAAACTCAAGAGTGCGATATCTTGTTTACCCACCTGTAAAATGCACAATGCGCTTTTAAAAAACAGTTTATAGGTCAAGTCCAATGGTCCACTTGTCTGAGGTTGTGTAGATCAGTGTGTCTCCAAGTACAATCCAGGCACCACCTGTATCC
This sequence comes from Tursiops truncatus, assembly GCF_011762595.2. Taxonomy (NCBI): domain Eukaryota; kingdom Metazoa; phylum Chordata; class Mammalia; order Artiodactyla; family Delphinidae; genus Tursiops; species Tursiops truncatus. The sequence goes on along the minus strand of NC_047040.1, from coordinate 59,104,384 downwards.
TGGAAGTGTTTGTGAAAATGCAGATTCTTGGGCCATATACAAGGCCTGTTAGCTAGAATCTCTGAGAATGGGATCCCAGAATTTGCATTATTAACAAACACCTCATGTGATCTTTTAGAAGTATGAGGATCATTGACATCAATTATGATGAAAACCCTATAAATAATCAATATTATATCAGAAATACTGAATCATCTCGTCAAACAGGAACAGGACACGGCTTGACAAGGTTAGTATTGGCATCTGGAATTGGCTTCTGCAGCGGTTTCATCCACACACATAAACCGTACATCAGTTCTACTAACTGGTAAGGCAGATAGTTAGGTCTGTGAATGGTATGCTGGGCATCACATCTTCACTCAGAAGACACGCATGAATCAGGTGTCAAAGCAGAGGCGTAAACAGTCACCGTTTGGCAGGGTAGCGCCTATCAGGTGGGAAGCCTTGCTGTGTGCACACGGTGAGGCACGTACTTGTGCTAGGTAGTTCAGCTATTAACTATTGCATTTTGGAAAGTGGTAAAAGAAAAAGTAAAAAGAAGACAGTATAGTGAGTGACAACTAGAGATGAGGGGACAAACACTGAACGAAGGCATTATGGAGTCCACGTGCAGTGAGGCAAAACTGCAAATAACAGGTTCTGTTAAAAGCAGCTGCAGTTCCAAACCGAACGTTGGTTTCACGTGACAGGTCAAAGATGCGTGGTCTCAAATCACGTGTACCTGTGTGAGCGGAAAACAGTGCCTTCAACAGAGTCAGGGTTAAATATAAGAAGCAATATATTGTGCACACTCATTAACCCCCTAGTAAATTCTATCATACTTTTAATTTGAAGCATGAGTAATCTGTTCTTTCAGATTTTCTAATGAAGTGGTACTATTGCATCATATGAGTATTTTAATCCTCAAAGACATGAGATCTATGTAACTGAGGAAGCCAGGTTCTCTGGATTTGGTTTTAAGCTATGCAGCACACTGTACTGTTGTTGTTAGGAATTCATACATTAGACAGATATTTGTGAAGTACTTTCTAGGTTCTAGGTACTTACATCTGATAAAACTAGGCTTACAAAAATATACATGGAGAGATTATGGATTCATGAAGAGTTTATAGATGTTTTCTGAACTATTTATGAGTGCAAGTGACTCATTCTACCTGAAACCACAGATTTTATATATATATATATATATATATATATATATATATATATATATATATTTATTTATTTATTTATTGGCCTCACTGTGCGGCTGTGCAATCTTAGTTCCCCAACCAGGGACTGAACCCCAGCCCCAGCAATGAAATCACCAAGTCCTAACCACTGGACCACCAGGGAATTCTCAGTATTTTTCTACTTAAGAAGAAGTTGGGAAATGTAAGGCTACCAGTGCAGTGGAGAAATATTTTTTATTTTGTTTTGTTTTCTTATGGAAACACCTAGATGACTTCAGCTTTATATTTCTCTCTCTCTCTCTCTCTCTCCCTCTCACACACACACACACGCACACACTTACATACATGTCCATGAACCTTGAATTTTATTTCACTGCCTTACATCTCTCCTTACATCCCTGTGGTTTTTCCTTCATTTCATTGATCTGCACTTGTTCTCTTACTAAATTGTTTCCTCTTTCCTCTGCTTCCCTTTCATCTCCTCTTACAAGTCACATTGCTGCTGGAGTGACGTAAACTTGAGAAGTTCATCCATGTGTTAATATTTGGTAATTTGAACAGATCCTACCCTCAAACCTTCTACAAAACATAGTATCAATTAACAAATCCCAGGAATGACGATATTACAGAAAAAAAAAAAAGACATGGGAGTTCTGGCGAGGGATAACAAAGTGTCTCATGCAATGCTGGCCTGTTTGCTTCATGTTGGTTCTCACATAACTGGAGGAGATGAGCTATTGAGACTTCTTAAAAATATTTTATTGTGCACGTACGACGCTTAACAAATACTTATTAAAATTGAACCAAAGTTTCCAATGGCTTCAGCAGATCATGTTTCAGCGTCTCCTTGTCTATATCTGGAGATTCTGCCTGACCCTCAAGGAACTCTTTTATTACTTTCTTTTTTTTTTTTTTTTTTTTTTTTTGCGGTACGCGGGCCTCTCACTGCTGTGGCCTCTCCCGTTGCCGAGCACAGGCTCAGGACGCGCAGGCCCAGCGGCCATGGCTCACGGGCCCAGCCGCTCCGCGGCATGTGGGATCCTCCCGGACCGGGGCACGAACCCGCGTCCCCTGCATCGGCAGGCGGACTCTCAGCCACTGCGCCACCAGGGATGCCCCCTTTTATTACTTTTGAGTTGTATTTTCTTGCTTAAAAATTGTCATTAATGCAGTATTGAAAATACTGACCAAAGGAAGGCAGAGGGACAGGATCTGAGGTCTGAAAGGGAAGTCAGCTTGTGGGCCAGTAAGGAGCCTTGGGTGCCATGGAGGTTCCAGACCCCTCTAACTGGAGGTACTGACTGTGACGCATATGACACAGTCTTCCACCCTCCACCTCCGGGGGAGTAATGTGACCCACCCACTGATGAGTCCGGGACAGCTGGGTCACACATGCAAGTATCCCTGAGGATTCTTTCACATATGTGTGGAGAAGAGCCCCTAAAAATTACAAACTTTTTGCCAGTCAAGTAACTGGAGCGTTAGTGTAGTGACTAGGACATGGATTAATTATATTAATTTGGGGCTTAAATATTGGGAGGAATTTTGCAGTGTCTTTTCTTCTGGTAACTAAATTTTCCAGTCAACATGGATACTTAACAGTAAGTAGTAACAAAGCATAATTCAAAAAAAGTAAGTCATCATAAATCCAAAGACTAGACCAAATCCTCTCTGACACCCTGCATACTCCTAGCCCTCCTCTAGGAATCACGTTCTTCAAAGCAAAGTTTTCCAAAGGAAGACTAATTCCTAAAGACATGAACAGGTACTCTGTAAGGTGTTGTGTGGCAATTTGGGAAATGTTATGATGACTTTCACATTTTAAAAATTCCTTGAACTTCTGTTTTACTTCAGGAGGAGGCACTGGGACCAGATTTACCTCTCCACCATAAATAAGTTGAAAACTGGGCAGTTGACGAAACAACTATTTTCAGACGTTGTACAGAGGCAGCTTGGGGCTGTGATTCCTGAGAGATGGGAATGAAGCAAGATGAGGCCCAGTATCACCTGGCTTCCACTTGGAGGCGATTTCTAGACCGCAGTGCGGGAAGGGGAGTCCCAAGCAGAGCACAGTGAGCTTGCGGAATTGAGGAGAAGGAGATCAGGGAGGCTGAGGAGTGTGGAAGTTGCAGATCATAGCTCTGAAGAAGGCACTGTGCAGAAATAAAGCTACATAAATCTTCATGGAGGGCCCCTGGAATCTTGGAGATTATCAGGTTGTACACGAAAGGGGTAAAACCTCCGAGGCAAGGGAAAATGCAATCCAGGTCTTGTAAGTTCACAAGGGCAGGAAGATGTTTATACTCCAGCCAGCCAGAGTAGAGAGTCCTCATTGGTCAGCCAGGACATGCAGTGGAGATCAGAGGGGGTCACACCTTCATAGTAAGGCTGAACAACCTCTGGAATAAAACTATACAAGATGTGTGATAGAAAAGCTAAGCAAACAGGTCTAGAAATGATCAAGCTGAAAAGCAAGTAATTGCTCACCAAAACAAAGTCTGGTGCTCTTTAAAGGAAAACAAACAAAAATCCAGACATTCATTCCAACAAAAATTAATTTTAAAAATTTAGTTAAAAAAATAAAAATAAAAGCACTCCCTGAAAAAAACAAAACAAACAAACAAACAAGTAGATAAATGAACCTCAAATATTGAGTCTGGCAAAAAAAAAAAAAATCCAGACATTCAACAACATACCATTCATAATGTCCATAATCCAATTTAAAAAATCATCAGACATGCCACATAGCAGGGAAACGTAACCCATAACCAGGATAAAATCAGTCAATAGACACGGGTTAGTTCTATAGATAGAATCAGCAGAAAAGGATGTTAAGACAGCTATTATAAATATGTTCAAGTAGTTAAAGAAAAGCATGAACATAATGAGAAAAATGGAAGATAAAAAAGAACCAAAGGAAATTTTTAGAGATGAAAAATACAATATCTAAAAAGAAAAATTTAGTGTGTGGAATTAACAGAGACTAGGCACTGACGAAGAAAAGATCAGTGAACTTGAAAATATAGGAACAGAATTTATACAAAATGAAATATATAGAGAAAAATCACTGAAAAAATCAAATAACAGAGCAGCAGTGACTTGTGGGATAATATTAAGCAGTTTAGCATATATGCAATTAGAGTGCCAGAAGAAGAGGAGAGAAAAGAAGGGAACAATAATTTATTTAAATAAATAATGGCTAAAAAATTCCAAATTTGATTAAAATTCTGAACCCTTAGGCAAAAGAAGCTCAATGAACTCCAAGCAGGACAACTCTCTTTCTCTTTCTCTCTTTCCCTCTTTTTCTCTCTTTCTCTCTCTCCTACCTCACCGCATGTCATATTCAGATTCTTGCTGACCACAGAGTAGATCTCAGGTAGAGAAGAAAGCCTGGACATTTAATGGGAAAAAGTGATGTGCAGTGGTCTTTAGGCCCACCCTTGGCTGCCTAACATGCTCTTCACTCCCTCCTGCAAGGAGTTCTTATAAACAGCAAGGTTCTGTGGGTTTTTTCCAGCAGCAGTGGGCCAGAGTGCAGATATGAACTAAACCCATCTTCAGGCGCATCAGGGACCAGAGAATTATCAGGGCAGTGCTGCAGGAGGTCAGGCAAAGGATACTAAAGGTCTCATGTCACCTGCTATTCTTCTTGTCCTTTTCACTAATTTTTTTTTTTTTTCTTTTTGCGGTACGCGGGCCTCACTGCCGTGGCCTCTCCTGTTGCGGAGCACAGGCTCTGGAAGCGCAGGCCCAGCGGCCATGGCTCACGGGCCCAGCTGCTCTGCGGCATGTGGGATCTTCCCGGACCGGGGCACGAACCCGTGTCCCCTGCATCGGCAGGTGGACTCTCAACCACTGCACCACCAGGGAAGCCCCTTTTCACTAATTTTTATTGGAATTCTGTGTTTTGTTTTGTTTCCAGAGAACAAAGGTCATCTCATGAAAGTAGTTGATACACTTTAGCCCTTTTTCCTTGGGCAGGACTAGAAGGAAGGTGAGACGAGTTTGGAAATCCAGGAGAAGGACATGGATTAATGTTACAGGGCAAGTACAATAGAAGGTTTAATTGTTTAGGAGGCAGCCGTGGTGTGGTAGCCAGAGTGGACTCAGAATAGCCGGACCCATCTTTGTCTCTTACTTTCTATAAGATATTTGACAAATTACTTATAACTCTGAGCTGTGGTTTCCTTATTTATAAAATAAAAATATATACCTTGTATAAATATCCAAAGCACAATAGGCATACACAAACACACATTTATCCATATAATTTCATCTCATTTACTTAATGAAATAATACATGTACAATGCCTATTATTCCAAAGACATAGTAAGTGCACAATAAACAGGAGCTGCCATCACTGTTTCCAAAATCATGGTAATGGTTTAAAATAATGAATCCTGGTCTGTGAGCACAGAGCGCCTTCTGTAGAAGGAGGGATTCTGAAACAATCTGAGGGGGCTCTCTTATTTATATTTTTTTGTCTGCATCGAGTCTCCGTTGCTGTGTGCCGGCTTTCTCTAATTATGGCGAGCAGGGGCCACTCTTCGTTGTGGTGTGTGGGCTTCTCATTGTGGTGGCTTCTCTTGTGGTGGAACACGGGCTCTTGGTGCATGGGCTTCAGTAGTGTGGCACGCTGGCTCAGTAGTTGTGGCACACTGGTTCAGCAGTTGTGGTGCAGGGGCTTAGTTGCTCCATGGCATGTAGGATCTTCCCAGACCAGAGCTCGAACTCGTGTCCCCTGCATTGGCAGGTGAATTCTTAACCATTGCGCCACCAGGGAAGTCCCTGACGGGGCTCTTTTAAAGCTTTTGTTTAGGATAGAGGTAGGGGAGAGAAATAATTTAAAACTCTTTAAGAAAAACTACAAGATATTCTACACTGTTTTCATAGGCAACCTGATCACACCTGGATTTTCTGGTAGAAGTAACTTCTTTATAGTGTTCTTTTCGTTCTGTGGTTTTAATAGAAAATCTGTTTTCTCTTAAAAGCAGCTGCTCCTCTGCTCCTATGTAATGGTGTCCCCTGAAGATAAACCCACCATTTAGAGCTCTCTATACATTCTGTAGCCTGCATACGCTTTCTAAATATAGCAACCCAGTGATTACTTAATTTAGCTAGAAACGGCAGATTGTTGACAAAGAATCCCTGCTGGGTTCCAATACCTTGAAATGCAGCTTTTATAAAGCAAATCATATCTGAAGAAAGGACTAACAATGCCATTTCCTTCATATAGTGACATAATATTTAGCTCTGTCATGGAAGTATAATTGCCTTATTTTTACAATGTTCGTATTCATTGATAAATATAGATTACCTGGAACAAGTCAGAACTGCTGCAGGGGACATAGCAGTTGCAAAGAGGGGAGCTTTTAGACGAGGAAACTATGTCATACTCAGACACACCATCTGTTCTCCAACAGTTGTTTACTCAAATGACATAGATTCAGTTCCTATATAGGATCAGTTGGTTCCATACATCAACCAGAGATGAGAAGGGTCCTGCAAATATAAATCTTGCTGCCATTTTGCTTCTTGGTCGTAGTGTGTGGAGGGAGTGGTAGGTATTAGAATTAACATGGTCCTTACCTGCTCTTACCTATAGGAAGAGTATCTGCTCCCCTATGTCTCTTTCCTCCTGGACTTAGCCTTTGACTTTGATGAGAACGTGCATCATCCCTCAAGAGCATGGGAACATAGTAGAGTGAAATGAACCCAACTCTGGCTGTTTAAGCAAAAATGGAATTGATTGGCTGATAGAACTGAATAGTCCAGGTGTTCAGTCAAAGCCATCCATGTCTCTCTCCCTCTCTCACGTCTGCTTTCCTCACAGGTGGTTCCTCCACGTGGATACAAGATGCCCATGGGTAGGACTCTTACATTTTGGGGTCCTAAAGTTTAAACAGACATTGTAAATTGCCTGATTGGACCAAGGCAGATAATTAAAGAGCTATGTGCTCCGACTAAAGAGTGTGTGATCTGTCCCCTAGAGCTGCTTTTGCTGAACAGGGCTTTGAGGTTATACCATCAGCTACGTTGACATATTTTCCAGAATTTGTTCTTAGAGGCTCTCTGTAGCACAGTGTCCCTTTAATAAATTACTGCAGGAGAAAGTTTTCTCAGGAAAACTATTCTTTCCTATGTAACTATTTTTGTTTCTTTTTTAAAAAAAAAATCTGCTGGACTTTGTGGTAAGTTTCTTTCTTTGCTTTGGTTAATTTGAGAGGTCAGAGGCAAATTTGTTGTCAACCTAAAGCAACTGCATAGGATGTTATGAAGTCATTTTATATATTAACTTTACCCTATATTTATTTTATTTTCCTATCATTACTTTTATATTGCTTGATTTCATCTATTTACTTAACCTTATTTATCCTACATACTATTAAAGCCACCTCAAATCATTTTTGGAAGTAAGGCATAAATAAATAAATTTATTATTAAGGCAATATACCTGACACTCATTTAAAAGACTTTAAAAATATCTTGTGTGCACAGACTGACCCTGCAGGAATGTTTTCTTGGCTCTCTCGGTGGCTCTTCTCACAGATACCTCAGTGTAAAACTAAGGAGCTCTGTATCATGAATTGTTTTAACCAGCTGACCGGTAAATGCTCACTCGGCGCCTCTAGAAGCCGAAGGGCAAATTCGAGTTTGTGTAGGAAGTTGTCCTGATCCTGGCCAAACCCTTGTGTGACCAAGCCCTCTTCTTGGCCGTGGCCAGAATACATCGTTAGGTCCGATGACCCTAGGGAAGCTGGGGTGTTCTGGTGTCTCCTCCCCTCCACATAGTTGGGACATTGTTCAGTAAATACCAAGGACTCTAGAATTCAAATCCCAACCTAAAATTGTGTGCATAGGTTCCTGGAAGCGTTTTAAGGTCCCTAGGAATTAGGGTTATTTAGGAGTGGCCCCAACATTTCATTTTGTACTGTTGGAGATGAAATCTAGGGATTTGCATGGCAAGTAGCTAAACATCTATGGGGTGACACAATTTTGTCTTGGTCACTGTATCCATTAGCTTTTAGTTGTATATAAGAGAAATCTAACTCAAATCAGCTTAAAAAATGGAAAGAAATTTATTGGCAGAAAAATCCAGAGGCAGGGAGAATTTTATGTGAGAATTGATCCGGAAGCTCAACAATGCCACCCGTGTCATCCTATCTGTTTTCTCTCTCCTCCTCCTTGCGCTGTGTCAGCTTCTTTTTTTTTTTTTTTTTTTTTTTTTTTGCGGTACGCGGGGCTCTCACTGTTGTGGTCTCTCCCGTTGCGGAGCACAGGCTCCGGACGCGCAAGCTCAGCGGCCGTGGCTCACGGGCCAGCTGCTCCGTGGCATGTGGGATCTTCCCGTACCGGGGCACAAACCCGTGTCCCCCGCATCGGCAGGCGGACTCTCAACCACTACGCCACCAGGGAACCAGGGAAGCCCTGTGTCAGCTTCTTTTAAGGCTGGTTCTCCTCATCGCTGCGGAATGGTTGGCAGCAACAACTAGGGTTAGATGGGTCTTAATTCTCATCTACGGGGAGAAAGCATCAGCTTTTCCTCCCTATCAGAGCTTCCTTCTGCTTAGACTAACTTGTGTCGCATGCTCACCTCTGAACCAATCAGAGGAGAGACGTGATTAAGGCCAATTAGTTCCACCTGGGGAAGGATCAAGGCCACCCAAATTACATAGCTAGAAATTTGGCGGCCCTAGTAGGAGCAAGGGAAGAAAGGAGATGAATGCTTGGAGAGTGGGAGGTGAGGGAAAACAAATAAAAAGCTCACTACCCTCACTAGAGTCTTAGGGAAGCACTCTAGTTTGTTTATGGATCCATGAAGACCCTCTAGTGTCTACCTATAGAGTGTTGAAATGGTTCTGACAGGTTGAATTAACGGCATCATTGCTTTTTTTGAACTTCCTGCACAATATTATGCAGGAAGGAAATCTATAGTTAGAATCTGGACAATGTATTTTAGGGGAGTCACAGCAGATTATGTAAAGGGAAAAGGAAAATGGATCTGTTTCGCTCATACTAAGTACGTTTAGCTCCTCAGTGAGAAGCCACAGTTAGAAAGACTGGTAACCAGCTAGGAACCAGGCTAGTACCGAGAAGTGGAGGAGAGCTGTGGCATCTGTACTGAGTGTAGACCAGTGGAAGAGATGCACAAAAGACCCTAAAAAAAGCAACATGCATGCTGCCTGGCAGGACCTACTGGACAGTTTCATCAGGCAATAGAATTTAAGGACCCTTAAATTCTAATCACAGCAGCCTGTGATTCAGTAGGTCTGGGACGGCTGTTAGACTTGGGTTTAAGCTGCAGGTATCCCACAGCCTGGAAGTTTCTGTTGGTACAAACAACACAGCCAACGGTAAAAAAAAGCCCTTAAAATAAACCTTCCTTCCATTTCTGTCTGATCACAAAGATCCTGACTGGGCTCAACCTTTGCTTGGGGTATGGAGCCTGGCTTTTTAATCGAAGGATTAAGAAACCCTTAGATTTTGCAAAATCATTTCTATTGAATCTCTCCTTGAGGTCTTTCTGGCTCATAAATAGTTTTGCAATGTATATCACAGCTTCTATATTTGACTAATAGTTTGCACAAATAATAAATTCCTCCAGGAGTAAACAAGCTCATATTTTTGCTGTTTGTAAACTTTATTGCTATTATAAAATCAATGTTTTGCAACCAGAAGTCTTATGGATGTAGTGGGGGCCGTCCATAGGCACCGTGGACTTTTCTCCTTTTCGGGGTGATTTTCTTTTCATGTAAAATGTTAGTGTGATTTTATATATGTAATAATCACTCCTCATCATAAATATCTCAAGAGTTAGGCAAGCAGTGGTGTACTAATAATATGCAAAGCAGTGTCTGTACTCATGGATGGATGGTCCTTCCCAACACAGACTACAGACCTGGCTGAAATATGGCCATCTCAGGAGCGATAAAGGCTTCAAATATGATGAAGCTTAGAAACGCGTAACCTCTGGTGGAGGCTCTTTTCAAACACTTTACCTTTCTTCCTTGACTCTCAGAATTGTCTAGATTAGAAACTCCCAGAATTACCTTATCCGTTTCCCAGTTTTGTCTTGGGCTGACTCTCATGTGAATCTTTGAGCTGTTCTCTAGTGCAGACATTCTTTTTTCCTTTTTAAAATTGGGGTATAGTTGTTTTACAATGTTGTGTTAGTTTCTACTGTACAGCGAAGTGAATCAGCCATATGTATACATATGTCCCCTCTTTTTTGGATTTCCTTCCCACTGAGGTCACCACAGAGCACTAAGTAGCGTTCCCTGTGCTACACAGCAGTAGTACATACATTCTAAAACACGTCTGTATGTCAGAATTACCTGATATTTTCTTTTTTCTTAGTGATTTAAAAAAATCATGTATGGACATGAAAAATAAAATTTCAAACATTACAGAAGGGAACAAAATGAAAAGATAGGTTTCTCTTCCTGCCTGGCCTTATCTCCTAATAATTTTTAAAAATAATTTCTGTTTTATATTCTTTGTCTGGTATTTACCTCCATAATATTCAATAATATGCTTGCAATTTTTTTGTGTGTGTGTGGTACGCGGGCCTCTCACTGTTGTGGCCTCTCCTGTTGCGGAGCACAGGCTCCAGACGCGCAGGCTCAGCGGCCATGGCTCACGGGCCCAGCCGCTCTGCGGCATGTGGGATCTTCCCGGACCGGGGCACGAACCCGTGTCCCCTGCATCGGCAGGCAGACTCTCAACCACTGTGCCACCAGGGAAGCCCAATATGCTTGCACTTTTATTCAAGGTGTTCTTCAAAATATTTAACAAGTGGTAAGGCATATCCACCAACCCATCAAAACTGCTGCCAGTCCATGGTATTGGAACAATTTCCTGGAAACCCCTGCTACATCAGGGATTAACTTTTATTTGCAGGGTTATGGGGAGATCTGAACGGGGTATATTAGTTTCCTGTAGCTGCTGTAAAAAAACGGCCACAAACTTGATGGGTTAAAATAGTGCTTCACAGTTCTGGAGGCCAGAAGTCTGAAACCAAGTTGTCAGTGAGGCCTTACCCCCTCCCAAGGATCTGGAGTAGAGTCCTTCCTCGCTCCTTCCACCTTCTGGTGGCTGCAGACATTCCTTGGCCTGTGGCTGCATCACTCCCACCTCTGCTGCTGTCCTCACATGGCCTTCTTCTCTGTGTCTGACACTTGCCACTGAATTTAGGGCCCGTCCGGATAATCCAGGATGATATCATCTCGAGATTCTTAATTCACTTATTTCTGCAAGAGACCCCTTTCCCAAATAAGGTCACAGGTTCTGGGGGTTAGCATGTGGACATATCTTTTGGGGGGCCACCAGTCAACCCACTATACAGAGGAAGGGAAGGTTGTGAAAATGGCTCTTTGCCAACTAGCAAGGAAGCATTGCAATATTTTAACCTATTTATGTTATAAATCTTGCTTTTATTTCTTGATTTATCCACTTTAAATAGTATCTAGTGATCTGGAACAGACTTTCAGACCCATTCAGATCTACTGAATCACCTGAATTTTTAAAATCTGGCTATTCAGATGAGGTTGTCTAACTGAGCACTGCTTTGGGAACTATTGCTTTAGAGCTGTGATTCTGTTTTTTTTTTTTTTAATTAATTAATTAATTAATTTTTTTGGCTGTGTTGGGTGTTCGTTTTGTGCGAGGGCTTTCTCTAGTTGCAGCAAGTGGGGGCCACTCTTCATCGCGGTGTGTGGGCTTCTCACTATCGCGGCCTCTCTTGTTGCGGAGCACAGGCTCCAGACGTGCAGGCTCAGTAGTTGTGGCTCATGGGCCTAGTTGCTCCGCGGCATGTGGGATCTTCCCAGACCAGGGCTCGAACCCGTGTCCCCTGAATTGGCAGGCAGATTCTCAACCACTGCGCCACCAGGGAAGCCCTAGAGCTGTGATTCTTAAATCTGGGGAGAAAGGATCAGAATCTCCAAGGTGCACAAGAGAGGGTGATAAAGATGGAAATCTGTCTTGAAAAAGTGTGTTTACCTTTGAGGTTGTCTTATTAATGACATCAAGATTACTTGGTTCTTTCAAAGCCATTAGGGGGGCTTTTTTTTCTAGTTTTCCAAAAGAGGCTGTTTCAGAAGACATTTTCCAAAGAGCCACCAGTCTCACTCGTCCCCAGGTCTACAAAGATATGGCTTTACCCAGAGGTGGCTGGGCAGTCTCAAGCTGCTTTTCTATTTATTTATTTAGTCTCTATTATTGCTTTTCCTTCAAAGACAATTTCTTAAATACACGAAAGAGGCAGAAAGTGAGAGCAACATAAGGTGAGGCTCGCTGAAGCTCACACACTTTACTGTGAATCTGTTGGCTCCCCTTGTGGAGTGGGGCAGCTGCCCAGCCCCCAGCTCCTCTTGCGCCCATGGAAATGCCTCCTTCAGCTTCCTTGCCTCCTGGGCAGGTGCGTGGGTAGTTCCTGGTAACCTGTGCCAGTTCCCTGAAGGCTACCCCACTGTAGGAGTTGGAGGCTTTAAGGCACTGAGAGACTGGCATGGGTTCCCTCTCCTCCTCCAAAACCCCTTCTGTCCTCGCCTCTCTCCCACTTGACGTCATTGTCCCGCTCTGATCGCTGGCCTGCTAACTTCAGGTCCCCCATCAGACACAGGGACAGCAGACTCACATAACTGCTTACCACGCTCCAATGATCAGGCAAGGTCTAATCCCCAAAGCAATGCCTTAAACCACTCATTGTGGTTCCACTTCTAATACTGAATGGGACGTTATTTTATTATTCTGTTTTTGTTGTGTTGGAGGAGATTTATTTTGAGGACTTAACTTCCCTATTATATTTTCAACTAGAACTAGAAGCATGTTGGGGGAAATAGGGATTATTATTTTGTCTTGCTAAGGTGGCCTGTCACACATTCTGAATACCTTGGCGACCTCTCCAGCCCTGCCTCTCTTAGCTCTTGAGGTCCATCTTGACCTCTAGACCCTCAATTCCCTTTCACTGTGTCCATTTCCGGCTGTACTCGTCTCCCCACTCAGGCTGGTCGATAGCTTTTGGCATCCCTGGCTTTCTCTGCTCCCACTTCCTTCACTGCCAAGCTTCTTGACATGGCAGCTTGCCCTGGCTGTCTCACTGTTTTCTCTTCTGACATCCTTTTGTCCCATAATCATTTCTCTTGCATTCTGCAAGGTCATAGATATTTCCTAAGCCTAAAACCCAACAGGTCTTTGCTTAGAACTTATCCTCCCTGACTTAGTCACAGAATGTACCATGGCTGCCGCACCTCTACCCAAGAAGCTTGTTTCCCTTCTCTTTCGTGGTATTATATTTCTGCCCCCACATCTCTAACTGCTCCTGCTCTAACTCACTCTCTACCTTTTCTTTCTTTTTGTTTTTTAAATAAATTTATTTATTTATTTTTGGCTGTGTTGGGTCTTCATTGTGGTGCGCGGGCTTCTCATTGCCATGGCTTCTCTTGTTGCGGAGCATGGGCTCTAGGTGCGTGGGCTTCAGTAGTTGTGGCTCGCGGGCTCAGTAGTTGTGGCTCGCAGGCTCTAGAGCGCAGGCTCAGTAGTTGTGGCGCACGGGCTTAGTTGCTCCGCAGCAGGTGGGATCTTCCTGGACCAGGGCTTGAACCCGTGTCCCCTGCATTGGCAGGTGGATTCTCAACCACTGCGCCACCAGGGAAGCCCTCTCTAGCTTTTCTTGTCATGCCTTCAAAGCAGCCATCCCCAAGGGAAGGAGCCTGCTATATGGTTATTTGTGAACTCGCAAGCTAGTCTGCATATATCTTACAGCAGATATTTTGACTGACTTAACTTTGTAATCTCTCACAATTCTTGAATAATATTTTTATTAAAATTTTCAAATCCTCAAATTTTTAAAGTTAATTATCATGTTCCACCTCCCCCATCCACCTCCCCACCATAGTGCCTTTCTGGTTTGAATACATAAGCCACTGGGGGAAAATAGCATTCAAAGTACTGTTGCAGAAATTTGCTTTACAGTTGGGTTTCCAGGAATATATCTATTCTTTTAAAGCAGAACTAAAGGAAAACAGTATAAATTAATTTAAAACTGGTACTAATGCCTAGCTCTTTTTTTTTTTAATAGAGGTTTTTTTCTCTTTTTATTTATTTATTGGCTGTGTTGGGTCTTTGTTGCTGCACGCGGGCTTTGTCTCGTTGTGGCGAGCAGGGGCTACTCTTCGTTGTGGTGCGCGGGCTTCTCATTGCGGTGGCTTCTCTTGTTGCACAGCACGGGCTCTAGGCGCATGGGCTTCAGTAGTTGTGGCTCGCGGGCTCTAGAGCGCAAGCTCAGTAGCTGTGGCGCACGGGCTTAGTTACTCTGCGGCATGTGGGATCTTCCCGGAGCAGGGATTGAACCCGTGTTCCCTGAATTGGCAGGCAGATTCTTATCCACTGCACCACCGGGGAAGCCCTGTAGCTCTTTTGAGATAGACTGATGTTCTTTATTTTCTAAACCAACAAACTGTCCTGTCAACTCTGTATCAGTGCTTGAAATCTTACACATTCTTCCAGGTTAAGCTCAAATGAAGCCCCATGGTATCATGGATTCTTTTCTAAAGGCCCCTTAGTTGAAAACTTTCTCGTCTACTTTAAAATGCATACAGATATTCATTATTTTCTCTTTGATGGGCTTCTCACTGTTGTGGCCTCTCCCGTTGCGGAGCGCAGGCTCAGCGGCCATGGCTCACGGGCCCAGCCGCTCCGCAGCGTGTGGGATCTTCCCAGACCGGGGCACGAACCCGTGTCCCCTGCATTAGCAGACAGACTCTCAACCACTGCACCACCAGGGAAGCCCCTAATTTCCTTTTTATTTATTTTTTCTTGTAGAGCTCCCTGTGCTATACAGTATGTTCCCATCAGTTGTCTATTTTATACATAGTATAAATAATGTATACGTGTCAATCCCAGTCTCCCAATTCCTCCCTCCCCACCGCTCTTGCCCTTGGTGTCCATTACAGTTCTTTTCATACTTGTCTTCTATCTTGTCCTTGGTAAGTTCCTTGATGTCAAGGTCCCAAAGTCAAAAGTTCACCACCATCACTCTCTCTTTTTTTTTTTTTTTGTTCTCTAGCTTCCTCCTGCTGGCTCTATACATTGCATATCTTAGGTCTTTGATAAGTGTTTTAACATTTAAATCGAATGGACAAATTTAGAAAGACAGGCCTGAAACTGAACCCATGTGGGAGGAGGAGACAACTAACTCTAAGTACAACCCCAAAGCCACCTGCAAAAGATGGAGTGAATCTGAGTGGAACCGATGGCATTTCTTTCCCTCCTTGAGGCTGAACGCTCAAGCACAAAGCTCCCAAAGACCCACAAGGATGAGCAACCATGAGAAAAGCTTTAGAATTTCAGCGCGAGGCCTACTTTGAGCGTCTGAATGAAATCTCAGCTATTTCTTGAAATTTCAGTATTTCCTGAACCTGGAAGAAAAGCAGAAAATCATTTGATGAGAAAATTTTTAAAAGATATTTAGAAGTTCTGTTTATAGCCCTAGTTCAAGCCCCAGGAGGCTACTGCCCACTGCCTTCCCCGCAGCCAGGTCCTTCCAGAATTTGAAGCATCAACATAATCAAAGGAAAGAAAGACAATCTATTAACAGCTCTTCGAGGACTCCTTGAAACAAAACAGAACCAAATTCCATCTTTGTTCCCACTTTGATCAAAAGATTTTCCTTCTTGTTTGAAACAGAGGATCATCCGTGTTTCCTTAAAATACGGACCTTTTTTTAAGACTCTTAGGCTGAAGGTCAGTTTGGAGTATCAGATGGAGACAGCAAACCAGCTCAGATAAGACTTTCCAAAGCGATCCATCACTGGAATAAAAGCGGAGCAGCAGGTATTGATCCCAATCCTGAGGACAGGTTGAAAGGAGGCGGTAAGGTCACAGCGTCATGGTTACCCACTCGGGAATATGAAAGAGGTGAGATTGTGATGAAGATGCACTGCACGGGCAACAGGAACCATCACGGACCGGGGGAAAAGGTGCTTACGAAACACGTCAAGCATGATCTGAAAAGCCCTGTGGGTGCCCTTATGTCACCCAAATCAGGGACCCCAAAATGGAAACTAGCGGGCTTGGATTTTCTTGGCAGAGAAGACAGGACTGATTGTTAACCAGGGTGAGTCAGAGAAGA
The DNA here is from genome assembly GCF_011762595.2 of Tursiops truncatus. Taxonomy (NCBI): domain Eukaryota; kingdom Metazoa; phylum Chordata; class Mammalia; order Artiodactyla; family Delphinidae; genus Tursiops; species Tursiops truncatus. The sequence goes on along the minus strand of NC_047040.1, from coordinate 59,088,078 downwards.
GGATTACACTCTAAGGCCGTGACAGTGACAGCACATTCACGACTCTGGCGCGACCAGATTGCAAGCCTCCTGATAATATGCAGGTCATCGTGTTCCAGACCAATACTCTCTCCTACATTTTGGGGTCTATATCTCCTTTTCTATTGATATTTCTATTGCTTGCTCACTAAATTTTAGAGTTTCTACTAGCTCCACTATCCTCACTGTACATGCTTTCCTGGACCATTTTCAGGATTTCCTGGACTCCCCAAACTGTACAAAGCTCAAATCTCAGTACACATACTTGCATATGGAAAAAATGTCGCTTTCTTGATTTTTTCTATAACTTAATTTGTTTTGCATCACCATTCTACTGAAGCAGCAGAAATGTAATCTCAGGCATTTATTCTCAGTCTAGGGTTTCTGCTACCACAGGCAGACAGCTTTGCCAAGCCAAGGGCCTGCGTGCCCTAAACTCACCCTACAGCCCCTGCCCTCATGGTTGCTGCAGGACGACCCTCTCCAGGGCCACCGACATCCGTATTCCTAAGGCTCCTCTTCCCTCCGCCTTTGATCCCTCAGTGCATCTGGGGCAAATCCTTTCCGGTCTCCATGCTGTTGGGGTAAGAGATGGTGGGTGGGGGGTGACCCCCTCTCCTTCAACTCTGAAATGCTGAAACTGAAACCTTGATCTCTTTGTGTTCCCTTCAGTATATGGGTTATGGAAATACAAAACCCAAGAAAATGCTCCCAGAATCTCCTTTGAGCCCAGGGCAAAACTCAAATGTGGGAGGGGCAGAGTCGGGCCTAGGGGAGCGCATTGGTTAAGGGTTCCAAAGTGGTATCCTGGGCTTCCCTGGTGGCGCAGTGGTTAAGAATCCGCCTGCCAATGCCGGGGATGCGGGTTCGAGCCCTGGTCCGGGAAGATCCCACATGCCTTGGGGCAACTGGGTCCGTGCGTCACAACTACTGAGCCTGCGCTCTAGAGCCTGTGAGCCACAACTACTGAGCCTGTGCGTCTGAAGCCTGTGCTCCCCAACAAGAGAGGCCACGACTGTGAGAGGTCCGCGCACCACGATGAAGAGTGGCCCCCGCTTGCCGCAACTAGAGAAAGCCCTCGCACAGAAACGAAGACCCAGCACAGCCAAAAATAAATAAATTAAAAAAAAAACAAAAACAAAAAAACGAAGTGGTATCCTATAGCAACACCTGCAAAAGCCAACAGTGTGTGAACCCACCCCATGGATCGTTTTTGGTCTCCTGTCACACTGCAGTTCACGTCTTTTCTTATTATTAAGGACCCCTTGCCTTCTTTTATCTTCACTTTTTTAAACTTTCCTGAGAGAAGCCACCCACTGTCCACCCCTCCAGTCTAATTCTCCTCTTCCTCTCTCTCCCTCCACAAACACTTTCAGTGACTGTATTCATCTTTATTATTGATCAGAGTTTGAAATTATAGCCATAGAGGATGTCATTGTTGTTGTTTACTGAAACATTGATAACGAATAAATCTCACATCTCAGGTCCCCTTCCTATCAGACGGCAACGTTCCATACACGGGATTATTCTGGAGACCTGGAGCTTGCTCTCTTTAGGTTGTACTTTTTTTTAAAAGTACATTAAATAACCATTTTTAATAAAGTAGATGTAATAGCCATTTTTAGATTTTTTTTATCTTTATAAAGCACTTTTTGTGGTGGTAAAATATACATCACATAAAATTTACCATTTTAACCATTTTTAAATGTACAAGTCAGTGGCATTAAGGACATAACATATTGTTGTTCAACATTTGCCACTATCTTCAGAACTTTTTCATCATTCTAAACTGAAACACTGTACCCAGGTATTGTCTAATAACTCCTCATTTACCCCTCCCCAAGCCTCTGGTACCCACTATTCTACTTGCTGTCTCCATGGATTTGACTATTCTATGCACCTCACCTAAGTGGAATCATAAAGCATTTGTCCTTTTGTGTCTACCTTAGTTCACTAAGCATGTTTTTAAGGTTCATCCATGTTGTAGCAGGCTGAATAATATTCCATTGTACACATATACCACATTTTTGCTTATCCACTCTTCTATGTGCATTTAAGTTGTTTCCACCTTTTGGCTATTGTAAATAATTCTGCTATGAACATGGGTGTAAAAATATCTGTTCTCTAGTTCCTGCTTTCAGTTCTTTTCGGTGTATCCCAGGAAATGGAATTGCTGGATCATATGATAATTCTATGTTTAATTTTTTGAGAAGCTGCCGTACTGTTTTCCATTGTGTCTATGCCATTCTACATTCTCACCAGTAATGCACAAGGATTCCAATTTCTCTACATCCTCACCAACACTTCTTATTTTCTGTTTGTTTTTTTTTGTTGTGTTTTTTTATAATAGCCATTCTAATGGACGTGAAATGGTATCTTGTGTGTTTTTTTTTTTTTTTTTTTGGTGGTACGTGGGCCTCTCACTGTTGTGGCCTCTCCCGTTGTGGAGCACAGGCTCCAGACACGCAGGCTCAGCGGCCATGGCTCACGGGCCCAGCCGCTCCGCGGCATGCGGGATCCCTCCGGACCAGGGCACGAACCCGTGTCCCCTGCATCGGCAGGTGGACTCTCAACCACTGTGCCACCAGGGAAGCCCCGATCTTGTGGTTTTGATTTGCATTTTGTTAATGATAAGTCATCTTGCGCATCTTTTCAGGTGCTTATTAGCCATTTGCATCTCTTCTCTAGAGAAATGTCTATTCAAGTCCTTTGCCAGTTTTTGAAGTGGGTTGTTTATTTTTGTTGTTGTTGAGTTGTAGGAGTGAGTTCATTATATATTCTGGATAGCAATTCCTTATCAGATATATAGTTTGAAAACACTGTCTCCCATTCCATGGGTTGCCTTTTCACGTTCTTTTTTTTTTTAACATCTTTTTGGAGTATAATTACTTTACAATGGTGTGTTAATTTCTGCTTTATAACAAAGTGAATCAGCTATACATATACATATCTCCTCCCTCTTGAGTCTCCCCGCATCCTCCCTATCCTACCCCTCTAGGTGGTCACAAAGCACCGAGCTGATCTCCCTGGCCTTTTCACTTTCTTGATAGCGTCCTTTGATGCACAAACGTTTTTAATTTTTTATGAAATCCATTTTTTTTGTTATTGTTGTTGCCTTTGCTTTCAGTGTCATATCCAATAAATCGTTGCCTAATCCAAAGTGATGAAGATTTTCTCTTCTTTTCTTCTGAGAATTTTATAGTTTTAGCTCTTATGTTTAGGTCTTTAGATCCATTTTGAGTTAATTTTTCTATATGCCAGAAAGTAAGGATCCAAATCCATTCTTTTGCATGTGGATATCCAGTTTCCCCAGCCCCTTTTGTTGAACTGTTACACACTATTCTTTCTTAAACAGTATATGGAAGACAGCAAACCTCTTCTTGAGGGCTCTTTGTCACCCTAAGGTCCTTAACTCTTATTCTATGCTGTATTATAGTGACTGTCTCAGGGCTCTCCTATACTAGTGACCTCACACTACTGGGCTTTATTTGTTCCTCTCTAGGTTTTCATTGCTTTTATTTCTCCTCCTTTGTCATCAAACTGTTTACTGTCAAGATCTTAGCTGTCAAGTCTCCGTCATAACAGTGTGCCCTCCGCATTTGTTTCTGTAGACTAACAAGCCTGAGACCCAAACTTAATAAGAATTGTACTTAAAAAACTTAATAAGAATTGTATATAAACTTAAAGTCTGTATTCCCTGAGGAAGGATCTAGTGGACTCATTAACAGAGTAAAGGAAATGATCTTTAGTTAAAGGACTTTATGAGAGCTTTTGACTTTGCTAAAAGATCCCTGGCATTTATGCTGAAGTCTTCATCTTTGTCTGATGTCTACATAATCAGGCATGACTCACAGGTGTACTGATAAATGTTTAAAAACCAGCTTTCAGGGTGGGGAGAGGGAAAGCTTCATTTTATAGTGGTTGCTGATTTCCATGGTGTAAATACTCCCAGTGTAGCCAATTTCAAGCTACCAGTTCAGTGATGTAACTGAATGTAGAGATGGGAAGAGATATACAGTCGTGCATCATTAGATAGTATTTTCACCATATAGATACAACAGTCATAAATAACTCCAAGAGCAGAGTTAATAACGAAATGTAGCAAAATAATTAGAATATGATGCATTTTGAGTATTTATTACATTTATTACCTTATTTTAAATATAATTCTTTCAAATGTAAGTTTATACGCTTTAATTCTTAATAAAAACCATTTAACAAGCAGCTCACAAACCTCCTGAAAATTTAACAGTCAGCTCTTGTGAGCTGGGACAAGCCAGCTGCAGCACACTTTTGGCATCACTCAACTATTTTGCACTGAGGATAATAAAATCATAAAGTTTATTATCCCCAGAATTTGCACAGGCTCAAAATGTTAATGAAGCTTTTAAAGGTTCAGATTAATTAATAAATGACATGCATGACCAGTTACTAATGGAAACAGGAATATTTGGATGGTATTCTGCAGAATATTAGATAGCTAAAAATTTCTGGGTTCTTACTTTGTGCCAGGCACTATGATAATTTCTTTATTGTCAATATCTTGTTGAATCCTGATAAAAACCCTTGGGTAAGTGTTATTATTATCTCCACTCTATAGATGAGGAAACTGAGGTTTGGGGAGTTTCGTGTGTTCAGAGACATACCAGGTTTTGAACCCATAGCTGCGTGATTCCATGCATTCAAGAATTATTTATTGAAAGCCCACTGTTTACTAGATGATGAGCGGTAAGGTGGACTGAGAGGAGGGTAAGGTGGCCGGACAGAGATTGAAGGGGACCATGGTGCAAGACGAAGCTACAGGTACCTGAGTGGCTAGACCATGCAGAACCTCCTAGACCACGTGAAAGAGGTTGGTCTTTATTCAAGAGCATTGAAAGCCACTGAAAGATTTTAATTGTAGGATGTGAAATGTGTTCAACTGTGTCTTTTGATGGAATTTTCTGTGTGGGGTGGGGCTCAGTGTACATAGGAGACCCGTTAAAAAAGTCACTACAGTCATCCTGGCAAGAGAAGATGAAAGCTTGGTCTAGGGTGGTGCTGCCTTTGGTTTCTGCAGCTGGATGCATGGAGGTGCCACTTACTGAGACAGGGAGCAGTGCAAGAGAGTTCGGACATGTTGATTTTGAGGTTTCTGTAAGAGTTCGAAGAAGAGAAGTTAAGTGAGACATTGGACACCAAAGTTGGGGAGATACAAGCCATTCCTTCAGTCTCTGTGCTACACTAATTATGTCATGAGTTGGACCAGATGAATCCTGAAAGCATTTGAGACCTTGGCATTTCATGATGTTACGTTCCCTGACATTTCAGGTAGGCATGAAAGAGAGCTGCTACCTCTTTCCACATGTGTCTCAGTGCGCTACTAGTGGAAAAAGAATCTTTCTTTGGGTGGACTTTGAGATTTATCTCCTGTGGCATTGCTCCAGTTTTATTTGACCATTACAGAATGAACTCAGATGTGCTGGCAAAAGTAAATCTTGACTGGTTCACCAGCCCAGTGCAGCTTCTTGAGGAACTGGGCATGGGAAGGACAAGCCTGGCGAAGCAGGAAGGTCATGCAGAGCCAGGCACACCATCACCAGGGATTCAGACTTGACCTTGTAAACCAGTCCTTAATGCCAAGCATACAGTAGGATCCAGAGCCACTTAATATGGTTGTGGAGAGAAGGGATGGAGGAGGAAAGTGATGGTGAAAAAAGATGCTATTTTTCTTTTGCTTCTCTTTTTCATTTTTTAAAAAATTAACTTTTTTTAAAAAAAATACATGCCAATAGTTTTAAAAAATCAATTAACTTTTAAAAATCTTGTAATAAAAACGGATCTCTTGCCCATCCTGTCCCCACCTTCAGTCTTATTTCTCAGAGCCTAATACTTTCAACTCTTTTAACTGTTTCTTCTGGAATACACCTCCATATTTCTAAATAGTATGCTTATACAGCTATATCGTCATGTATCCATTTTAATGACAAGAGTGTAGCACTTTTGAGCCAGACTGCCTGTTTTAGAATCCTGACTCTGAACAAACTAGCTGTGTGACCTTGGGCAAAGTACTTGAGCTCTCTGTGTCTCAGTTTCCTATTCTATAAAATCAGGATAACAATAGTCCCAATCTCATATGAATTAATCCTTAGAAAAGTGCCTCACAACATTGTAAATCAACTATACTCCAATAAAAATTAATTAAAGTGAGAGAGTGGCATGGACATATATACACTACCAAACGTAAAATAGATAGCTAGTGGGAAGCAGCCGCATAGCACAGGGAGGTCAGCTCAGTGCTTTGTGACCACCTAGAGGGGTGGGATAGGGAGGGTGGGAGGGAGGGAGACGCAAGAGGGAAGAGATATGGGAACATATGTATATGTATAACTGATTCACTTTGTTATAAAGCAGAAACTAACACACCATTGTAAAGCAATTATACTCCAATAAAAATGTTAAAAAAAAGAAAAAGAAAAAAGATTAATTAAAAAAAAGAAAAGTGACTAACACTGGCATGTAAGTATTTGTAAAATAAATTAATAATAAGAGAGACATTATCTTTTGACTTCCTGTGATGGTGTTTGAGGACCTAGCTCTATTACACCACTGCCGCCATCCAGACGGAGCATCCCTCCCACCCTCTGTGGCAAACATGGTTGTATCACAATTTTTGGCTAAAGCAAGGGTCAGTATTTCCATTATTATGACTATATGCAGATTATCACTGCTGAACCAAATGATATACTACATTTATATTTCCTTTTTTTATGTAAATTTTTTGTTTATAATAGAGTTAATAGTTTCCTAATTTCCCCACAATCCTTCCTGCTCCAAGATGGACTGGTTGGTGTTCTTTAACTTTGTGCATATCAATTGTCCTGGGATGTCTCCAACATCAGGTCCCTTTTTTGGATCCCAATCCTCTTTCTGGGCCTTTCTCATTTTTCTGGAGCATATCCTTCAGAAGCTTCCCAAGATAGGATGAAAAATAGATTAATCATTTGAGCATGTACATTTGGAAATAGCCTTTGCTTACCTATTATAGACTGAATGTATGTGTTTCCCCATCAAATACATATGTTGAAGTCCAGTGTAGCTATATTTGGAATAGAGAAGTAATTAAGTTGAGGTCATAAGTGTGGGGCCCTGGTCCAGTAGGATTAGTATCCTTATAAGAAAAGACACCAGAGAGCTCAATTGCCCTCATTTTCTCTGTGTGGTCACAAAGAAGAGAGCATGTGAACACCCAGCAAGGTGGCGGCTGCCTGTAAACAGAGGGAGAGCTGTCACCAGATGCCAATGCTGCTGGCACCTTGATCTTGGACTTCTACCCTTCAGACTGTGAGAAAATATATTTCTGTTGTTGAAGCCACCCAGTCTATGGTGTTTTGTCTGGCAGCCAGACTAATACACTCTCCTGTCTTGCTTGATTGATATTTTGGTAAATATAGAACTCTAGTTTGAAAAGTCATTTTCATCAGAACACAGAAGATGATAGCATTTGATTCCCATATCTTTGTATGTGACTTTTTTCTATTTAGAAGCTTTTAGGGACTTCTTTGAGTCTCCTACGTTCTGACATTTTACAACGATGTGGCTTTGACAATTGTGTTCTTCATTCATTCGTCATGCTGAGCACTTGGTGGTTCCTTTTGATCTGGAGACTCATGCCTTTAAGTTCTGGAACTTTTTCATATATCATTTCTTTGAAAATTTTGTTGTCTCCATTTTCTCTAGTCTCTGTTTCCAGGAACTTTATTAATCATGTTAAGAGCTTAGAGATTGATTTTCAATTTCATTTTGCAAAATCATTTCTCTGCTATCCTCCATACCTGTATTTTTTTTTTTTTTTTTTTTTTTGCACTATGCGGGCCTCTCACTGTTGTGGCCTCTCCCGTTGCAGAGCACAGGTTCCGGACGCGCAGGCCCAGCGGCCATGGCTCACGGGCCCAGCTGCTCCGCGGCATGTGGGATCTTCCCGGACCGGGGCACGAACCTGTATCCCCTGCATCGGCAGGTGGACTCTCAACCACTGCGCCACCAGGGAAGCCCCATACCTGTATTTTTTATTTAGGTTTCTAGAAGAAATTAATTTTATAGAACAAAGCTTCTCCTAAATATTTTAATTCCAGGTACTGTATTTTTAATTTCTAATAGGTCTTTCTTGCCCTCTATATTTTTTCTCACAGTATCCTGCATTTGTTTTATGAATACATCATCTTGATCAGAGGTTGGTTTCTTTTCTTTGGTTAAGATTCCTTTGGGAGAAGAGGAACCAAGATGGCAGAGTAGAAGGACGTGCTCTCACTCCCTCCTGTGGGAACACCAGAATCACAACTAGCTACTGGACAGTCATCAACAGGAAGACACTGGAACTCACCAAAAAAGATACCCCACATCCAAAGATAAAGGAGAAGCCACAATGAGACAGTAGGAGAGGCGAAATCACAGTAAAATCAAATCCCATAACTGCTGGGTGGGTGACTCACAGACTGGAGAACACTTATACCACAGAAGTCCACCCACTGGAGTGAAGGTTCTAAGCTGCACGTCAGGCTTCCCAACCTGGGGGTCCGGCAACGGGAGGAAGAATTCCTAGAGAATCAGACTTTGAAGCCTAGTAGGATTTGATTGCAGCACTTCGACAGGACTGGGGGAAACAGAGACTCCACTCTTGGAGGGCACACACAAAGTAGTGTATGCATAGGGACCCAGGGGAAGGAGCAGTGACCCCAGGGGACACTGAACCACACCTACCTGCTAGTGTTGGAAGGTCTCCTGCAGAGGCGGCGGGGGCGGAGGGGAGCTGTGGCTCACCTTGGGGACAAGGACACTGGCAGCAGAAGTTCTGGGACGTATGCCTCCGCGTGAGCCCTCCCAGGGTCTGTCATTAGCCCCACCAAAGAGCCCAGGTAGGCTCCAGTGTTGGGTTGCCTCAGGCCAAACAACCAACAGGGAGGCAACCCAGCCCCACCCATCAGCAGCCAAGCGGATTAAAGCTTTACTGAGCTCTGCCCACCAGAGCAACAGTCAGCTCTACCCACCACCAGTCCCTCCCATCAGGAAACTCGCACAGGTCTCTTAGATAGCCTCATCCACCAGAGGGCAGACAGCAGAAGCAAGAAGAACTACAATCCTGCAGCCTGTGGAACAAAAACCACATTCACAGAAAGACAAGACAAGATAAAAAGGCAGAGGGCTATATACCAGATGAAGGAACAAGATAAAATCCCAGAAAAACAACCAAATGAAGTGGAGATAGGCAAACTTCCAGAAAAAGAATTCAGAATAATGATAGTGAAGATGATCCAGGACCTTGGAAAAAGAATGGAGGCAAAGATCGAGAAGATGCAAGAAATGTTTAACAAAGACCTAGAAAAATTAAAGAACAAACAAACAGAGATGAACAATACAATAACTGAAATGAAAACTACACTAGAAGGAATCAATAGCAGAATAATGGAGGCAGAAGAACGGATAAGTGACCTAGAAGACAGAATGGTGGAATTCACTGCTGTGGAACAGAATAAAGAAAAAAGAATGAAAAGAAATGTAGACAGCCTAAGAGACCTCTGGGACAACATTAGATGCAACAACATTCGCATTATAGGGGTCCCAGAAGGAGAAGGGAGAGAGAAAGGGCCAGAGAAAATATTTGAAGAGATTATAGTCGAAAACTTCCCTAATATGGGAAAGGAAATAGCCACCCAAGTCCAGGAAGCGCAGCAAGTCCCATACAGGGTAAACCCAAGGAGAAACACGCCGAGACACATAGTAATCAAATTGGCAAAAATTAAAGACAAATAAAAATTATTGAAAGCATCAAGAGAAAAACGACAAATAACATACAAGGGAACTCCCATAAGGTTAACAGCTGATTTCTCAGCAGAAACTCTACAAGCCAGAAGGGAGTATCATGATATACTTAAAGTGATGAAAGGGAAGAACCTACAACCAAGATTACTCTACCCGGCAAGGATCTCATTCAGATTTGATGGAGAAATCAAAAGCTTACCAGACAAGCAAAAGCTAAGAGAATTCAGCACCACCAAACCAGCTCTACAACAAATGCTAAAGGAATTTCCCTAAGTAGGAAACATAAGAGAAGAAAAGGACCTACAAAAACAAACCCAAAATAATTAAGAAAATGGTCATAGAAACATACATATCGATAATTACCTTAAACATGAATGGATTAAATGCTCCAACCAAAAGACACAGGCTTGCTGAATGGATACAAAAACAAGACCCATATATATGCTGTCTACAAGACACCCACTTCAGACCTAGGGACACATACAGACTGAAAGTGAGGGGATGGAAAAAGATATTCCATGAAAATGGAAATCAAAAGAAAGCTGGAGTAGCAATACTCATATCAGATAAAATAGACTTTAAAATAGAGAATGTTACAAGAGACAAGGGAGGACACTACATAATGATCAAGGGATCAATCCAAGAAGAAGATATAACAATTATAACTATATATGCACCCAACATAGGAGCGCCTCAATACATAAGGCAACTGCTAACAGCTATAAAATAGGAAATCGATGATAACACAATAATAGTGGGGGACTTTAACACCTCACTTACACCAATGGACAGATCATCCAAAATGAAAATAAATAAGGAAACAGAAGCTTTAAATGACACAATCGACCAGATAGATTTAATTGATATTTATAGGACATTCCATCCAAAAACAGCAGATTAGACTTTCTTCTCAAGTGCACATGGAACATTCTCCAGGATAGATCACATCTTGGGTCACAAATCAAGCCTCAGTAAATTTAAGACACTTGAAATCATATCAAGCATCATTTCTGACCACAACACTGTGAGATTAGAAATGAATTACAGGGAAAAAAACGTAAAAAATACAAAAACATGGAGGCTAAACAATACGTTACTAAATAACCAAGAGATCACGGAAAAAATCAAAGAGGAAATCAAAAAATACCTAGAGAAAAATGACAGTGAATACACGACGATCCAAAACCTATGGGTTGCAGCAAAAGCAGTTCTAAGAGGGAAGTTTATAGCTATACAAGCCTACCTCAAGAAACAAGAAAAATCTCAAGTAAACAATCTAACCTTACACCTAAAGAACTAGAGAAAAAAGAACAAACAAAACCCAAAGTTAGCAGAAGGAAAGAAATCATAAAGATCAGAGCAGAAATAAATGAAATAGAAACAAAGAAAACAATAGCAAAGATCAATAAAACTAAAAGCTGGTTCTTTGAGAAAATAAACAAAATTGATAAACCATTAGCCAGACTCTTCAAGAAAAAGAGGGAGAGGACTCAAATCAATAAAATTAGAAATGAAAAAGGAGAAGTTACAACAGACACTGCAGAAATACAAAGCATCCTAAGAGACTACTACAAGCAACTCTATGCCAATAAAATGGACAACCTGGAAAAAATGGACAAATTCTTAGAAAGGTATAACCTTCCAAGACTGAACCAGGAAGAAATAGAAAATATGAACAGACCAATCACAAGTAATAAAATTGAAACTGTGATTAAAAATCTTCCAACAAACAAAAGTCCAGGACCAGATGGCTTCACAGGTGAATTCTATCAAACATTTAGAGAAGAGCTAACACCCATCCTTCTCAAACTCTTCCAAAAAATTGCCGAGGAAGGAACACTCCCAAACTCATTCTATGAGGTCACTATCACCCTGATACCAAAACCAGACAAAGATACTACAAAAAAAGAAAATTACAGACCAATATCACTGATGAATATAGATGCAAAAATCCTCAACAAAAGACTAGCAAACAGAATCCAACAACACACTAAAAGGTTCATACACCATGATCAAGTGAGATTTATCCCAGAGATGCAAGGATTATTCAATATGCGCAAAGCAATCAATGTGATACACCATATTAACAAACTGAAGAACAAAAACCATATGATCATCTCAATAGATGCAGAGAAAGCTTTTGACAAAATTCAACACCCATTTATGATAAAAACTCTCCAGAAAGTGGGCATAGAGGGAACCTACCTCAACATAATAAAGGCCATATACAACAAACCCACAGCAAATATCATTCTCAATGGTGAAAAACTGAAAGCATTTCCTCTAAGATCAGGAACAAGGCAAAGATATCCACTCTCACCACTATTATTGAACATAGTTTTGGAAGTCCTAGCCATGGCAGAGAAGAAAAAGAAATAAAAGGAATACAAATTGGAAAAGAAGAAGTAAAACTGTCACTGTTTGCAGATGATGTGATACTATACATAGAGAATCCTAAAAATGCCACCAGAAAACTACTAGAGCTAATCAATGAATTTGGTAAAGTTGCAGGATACAAAATTAATGCACAGAAATCTCTTGCATTCCTATACACTAATGATGCAAAATCTGAAAGAGAAATTAAGGAAACACTCCCATTTACCATTGCAACAAAAAGAATAAAATACCTAGGAATAAACCTACCTAGGGAGACAAAAGACCTGTATGCAGAAAACTATAAGACACTGATGAAAGAAATTGAAGATGATATAAACAGATGGAGAGATATACCATGTTCTTGGATTGGAAGAATCAATATTGTGAAAATGACTATACTATCCAAAGCAATCTACAGATTCAATGCAATCCCTATCAAATTACCAATGGCATTTTTTAACAGAACTAGAACAAAATATCTTAAAATTTGTATGGAGACACAAAAGACCCCGAATAGCCAAAGCAGTCTTGAGGGAAAAAAACGGAGCTGGAGGAATCAGACTCCCTGACTTCAGACTGTACTACAAAGCTACAGTAATCAAGACAATATGGTTCTGGCACAAAAACAGAAACATAGATCAATGGAACAAGATAGAAAGCCCAGAGATAAACCCACGCACCTATGGTCAACTAATCTATGACAAAGGAGGCAAGGATATACAATGGAGAAAAGACAGTCTCTTCAATAAGTGGTGCTGGGAAAACTGGACAGCTACATGTAAAAGAATGAAATTAGAACAGTCCCTAGCACCATACCCAAAAACAAACTCAAAATGTTTTGGAGACCTAAATGTAAGACTGGACAGTATAAAATTCTTAGAGGAAAACAAAGGAAGAACACTCTTTGACATAAATCACAGCAAGATTTTTTTTGATCCACCTCCTAGAGTAATGGAAATAAAAACAAAACTAAACAAATGGGACCTAATGAAACTTAAAATCTTTTGCACAGCAAAGGTAACCATAAAGAAGACAAAAAGACAACCCTCAGAATGGGAGAAAATATTTGCAAACGAATCAACAGGCAAAGGATTAATCTCCAAAATATATAAACAGCTCATGCAGCTCAATATTAAAGAAACAAACAACCCAATCCAAGAATGGGCAGAAGACCTAAATAGACATTTCTCCAAAGAAGACATACAGATGGCCACGAAGCACATGAAAAGCTGCTCAACATCGGTAATTATTAGAGAAATGCAAATCAAAACTACCATGAGGTATCACCTCACAGCAGTTAGAATGGGCATCATCAGAAAATCTACAAACAACAAATGCTGGAGAGGGTGTGGAGAAAACGGAACCCTCTTGCACTGTTGATTGGAATGAAAATTGATACAGCCACTATGGAAAACAGTATGGAGGTTCCTTAAAAAACTAAAAATAGAATTACCATATGATCCAGCAATCGCACTACTGGGCATATACCCAGAGAAAACCATAATTCAAAAAGACACATGCACCCCAATGTTCACTGCAGAGTTATTTACAATAGCCAGGTCATGGAAACAACCTAAATGCCCATCGACAGATGAATGGATAAAGAAGATGTGGTACATATATATGATGGAACATTACACAGCCATAAAAAGGAACGAAATTGGGTCATTTGTTGAGACGTGCATGGATCTAGAGGCTGTCATACAGAGTGAAGTAAGTCAGAAAGAGAAAAACAAATATCGTATATTAATGCATGTATGTGGAACCTAGAAAAATGGTACAGATAAACTGGTTTGCAGGGCAGAAGTTGAGAAACAGATGTAGAGAACAAACGTGTGGACACCAAGGGGGGAAAGCCGCTGTGGGTAGGGATGGTGGTGGGATGAATTGGGCGATTGGGATTGACATGTATACACTGATGTGTATGAAATTGATGACTAATAAGAACCTGCTGTATAAAAAAATAAATAAAATAAAATTCAAAATTTAAAAAAACAAAAAATCTAATACAAAAAAAAAAAAAAAGATTCCTTCTGCTCCTCTGTCCCCTGTATTGTCTCTGGCTTCTTTTTTCCATTTGCTTATGTTTGGTCTCTATCCTGCATGCTGAAGATTTTCTTCAAGTGTTTGCTGATCCTTTATTTATATGAAAGACTGAAGCACTGGACAACAGTTTGGAAAGTCTGTGTGTTTGTAAGTGGCGGGTAGGGGGGTGGCCTTGCTGCATGGTGAGTGTCACCATAGGGTGGTTGTGTTATTTATTTATTTTTGGCTGCGTTGGGTCTTTGTTGCTGCGCGCGGGCTTTCTCTAGTTGTGGCGAGTGGGAGCTACTCTTCCTTGCAGTGCGTGGGCTTCTCATTGCAGTGGCTTCTCTTGTTGTGGAGCAGGGGCTCTAGGTGCGTGGACTCAGTAGCTGTGGCTTGTGGGCTCTAGAGTGCAGGCTCAGTAGTTGTGGCGCACGGGCTTAGTTGCTCCGCGGCATGTGGGATCTTCCCGGACTGGGGCTCGAACCCGTTCTTCTACATTAGGCAAGCGGATTCTTAACCACTGCACCACCAGGGAAGCCCAGGGGGTTGTGCTTTAAGCCAGCCTTTCTACTTGGAGAGTCCTAAATGTCAGATTCTGAGATCTTTTCTCGGAGACCGTTCAGTTTTGTCTTCAGTTTTTTTAAAAAAATAGAAGAGTCAGTCCTCCAGTCTCCTGTCTGAGAGACTTGACTGCTGGCATTCATGGAGTAGGACAAGGCTGGGGGGCTGTGTCCCACAACTCCGTACATGGATTTTTACTTCATCCCTCTGTTTGAGCTCCAGCCTCACTCCTATCTGCCACTGACCCTGGGGCCTGGATCTGAAGCCACTTTTGTTCAATTTCTCCAACATGAACCCCAACTCTCCCGTAGCGCTGGGGGGAGGCAGGAAGTTGGATCACTGCTTCTGGTAATCTCTCTGCAGCACTTTTGCTGTTACTTCTTCAGCTCTGCTAAGTCGATTACCAGCTCTCCAACCCAATTGTCATCTTCAAGTAACTTGCTGAAATCTCTTTCACTTTTGCCTCCTCTCTGTCCATGTATGGTAATGCCTTTTATTTCTTTAGTGTTATTTTAGGGACATTTGGGAAGGAAGAGGAGACAAATGCATGTTATAATTCTGCCGTATTTAACTAAAAGCCTCTCTCCTTTTTTTTTCTTTCCTGTTTTAAGATTTGTAATCTGTATAAGTAAAAAAAAAATGATTACAGCCTACATACTAATTATTAATTAGCAGAATTAGATAACTTCTCATTCATATGAATCACAGTGACCAAAAACAAACCAAAAAAATGAAATTGAGGATTTTTCCCCCCTCTAATCCTCCAATTATACCACAATAAAAGATGTTCATTAATTAACCAGACACTGTTATCACAGCATATTTGTAGATAAAACGTCGACAGGGAATGGCTTCTAAGAAGCAAATCCACCTTCAAAAATTTCTTCAAATTCCCCACATATGAGCTTTTCAGTATCTGATATGGCAAAGTCTCGTGATCACTTTAGGCTATTGTGAGTTTATCTGAGACAAGGTCATTTTGCTCAATGTGATGCGTCCTAATCATAAACATTTCCTTTGATTGAATCATGGTGGTGTGCATTCCTGCTAGTTGGGGGAGGGGGAAGCAGCATTTTTGTTGGTATTTGAAGTGAGGTGCTCATCTGGGGACCCCTGAAAAGTGGTAAAGGAGCCGGGGTTGCAGTAAAAAGCTCAAGGTTCCTATGGTGCAGTTCTGGATAAAAGCAAGAAATTAGCTCTCAGCCACACCAAAGGAGCTGAGCACCTCCGAGTAAGTACGCCCATCATTCTGATTGAAGTGGAAGAGTAGAAGGTAAAAGAGCTTCTCCTTGGTATCTGAGTACCAGGCAAGTAAAATAGAAAGGAAAAAGCTTTCAGTGCCTCAAGAGCAGTTAACAAACCCTGAAAAGGAAGAAGTGGGCAAAACTGCACTGCCTGAAAGTTTTATTGAGAAAAAAGAGCAAAGAGCTTTATACACAGGGTGAAGAAATGACGCTCTTGGTTTGTAGAAAAGATAATAATGTGAGTTACAGGAAAGAACTGGTAAGAAAGTAGAACTTACAATTCACAAATTTTTATAGAAAGCTACATGTAGCATTCAATACTTTAATAGAACAGAATGGATTTTAAAAAGGAGTAGTTTTAAAATATAGCCAATATAGGAAAGAAATTCCATTCTAACATTGGTAAGAAGATATTCTCAGCTTGGGGAGGAATATTAGGTTTATTTAGCGATGACAAAGTAGACAAGCTAATTCTGTCTAACAGAGACTTGGGCAAGTAAATTCCAGAAAGAGCTGATGACAGGGGGTTTTTTTTTTTGTTTTTCTTTTTTTTAAACAGAGTCTTCCTCCACCTTGAGTGCCGTCCTATCAGGCAATGCAAGGAATATTTTATCCTTTGATCTGTTACCACATTTTCACAAAGGCAGATGGCTTGAATGACGGCCACATGCAGAACCGCAGAATCTTACAGCTGGGAGGAGATACAAAGGTCCATAATGCAGAGCCTGAACCTAAATCCACGGAGCTAAAAATCATAAGTCCTGTACCTTTTCTTAAGATCGAAGATTGCAACCATCCCTTGAACAATGATTTTTTTCCCCCTTTTATCAGCTTTATTTAAAGATTGAATGAAATCTGTGGGTATAAAATTTTAAACAAATTTGATTTCCCTTTTAATGAAAGTTGTCCTTGAAAAGAATCTCTTTAGCAGACTAAAAACTTATTCAGAGGGTGTTTTGCTTATTCAAAACATTTGTAGGACTCTAACTTTTAATTGCTTTCAGAAATTTTAGCCAAATCAGCTCTTTTCACTCGATTTTTAAACTTGATCATCCATTTGCCGTTTCCTCTCTCCCGTTCTTTGGGACCGCCCAGTTAGTCCTGTTATTCTGCCCCAAAAACCTTGCTGAGATCTGAATGAGAAGTGGCCCATGTGGATATCCAAGGGAAGCGCATCCCAGTGGAGGGAGCAGCTGGTACAAAGGCTCTCAGGCAAGAACAGAGAGAACGACAAAGTGAAAGGAGTACAATGGGAGGGAGCCGAGAAGGGCAGGCCGGGGCCAAATCATTAGAGCATTAAAAAGTCAGAGGAGGGAGTGTTTGGGTGCAACATGTTCTGGCTTCTATGTTAAAAAGTCGCTGGAATTTGAAAGCAACGATGATGTTCTCCATAGGTGAATGGATTAGCAAACTGTATCTGTTCTTACAATGAAATACTATTCAGTGATAAAAAGGAATGAGCTATCAAGTCATGAAAAGACATAGAGAAACCTTAAGTACATACAGCTAAGTGAACGAAGCCAGTCTGAGAAAGCAACATGCTGTATGATTCCCACTACGTGACATGCTAGAAAAGACCAAACTATGGAGGCAGTAAAAAGATCAGTTGGGGCTTCCCTGGTGGTGCAGTGGTTGAGAGTCCGCCTGCCGATGTGGGGGACACAGGTTCGTGTCCCGGTCCGGGAGGATCCCACATGCCACGGAGCGGCTGGGCCCGTGAGCCATGGCCGCTGAGCCTGCGCGTCCGGAGCCTGTGCTCTGCAATGGGAGAGGCCACGACAGTGAGAGGCCCGCGTACAGAAAAAAAAAAAAAAAAAAAAGATCAGTGGTTGCAAAGGGTTCAGGGAAGTGAGGGAGGGATGAGTATTTATTTACAGGGATTTTTAGGGCAGTGAAATTATTCTGTATGGTATTGTAATGGTAATATACATCATTAAACATCTATCAAAACCCACAGACTATGCGATATGAGTGAACCTTAATGTAAAGTATGGACTTTAGTTGATAGTAATGTATCAATATTGGTTCATCAGTTGTAACAATGGTACCATGCTAATGCAAGATATTAATAATAATAGGGGACACTGAGTCAGGGATGGTGGTGGTGGTGGTGAGGAGGTATAGGGGAATTCTCTGTACTTCTCAATTTTTCTGTAAGCCTAAAACTCCTCAAAAAAATAAAGGCTATTAATTAATTTCTTTACGTCACTGGAGTTGATATTTAAAAACTGGATGGTAGAGGGCAGAGTGATTGCAGGAAGATCTGTCCGGAGCCTATGGCTGCAGGCCAGGAGAGGCATAGGCGGCCTGGACTTTGGGACCGAGTCGGGAGAAGGGAGGAGATGGGGAGAATGGACAGATCTAGAATGTGTTCTGGAAATTATCTTAACAGGACTTAACGGATGGCCTGGATATGAGAGGCAAAGAAAGACAGGACATGGGGTTTAAGCGACTGAGTGAATGAATGGTCCTACAATTTACGGAGGGGGGGAAGCGAGAAAGGCCTGCCAGACGCACCCGTGCAGATGGGGTGGGTGGGCGGTTAGATATACAATTTTGGAGTTCTGGGGCGAGGTCAGGATGAAGATGGAGATCTGGTTGTTGTCAGAATCTGGAAGATGTCCAACCTCACAGGACTGGATAAACTCAACTAGGAAGTGAGTGTACCTAAGGGGGGAGCAAACACTAACTGCTGAGCAGCTCAGCACCAGAAGGGAGCTCAGACAGGAGCTGACAAAGAAAGCTGAGAGGGAGCCTCCAGGAGGTGGGAGAAATCCAGAAGCCTGTGGTGGCAGCAAGCCGAGGGAAGACTTCTTCACGCACTGCAGGGAGAGGCACAAACACCAATGCGGATGAAACACTCCTTCAAACAGCAGGCTCCCACTGTCCCGGGTCAGTTCTGATTCTTCAACCAAGGGACGAACACGCATCTCTTCCGGGAACCAAAGCCTCGCCCTTGGGTCCTCACATCTAGTGCTCCTCTTTGGGAGTCACACAGCACGTCGGTTTAGAGCAGGCGATGGCCAAGTACAGCCCCTGGACCCAATTGTTTTTATACAGCCCGCACGCCAAGAGTGGTTTTTATATTTTTTCATAGTTGGAAAAGAATCAGAGGAAGAATATTTTGTGGCATGTGAAAATTATAATTCAAAAGTCAGTGTCTATAAGTAAAGTTTTTATTAAAACAAGCCACGCTCATTTGATTGCTATTATTTTCTGACCGCTTTTGCATTACAAAGGCCGAGTTGAGCACATGGGACAGAGACTGTATGACCTGCAAAGCTTAGGGTATTTACTCCCTGTCCCTTTACAGAAGACGTTTTCTGGCCCCCGATTTAGAGTACAGAAATCTCATTACCGGGCTTCCCTGGTGGCCCAGTGGTTGAGAGTCCGCCTGCCGATGCAGGGGACACGGGTTCGTGCCCCAGTCCGGGAAGATCCCACATGCCGTGAAGCGGCTGGGCCCGTGAGCCAAGGCCACTGAGCCTGCGCGTCCGGAGCTTGTGCTCCGCAACGGGAGAGGCCACAACAGTGAGAGGCCCGCATACCGCAACAACAACAACAAAAAATATCATGACCATGTGTGAGGACTGGCATGACACAAACTTATCTGTCCTCATCATGGATTGTCTTGGACACAGCTTAACTTGAAGTCCATGTATATATAATGTGTTTTTGTCACCATATCTGACACATACGCTTGGAGTCCTCATAGGACCATTTCATGCAAACAGTGACTTCTGAACTTCTGCCTCCTGACCTCTCCCCGAGTTTCTTCCCGCACGTCCAACTGCCCACTAGATGTATCCGTCTGAGTCGTCCTTAAGCTCATCATGTACAAAATGGAGCTAGCGACCTTCCCCTGAGAACTTATTTTATGTTATCATTCCTTAGCGTGATAGAACAAAAATATATATTCGGTTTTCCTCCCCTTCCTGACTCAGCTTCAAAAACTCTTGGAATTTCCTGAGTGATGGGAGCGTCTTTTGTTATACCTAATGAGCCCCTTTCAACCACGCCTGAGTTTATGCTAACCAGGTGAGTCCCGGTGGGCCCTGGGGTAGTTTCAAAAGAGGGGCTGGCTACACCAGAAAGAGCACATGATTAGAGGGCTGGAACTTTCAGGACTCCTCACCCCGCCACCTCCAGGGAAAGAAGAGGTGCTGGAAATTGAGTGGCCAATCATGTAACCAATCGTGCCTACCTAATGAAACCCCAGAAACTCAGAAAAACTCTGCAATGAGGAGACTGGGGGCAGCTTCCTGGTTGGTGAACATACCGCTGTACCAGGAGGATGGGCACCCCAGCTCCACGGGGGCAGAGGCTCCTACACTCAGGATCTTTCCACATATGCCCTATGTGCCACTTCATCTGACTGTTCATTTGTATCCCTTAAAACAGTCGTTAAGTACCGCACTTTCAGTGAGTTCTGAGTCATTTTAGCAGATTACTGAACATGAATGGGCGGTTGTGGGAACTCTCACATTTGTAGCCAAGTTAGACAGAAGTGTGGGTCACCTGGGGACTCCACTTGTGGCTGGTGTCCGAGCCAAGCAGTCTTGGGAGACTGAGCCTTTAACTTTCCGGGTCTGCTCTAACTCTGGATAGCTGGTGTCAGAATTGCATTGAACTGTAGAACCTCCAGTTGGTGTCAGAGAATTGGTGTTAGAACCTGCTTAGTCACAGGCTTCACCATCCAACCAGTCACGCAAGGTAGCAATCTGATGGTTGTTTTAGACTTGTTTTTTAGTCCGTACTCCACATTCAATCACTGAGCGATGCTGTATATGCCTTGACTTTGCCTCTCTACCCATGAGCCTCCATCTCCCTCTTCAGCTTCCACTGCCCTGGTTTAGACCCTCAACAAAACATTCACATGGACCGTGATAGTAGCACCCCAATGATCCTCCCTAACACCAGTCTTGCCCCATCTCAAATTTTTTTTTGCCGCGCAGCTTGTGGGATCTTAGTTCCCCGACCAGGGATCGAACCCATGCGCTCAACAGTGAAAGCGTGGAATCCTAACCACTGGACCACCAGGGAATTCCCAATACTAGGTTTTAACTAGTGATCTACTGAAAAAATACAGACCCACCAAGTCTTAAAACCATTTAAAGACTGATCCTGCATACAGCAACGATTCTCAAGCCTGATGCACATCACAATCACCTGTGAAGCATTTGAAAAATGCAGATGTCTGGGCTACTCCCTCATTGATTCTGAGATCTAGCTAGGTCCTACCTGAAGGACAACTGGGTAGCTTTTTCCTAGAGTTTTTGGATCAGACACTTTAAGGATTTGTTCTCAAGTATTTGGAATTCATGCTGATGAAAAATTAAATCATGAAATCTTTGAGTTATTTCTGGTCAAAGAGTAAAGTCTTTCATCTCACCATTTAACATTTTATGGGATTTCACCATTCAGGAGTGTTCCAAGTGCACGTATTTTGTGAATCCTCTGCATCCAGTCTCTTTGTTTCTGGATTCAGGCTGCAATTTGATGACTGATCAAAGGTTGCAAAACTTGAGTTCTAGTTTCCAAAACTGACTGCATCTTACCTGGGGTAAATCCTATTACAAGGCAACTTCTTCTTTTTTAAAAAATTTATTTATTTTTGGCTGTGTTGGGTCTTCATTGCTGCACGTGGGCTTTCTCTAGTTGCAGTGAGCAGGGTGTACTCTTCGTTGTGGTGCGCAGGCTTCCCATTGCAGTGGCTTCTCTTGTTGCGGAGCACGGGCTCTAGGCACATGGGCTTCAGTAGTTGTGGCACGCAGGCTCAGTAGTTGTGGCTCGCAGGCTCTAGAGCGCAGGCTCAGTAGTTGTGGCGCACGGGCTTAGTTGCTCCGTGGCATGTGGGATCTTCCCAGACCGGGGCTCGAACCCATGTCCCTTGCATTGGCAGGCGGATTCTTAACCACTGTGCCACCAGGGAAGCCCAAGGAAACTTCTTTTAACTGCCAGAAGAGTTTATGTCTTCAGTAGTGGGAAAGGCTGCTTTCAAGCAGAGAGATCCCTCTTTCAGAACTGGAATGTATGTCCAGGTTTAATGTTAGAAGACTGCAGATGTAGTAGGATTTCAGGCCATTCTTTCAGGGTCGTTGCTGTACAAGATGGGGATAATTTTGTTATATCTCACCCGCATGGATTAACCATTCCTGTAACATCCTAGGTAATTTAAGCACTACTTCTACTATTTTAAAAGAAATCATTCATTTTATCAGCAATGCACAGGTGATTTGACCTTAAACTTAGGTAATTATAATAATTAAAGAGCTAATGCCACATCTGCAAGCCTGTGCAGACCCTCTCTCATTGCCTATTGTCTAGAAACCATTATCTTGCGCATAGCTCTCTTTCTGTTCCCTGTTTC
The DNA here is from genome assembly GCF_011762595.2 of Tursiops truncatus. Taxonomy (NCBI): domain Eukaryota; kingdom Metazoa; phylum Chordata; class Mammalia; order Artiodactyla; family Delphinidae; genus Tursiops; species Tursiops truncatus. The sequence continues at coordinate 59,065,683 of NC_047040.1, read as the reverse complement.
TTTGGAGCGCTTCCAAGATCCAGTCTGTTACTATTTAAACTCTCTCTGAATGTTGGTATGTTGGTATTTTTGTGCTCTGCCTTGTACGACTTACGGATTTTTGTTTCCTTCTTGGTGAGATATTTTCCATATCTATTCACAACCATTATTCATTCCACATGCTGCAAATATAATGCCCACCTAATCAATCACCACTTCTGCATTTGAAAGTACAGCCATCCTTTCTTTATTATATTGGGCAAATTAGTCAAATGAGTGTTTTCTAAAACTTGCTGCCTTTTTAGGGCCCTTGGCTCTCAGCCTGCCTTTCTCCACTGCCGCCTCCTCCCTTTCTCCTCCTCCTGTTTGCAAACAGTATCTGTTTCCTTTTGTGGTGTTCCGAGTGGATTCTGATCCTCCTGACCGTGTCGCCTGCTTCAACGATCAAGCATCCTTCCTCCGGAGCACTCCCTTTCCGAGAGGGCCGCGCGGGTGGTGCAGAAGCCTTCATCTCCCTCTCCCCGTGACTGAGCAGCGAAGCCCCTTGGAATTAAGCAGTGGAAACTCTCCTCTCGGGCAGGTTTTACTTTTAGAAAGCACGGTGACTGTGCAATCAATATTAATCACGGAAAATTACAAAATGCCTTTGTTGATGGTTTGCTGGAGACAGGGTAGTAAAAAAAAAAAAAAAAAAGAAAGAACGGAGCAGCTTATATACTCAACTCTTCCCTTATCGGTTCTCCCCCAGTCCACATTTCCCTTAATTTCTCTATTTGAGTTTCATTTTGAGAAGGATTCCTTTGTTTTAAGAAAGCAGAGTTCTTTTGTGCCAATCCCAACATTCTTGTCAATTAAGCCTCTTGGAGAGAGAGAGAGAGAACGTAGTGAAGCATCTGCTGCCACAAAAAGTCTTGCAGCCAAAGCCTGTTAGAGGGAACTCTGTCTAACTATTGTCCTGGCAAAGCAAATGGCCCTTAGAATCATGATTCTTTCTAATGTATGTGTTTATAAGCAATTAAACTCCAGTTTTAGGGAGGACTCACTAACAGCATACATTACTTTAATAGACATACAGTACTACTTTAAACTGTCTTTGCCATCTGCTCATCATGATTATAAATGCAAAAAGAACATATTTTACATTAGCATCAGAAACTAGTGTGATATTAGGGACTGAAATGCCCATATATGCTCTTTGTACAATACCGAATGCATCTGTGCTATTTTCCCTTTCTTTCCACAATGCAAATCAGAGAAAGAAGATGCTTGTTCCTTGTGGTCTCTTTCCTGACATGGAAGATAATTTTCAGCATGGAAATTCATTAGGAGGGGATTTTGACTTCCTATTCAGGCAAATATGCTTTTAAAACTATATGAGCTGATGTGTCAGGCGCTTGCTGGCCCTATATGGTTATCTTATCTCCTAGCCAATAAGGGGGGAAAGAAAACAATACGCCAAGGGCAGTAAATTACTGTAATCTTCTTTAATGTCCATCTGAGATACAATGCGTAATATATAATGGGGTAAGTGTTTTTTTTTCTATAAATAAAATTTAAAAGAAGCATGGGATGCACGTGTATTGGTGGAACACTTAATACAGAGTTGAAAAAGCATCTGGATAGGCATATGCTGTGTTTTTCATCTGCATCTTTATGGTTGGGTGATCTTTCAAGATGGAGAATAATGCCACCATAATGTTGGAGGAAGGAGGAATGAAACACTCAGTTCTATTTTCTCATCTGGGCTGGTCAAAACCACCATTTAAACATATTCATCTCATAAAAAATAATGGAGATGAGTCCATGAGACTCTCCACTAAGAAGGAATTTTAGCCAGTTTAGAAATGTAGGTCAAAGGAAAGGATACTCAGGATGAGTTAAAAGAAGTTCAACAGCAGAGTCTACTTGAAAGAATTTGTCCCCCTCCATAGCGAACTGGATTCATCACTTATTAGAATAACTCAGTTCACACTGAATTTCCAGGTCAACAAATTTAAGAACAGAGGGCAATGACCATTTCCCCGAGCTTATTAGTGTGTTTCTGTCTTGTTTTTCATCCTGGCCATATTGGACAGTACAGAATGACAAAGGCATGTATTATAGGGTGAGAAATGTTACATGCAGGTGAAGATGAATATGTACATGCTCGTTAGTAATGAGTGACTCTAGGCTCTGATCAGTTCTGTGAAACCAGGTGAATATCACCAGAGGTGACTGCCCCCAAGCGGGCAGGACGGAGACCTGCAGTGATCACAGAACAGCTGCTGGAGGGGGGAGGACCATTGCTCTTCTCTTTTCTCAGCTCTAGGTTAAAAAACAAGCAAACACCACTTAAAATACAGTACTCCACAAGAAAAATTCTGACTTCCTTTGGAATAGCGCAACATTGTAATTCTGTGAAAGACTGCCTCCTGCTTGTAGTAACTGTCGTTCTGTGTAAGGGCTGAACTTTTCGAGTCCCTGCCTCATAAGTGTGCACAACGAGACAAGCCAACTACAAGACCAACGTCCCTAAAGTACCACATTCCCCATGTTACTCCCTGCTCAGAAATTTTCAGTGACATCCACAGCTGACATTTGAAGTTGCTGCTGAAGCTTTTGTGGACAAGATCTGCCAACTTTTCATTCTAACTCCAGGAATTCTCTGGTCCCTCCAGTTTCTCAAGCCTTCCATGCCCCTCGTGGGATCATGAGGGGACTTTTGCATCTCCGGGTTTGCATCTCTTGGGTTTCTATCATTTGCGCTCTCTCAAGCCAAGGGGCCAAGACTAAGAGACTCTGGGTCCTTCCTCACTGGTCTAATTAGTGCTTTAACACTAGGCCTGTCTCCTCCAAATGTCTCTCTTCTCTCCACAGCCACCCCCCCTCCACCAGCCCCATCCTTCTTGAAAGGGCTTTTCTCCTTCCAGGATTTTAGGCACTTCCCCCCCTCCCCCCCCCTCCCCTCGTGGGTTATTATAGAAACTCTGGTCCTCTAACTTCGGGTCCTTGAAATCCACCAGTCCTTTTTTCCTTCAGCAAAGGTTGGCTCTCACAAACGAAAGCCGGGGCTTTCACAACTTTTGTGTCTGAAACAGGAAGGAAGAAATATTGTCCTTCCTACAAAGCTGGGTTCTGCCCTTCTCTAAAAGAAAGATTACTTCAGCTCCAATGCATGGAGGATCGCAAAGCTGCAAGAATTGGGGGGGAGTAAAGATTACCCGGGGTTACACTTTAAAATAATATTTTACTTCATATGCATTAAGACCCAGTTCAAGTTCCATCTTCACTAATCACACAGATTAAAAGTGATTTCTACCACCTCTAAACTCCTATAGTGTGTAGCCCTCATACAGGGCCTGGAGAGCCTCGCCTGCAGCCGTTTTCTCTCATCTCTCCAAAGAAGACTGTAATCCTATTATCCTTCATCCTGCCTGATGCAGTCAGTTTAATTAGGAGTTACAGAGCAGTAAGCATCGTCTCCTTCCTGATAGACAGCCTCCTGGCATCTCCCTGGGAGTAATCCTGTGTCTCACCTGGTGGTATAATATGCAGGTGATGGTGATAAAGCCAACCGGAAACCTTAGAGGTGAGTCTGTGACTGGCCCAAGTCTTGCCTTTCACACTTGCTCTGCTTTTTGGACTTTAGATGTTTTAAAGTTCAGAGCCACAGCTGTGCCTCACTGTCAGCCAGCCTTATGAACTTGATTTCTGGACACTGAGTAGAATTACTGAAAGGAAAAGATTTAATATTGAGAAAAGTGGACCCCTAATCAATGCAGTCTTCCGATGTCCTCAAATTTGAAATTTGGAAAAATGATTGAATGAAAGAATGTATCACACTGGTCACAAATGCATGTAGTCCTTTCTCCACAAGATTTAATAGTGTCTAATATAGACAGTGTAAGTAAAATGTTGGTTAAAATACTTTTGTTTTGGTTTTGGTTTTTTTTGCGGTACGCGGGCCCCTCACTGTTGTGGCCTCTCCCGTTGCGGAGCACAGGCTCCGGACGCGCAGGCTCAGCGGCCATGGCTCATGGTCCCAGCCGCCCTGTGGCACGTGGGATCTTCCCGGACCGGGGCACGAACCCGTGTCCCCTGCATCAGCAGGCGGACTCTCAACCACTGTGCCACCAGGGAAGCCCTAAAATACTTTTTTAATTAAAAAAAAAAATTCCTGCACCTGGTCAAAAGAAATCGAGCAACACTAAAAATTACATGCAAAAGGCCAATGTCTACCTCATCCTAAATTCCTTTCTAGTTTCTCCTCCAGAGGAACTACTGTTAACGGCTTTTTAAAAATCCTTCCAGAAAATTCTTGTGCATAAACAAGGTGCATTTATGTGGGTACATAATATGCATATCTATATAGCCCCCTCTTCCCCCCATAAAAGTAAGCATGCTTTATACAGTGTTATGAACCTTGCTTTATCCACTTAAAAATGAGCTGTACATATACCTCTATGTACAGCTCTTATTCTTTTTAATGGGTGCTTACGATTGCATTATTTGAATGTTTCATACCTTATTTGACCAATTCTCTATGGAAGAGAATTGGTTAATATAATTGACCTAATGTTTAGGTCAATTAAGTCAATTATATTAACGAGAATTTCTATCATCAAATTTCCTAGGCAAGGCTCATGCTGAGAAGTCAAGGTCTCAGGTTATGCTAAATTTCAGTTGGCTACTCCTCCACACACTTCAACTCTGCAAGACCCTTGGTGGCAGGGGGTGTCACTGGTCCTTCTCTGCGCAGAAGGAAAACATGGTGGAAGTGTAGCTTTTTCTGGGCTAATGAGGAACACAGAGGCTCTCGAGGCCTATGTGGAGCCTTCTTTTGTCTATGTTCCAGTGCTGACTTCATTGGGTTTTAACCCCAGGTCTCTTCTGACCCAGCCCTTGCACTTGTCCAGGCCGGCTGGTTCAGTGTGACCTGCCACCTGTCCTCAGACTCTCCTGATTCTCTGCTCACTGCCGAAACCTGTCTTCTCGATCCATTTTGTGGGTTTCACATTTTTGCATCCACAAGTCTGATCTCTAGGAGCTGACCCACTCCTGTCTACTCTAGGCTTCTGGGATCCCCCATTGCCCCCTCCCCTTGGTTGGCCTCTGACTCTCAGACAGCTCCTTCCTCTCAGCCCCTCTTGTTGGCCCCCCCTGCTCTTCCAGCCTGTAGTGTTAGAATGCTCCCAGGCTCTGAAATGAACGATACCTGCTTCTCTACCCACACTCTGACCTGGATGATTATGCCAATCCCACCCTCTAACATGGCTGAGCAAGGAAAACACCCAGGAAGCATCCTCGACACCTCTCTTTTTCTCATATCCAGTTCACTAAGTCCCATCAACTCTACTGCTACCATTCTAGTCGAAACCACATGTGTCTCCACGAGCTGGATTGGGGTGAAGATAAGGAAAAAGAGCAAAAGAACTAGCCCAACTAGCCCAAGAAATAACAATGTGATTAGCATGGAAAATGTGAAAGCTGATGTGTTTCATGAGCTTCTGAGCTTCTAATTTGAACAAAATCCCATTGCTAGCCTTTGTTTCAACTGGGGAGAAAAGGGCAAGTGTTGAAGTGACCATGCAGAGTACATCCAGTCATTGCCTGTTGCTGCCCCCTTCAGTCCCAAGAAGGCGCAGGTCAAAAGGAGTACGAGGCCGGTCTAAGACGGCACTATCCAATATGGCAGCTACTACCACCTGTGGCTGCAGAGCACTTGCAATGTGGCCAGTGCCAATGGAGACGTGCTGTAAGCGTAAAATACAGCCACATTTGAAAGACTTGGGACAACAAGAAAAGAAAAGCATGTGAAATATTTTATTAATAATTTTTAGGGCTTCCGTGGTGGCGCAGTGTTTGGGGGTCCGCCTGCTGATGCAGGGGACACGGGTTCGTGCCCCGGTCCAGGAAGATCCCACATGCCGCGGAGCGGCTGGGCCCGTGAGCCATGGCCGCTGAGCCTGCGCGTCCGGAGCCTGTGCTCTGCGGCAGGAGAGGCCACAGCAGTGAGGGGCCCACGTACCGCAAAATATATATATAATAATAATAATAATAATAATAATTTTTAGGTTGATTATATGTTGAAATAAAAATTGGGGATATATTAGGTTAGTATATTATTACTATTCAATCAAAATTAATTTCACCTGTTTCATCTTTTTAAAATTTGGCTATTAGAAAATGTAAATTACATAAGTGGCTTGCATTGTATTTCCATTGGACAGCAGTGGTCTGGAAAGTCTGATGACTGGGGTTTTGAGGATCCAACAGAGTTTTTACATTTTAATGATCTCCTGTCCCCATGAAGACTAATTCCTGAGAAGTTTCCATTGTTCAAGAAATGTTCAAGTAATTGAACTGTATTAAAATAGTCTTCAGGGTCCAGAGCCCTGATGGAGAATGAATTTACTTTCTAGAAAGCTTTCACTCATTTATTCAGGAAGCATCCGTGGAGTGCTTACTATGTGCTCACACATCCAGACAGTGATGCATGTAGAGGTGAAAATGGAAATTTCCTGACCTCAGGGAGTTTATTACATTGGAGAAATAGATCCATAAGTAAACATCCCAAAGAATGATTTTAATGGAAAGGTGTACAAAGTTGAGGAATGTCCATTTACTTGGAGCCATGATGAAGAAAATAGATGATTAAGCTGGGGTTCAAAAGAGAACATGAATATAAAGTAGTGAAACATCGCTTTGAGTGGTTTATAAACAAGATGGACCAAAAATGTGAGAAATAGCAGCATCATCGTTCGTTTGAATAAGTGTTATCACTTAGCCTGCTAACATGAACACTTGGAAAGGGACAACGTTTCTTTTACGTTTTATGTATTAGCATGCTAGTAAAAATAAAATCCTGAGGCTTCCCTGGTGACGCAGCGGTTGGGAGTCCGCCTGCCGATGCAGGGGACACGGGTTCGTGCCCCGGTCCGGGAAGATCCCACATGCCGCGGAGCGGCTGGGCCCGTGAGCCATGGCCACTGGGCCTGCGCGTCCGGAGCCTGTGCTCCGCAACGGGAGAGGCCACAACAGTGAGAGGCCCGCGTACCACAAAAAAAAAATAAATAAATAAAATAAAATCCTATATGTGTCTGGCTCCCAGTGCTTCCTCTCAGTCCAGCATTCCCGTGAACAGCTAGGCTGGTTCTGGGTAGGTGGGAGGCGTGGCCAGGGATAAGCTTGAGGAGACAGCTTCCAGGGCCTGGGAGCATCTTGTATGGAATCCTTAGTGGGCTGGAATGGGAAACAGCGATGACTGTCTCTGTACCTGCTCATTCTCCTTAGGGAAGTATAGGGATGATATCAAGTGTCCTCTCATCTAGGCCACCGTAATCTGTCCTATTAGACAGTTAGGACATTTCTCTTATCCCAAAACCCAGTGTGTTCACAAAGGAATGGATGCCTACTGTGCACCTCATAATCGGTTCTATTTAAATGAAATTTTTTTTTTTTTTTTTTGGCGGTACGCAGGCCTCGCACTGTTGTGGTCTCTCCCGCTGCGGAGCACAGGCTCCGGACGCGCAGGCTCAGCGGCCATGGCTCACGGGCCCAGCTGCTCCGTGGCATGTGGGATCTTCCCGGACCAGGGCACGAACCCGTGTCCCCTGCATCGGCAGGCAGACTCTCAACCACTGCGCCACCAGGGAAGCCCTATTTAAATGAAAATGTTTTGAAAAAAGAATGACCTTGGTGGTTAAGACAGACCAGGAAATCCGTAGGAGACACACCATAATGGAGGGCTCGGATCAGTTGGGGAAGGGTGAGCAGAACCAAGCTTCACGGCCCCGAATTACAGACTCGTCTGATTGATGTACGGTCACACACAAACATTTTCTCACACTGGTAAATGGTGACAACATCGTACAGAGAGTGACTGGTCAACTCCAGTGCAAACCATTAACCACATTAGAGAAAATAGCTCTGGAGAGGTATCGCTCCACAGTTTTTAACTTCAGAAGATGTCATGAGAAGAGCCACAAATTATTATTGCTGACAATTTGTACAATTTGTCCCTGGTGAAATGTGTGTGTCCCTACACTGCACTATTTTACATAACAATATGAAATATTAAAAGGGAAAAACGTTTTGTAATAAACAGCAGTTTTGCTGATTGCAGCTGATTATGTTAAGCGGCTTGTACTGTGGGTGTCAGAGGAGACTTAATAGCTCCTATAACTAATCTCCACAGCTGACCTCTCCCCTCCACTGATGAAGCCTATTCAAAAACCTGCTGCCCTTTCTCATTTTCAGATCTTATATTTCTGAACTGTTTTGATCATGCATATATCTGCTAAAGTTGGGTTCATGATTCGTGTGTGTGTTTTAAAAAATATATAATGCATGAAGAAAGATTCCTACCAGGGCTGTCTCATCCATTATTAAAAACAAAACAAAACTACACAAACACTAAAAACATGCATATTTGCAACATTCTTATCAGATACCAAAATGTCATTAATTACAGGTAAAGACCATTACCCAGTCTGAGAGAACCTCTGTGAAGGAATACGGTGCTGAAATTTTTTCCTCCAGCTTTAAACTAAAGGGCAGGGATGTCTTCCTGGGGAAGAATGTCGTCTTGGTCATTTCATCACCCTCGATGGCTGGTAATTAGAAGCAAAGTGCTATTCAATCATAAAGCTATTTCATTTTTCTGATAAAAGTTTTTATTTAAATGGGATTTCATAGAGCACATTTCAGAGTACGGAGAACTCCTCCATCAGTAGGTACAGATAAATATGTAAGTGCATATGTGTAAAGTGTCTCTAGTTCACAGTTTGCTCTTCCTCTTTTCCCCACATTCAGAGATGTTTACAAAACCACAGGGGAAATGTAGAGGAGGTGGGAAAAGCAGAGCTTTGAAAGAGAGAGATCTTTCTACCCCAGATTATGCAAATGAAGCCATCCCAGGGAAATAAAATAAAGACAAAAGAGGGAGGGGGAAATGGACAATCCAAAAAAGTAAAGTGTATGAATGCGATTTGCTAGGGAAAGGGTTGGATTCCGTACAACAAGGTCACAAAAAGGTACAGCTTTCTATGAGGCAAATACTGGCTGAAGCCGGCTGATAAATATTTCCTGTAGGATTTGAAGCAGGTTGCCACCAGCAAAACGAAAATCCCTAGGGGGCAGTACACAATTAACAATTTGAAGATGTGGCCGTGTGTCATGTCTCAAAGGGAGCCAGGCAAACTTACCCCAAAAAACACAAAACCCGAGTTCCCCTATAATCTCAGGATTCCCGTATAAACAAACGTAGGCTTTTCCCCAGAGGCCGGGAAAGCTCCTTTACTCTCGGCTGGCAAATGTTTCCTGACTAATGGTGTCATTTTCCTGTGATTTTATATCAGCATCACCAAACCTGTTCCTCTAGTCTGAGGGAAAGACTCAGCTTGTTTACAAAAGCAAAGGAATCTTTTTTTTTTTTTCTCTATTAACAAAGAAATGAATAAAATCAGGACTCAGAGGACCAAGCCATTGAGAAGGGGTGCCTGTCTGAGTGTTTGAAGACTTATAAACAGTGACTTTTTCTTAAACACTCGAGCTGCGATTACATTGGACCCATGAATGAAAACAAAAGCTCAGAAGACAGTTAAGGGCACCAGGAAAGAAGTCATAAAGAGGTTTTGGTGTGGTTTTAGAATTTCTTTGGTTTGTTTCAAGACGGGTTGGATTTTGGAGGGAGGAAGAGGTTAATTAATTGCCGGAGAGAAAGGATAGACAAAAGAAACACTCAACTTTTTATCTCGGGGCGGCACTGGCATCCATTGAGAGAAATCAGCAGTGTTTTCCTAGAGACTGCATCCAGGGCGGCGCCCGTTTTGTGTTTGCTCTGCTCCCGATATTTAGAAGCATTCTGGACCACTGCTCTGAGCCCCAGGTCTGGGGAAGGGAGATCTGGGCGACGTTCCCAACTCTGACACAGAAACCATGTGTTCCCTGGGAAGTTTCTGAGCTTCTCTGTGTCTTGGTTGCTTCGATTGCAAACTGAGTTCAGATCACTTGCCACCTGCCTACCTAATCAGAATACTGTGAGGGTTAATGAGATTGCGTTTGCAAAGTGATTGCCTCATCATATAACTCCAAAGTATTATTATTCATCATAAAGACACAGCTGCAATATTGTATATTGTTACACACCAGACGCTATGCTTCTATTTTTAGCAACTTTGAAATGAGGGTGTCTTAGAATGATACAGTGGAAGGGTCCTCGCCATTTTACCTGCCCCAGACTCTATTCCGGGGCAGGTGAAGGTCTAACCACCCAAGAGGGCTGGCTGTTTTTATTTAGTCTCATCTCTACATCTAAAGGCAGAAAGTCTTCCGTTCTCCCTCAGAGGAAATTCCAATGTTGTCATCCTGCTGGTTGAGAGTTATTGCTTAAGTCTGAATTCTCCCTTGTGTTTTAACTGCAATCAGCTTTTTCTTTGATTAATATGTGTTTTGGTCTCCCTCACTTAGTACTCTTGGCGGGCAGAAACCATGTCCTACTTGTATTCTTGGATTCTGTGGTCCTAGCCCTCTGGAAGATCAGGCTGGAGGATAACATAAATCCAGGAGTTCTGGGCTAAGGGATGGTGTGACTGTGGTGGGTGGCTGTGCCCAAATTTAAAAAGCAAGGTGCACTTGAACCTTCTTTTCCTTGGACATTTCAAAAAGCTCTGTTGGTTGCTTCCAGGTGTTTTGTGCTCTTTGATGCAGAGATTAATGAATGATTCAATCAAATTTCCCTAGTTATCTGTGCTATCTGGTCTATAATTACTATATTAATTCATCTCCACCTCCCAGCCCCCATCTGTTTAAAGATGAATACAGCATTTGCTCATACTTCCACTCAAAAGGAACTTTTGTCCTCCATAGTCTTAAAAAAAAAAAAATCTGGGAGCTCAAAGGCTCTGTCTGCTCGTCATTAGAGCTGGCTCCCCTGTATCCAGCCAGTGTTTACAGATTCTCAGGAAACTTTTTAGGCCCCTGGTCTCATCCAGTTTTATTTTTCTAATACAGTTGAGTCTTCATTGGTCTACAGATCACACCTGATATCTTTAAAACATTAGACCCAAGACGCTAATGACCACCTCTGCCTTTCATGGTCCTCTCCAACAGTCCTCCCCCTAGTGGAGGCCGGCTTAGGCCTCCCCTCCAACAGCTCTTGGTCGTGGCCTGGCTCTGCTGCTATGGAAGCAGTTTCTGTAATACTTGGACCCCAAGCAAGAGCCCTGGGGAGCTGGGCAAAGGATTTGGGCGCAGAATGTTATGGCCTGGGTTTGGTGGGTGTCTTTGTTTGTTTTGGTACCTTCTGCATTTCTTGCTGGTTTCATCTTCCTTTCAGGTGTAGTGTTCCTCATTTCCATTCTTACACACTTGTGCTATTTCTTTATAAACATCTTGAGTGATCTGGCCTAATTTCTTCTAGTTTTTAATGCTTTTTCACTTTCCCTTCAGCTCTTGATGAAGTCCTGAGATTACCCAATTTGTTTCCTTGTTATTTGTCTGGTCTCTACAACTGCTGTGGTTTTTTAGAACCTGCCTAACTATTTGAGTGGCAGTGCTGGATTACTTGGTGTGATAGTAAATTTTGTGTGTCAGCTTGGCTGGGTCATGTTGCCCAGATATCTGGTCAAACACCAGTCTACATGTTGCTGTGAAGGTATTCTTTAAGATGTGATTAACATTTAAATCAGTAGACTTTGAATAAGGCAGATTATCCTCCACAATGTGGGTGGGCCTCATACAATCAGTTGAAGGCCTTCAAAGAAAAGCCTGAGGTCTCCCAGGAGGAGGGCAGTCTGCTTTCAGATTGCCTTGAACTTGAGCTGCAACATCAAATCTTCCCTGGGTCTCCAGCCTGCCCTGAAGACTTCAGACTTGCTAGCCCCCCGTAATCACATGAGCCAGTGCCTTAAACTTTCTCTCTCTCTGAGGCTAGGAGATATCCATACATACATGTACACACTGTTTTGTTTCTCTGGAGAACCCTGATTAATACACATGGTGTCTGAAACTCCCACTTCAGTAAACCTTTCCTAGCCTGAGTATGCTAATTTTTTTCTTCTATATTATCAAGTTCACCTATTTTTTAAAGCTATTTTGGATTTTTCTTCCTTTTTCTAAGCATCTTGAAAATGATCAATCACCTTGTCATTGTTTCTTCCAAGGATCCAGAATTCTGGAGGTAATCATCGCAACCCACTTATATTTGTGTAGTGCTTCACTTTTACAAAACGCATTCAATCTCACAAAACCATGAGGTAGGTAAGGTAGGTATTACTACAGGCGAAGAAAATAGGGTTTGGGCTTCGTAAGTAACTCACCCAAGTTCACACTGATAATAAGTGGTAGGATTAAAAACAAAACGTATGATCTGGCTCTCTTTTGATAAGATGTAAGCACGTAATTAGTAATTCCCAAGTCCTAAGATTCCAGCTCTTCCACAGGCCTCATCGTGGATCAGCCTGCAGTGATCTACCAGCGGCCATCCCTTCTCTTGGGCTAAAGCTTTTCCGGGCCTGAGTTTTGCTTGAAAACTAGAGTCTGATGAATACTGTCAGGTCTCCCGTCCCGACGTCCTAGCTCACTATCCAGTTTCTCCCCAAGGCTGGAGTGGAGGGAGGCCATAGGCTAAGGAGCTTGAGCTCTATCTTGGGAGGTGAAGGGGTATCACTGAGAGCTTGCACCAGTCTTTCATCTCTCGGGTTTATAACTTCTGTGATCCCAAGGGAAGGTCTACAAATACTGTTCTTTGTTTATACATGCCTCCAATTTTCATCCCAATATTTCAGGAAAAAATAAGGTTGTTCGCTGCTTTCCTTCCTTAAGTCTTTACAAATGTTTAGGGAATTTAACTTGGAATTGCCGAATCTGGGTCAGAGGCTGGTTTGAGTTATTTCCTGATTTCCTGGAGCTGAGTCCTGTGACTGTGTCCTTGGCCTGCCGACCAGCCTTGACCTGCCGGCGAAGATGTGGGGCAGGTACAGGCGACATGCGTCCCTCCTGAGGGTCTGGGGGGGCTTGGAAAAGCTTGTCTTCGTAAAGTCTAGGGCTGCATGTGGGCAGAAAGAGTGCTAACAGGTCATATCACTGGCTTCATTCATAACCCTCCAGACCTGGCAAACCCACCAAAGTTCTGAAAACAACCTCCTCCTGGCTCAGTAAACCTCATTTTCTGCACAGCAAAGCAAAAGTAAACAATTTTGTTCTTCACTTGTCCCTTCTTTTCTGTGCAAAGTTAGCCTGGAGAGGAAACCTTTCCTCCCACGGCCGAAGATTCCGACGTCACACCACTAGAGGGGCCACGAGTTCCTGAGTTGCCGGCTCCTTTGCTAAGGCTACTCCGTTCACGCCGGCATCAGTGCCTGAGGGACATGGGGACAAGCGGAGACGGATTTCAAATGACTGTCAGACTGTTTTTAATAATATTGTGAAGTAGGCATAATAACAAGAGAAACAGCAGCTACTAATTGAATGCTTGCTTAGCACAGGCACAGTACTGAACCTCTGACATGCATTATTTCATCAGGGAGATATTCCTTTGCCAGATCAAGCACAGGAAGTTTAAGTAACGGCCTGAGGACCCACAGCTGTTTGTGGCTGGAGAGAGAACTCTCAGCCTACCTAAGGGCCCCCGGCCTCTACCAGGAGCTGCAGCTGCTGAACGATGATCGCCACTGGGGTGAACCCGGAGAATGAAGCCATTGTGCCCATGGGCTTGTTCTAGTTAGGTCTTTTCTAGAATAGCAGCGGCTCTAGGTCAGGGATTCTAGGCACTCAGTATATCCAAGGTCACCCCAGAGTGGGCCCAAACTTCCTGAGCCCTGAGGTTTTCTTGTTCTGATCTCTGGGCCTCCCAGGCCACAGAATGTCTCTGAAACTCATGGCTGCAGAGCTCTCCCGAGTTCGCCTCAGCAATGCTCTCAGACGGCATTTCCCACATCCTCTTTACCCTGGGGATGTACATCTAGGGCTGATTAGGGGTGAGAGTGTGGGAGGGGTAGGGGGAGAAACAGCCAGGCCAGGTAAGGAATTGCTTCTTAATCGCCTTTCCCTTCTTTTCTGTTGACCTCTCTCATTGCCCTTAACTCTGGTGCAACAAGATGTCCAGGACCCACCAGCCTAGACCTCTTGGGAGACTGGTCAGCTCTGAATGGCTAGCACAGGGGCCATTCCAGATTGCAAGGCAAATAAACACTACCCAGGCATCAACGCACAGCCAGCAAGTGTGCCCTCCTTGGGCACAATCAAATGCAATCTGTGACGTGAGGTGGGAAGATGTACAATTAGGTGAGGTCTGCTCCCACACCCTTAGTGCTACTGTTGCAGTGACACTTGGGTGGGTGGGTGGAAGGATGCAACGCTAATCTCAGAACCAAAGCAATTGGTGCTGCACCCTGAACCCAGCTCACTCCCCACCAAGCACCCAATTCAGAGTGCTCCCTGGCTGGGGCTTTATATGCGAAGCCTTGCCCGGAGGTACTGGTAAAAGGGGAGGGGAAACTGGTAAAAGGGGAGGGGAAGATTGGAGAACTACAGCCATTGGGATCTGAAGAAAACCAGAGGCTCGCTCAGGAACCAGGTGATTCATCACTGGAACATCAGCCTTTGCTTTGCTCTTGGGAGTCCTGTAGGCACTGATGGAGCCACTGATGGATCAAGTGAGGGACACAATGAAAGGAAAATGAGCCCAGGACAGACACGGCTCTCTGCTCTTTCAGCTCTTTGTACTTCAGCTGGAGTGTCTGCATCTCTCAGAGCTCTCTACCGTGCCAGGAGGTGTGCCAGGCCTTCCGTCTAGGTCAAGGGTTTGTTGAACACATTTTTATCTCCTCTTGCATGTATGACTACTGTGAGAGGGGAACCTTGTGTCTGTGATTTTTTAGGTTTAAAATGCAAGTGAGTCATTATATTTCTTAGATCCTTAGATTGCGTTGGCTTTGGGAAACGCATTTTAAAATTTCAGGATGAGTTTTGGAGTGGTTTCTGGGGGAATTATCCTTTTCGCCTATGTGATATGAAGCTTTTCTACTCTTCAGAGCCTACATTCAGAACTCAGTGTGGAGAAACACACACCCCGTCCACAACCCATCCCACCCCATCCAGGGAGGTTTCCTGTGGAATAACAAAGTGCCCAAAGTCAAGTTGCAGGCAAGGTGGGACTGTGAAACCGGGGAAGTTGGAGGTTACCACTTGCCCCATCGTTTGCGGTACCAATGTGATTGGGCTGCAGGTAGCGCCAGCATGGCCAAGAAGTTACCACAGCATATTACCCACAAGTCACGAATAATGCCACCTTTTTAAGGGCTATTTGAAAGACATCTGACAAATGTAGCCCCTTCCATTCCCAGTAGGAGGATGTTCCCATAAGAAACTTAAGAATTTAGCTGATAAAACAGCTGGAGAAAATAATTAAGTAAAATCATTCTTTTTATTCCTTTGCAGATGTGCAATTCAAAGTCAGGGTTTCCCCAAATGTGGTCTCTGGGTCACCTGCAGCAGAATCACCTGGGATTCTTCTGGGTCTCACTCCAGTTGGAAAGCAGAACCTTGGAGGTGAGTCTGGAGTATGGCAGGTAATAGTTCCCTCAGATGATCCCGGGATATCACAAAGGCTGAGAACCCCCAGGAGGAAGTAATCACCTCACAGCCTCACAAAACCTGCCACTGGGTTGATGTCATTTTCTTCCTGACTTGACATAGATAAAGGTAGAGTCACTCATCTTAGTTAATTCCATTCATCAAGCATTTATTGTGCAACATCGATGTGCTGTCAGGGATACAAGGAAGAGCAGGGCCCAGTTCTTGTCCTCACTCATCTTGTAATGGAGTCAGAGGGACCAGACAAATGCACAAATAAGATATAAGGCAAGGCAGAAAACGGTGAGATCTTCCCGCGAGACAGCTCTACCAAGTACCAGCAGTTCAGAGGAGAGAGTGGCCATGTCCTGCAGGGAGAACTAGGAAAGCCAAAGTTTTTGAGATGGGCCGTGAGTGATGGGTAGAATTTCATAAGTGGAGATGTTGGGTGTGTTGGGATTCTGGGAAGAGGGAACGATGTGAGGAAAGATGGAGGGGCGGGATGCTCAGGGACCACCAATGAGTGGGTTTGACCTAGAAAGCTAGTTTAGAACCATTTCATGACTGTCTGAAATCCTGGGTCGATACATTTTTTTATTGAAATAATTCACATGTTATAAAATTCGTCGTTTTAAAGTGTGCAATTCAGGGGTTTTAGTATATTCACAGAGTCGTGCAACCATGAACGTTATCTAATTTCAGAACATTTTCATCACCCCAGAAAGAGCTCCCACACCTACTAGCAGCCACCCCCATCCTCCCCTCCTCCGGCCCCTGGCAGCCACTAATCTACTTTCTGTCTGTATGGACTGGGCAGATGAATTTGTACATAATTAAATAGAGAGTAGGGAGCTACTAATTATTTTAATTGAGGTACAATTTGCATATAGTGAAATGCACAGATCTTAAGTGTACAATTCGGTGAGTTCTGACAAATGTATATACTTATCTTACTAATTCCTCCAAATATAGATGTTTTCATCACCCTAGAAAGTTCTCTGTTGTCCCTTCTAGCTAAGCCCTACTCCGTAAGCAACCATGGTACTGATTTCTATCATCATAACTTAGTTTTGTGTTTTCTTAAACTTCATGTAAATGGAACCACACGGTATGGACACGCTTTTGTGTCTGGCTTCTTCTGCTCAAAATAATATTTTGAAATTCATTCCTGTTGTTGGTGTGTCAGTAGTTCATTGGTTTTATTTTGTTTTGTTTTTTGTTTTTGCGGTACGCGGGCCTCTCACTGTTGTGGCCTCTCCCGTTGCGGAGCACAGGCTCCGGACGTGCAGGCTCAGCGGCTGTGGCTCATGGACCTAGCCGCTCCGCGACATGTGGGATCCTCCCGGACCGGGGCACGAACCCGTGTCCCCTGCATCGGCAGGCGGACTCTCAACCACTGCGCCACCAGGAAAGCCCAGTTCATTGTTTTTTAATGCTAAAAATCATGACTATACCACATTTTGTTTATCCATGCTTCTGTCGACGGACATATGAGTTGTATCCAGTTTATAAACAACTGTAAACAAATTGTTCGTAAAAAAAAGAGAAAAAAAGTTTCTCTTTGGAGGGATATATGCTTTCCTTTTTTGGTGGGGAGGGTTAACACCTAGGAGTGGGATTGTAGATTAGGGAGCTAATGATTTTTTTAGTGCGAGAATGTGATCCCACCAGAAGTGAACTTTAAGAAAATAGACGCAGCAGCAGCAGGGAGGAAGAATTAGGGGTGGAAGTTAGGAAAAGCAGAATGGATAACATCCTTCATTACTGGGAGTCAGAATATAAGCACCTTGGAGAATGAATGGGTATGTGTGGACGGTGGAAACAGAAGTTTTAATGACTGCTCCTCGGATATTTACCCTCCAAGGCATCCTTAGGGTCCAGGCAGTCCGACTGGCAGAATGATACACTTATTCTTGTTTCCGAGAAAGATAAAGGTTTTGGTTTCAGACAAGGAGATAGATCACTGTCCCCAAAAGCCCATTTCCCTGATAATCTGAGTGCCTGGCTTGGAGTATCAGTTGAATGAATGAACTGCTAGCAATCATTTGTTACTTGGGAAGAAGGAAAGGGCATCGGGGAGAGTGGGTGGGCTGAGGCGGAAGCTCACACACCAGAAATTAGCCCACTTGCTGGACTGGTTGATTAGATTAGTTACTTGGGTAATGAGGTGGAGAATTTTATTCACCAGAAATTCTCCTCCAGAATTGCTCCCAAGAAAATCAGTCAGAGAATGCCCCGTGATTCTCCCTCCCTTCCCCCGCTCCCTGGGGAATCTCATGGAACTCCCAGACATGTTTATTCAAAGAGGATATTTATGGGCACTAGAGGCGCAGTAAGGCTGTTGAATTAGAATTTAGGAAATGTGGGTGGTTTTTTTTCCAGATGCTATACTGATTGTGAACAACTTTTTTTTTTCTTTTAATATTTATTTATTTGGCTGCGTGGGGTCTTAGTTGTGGCATGCAGGATCTTTAGCTGAGGCATGTGGGATCTAGTTCCCTGACCAGGGATCAAACCCCAGCCCCCTGCATTGGGAGTGTGGAGTCTTAGCCACTGGACCACCAGGGAAGTCCCTGATCGTGAACAACGTTAACGACCTATTACTTAGTTTCCTTATCTGTAAAATGGGAATAATAATAACATCGGTTTCATTTCCCTTGTAAATAAGCAAATTATGAAAATCAAAAGAGACCGTACATGCTAAAATACTTTGAAAAAGGTATGCTCCCCATTTCCAACCAAATAACCAAACAACCTACAAAAGTTCTCAGCTCAGCTTTCAAGGTTTCCTGGGCCCCAGTGATGTAAATTGCTTCTAGTTTATTCTCCCTCTACTCCAGCCGTGGCCGGCACAGGTCCTATGCTTGCCCACAGCCACGCTCTGCATTTGCCTCTGCTTGACTGTCCTCCTCCCCGTCCTGGTCCCATGAAATCCTTCCCGAGGTCTGTCACTCACACTAACTCCTTCATAGAGTCTCCTATGACACCCTCTTATTCTGCTTGGGTGCCCCAGATTACAGCAGAAGTCACCCGTCCTGGAGATTTCAATAAAACTGACTCAAGCCAATTCCGTGGGAAGCGCCACATCCTCCTGTCCATCTACAGCTTCCTGGCGAATTACAAACTCCTGGACACCCCTGGCTCCAAGTTGCTGCTCTCCCTGAATTATAAAATCCTCGGTCTCACCTTCTGTGGCTCTTTCTTCTCCCAGTACATATGGGACTCACCTCACCCTCCTTTTTTATAATTCCCAACACACAAAGCACTCAGAGGGGGAGGCATTTGGTGTCATGTTTACTAGGGAATTGGGACAAAAAGGGGGAGATTTATATGCCCGCAAACTCTACGCTATAATAATAAATCTTACACAGCCTCAGTCTTAAAAGTTCTTTGGTTACCCTGCTGTAAGAATATCTCATGGGCTAATTTCCTCCACAGGGAAAGCCACTGCCATTTGGCCTGCCTCCTCTCTCCCTCTTTCTTCCCCATTCCCTCTCTTCTTGATTCTCCTTTTCTCACCCCCAAATTCCTTTAGCCAGTACTTTGTCTCCTTCTAAACTTCAGCTTTGGGACCTCACCTTCACCCCTGGAAGAGCGTATCAGATTTTCTTCTAAAGAGAATTTCCTCTTTAAATATATTTGCCACCTCATAAAATATTTTTTTCTCCCTGTTATGTTAACTAAAGCTATTTATGATTATGTCTTACAGCCCCTACTGGGTTATATGCTCCTTCATGGCATTGTTTATTTCTGATCCATATTTTAAAAAATTTCTCCAGAGTGTAGACCCAGGGCTCTGCGTGCAGTAGACACTCAAGTGTTGAGTGAATGAGTGAGGGAGTGACTGACTGATTGAATGAATGAATGCTGGTATCTTCTATGTAACTCCAGAAAAAGCAGGGTGAAGGAACAGAAGCGCTACGTTTCCATGTTGGGGTATTAATATGTTTCAGTCACCACCAGAATAGAGCAACACGGGGTACAGAGAGTCCCTCTGGACGGAGCTCATCTTGACCCCGGTGAGCAGGTGAACGCTGGGCCGGGGTCCATGCAGGCTTTGTGTTGTCCCTGTTCCCTGGGGAATGAGTATGCAGCACTGATTCTTTTCAAAGATGCTGCTGACCTCCGGTTGAATGGTAACAATTTATGACCATTACCAATGAGAACTAGAAGTGCTCCTTTGACCCACGGGATTTGTCCTCTCCGTCCCATTTGTAACCCTTCAGATCAGATTTCCTTCAGTGAAATCAGAGTTGTCATAAGGAGTACAAATTCAGGGCAGAATCACAAAAGCCCTTATACCTACTGATTGGAAACATGAAACGTGTATTTTATTATATATTAAAAAAACACCTCTGCCATTCATCCTATAAAAAAGGGAGAAAGAGAAAGAAGTCTATGGCTTGAACATCGGTGAAAGAGACTATACAACAAAGAATGTGCCTTTGAAATTGTTGTTGGATTCTGCCGTTCTTTAGATCCTGAAAGTAAAAAACTGTTTGTAGAACTTTATAGTTCGCTACAGAGTTCATTCAAGAGGTGCGTGATCTTACTAAATCTTCACGAGAAGCCTATACGGGAAGAATCATCACTATTCCCATTCTAAAGATGAGGGACCTGAGACCAACAGAGGCCAGTTTTCTCAATGTCCCATCCCTAGCAGGTGGCAGAGCTGCAACCGGAAGCCTGTCTTCTGGCTCCAAATCTTCTTTGCTTTCCATCATGCCGTGCCACCCTGCCTGCAAGATAACTGTCCAGACCTGTCCACACACTGCACATCAGAGTTCTGGGACCTAAAAACCTAAGAGGATCCCGCTACCTTAAGAAAATACATAAAATCATTGGCTTAATGAGTGATGCAAATGGGCTTCATTACCAGCGATATAGTCATATTCCTAAGAGTAAGTCACTGTATCATTTTGCTCTGCTGTATCCCAGTTTTGACCCATTACTTAGAATGAGTCAATCTGGAGTATGTAGCACCTGGTCCAAGAGAAACATACAGGGTTTCAGAAAGCTGAAAGAGAAAAAAGATAGGTGTATGCTTTCTCTCGGGCTCTGCGAACTTCTTCCCCGGCTCACTTTGTTGTAAAGGGAGGCAGAGCGTATGGTTAAGATTCTA
This sequence comes from Tursiops truncatus, assembly GCF_011762595.2. Lineage (NCBI taxonomy): Eukaryota > Metazoa > Chordata > Mammalia > Artiodactyla > Delphinidae > Tursiops > Tursiops truncatus. Next base: position 59,045,027 of record NC_047040.1, on the reverse strand, counting down.
TGTTTCGGAGTCTGGTTGGCGTGGGTGTGTGTCCTGAATCTAGCACCAACTTTGGGCAAGTTACTAACTTCTCCAGGCTTTAGTTTCCTTTTCCTCATCTGCAAAATGGGAAACACATCAGTTGGGTTCCTTGGTCGCAAGTGACAGAAACAGACTCACTTATGCCAAAAAGGGAAATCGACTAAATGATCTTAGTTCTCTTGCAGAATCAAAGGGAAAGTTGAGGGATCAGGGCCTTGCAAAGAATAGAAACTCTACAGGTCTGAATGGCAGAAGAAACAGACGTTCTTGTCAGCACTCTGATGTCAGAATGACTCCACCCTAGCCATTTTCCATGCTGGTGACATTCAGGGCAGGCTTGAGTCATGTGGCCACACCTGGGTAGAGAGGAGGGGTGGGGACCTTGACTGACAGTTCCTCCAGAACCGTGTGGAATGGTGCAGGGGGAGTTACTCAAAGAAAAATTGGAGTGCTGTTTTGAACAAAGGAGAAGGAAAAATCAAGATTTACTACAGGAATAAAAAAATAGTACTTCATAGGGGCTCTTTTAGGATTAAAAGATACAATAAATTTAAAATGCTTAGCACGATATCTGGCACAGTAGGTTCTTGATGAATATTTGGTGTTGTTGGAATGGAACAGAAGTGAGTTGAGAAGGAATGTGAAATAATCCAAGGAGAAAAATAAATCAAAAGAGAAAAGGATTCAACAAGTGGCTTGGCAGGGCAAGGTAGAGACCTCTTTCTCCCCCGATACCATGACGACCCCTAAAATACCATGAAATCTGTGATGAATGCCTTTAATTATTGGAACATTGTATGTTGTATCAAGAATGCTAAGTACAGAGGCACCAGTAAATTCAAACAACCAGAGACTCTTTCACTGACTAAACTGAATAACAGATACATAGACACATCTGTATAGAAAGCAAATGGCAATAAAAGTGAGGTATAGGTGATTCATTTTCAGAAAATTCAGTTTTAACCATCTAAGGAAGAGAATGAGTATTTTATAATTATTATGATGGAATCATTTAAAGATTACAGTAAAATGATTTTCACTTTTTTCTCTGTAACATGAATGAAATGTATTGGCAATTAACAATTATACTCTGCTATTTCTGCATACCACACTAACTGCAATGAACATTAATATTTATGTGGTACCCACACTGTTACTGACTGGGCCAGATTTGGTCCCTAGTTTCTCATTTCTCTATTCTTAGAGACATAAATGGGACTTGTAAGTGAGTATCTGAAGGCACATTTTCAACTGCTGTAGTTTATCATTCTTATAGTTTATATCCTGAAAGATTGATAACCCTGCCAAATCAGCCCTCACTCTGGGAACGGTCTTAAACAAGTGCCAAATGTATCTGAACAATCAGTCACCTTAATGGTGAAAACGTGGCTTTATTATTTCTAAAATCACAAATTAAGATTTTGAACAAAACAATGATATCTATCAATCTATCGATCTATCAATCTATCATCATCATCATCATCAATCAAATCAAATGGACACAGCTTCAGACATTTACCCTACTACTGCTTGGTGTGATACTGGAGAATGTAGGTCTCTTAGGGTTCTCAAATCTGCTTGTAATTCTAGACATTGCTCTAGAATCTTTGTACAAAAGAAGCAATGTGTCCCTTTTGTGGAGCTTTTCCTGCAAAGTACCCCATGCTGCTGCTATCAGAACTTGCCTTTTGGGATTAAGAAATGCCTACAACATTTAAAATCATCCCAGACTTCAGAAACATATTTTGCACCCATTTGCCCCTCATTTATAAGGAAAATGATGTGGAAAAGTTTTAAAACCTCTACTTTTTTTAGAAAACAATCTTTGAATGGACCCACTGAGTGGAGAACCTCTTTTTAATTTCTTTTGAAGGTGAGTATTGTTGACTTGAAATGCTTTTCATTAGTGATATCATATGACATCCCTCTAAATTAGTAAGTTGTGTCATTATATTTGGGAGAGGCAGGACCCAAAAATGTAGCTTTCAAGAGAGCCAAAAACGAAGGAAGATAGGGTCATTTGTTATTTAAACTATACTATGTATCCTTTGCACTTATATCTGAAGTGGAGAGAATTTTCAAAAGCTTATACTTTTGAAAGCTTATCAGTTGCTTTCAAATGAATTTGTACTTGAATGATGATCTTTGTTGGGGTCCACAACACACTTGCTGTATGGGACATTTACACGTGCATAGTATTCTTAGAGAGACTAAGGTTTCCACAGCATCAAACTCATTGCACTGCTCCAGTGCATCTCTTAGAATTTGGGTCAGCCTCTCCCAATCAGATACCGAAAAGAAATGAGGCATCATGGGCAAAGTGGTGGCAAATTAGTGGTTTGTAGATAAATACATGCTCATCAGTACCTGAAAGTAATAACGTATGAGGTAAGCAAACCGTAAATCAAACTCTTTAACCCTTTATTTAAGATTTTGCATGTATAGTTAATTTTTCTTTTGAACCAACTTTTTTTCTCATATATGGAGAATAAATACATAAAATATCTCAAAATAAATAAAATATAAAATTTCATCTATCTTTAAAAAAAACAGGAAAGTATCTGAGGGGATATAATATTCCCTCTGAAGAATCATGGCGCTTTCTTTTTTTTTTTTTTTTTTTTTTTTGCGGTACGCAAGCCTCTCACTGTCGTGGCCTCTCCTGTTGCGGAGCACAGGCTCCGGACGCGCAGGCTCAGCGGCCATGGCTCATGGGCCCAGCCGTTCCGCGGCATGTGGGATCTTCCCGGACCGGGGCACGAACCCTCGTGTCCCCTGCATCGGCAGGCGGACTCTCAACCACTGCACCACCAGGGAAGCCCCATGGTGCTTTCTTTAATGAAGCCTGCGCCCTAACATTTTCAGTGATCAGTACCCTCTGGCCCTATTCATAGGAAGTAAATATGTTCCCTTTCTCTTTTGCAACTTTAACATTTGATTACATCTTTAGAAAAAAGGTAGCACTGAATATGTGCTCTATTGTACTACTGTTGTGGTGATTGATTATTCTAAGAAAAGTTTATACCAGAACAATATAAAATAGAACCAGGGCAAGAAAGGAGAATTTCAGAACTCCAACCATTGTTTCCCAAACTTGAGTTATGTTCAGACTTGTACAAAACAATTTTTAGATGATCATCGAAGTGAAAACATAAAATTTTAAAGTTCTTTCAGAATTTCTAGACCCTATAGACTTCAGCTTGTTAAAGACTGATTTAAACTATTCCAGATGGATAGATTGATTGATTCTTAACATTATCCTTATTTTTTCCCCCTGGAAGCGTCACAAGAATATCTAGGTAACCCATTCTGAAATGAAAGTATTCTTACAGTCTGGAGCTCGCCTTTGAATCCTCATATTGCAATGTCTTTCCTTTGAATAAGTATAGTTTTCATCCTCTAGTTAGTAAACTATTCATGTATTCTAAGATAATAATTAGGTTTCCTCAGGTTTGTCAGGGAATATGCATCGTATCCCATAATCTTATTTAGGGTTCCATTCTTTTTATTGAAAACAAATCTCTACCTGTTTCACTGAAACTCTCTCCCTACTTTCCACTTCCCACCTTGCAAGTTGAAGACCTCTAAACTAGACACAAGTCTAACCCTCGGGCCAGCCACGGTCCAGCCGACTGTGATGCAACCCACAAGCAGTCTTAGGATGTTCTTTACTGCCTATTCTTTTAATGGGGAAAAGTGAGTCCGCAAGATATATCTGTGAAGAATCAATAAGTGCTACATTAAAATGAGCCCATTGCTCTTATCTGCAAGATTGTCTCAATAGTTGTGGATGGTTCCTGGAGCCTGGATAAAGCTGTTAGTAGGGTGTCGCTGGGCAAGGCACCCCAGAACCCTGCCTCATGCATTCTCTGCGATCCCATTGTCATTTTTATTTGCATAATTGGCCTTTTCTGAACAGCTTCTTCCCTTAGTCTGGTTATGAGAGGGTGCTTCATAGAAGCTAATGATTGCTTGATTCATGAAAACATGGATGCCTGGCCTTCTTCACTTGCATATTTAATGACTGACAGAGCAGAGGACTTTATATAATGAGGCAGTGTTATTGCCTGAGAAACATGGATCACTCTCCTCCCTGACTCTTGGTGTAACTCTTTCACGTTGGTTGGAAATGTCCTCCCCCGTTTCTTTCATATGCTCGCCCATTCTCTTCAGCTGGATATCGGTGGTCCTACCCTTCCTCCCTGTGCCTGCCAGTGGGGACACGTGTCTCTGTTCCACGAGCCGTGTTCTTGCCAGTGTCTGCATTTCTAAGTGCTGTGAGGCCGACAACCACGCTTACTACCCTGGGGGCCCCTGTGCCATGCCTAACCGCCATGGAGCAGCCCCTGGGGTCTACTCTCCTCGTGCAGTTAGGCAGCATTTGAGACAGAGGACATGTTCCTAGATGAGCAACCTAGGAAACTCTTTAACCCTTCAAGCTAGCATAACTTCAGCCTCATCACATTCTGGACTTTTAACACCGGTTTCAGATACCTGCCAGTGTCCCTAACAGCCAAAATAAGGATTTCTGATGTTCCTGTATTATTCTCCTCCTATTATGTAGAATCATTAATATTGCTTAGTTATGCTCAATGTTCATGTGTGTGTGTGTCAGTGTGACTAAAATAAGTTTCAATACACGTAACCTAGTATCATCATCTCTGTGTTCAAGGGCCGGCTCAAGCGTCCCTTGGGAAAACACGCAACTTTGAAAAACCTGAGTTAAATCGTTAACTTTGCGGTCAGGGTATCTGGACCTGAATCGTGGCTCCACCGCTTACTGGCTCTGTGGCCTTGGTCGAGCTTCTCAGAGCCTTCTCTGGTCACTGAGTAGATGACCCCGACCAGGGAGGATTATATGAGATGATCTCATCAAGCTCTGAGAGCAGTGTTTGTCTGGGGAGGCACTCAGTGATGTGGGTCATTACCAGCTGTGATTCTTCTGTCTTCTTAGGAAACATTGATTTCTGTATCAGACGAGTGACTTACACAGGCTTACGTAGAAAAACATTTGTTTTTCAGAAGGGAAAGAGCCTTGGAATAAGTGCCTCACATGGAGGTTTCCTCGTGGAGATCCTGTTGCTTGTCGGGTGCCGCCCTGTATTCATAGCCCTAAAGACTGACTTCCAGCTCACCCCACAGCTGACCAGGGCAGAATGAACAGGACAGCTGTTCAGAGGTGAAATCTGTGTCAGATTCCTTTGCAGAAACAGTTTTTTTCCAAAAAGATACAGCAGTGGTTTTTGAAATACACAGCAAGTCTTGCTTCTCACTCTGGGCAGGGTTTCCACTTAGCTGGAAACTGAAATTTTCTCTATCAATAGCGTGCTTTGCAGCTGCCATTTTCTGGCTCCCGGTGGGTCCACATCTCATCCAGACGTAAAACCACCGGGCCAATTTCTGGCCTGGGAGGGCTGTTCCAGAGCGTGAGGGTACTTGTTCTTTTAAGGGTGGCTGCCACTTGAGTGCAAGTTCATTGTTCAAAACCCCAGCTGCACTTCATTAGGGTAATGACCGCAGACCAAGAGGAAGGCTGCCTGCCAAAGGTGACTCAGTGGAGAGTGAGATGCTGCTCGGAGAGAATGCAGTTTCACAGAGGGCTGCTTAACCTGGACCCTGGCTTTCCTGGGCCCAGGAGGGGAATTTGATTTTCCAGTACTGTGATTGTTTTCACAGGCCCATAGAGGGGATCTCTGTCAGAGACTAATCATTGTCATAACATTTGAGTGGCCACGTAATTCCATTCAGTTCTGCAAATAACCAATGGTGTCAATTATGCATAGGACATGGAGCTGGGTCTTGAGGGAATTCAGAGAAACAAGACGTGGTTCAAGCCCTCTAGTAGCTTACAATTTAGTACAGAGCCCAAGACAAGTATAATCACCAATTATTCAAACAGACAGTCGTTGGTTTCGTCTTATGTACCTGGAAATGGGCCAGACTAGGGAAAGCAGGCGCATCAGGCCAAGTCTCTGCCCTCAAAGAATGAAGTAAGATATGAGCCACAGGGCTTCCTTTCATCGTTTTAACCTCTTTATTTTGAAATAATTTGGAACTCAGAGAAAAGATGGAAAAAGAGTACAACCTGTGTGCCCTTTACCCAGATTTCCGATTCTTAAGATTGGAAATAGTTGCTTTATCATTCTTGTCCTGTTATTTACGTATATGTACGTATATAATTTTTAATTTTTATTTATGTGATTTTAATATGTATGTGTTATATATATAAAACATATATATGTTTTTTTCTTCTTTCCCACATAAATCAATTGAGGATAAGTTGAAAACTTAAATAGTTCACTGTGTATTTCCTAAAAGAGAAGAACACTCTCCTACCTGATCACAGAACAAGCATCAAAATCAGGAAATTAGTATCAATGTAATAGTTTAATCTCTAGGACCTCAATTGTCTCAATAAATGGTCTTTATAGCAGGAAAAAAATTCCTTTTCTGGTCCATTATCCAATCCAGGATACCACATTACATTCGGTTGTCATGTTTTTTTAACCTATCTTGTTCAGTTTCCTAATTCTGGAACACTTCCTCAGTCTTTTCTTGTCTTTTGTGACCTTGGTGTTTTTGAAGCATACTGGGCAGTTATTTTGTAGCATGTTCCTCAATTTGAGTTTGTGGCTTCTTCCTGATTAGCTTTATGTTACGCATTTTTGGCAGGAATATCGCCAAAGTGACATGGGTCCTCATTATATCATGGTAGAAAGGATATGATATCACTGTGTCTGATCACTGGTCATGTGAACTCTGGTCGTTTGGTGATGGTGGTGTTTGCCAGGTTTCTCCAGTGCAAAGTTATTATTTCTTACTTTGTAATTAATAAATATCTTATGGGGTACTGCTTTGAAATCATGTTAATATCCTATTCCTCCACAAACTCTCAGCTTATTTTATCATCCTTAGATGATTCTTGCCTGAATAAAATATTACTTGATAGCTGCCAAACTATGATTTTTCTAATTTCATCATTACTTCTACCTTCATTAGTTGGCTTTCTACTGAAACGAAGCGCTTTCCCTTTTCCCTCATTTATATATTCACTCACTTGTTTATTCCTATCAGCAAGAGCCATGGATTTCCATTTCATTCAATGGATCATAGTCCTTCCATCATTACTTATATTGTTGCTCAAACCGTCCCATATCTGGCTAGTGAGAGCGCCTTTAAGCTGGTTGCTGTGTGATTTTTAACAGGTCCCCTTATCTTTCTGAGACTTCCTTACTTTCTCGAACAGCAAAGTGTTCCAGACCGATCTTGAACTTTGCCTGCCTCAGTCATTTCTCCAAAGAGCTCTGGTTGCCCTGAGTGGAGAACGGTATTTAGAAACCCAGATCTGGGCACTAGGTACGCTCGTTGAATCTAAGCCTTCTCAGTGGACAGATCTAAGAAATGTATGCATGCTTATGCATATGTATACACACATCTGTATATATGTCTGCATCTATGTAAATATATTAAAAGTCATGAATTCACACCAATAATTTCTATTCCAATCCAACACCACAGGGCCCATTTTAGTTTTTACTCTTTCCATGTTTATAACCCCTCTCTTGAGGGAAGAAGCCTGCTTCCATTATCTGTTCATATATTCATCTGCTTATGACAGCAATCTCTGGACCCATCTACTCTGCTCTGCCTCTGCAGACCCTCTGAATCTCACCGGCCTCCTAGGCTCTGACTACTTCCTCGGTTCCAGCCCCAGTGGCCCTGTCACTCCAAGCTAAGGGAAGGGAACTAATAAATATGTTTTAAAGAAAAGGAAAAGAAGGAAGGGCAGAGAAGAGGAGGAGGAATCACAGTTGCTCTGGTCTGAATGTTTGTGTCCCCCCATCATTCATGTTTCCACTCTAATGCCGAATGTGGTGTTAGGAGGTATGGCCTTTGGGAGGTGATTAGGTCATGTGAGTGGAGCCTCATGAATGCGATTCGTGTTCTTATAAAAAAGATCCCGGGGGAATTCCCTGGCAGTCCAGTGGTTTGGACTCCATGCTTTCACTGCCGAGGGCGTGGCAGTTCCCTGGTCAGGGAACTAAGATCCCACGTGGCACAGCAAGGGAAAAAAGAAAAAAAAGATCCCAGGCCCACTTCCCCCTTCCATCATGTGAGGACACAGTGAGAAGGCACTGTGAACCAGAAAGTGGGCCTTTGCCAGGCATCAAACCTGTGGGCACCATGATCTTGGACTTTCAGCCTCCAGAACTGTGAAAAATAAGCGTTTGTTGTTTATAAGCCAAACAGTCTATAGTATTTTAGTTATAGCTGCCTGAATGCACTGAGACAATAGTCTTAATAGGAAAGATAATTGTCCAAAATTTATTCCACACTCCATCAGTTCCTCTTTTATCCATAGACTCAATTATTAGATTTCATTGTTTGGAGATTTAATGTTTAATATTTTAAAACCCAGAAAATTATTGTACTATTTTAATAGTAAGTTTTATAAAATATTTTTGAATTCAAATTCAAAGCAAATAATGTATATAATACCTTAAAATAACACCTGTATTTTTCTCATAAAAAAGTCTTGCCTATAGGAAATTCACATTTTTCTTCTTTCTCATCCTGATTTGTTTTACTGGTTCTTTCCTAATGACTGGTGTCAGGACACATGTCTCGTGTGCTTTGAGTAAAAGAAGTGATGACGGGGAGTATTGCCTCCTCCACCTCTGAGTCAGGAGGTGTGTATATGCGTGTGTGTGTGTATGCATGCCACATGCACACTAGGGTTAGTCAAGGGATAACGTGGCAGAATGACCATGTATCCACGTACCATCATGAAATAATAGATATTCCATCACTGCTTTTTTCCCACTCCTTTCCCTTTCCAGTATATTTTCAATGGGCTGGCTTTATCCAGGAGAAATCATAGATAGTTGTCTCTGAGCAAAAAAAATAATAATATCTGATGAAAATAAAATTTATGAAAATTTCAGAAAGATGTTACAATTGTACAAAAAACCATATTATTATTGTTTGAAATAAGCGTGAGTGTGTATTGGATATGTTAGTGACTGATTCATTTTAACAAGATGTCCAGTTTTCTTTCGTTCATCCTAAGAACGGGGACTGCTCCTGGGTGGGGCTGGCTACCTCCCAGCAAGGCTTAGAGAGAATGAGTCACACCATCTGGAGAGAGAGAGATGTTTGGGGATTACAGTCTTTGTATAGCAACGGGAGAAGGGCCCCTTCCTTCCTTCCTTACCCGAAGCCAAAGAAATGGGGCCTCACTAACATCTCGTAAAGATCAGGGGTATCTATGAGAAGACGAGACTGGTACTTCATCCCTTGATTGGCTGACTACTTAGCTACCAGATTTGCTGATCTGCCCCATCATACCAGAGCAGAGGGAAAAAGAATCTGTAACTGTTGGCCATGCTCCAGTTTGATAGCTGCCAAACTATGATTTTTCTAATTTCATCATTACTTCTACCTTCATTAGTTGGCTTTCTACTGAAACGAAGTGCTTTCCCTTTTCCCTCGTTTATATATTCACTCACTTGTTTATTCCTATCAGCAAGAAATGTATGCATGCTTATGGATGAGCATAAAAGATGGGTGCCTCACTTGCCTGGGGGCCTGAGAGTTTGCCACACATTGGAGCTGATCTTGGGAGCTACGGTGTTGTTGGGATCACTGCCTCACAGAGGGCAGGGAGGTGCACACATCCGGAAATGCAGCTTGAGACCCGCTTTTTGGAGTCAGCTGGTGGATCTGACTAAATATGGCAAGGGTGATACTCGGGCTAGTTAGCCACATGAGCCCTTGCCAGGGGCCACATGCAAGCTACCACCTGTCCACCCTTAACCCAAGACAATGGGCTGGAACAGCAGTTGTGGCCAACCAAGTGGAGGATGGAGGCAGGACAATTAAAGAAGGAGACATCTCTGATTTTCATGCCTGCCTCACCTCCCCCCACAAACACACCTGGCGTCTAAAAGAAAGAGGAAGAGGGGCTGCGAGTCAGGCACTCACCCCCCCCCGTCCCCGCCACCCCATACAGTTTTACCCTGTGCTTAGGAAAGAGAAGGAGATGATTTTAAATCAAATTTGGAGTTGAAGTTGCATAAGAACAGGACTGGAAGAAGATTGTTTTTGTTTTAATAACCAAAAAAAGGCTAAAAGTATATGCGATCTAGCCCAGTAGTCATTAGGGGAGTCCTTACCCAACAGTAAAAGGGAGGGGGGTACGGTGAACATGGTACAGTTGGTGTCAATTCTTATGAAGTAAAATTCTTTAATGTTCATAAGCCAAAGAGTTGAAATTTCTCAATAAACCGTTAACATGGACATCTGTTAAAAATGTTATTTCAGAGTGCTGATCTGGCTTGCGAAAGGGTTTCCAAAATGCATCGAATCCAGATATCTGCTATTAGATGCAAGAAACAGGTTAGAAACCAAGCACGATGGGAATGGAGAGGAGGGGGAGGTGACTTCCACAAGGAGACTCCCGGGCTCTGCTGGGAAAGTTGCCAGATTGAGCCCTGATGAACTGCCGGCTTCCACTCACTCTGACCAGTGTAGAAAGGAAATTCCTCAACTTCCTTCCTGAAGTTCAACCCAGTTCTGTACTTACTCTTTCCCCTACCCCTAGAACACACTTCTTGCACTGACTAAGAACTGACACTTATTGGCCTTAGTTTGCTGGTTGGAATGGAAGACGGCAGGGCTGGCTCTCTCGGGCTCTGTTGTTAGAGAGTTGCTCACTGCAGTCTCTGCATGCATTTGGGATAATATAAAGAATTAGGGTGTGTTTTTTTATGTGCATACCCTTGAACATACTTCATTTTTGGGGGGCAGGGAAAGGAGTTTGGGACTTAAGAGTTGGACAAATGTGAAATAAAATTCTAACTCTTCCAATCCCTAGAAAGACCTGTTAAGTTCTTTGAGCCTCAGTGTCTTTATGCAGGAACATGGGATAACGAGACTGAGGTAACAGAATTACTGGGAAGCTTAAGTGAGGGGATATATCTCAATGCCTAGCACTGCCTGCCAGCTTGAGCACCTCAATAAACACACGTTCTTTCCAACCCTTCCGCACACCCAGCATCTGGTGGGCACAACAGAAGGTGCTCGGTAATTACTTTCTAGCCTGAGTTCTAGCCCTGTCTCAGGGTTGCCGGGCACAATAATCCATTCCAACAAGCTTGAGTGAAAAGGGGGTTTATGGTAAGAACCCAGGAGAACCTCACGCACTGGTTTACTGCGAGTGGCTCTTGGTTTGTAAACACCCCAGCCCCCAGCCCCACTTTGCTCCCGCTGGTAACAGATGCTGGTATATGCGACCCTGTCTTATGAGGATGCTCACTCCCACTCAGATTCTGCACGACTTTGCACTTCAGTGCCCCAAAGCTAGCCTGGTCCATGTTTCAGTTCTCCCATTTCAAACTTCGTGGACAGAGACTCTTCTTGTTCAGATTTAATCAGGATTTTGTCTCTAATCCAAGCAAGTTTGGTCAGAGTTGTAAACCTTCCAGCTGGGCCTACCTCAACGCAAGACTGCGGGGGAGAGAAAATTGCTGTAGTGAAGGGTGTGCTCGGCCGGGATAGAACTCTCATCGCCCACACAGTCACTGTGATTGAATGGGATTCATTCTTCATTCTATAACTAAGGAGACCACTCAGAGGGTGAGCCTCCTCAGCTCATACTATGAAAAAACATCATGTATACATTTTATAATCATTTAAAAATTTCTACTTAAAAAACATTTATCATTTACTATGTGCCAGGGACTATTGCAAGAGTTCTACAAATACTAACTCATTCAATCTTATAACCGGCTGAATGACCCCGAATTTTACAAATGTTATTAAAGGCACAGAGAGGTGGAGTGATTTGCCCAAGGACACACAGCTAGTTGGCAGCAGAGCCAAGATTTGAACTCAGGCAGTTTGGTGTGCAGAGTCCACACTCCAGACCACGATATGATGCTGCAGCTCACACTAAGGCAGCCAACAAACGCTTTGAGAGACTGCCTCTCAGCCCAACGATGCCAGCATATTTACTTATGGCCTAATGACTTGAGGGTATTACAATGTGTGACCATCCTCTTCAGCACATGCAGAGGTGACACACTGGAGGCTGATGCCCACCCCCCACTTGTCTTTTATCCTTGTCTGCGTCAATGGCTGTTGGTGGGAGCTCTGCCTCTCACTTCATATCACCTTGAAAGGGTTACACATGCTAATGGTTCGGTTTTACCCTCGTGTTTTTAAAGCCCTTTCACCTCAGGAACATTTTCCATTTTCTAACAACACTTTAAATTCCATTTCTATTACTTGAACATCAGGCACAATTATGCCGTTTTGAGTTTCTTCTTTGCAATTAATGCAATCATATGACGCATCACTAATGCCAACCAGGAGTCTTATCGCAAAATAGTGTAAATTATCATATTTCTACATACATTGCAAATGTCTTATCAACATTTTAATCCTGTATATATTTTTGTTAAAAAACACTCTCTGTGCTGGATTTCTGAAACTGTTACTAACAGCCAAACTAGATCAGTTTACATGGCTGCCTCTTTCACAGAGGGAAAGTCTGATTGAAACTGGCAACTTAAATCAGGTTGCATGAGATTTCTTAGCCAATCAAAGGAGCTCTTTGAGCTGCCAAAATTGTTCATAAGACTATAAGCCCATTTTTTTGTATAGCTATATATAAATATATAGATAAACAGATGTGTAATATCTATAAGGCCATTTTTCATGTAGATAATATTATATATCAATGTATAGATATGTACAATGAATTATTTTATATGCAAGTTCTGGTACTTAGTAATCAGAATATTGGGTTAATTCTTTAGACAATGATCTGTAAAAGGCATTGGTCAAAAGTGGCCCAAGTACCTCAGATCACTGATCGTGCTTTGGTTTGATTTGTACAAAAATGGGTATATAATCATAAAACTTGTTCCAGAGAATCAGTGTAATTTTAACTTGGGTAAGTCACAATTCCTCTACTTCAACTCTTCTGTTCTGCTAAATAAGGATAAAAGTATCTCCCTAGGTACAAGGTGGTGGAGAAAGTGACACCGATGTATCGGGTCCTTCCTTCACATTCAGCTCTGTCTCAGTGTCCTCCCTTATTTTTTGGTGTCTCTCTTCCCTCTGATGAGACACCCCTTCCTTAACTCTGATCCTACATGTAGCTGGGTGATCCAGCAAACACTTAATGGATGGGGTAACCTGCTGAACACTTAACTTGTGATTTACTATTTCCCATTTTGCAAGAAGATACCAGATATTACCTCCTGCTCAGCCTTTGGACTACAAACTCACAGGGGAGAATGGAAGGTATTTCCCAGTATCTTCCCCTCCCCTCCTCAAGCAGGAAGGGTAAACAGGACTTTTTGTTTCTAATGTTGAAGCCCTTCCTGTAAGCCACTGAGCTCTCTTCTATTATTGTAGAAAGGGTCCGCAAAACATGGGTTTGGTTCAGAAAATAAGAAGGGGGAAAAGGAGGAGGGGGAAAGAAAAGAGAGCGGGCTCTGAGCCTGCTGGCTAAGTCATATGGGAATCATTTCCAGGATTGTTACATGGTCTAGGATGTGCTGGGGCTCATGGACCAGGAAAGGATTTCTGAGGGGACATCAGGCAAATGTCCCAGGGGCACTGGTCAGACAAGTGGAAGCGTCCCAGCACTGAAGCCAGGAATTCTGTCCCATTGTGTGAGTAGGATTCTTGCTGTCCCTTTACTGGAGGGTCTTTGCCTACTATCCTTCTAGTCACAAGGGTATAGGTCCCTACATTTCAAGATCCCACTGGAAAATTTCCTACTTGCACAATAACAAGTACCCCAGGCAGGGCCAGCTTCATGAATGTACCACTTGTACAGGACCTACAGCTCAGAAGGGTCCCATACTTGGTGTAATACCCTGCTGTCACCATCTTGAAATTCTTAATAGTTTTATCTTTGGGCTTGTGTTCTGTAAGTGAAGTCCAGTGTGCCAGGCAGCATGTGTGGGAGCAGAGAAGATATCTCAATATGCACGTCCACTGTTCACTGATGCCCAGTTCACATGTAGCACCCGCGATGTTCCACGAGCACGGAATTTCGAAGACCCATGGGGCATGAGACTCAAAAGAAGAGTACAAAGTAAGAGAGTTACATCTGTGACTGAGTAAAATGGAGGTGCTGCCATCCCTAAGACACTACACTTTCTATTTGAAACAGAGCTTGCTTCCAACAGAGAAAGAAGGAAATGGTATCCTAAGAAACACAAGTGGTATTCTATCTCCATGCCACTTCCCTGCATTAGATAACCACTTAACGCTGAGAATGATGATGTTGAAGGAAAGAGAAAGATAGGGCAACACGTAATTCTTTTTCCTTTCAGTCCTTCCTTACTCGTTCTGCAAGCTGAAGATAGAAAGTATTGGTAGAATGTGCGTGTATCAAGAAAGAAGCAAAATAAAAAGCGTTCAGGTCGTTTTTTGCAGCATTTCCACTGCTCTGATAAGAAAGAAATACATATGCATGTATGAGCTAGGAAATACAAATTGTGCCATTTTAATGATTCCACATGCAAGTTAAACATTCTTATATTTGCATTTAAAAGTGGAAATGCACAATATAAAGATGAACAGTAAAATTCATGCCAATAATTTGGAATTTTAATTTTTCTTTCCTTAGACTGACAAAAACACCATAACAAATCAAGAGAAAGAGGCCATAGAAGAAAGGAAAAATCTTTATATTTGAGCATTCTTAACAGCATTTTTATTTTGAACTGGACTGCACAAATTATGGACAAGGAACCCTGCATTTTCATTTACACTGTGACCTGCAAATTATGTAGCCATCTCTGACCCTAGAGTCCCTCCAAGGCACCCCACTGGGTTGGGAGGGACGTGAGTACTGGTATTTGGGAGACAGGCTGGCATGCCAGGGCACTCTGAATTGGGGTCTGAGGGAAGTAGACACAGACCCCTGCTAAAAGGGCAAGTCTTCCTTACCAAGAGAAAGGATTTGAACAAGACAGGGAACTTGATAGAGTGAATGGGATGGAGATTCAAGGATATTTACCCAGGGCCAAAAATGACAATGGTGAGGGATTTGTGCTCTTGAAGACTTGTGAATTACCAGCCTAGGCTGCAAGGTTAAGGTTTTGATGCTGAAGCTGCTATGTCTCCCCAAGTCAGAGCTGATCGGAAGTTTGGACAGCATCTGATGCTGGTGTGAAGGCTTGCTCAGGCCTAGGAAAACCAGAGCATTGTGGGCTGGGAGGGATCTCTCTGGGGATTACCTAGCCCAGCCTTTTCTCTTATACACTGGGAGACCATGACTCTGAGTATAATGTGGAGGAAACCAAAGCTCTACCTAGTTTTCTTTCTTTTTTTTTTTAAATAAATAAATTTATTTATTTTTATTTTCGGTTGTGTTGGGTCTTTGTTGCTGCGTGTGGGGTTTCTCTAGCTGTAGCCAGCAGGGGCTTCTCTTCGTTGCAGTGCGCAGGCTTCTCATTGTGGTGGATTCTCTTGTTGTGGAGCCCGGGCTCTAGAGCGCAGGCTCAGTAGTTGTGGCTCGCGAGCTCTAGAGCACAGGCTCAGTAGTTGTGGCGCGCAGGCTTAGTTGCTCGGCGGCACGTGGGATCTTTCCAGACCGGGGCTTGAACCCGTGTCCCCTGCATTGGCAGGTGGATTCTTAACCACTGAGCCACCAGGGAAGTCTCTTTACCCAGTTTTCTTTCTAAGTAGTTGTGCAAACTTGGGCAAGCCACCTACTCATTCCAAGTCTCTATTTTCTTAACTTTAAATTGAAGAGGTTAAATTAGAAGTCCTCAAAGGAGACTGGTCTATTTTGAAGAGCCTAATATTTAAATGTGTCACACTGACCCCAGGTATTTGTATTCATTTAAGTCTTACTCTAAATGACATATTATGCCATTGAAATTGGACATGAATATCTATGCTGCTTCTTTATTAAACTCTTCTTTAAGATAAAAGGCGTACTTGATAGGATTGTGTGCTGAGAGTCCTGAAACTTTGTGCTCTATTTCATGGAAAAACCCAGATATTACCCAAGTTCAGTTTGTGGTATTTTGTCTGTAATTTGTGTAGCTCTATAGGACCAAATAATGAAAAACTGTGAACCAACCCTATAAACTTAAACTTATAAGTTATATTTTATGCAGATGATATTTATATTTATTATTATGCTTTCTTAAGTCAGGAGAATAGGAAACCATTAACTAATTTCCACAGGAAGTGAGGTGATGGTAGTGATTTTGGTCAAATACCAGCAGCATTAGGGATTCTGTTGGTCTCTTTGGGAAACCTAATAACGAACTTTATAGACCATTCCTCTGATGTGCCACGGTGGGGGCGAAGGATCAGGTCTGGAATGGAAGAGGCTAATTTGTGTCATCGGCCAATTAATAACTATCACTTTTATGGTCAAAAAAAGGAGGAAATGGGCTGGAGGTGTGGAGGAGCTTTGTCAGAGGTTGAATTGGTACTTCTAAGGTGCCCATCTTTGTCCCTGGCCGACAAATAACACTTCGGGCAGTATGTCATGAGCCTTGACCCTTTGTCTCAGTTTGGGATTTGGTTTTGCCCTGAGGTCATGGCTTTTTTTTTTTCTTTTTTTTTTTTCCGGTACGCGGGCCCCTCACTGCTGTGGCCTCTCCCGTTGCGGAGCACAGGCTCCGGACGCGCAGGCTCAGCGGCCATGGCTCACGGGCCCAGCCGCTCCGCGGCACGTGGGATCTTCCCGGACCGGGGCACGAACCCGTGTTCCCTGCATCGGCAGGCGGACTCTCAACCACTGCGCCACCAGGGAAGCCCGGTCATGGCTTTTTGAACTGGAAGACTCCTGATTCATTTGGAAGCTGTGGCTCTGTCTCTTTCTGCATGTGCATAACCACACCTTGACCCAGCTGTGGTTTCCAACAAGGTTGAACCAGTGCACCCAGAGCTGACAGAATGATCATCTTTACAGTCCTTGCAAACCCTAGACATAGAAATGTATAAATGTGAAGTTCCCCACCTTTATTATCCTTCTCTAATGGCTTTTCTCATGGCAAAAATAATTGGCAAACGTTTAATATTTCTATTTAAGTTCTTTTTTTAAAAAAAAGTAAAATCAAGATTTAAAGTATGCAATGATCTGGTGCACAGTGGTTTATAACGCACATATGAGTTAATTTTCAAAAGTGGTCTTGAATGTTAGTACTCATTACACTGTACAGATTAAAAGCCGTACTCAATGAAGAAATTATCCCCATCTGTTATTTGTGTTTTAAATTCCCAAACATTTTTCTTTCTTTCTTTTTCTTCTTTTTGTAAAAATAAGATCTGGACCATCCACTAGGATTAGCAGATTGAGCTCCATGATTGGAAGGAGACACCAGAAAGACAAAGACCATAGGGCATCTAGAGGAGGCGAAGTTGCGGGCACTGTGGTCTGTCTGCGAGGGGCGATGGAGAATCACAGCTTCCTCACCATCACCTCCTGACCTAGACTCCCTGTCAACCCCCTGCAGCCTTTGTTCCGGGACTCATCCACAAACTCTTTTTCTTGCACCTGCTCAGTGTTGACTTCTTGTCCTGCTGCTAAGCTGACCTGGGGTTTTGCCCTGACTGCTCCGAACCCCGCCCCCCATTTTTTTTTTTTTAACTCTGGACACTGCTTTAGCATCAAGCCCTCAGCTCCACCAGCCTCCAGGACTGGCTTGTTACTAGTTTGGGTTTCACTCAGTTCTTGCCTGTTCTGTGATATTCTAGTTGCTAGAACTGGAGAGAGTCTCCATTTTTCTCTCCACTGACAGCCTTTCCTTCTCAAATCATGGATAATGGTGTTAGTGGCAGTAGGGAATATTGGAGGAAAACATTGTGTTTGGTTTCCTGGACTCATTCTCCCTGGAACACGCTTCTTAGATGAGCTTTAATTGCTGGGAGAAATTCCCTTTTTTACCCTATAAAGCTCTCATAAGTCTGCTATACTTTGATTTCATTTAAAAATGAGTTTTCATTGGCTCTACTGTGAAATGAGTGAAGGTTAGAGGCAAATCAAGGAGTTCTAAAGAAATAAATGAATAAACCAATGAAAAAGACACTTTGTACTAAGTACAGAAATGTTGCGCTATTAAAGCTACAATTAAGTTAACTATATATATGATATTATGTGTCTGTTTTGTCAAATATTATAAATCAAAAACATAGTTGAATTTAATAGGTATTGGCAGGAAATTCTCCTTTTTTTATGAATCGCTGTTTGTATAAGTATGAAAATAGATCAGTATCTCTCAGAGTGGAAAAGGTATATTTATGATCCATTATAGTATTTAAGAGCATGGTGTCCGGAGTTGAAACCCTGGGTTCTGAACCTGGCTCTGCCACTTATTAGCCACGGGCCTTGGGCAAATGTCCCCAATTGGAAAATGGAAATAGTAGCAGTACTGACCTCGCAGGGCTGTTATGAGTTTTAAATGAATTAATGTATAAAGTGCTTAGTTCTATGCCGTGCATATAGTAATTACTTAATAAATATCAACTATCACCATCATTATTATTACATATGGGATGAAAAAGAATATAGAGAAACTCTGGAAGAGTTTTTTTTAAAGTAATGGGAAGGTTTTGGGAGATGAAGAAGAGGAAAACATCAGAGTAAAATGGAAGAAATAGATGTATTTCTATTTGGTTTCCGAAGTTCACAGATAATTTCAAAGATTGAAATTATTTAAAGTATTTTCCTCTGGCCCAGCATAGAGTGCTGTCACATTCACTGGGCATCTTACTCTATGAAGATTATAATTACTATCAAGTTGGTATTACACCAAGCAAATGAGCCTGACCCAGCAGCCAGACATTGATTTTCAATATCTTCATGTTCTAAAAAAAGCCCCCTAATTTATGGTAATTTAATATGTGCACGGTGCTTCAGATATTCTATTAAACCAGTGAAGTCAAAACCCTAAAGTTTCAAGCATTCTCAGATATCAGCTGCATCAGCCAGCCTAGGGCAGTGGCTGAGAGGTGGAGGAGGGAGGGAAAGAAAAAGAAGAGAATACTTTATAATAGGGGGCTATCATTTCCTTTGTCATATTTTGGTTTCTTTAAATTTGTTCAGTTACATTTAAGTCCCCAAGAGCCACAAAAATTATGTCGAACAATAGCAAGGATTTGTGAAAAGATTCCTTAGATAACATTTGAAAACCACAAGCAGCCCTTGAACCTTTTTGCATCCAGTACATGACAGGCTTTGTGAGCTGCAGCCACCTGCAAGAGTTCTAAAATAGATGCTTTCACAAAACAGAGAATTCTCAGAATTGCTGTGTTAATATCATTCTCTTAATTACTTGACATCTGACCTAAGTAGCGGTAACAAGATGATTTCAGCCAAAGTGAAAGGGACGGTTGAGGCCGTCATTCACATATTTTTTGGCCACCAAAAAAGAAGAAAAGCACGGCTGTTGAGGAAAAAACATCTTATGGTATCAGACAGATTGTCTACCCAGCTGAAGTTCACTAAATAATTACTTAATCCACCACTTCACTTTTCCTTTGTATATCGGCTTAGATTTTCAACAATACGAAGAATTTACTTACCATTTATATTTACCATTTGGGGTGAGAAGACGATAGTTTGGGTAGGGGGTGTGGAATCTTCAAAGGAAAATGTATATTATAGTGATTTTGTTTATTGAGATTTTTTAAAGCGTGAAACAAAACATATAGAAATAAATATTGGTTTATAAAAAAGCACTTAGAAGCCCTGAGGCGGAGAAAAACTCCAAATAATGGAAACTTCATTAGAAGGTAGAAATTATAAGTCTGAAATTCAAGTTAAATCAGTAACTTCTACTAATCCAACCGAGGTTCCCTATGAGGGTCACATCCCATCTGCTTATTCTCCAGCCCAAGACAAGATTTTATTTCCTATTTGTCTTTCTCTTTTTTCAAACTGTCAACACTGCAAAGCCATACAGCTGTGGGTAAAGCAGCTGTGTGATATTCTGCCTTCCACATCGTCAACCAAATTGTCTGCTCAGTTTTTCTTTATTACTGGTACTGATGGGATAGAATGCCAAGGGCTGAGGGCTGACTTATGTCCATTAACTCTGTGTTTCTCAGGTCCTCTCTTTGGGACCTCTCTTTTCGCTAATCTTTCCCTCCCTCATATTCTTTTTGCCTTTTGTCTCTGCCTTTTTTTTTTTTTTCTGAGTTTTAGAAAGATCATGTTCATGATACAGTTTTGATTCCTGATTATTTCCTTAATAAGTAGCAATAAGTTACTGTAACGATGCACTTAAATATTCCCCTTCCTTTTTTGGATGGCTGTGTAGTACTACTGCATGGAAGAATCACACTCCATTTAACTCTTTTCATGCTTAACCATGAACAATTGCATGATGACTAACTATATACAAATCTTTATCTTCATCTCTGATTCTTTTCATCAGGATGCCTAGAAGTGGCATCGCTGGGTGAAAGGCTATGTATTTTTAAAAGGTTTCTGATGCATTATGTCAAACTGCTTTCCTTTCTGGGTCTATGAGTGTAGGAGAGTCCAAGCCATTTTTAGTACATCCCGTGTGGGAGAGAAATGTGCCTTCTTTCTCTTCTTGGTGTGATACATGGGCTACGTCAGACCTCAGAGCAGCCTTTGCCAGCCGTACTTGGCGTAAGCATCCTCCAGGGTGTTTGTTACCAGTATGGATGTCTGGTGCCCTCGCCTAGAGATTGGACTCAGATTCTGCACGTTAGCGGGCTCCCTGGGGCATACTTACAGCAGGGACACAGGAGAGATGCTCCCTGAGAGGTGGAGTGAGTGGAGTGGGGAGAGGAATAGCAAAGGGTGTAAGGCACTTCGGCTTGTGCCTCTGAGGCAGAAACTTTGAACGAAGTATTGGGATAGTGTTTGTTTCAGGGTTCTGTAAGGCCGGACCCAAAGTGATGCTGGGAGGGAGAAGAGGTGTGGTGAGAAAAGGGGTGATGTTGAAGGTCGGCATGCAAGAAGGGCAAGGTCAATGTGAGGTAATCGTGCGGGAAGGCTTCCTGGAGGAGGTGAGCCGAGCTGGCTGACAGCTTGCCTAAGGATTATTCTCCAGTTGTTAAGAGTTCGCACATTTGAAATTTCTCCAACACTGCAAATTCTTATTTTGGGCAAAGGCTGTGTGTGTACGTGTGTGCATATTCCCATATATGTATACACATGAATACATTTGCTTTGCCCTAATATCTCATATGTATAAATTGTATGACTTCATTAGATAAGAAATACATGAATACATTTCTCCTATAAAACCTTAAAGCATTGCAGATAAGTCTAAAATTATCTTTAGCTATAATTACCCAACATATACCTCCCACCCCCTGAAGTGACCACTGCCATCAGCTAGGTATATATTTATATACTAGCAGAACTTCTTCTGTACACTTACATCCACACATATGCCTGTATAAAGTATACAGAATAGTTGTAGTGTGGGCACACTGTTTTGCAACTTGCGGGGGAAGAGGGGTGGTGCGGCAGCATTTTGGCCCATTCTAACTTATTTTAGTGTTTTTTGGATTTCAAATTAATTTTAGTTTTTGCATCTTTATTGGAGTATAATTGCCTTACAATGTTGTGTTAGTTTCTGCTTTATAACAAAGTGAATCAGCTATAGGTATACATATATATCCCCATATCCCCTCCCTCTTGCGTCTCTCTCCCCGTCTCCCTATCCCACTCCTCTAGGTGGCACAAAGCACCGAGCTGATCTCCCTGTGCTATGCAGCTGCTTCCCACTAGCTATCTATTTTACATTTGGTAGTGTATATATGTCCATGCCACTCTCTCACTTCGTCCCAGCTTACCCTCCCCTCCACCCCCCGCCCCCAGGTCCTCCAGTCTGTTCTCTGCGTCTGCGTCTTTATTCCAATTAATTTTTACCTGCACAGTTAATATGACAGTGCGGTCTCCTTATAAATAAATTTTTATAAAAGAAAGAAGTTGCAGATAAAGCTACATTTTTCTTTGCCCGTCTCCTCAATCCTGCTCCCCTCTTCTCCTTTCTAGAGGTAAATCCTGTCATCACTTTGGAGGGCATCCTTGACAATGGTTGTATTTTATACCTTCTCTGTATCTCCCTTAATTCCTCAACATCTAACTGAAATCGTGGCAGTTGTAGAGTCTTAGAACCAAAAGGACATTTTACAGATTATCTGGTCTTGCTTTTCATTGTATAGATATAGAAATAGTAATGGATCAAATGCCTGGTCTCAGATCTCACTAATTCCCTCTGCCTTGGTTTTTATGACCCTTAGCCAGTGTGCGCCTCACTTTACCAGTTCGTGTTACTTCTAGCAATTTCCACGCTTACTGTTTAAATGGAAAACATCCTTAGTAGCAACTTCATTTGCAAGGAGTCTGTGAAATTCTCTCTTTTACCAAGATGTAGGCTTTAGGGAGGAAAGAATTGGACCACCAGTGTCAAGTCTGAGCTATGTCAGGAGCTGTGCTTCCTGTGACTTAAGTAGCTGAGGGCATCGGGAAGAGTATGGCCCGTTAGTTTGACTTCTGATACTGCGGGTGAAGGGAGGCCTTGGCCCCAACTCTCTGAATCCCTCAGTGGGGCAAGGTTTTCATTTTGAGGCCAACCGTTTGAAGACCAGCTCCCACCTTTTGGTTTTCTAACGATGTCAGAGGCAGAAAGAGCACAGCTTGACTCTTGAATTCCAGGTTTAGTCCATTGCAGGGATAAGCAGAAAGAAAGAAAGAAAGAAAAAGAAAAGAACAGAAAGAAAAGGGAAAAAACCCCTCTGGCTCACAAAGTAAGAGTCTTTGAAATGAAAGTTGTGCAGAGAGTAAAGGTGAAGGCCACAATGCCATCTCTAGAGCCCCGATTCAGACCACAAGGGCACTCCCACTCTGCAACGGACAGTCAAGAGATCTCATGTTCCTTAAGTAACACGTGCCTCAAGAATCAGCGGGAGGCACCTGCACCGCCCCTACCTGAAGATGCCCATTTACAGAAAAACTTCCAGCCGTGGGATTCATACCAGGGACACGCTGGCAATTGTGAGTTTCTTTTCAAATCGGCCTCTGTCTGTCATACCTATGTAGTTACAAAATCAAAAGGGATAATAAAGTCCAATTGTATATTCACAGTTTGATATTTCTATTGACAGGGTTCACACAAAAAACACCGTTTCAGGAAACTCTGATTCTGTGTCCCTCTACGAAAGGCACTGAAAAGCTCTCCTGTGTTGGAAATCCCCACCCAACAATCTCTCTAATTCTGAATCTATAAAGTGGCCCCATTGAGGTTCAAAGGTGTCAAATTGGGCCTCCTCTCCCCAGGTTCTGTTTGTGATTTTAAAGAATCCCTCTGATGGTGAGGTAAAAAGGAAACCACCGAGACCAAACCACAACTGACTTAAAAATCCCAGCTCCTCATAGAGAAGAGCAGTTAACCCAAGCATCACCATACCCTGGAGGGGGACTGGAGCCGCTGCTCCCTCTGAGGCCTTGGGCAGACCAGGAACGACCCTCATATCTGCCCCACGAACCTCTCCTCACCCACAGGAGTCCGTATCAACCCTGAATAGCTCTCTGGTTTTCAAGATGTCAATATATTTCACCGCCATGGAAATATTCTTCAGGGCCTCCTAGGAAACCATCATGCAGGTGCCTCTAATTTTTAGAGACTTTTTTTCTTGGGAAAGAGGTGTGTGTGCTTGGTTGGATTCAAAACCAGCGAGTCTGTTCTTATAACAGTGTATGGGACTAGGCTTACGCAAGAGCAGAGCACATCTGAATGCAAAAATTAAATGGAGGAATGGGAGGAGGGGAACAGGTGCTCTTTTATAAAGGCTAAATTCCATATTTACCAAACTGATTTGCATGAGGCATATTTTCAATGAAAATATTGCTACTCATTTTGCTGCATTTGTGCAACAGAAACATAAGGATGGAGCAGAAGAGGGACGCGGTTCTCAAGCTGTCTTCTTGTACCTACCCTTCAGCCAACAGTTAAATGGCACTTTTGGGAGATTAGCTCTTAGAACTTCTGGCCTCCCACTGCCCAGAGAGCAGAACTTCGGGTTTCCCCTAACCCCAGGGTACAGCCTCAGAGTCAAGAGTTAGAAGCGAATCTAGAAGGGATGGTGAGAGGTCATTCACTCCATTGACCTTCACCAAGTGAGAACACCTAAATTATCTCAAGACAAGAGTTCTATTCTAAGTTAATTCCATGCGTTCTCTTAGTAATCCAAGCCAGTGTTAGGTCTTAGGACCAAGAATGTCTTCCTCTGCTTTAAATATTTTACTTATGCTTTACTTCCTCTTCATGTAAACCCCAAATGAAAAAGTGCTGTCAGCCACATAGGTTATCTTACTTACATTCTTAAATCAACCGTATGACATGGGTACTATTACATCCCCATTTTACAGATAAAGAAACTGAGGCAGAGAGCCATGAAGAAACTGGGAGGAGGTCACCCAGCATGGTAGACCCAAGATTTAAATCCATGCATCTGACTCCCAAGTCTATGGTGGTTCACTTCACCACCACAAGATGCTACCTGGCAGTTTCAGGTATGATCAACTGCAGATATGGAGTTACTGAGAATGCACTACTTCAGAGAAATGGAACCCAGCCAGAAATGAGAGGTAGAAGTTGGAATAAAGTAAGATGAGCAATTGGCTGATGGTAGATGCTGGAGCAATGGCTGGCACAGTGCCCATGCAAATAGATGCAGGCTCGCTTACAGGTGGGCCGGTGCTGAGCAGGTTCCAATGAACAAGGCAGTCCCTTGGGTATTTATAGTCCGTGTTCCCCAGAGTGGGTTCCAGTAGGGCATATCCAATAGGCTTGTGTCACTGGGGGACTCCCCTGGGTCACTATGAAGTTTCTACTTATCTTTGAGAGTTTGCTCTGAAAAGATCTTGTAGAGCATCTTGCAGAGAAGTGAGGTTTCCAGAATGCTTCACTCTTCCTTTGCTGGAATCAGACAAACTTAGAACCAGTTCAGGTTTCCTGTGGATCTGCTCCTTAGGGAAGATCCTAAGGAAATCGTCCTGGACTTCCTTCTCCTTAGGGACCCAAAGTCTTCAGATACAGCCTCAATTTTCAGGAGGAGGGTAGAGGCCACACCTGCTGATGCTGGAGAGAGCGCCCAAGGCAATGCCTCTTCCTGGCCTGCAGCCAATGTGAAAACACACAAGATTGCTGCACGCACACCCTGGAAGAAGCTGACAGCCTCAGTGTTGGTGTCTGAGACCAAAGAGAGTGTTTACTCCTCACTCCTCAATGGGTTTGAAATAAGCAGCTCTTCTTTCCCAATGACTATTGAATCATCTAGTTTACCCTACACTTCCCTGTAAATAGTTGTGCAAACTCCATACTGGGTTGCATTTGCTTAGGTAAATGTCTTATTTCATCCTACATCTTGGCCGTCCAGCATTTCTGTTTATATAAGTACCCAAGCTTCAAATGAGTGAAACAGACATTAGGCAGAATCAGAGCTTTCAAGACCACCATACACTGGCCTCTCACACTCCCCATGAAGGTCCTTGGACCCGCAGTAGATTACCCTCTAGGATTTCCATACTGAATCTGTCTCCACCTGAGGAAGACTATTGGGAAAATGTTCTATGTTTAGAAATTAACGTCTCAAGGAAGATTTAATCCCTCACTGGGGAAAAACCAAGCAGATAAAATCTGGGTTCTCCAACTCTCCATGATCTATGGCAAACACAATTTTAATTCTTTCTATAAAATTTGTTATTTGAAAAAAGCAGTACTTCAAGTGGTGGATACACAATTCTTCAGTCTCTGAAGAGAGTCCCTTGTTCTCTCCAGCCTGCCTCAAAGGGACCCTAATTTCCATGACCTACATAGCACAGGTTGTGATCTGTTTTTACTGTTGTTATCTGATGGTTTGTCTGTTTGTTTCTTAGTGAAGGGCTGGTGGATAGAGGAAGATCATATATGTCCAAATAAAAATTTTGAAGACTGAAACACAATTCAAGTGTCTCCCTCCCAGTGACCCTCAGGCACTAGTTCATCATGGCAAAGGCAAGCCCAGTTTTCACATTGGTCCTTTGGGAGAGAGTCTCTGCGTGTATTAGTGTATGATGTGTGTATATGCACAGAGATAAATGTTTTACATGGAAGCATACTCTACACACTTCAGCATAATGGTAACGAGCACATGCTCTGGACTCTGCAGTTGGTGTCTGAATCCTGGCTCTGCTGTATGACTTTGGGCAAGTTACTTAACCTCTCTGAGTCTGTTTCCTCATCACTGAAACTGGGATATTAATAGTGCCTACTACATATGATTTAATGATTAAATTAATTAATTCATAGAGGTGGAGGATTTAGAACAGTGCCTGCAACATAAATAGTAACTTTTTTTTGGTTTATCACTTAACTACAGATCTTAGAACTTCTATATTTGTTTAGATGTGGCTCTTTGTTTCTAGTGGCTGAATAGTGTTCTATTGTATGAAAATACAAAAATGTATTTAACTAGTATTTAATTAATTTTTATTTAACTTTTATTTAATATTTATTTAAATTTACTCAATTTTTATTTACATTTTATTTAATATGTAACTAATATTTGAACAATATTTAACTCCTGATGGTCATTTAGATTGTTTCCAGTCATTTGCTATTATAAACGGTGCTACAACAATTAATCACTGTACCTACATCCTAAAAGGAAAAAGAATTCCTAAGAGTATAATTGCTGAGTCTATTTTGCACAAGCTGACCTTCAAAAACTTTCTTTTAACTTATATTCTCAGAAACAATGTCCAGGGCTCTTGCCTGTGACACTTCTCAATCTTAACCAATCCAAGAGGTGAAAAATGGTCTCCTGGAGTTTACATTTCTTTTACAAGGAGTGAAACTGGGCATTTTTCAAGCACCACGCCCATTTTCCTATGGGATTGTCTGTCTTTTTCTCATTGAGCAGTCTGTTTTTTCAACCAGAGATCTTTTCTGAGAGCGACTGGATCTGCCTCCTGGCTGATCTCACTTAAAGTCTCATTAGCCTGTGAAGAAAGGTTTCCACTCTGGTAATTTTATTCAGAATGTTCACAGTACAAATTTGATCCCTGCAAGGATCCATTAGCACTCATGCAACCTGATCTACTGTGCTGGGGAATGAGAGTTTATTGCATCATAAAAGTCTACCCTTCACTTGTGTTAGGCAATTATTGACATTTTTATGAGCTCTTCCTAACTAAGGTTATCAACAAATAACACACAATTCTTGACAGGGCTAATTCTAGATTGATGTGACTTATTTGATGAACCAACCTCATAAAGAAGCTCTTGGCCCAACAGCCTGATTGTTTAAGGAGAGAAGGGAGATTCCAACTCTGAGTTATTAAGTTAGATTCCAACAGTGAAAAATAATCAGGTGGGTTAGCCTTCTGAGAGTAGGTCCCTACTGGTCAAGGGCATGGACGAATCACTATGATCACTCTGCACCTAGGTTGTTATAAAACTATGAATCCCTCCATTGCCTTTTTGATCTGCCGTAGAAGAGGCCAAGTTGGCAAAGGTCCTTTCTGATGGTTTCTATAGTTTAATGTTTATCAGAATCAACCAGGAAGCTACACTTTTCAACAGACTTACAGGTGATTCTGAAGCAGGTGGTCAGAAGACACACTGGGAAACTCAGCTCGCAAAAGCCATGCTGGATTACTGAATCAAAGTATCAAGGGACATGGCCCAGGAACCTCCATTTTTATAGGCACACCTGCTCATTCTCAGGCCCCCTGAAGTAGAAGTTCTCCCTGTGCTAGGGAGCACCCCTATGCCATGTTATTGCCAAGAAGAGGCTGACAGTGTTGGAAGAATATTTTGGAATGCGTCCTCCAAAACTGTTGAATTGTTGGTGGTGACTGGAAGAGAATTTAAAGTTTTCCTCTTCCACACACCTACTCTTAGCATCTGTTTTACCTGCTCCCACCCCATGAAATAATAAAGTGAGTGAGGGACAAGTAATCTGTCCACAAGGGGAACAATGGGAAAAGGAGAGCAGTGAGGGGCTTCTCCCCGAGATGTCCCTCTCTGATGTCTTGCCCTCAATTGGGAACACACAGCCTGACACCTGTCTGAGTAGGTGTTTCCTGACACTCCTGTATTTATCTAAGCTGTCTCGCACCTGAAAAAGAGACCCCCTTTTGAGAATCATCCTGTAAGAATAACAGCTAACACTGAATTATACCAGATGCAGTGCTAGGTGCTTTTACACCTATTATTACAACAATCCTAGGAGATAGTATTGTTATTATTCCCATTTTACAGAAGAGAAAATGGAGACTCGGGGAGGTTGAGCAACTTGGCACATGTCACACAGCAGGTAAGTGACAAAAAGGATTCAAACCTGGTAGTCTGACTTGAGTCCCTACCCCTCATTACTCAGGACGTGTTGCCCACAAGTAGTTTCTGATCCTCACCAGGTACATCTTAGAACTGTTCCTCACGCTGATCAGGCAGCATGATCTAGTAGAGCAGGAAGAGTTCAAAAATCAAGAAAACTCTGGAATGCCAGGACTTCCCTGGTGGCACAGTGGTTAAGAATCCACCTGCCCAATCTATGGAATGGGTAAAAATATTTGTAAACCATATATCTGATAAGGGGTTAATGCCCAAAATACATAAGGAACTCAACAGCAAAAACCCAAACAATCTGATTAAAAAATGGGCAAAAAACGTGAATAGACATTTTTTCCAAAGAAGACATACAAATGGCCAACAAGTACATGAAAAGAAGCTCTATATCACTAACCATCAGGGATATGCAAATCAAAACCACAACGAGATAGTATCTCACATCTGTTAGCATGACTATTCTCAAAAAGACAAAAGATAACAAATGCTGACAAGGATGTGTAGAAAAGGAAATCTGGTGCACTGTTGATGGGAATGTAAATTGGTATCGCCACCGTTGGAAAAGTATAGAGGGTTCTCAAAAAATTAAAAATACAACTATAATATGATTCAGCAATCCTACTGATGGATATATATTGAAAGGAAATGAAATCACAATCTCAAAGATATATCTGCACCTCCGTGTTTACTATAGCATTCTTCACAACAGTCAAGACATTGAAATAACCTAAGGGTCCATTGACAGATGAATGGATAAAGAAAATGAGGTATATTTGTAGAATGGAATATTCTTCATCCTTATAAAAGAAGGAAATCCTGCCATTTGTGACAACACAGATGGACCATGAAGACATTTTGCTAAATGAAATAAGCCAGAGAGAGAAAGACAAATGCTTTATGAACTCACATGTAGAATCTAAAAATATCAAACTCGTAGAAACAGAAAGTAGTATGGTGGTTGCCAGGGGCTGAGGGATGGGGAATATGGGAGATGTTGGTCACACAGTACAAGCTTTCAGTTAGAAGATGAACAAATTCTGGGGATCTAAGGTACTGTATGGTGACTCTAGTTAACATTAGTGTATTGAACACTAGGAAGTTGCTATGAGAGCTCAGTTTTAACATTCTCATGCTAACAACAACAACAGCAACAAAGGTAATAATGTGAGATGAGGAATGTTTTAATCTTATTGTGGTACATATTTCACAATATATATGTGTATCAAACGATCACATTGTACACTTTAAACATACACAATATTATGTCAATTATATTTCAATAAAGCTGGAAAAAAGTGAAAAAAAAGAAGAATCCACCTGCCAGAGCAGGGGACACGGGTTCAATCCCTGGTCCAGGAAGATCCCACATGCCTCGGAGCAGTGAAGCCCATGCGCCACAACTACTGAGCCTGCGCTCTAGAGCCCGCAAGCCACAACTACTGAAGCCGATGCGCCTAGAGCCCATGCTCCACAACGAGAGAAGCCACTGCAATGAGAAGCCCGTGCACTGCAACGAAGACCCAATGTAGCCAAAAATAAATAAATAAAAAATATACATGTATATAAAAAACCTCTGGAATGCCTCTGACACGGAAACCTTGCGTGAATCAATTTCTTTTACTACCTCCTTCTAACCCTATATAAGGAATACTGATGGTATTGTTATAATATTTGTAAAACTGTTTGGTTTGTATAACTGTACGTGCATGTGCAAATATAATACGACAACAGTCTACAGTGTGCCTGGCTGAGGGATCAACCCAAAGGGTAGTAGAGATCTCTTGCAGCCGGCTCAGAATGCCACCAGGGCACTGAGATGATCATGAGGGTGGGATGCAGGAGATTTGCTTCCTGTCTCACCTCTGCCCGTGTGTGTGTGACTTGGACTATTAGGCCACATCTCTGGAACTCATTTTCTCAACTGTAAAATGAGAAGAACCAATTAAACCAATTGTTTAAAGGTTTTTAAACATAAAAAATAATGCCTAATATATTCCTATTATTAAAAAAAATCCAAACAATGTGGCTCAAGTAAAAGCCTCCATTGACTCCCACCCAATCCCACGGATCCCTTGAGTGGAGCTACTGTAAACAATATGGTGCAATATGGCACGTGATTCCACTCACTTTCACCATGCACGTTCCTTTGCAAGTGTATAGATTCTTCAGTTGTTATTTCAC
Source organism: Tursiops truncatus (assembly GCF_011762595.2). Taxonomy (NCBI): domain Eukaryota; kingdom Metazoa; phylum Chordata; class Mammalia; order Artiodactyla; family Delphinidae; genus Tursiops; species Tursiops truncatus. The sequence goes on along the minus strand of NC_047040.1, from coordinate 59,014,461 downwards.
ATGTGACATCCGATCGGTAGTTCTTATTCATTTTTTTTTTAGGTTTTAAGAACCCAGCGAAAGCTAAATATCTTCTCCCCTCCCCTAAAATGTACACGTACACTGTTTTTTTTTTTTTGCGGTATGCGGGCCTCTCCCTGTTGTGGCCTCTCCCGTCGCGGAGCACAGGCTCCGGACGCACAGGCTCAGCAGCCATGGCTCACGGGCCCAGCCGCTCCACGGCATGTGGGATCTTCCTGGACCGGGGCACGAATCCGTGTCCCCTGCATCGGCAGGCGGACTCTCAACCACTGCGCCACCAGGGAAGCCCACGCGTACACATTTTGAATAGAAGATCGTCAAGAATATTCATGGACCCCTTGGACCTCATCCATGGATTCCCTACACATGCGTTCCAGATTAAGAAACCTGGACTAGAAGATTCCAAGGGCTTTTAGTTCAAAATTATGTCTATAATTTTAAGTACAGGGCCATTCTGTGTTTCTAAACTTTCCATGTCAACCTTTCCCCACACTGTGCCTTTCCATACAACATTTGCTTTATTTAAATAAAATTTTATTTTTATCAAACTTACATGCACACAGTTTTAAAAATCATATGAGCAAAACTCGTAATGAAAAAAAAATTCTTCTCCAACTTCAAATCATGCTCCCCAGAGGCAACCTCTTTCCTGTCTTTCAGTTGTTTCTTCTGGGATTTTCTCCATGTTTCTGAATAATATGCTTATAACTGGTTTACTGAAAAGGCTCAACTAGATGACGTACAAACAGAAAATGACTTTATTTTTCTCCAGCCAAAGCCTTTGCTCTTTCCCAGCCTTAATGCCATCTCAGGCATATCGCCTAGTGTGTAATTATAATTTAGACATCATAATTTTCTGGGGAAGTCAGTCTAGACCTACTTGTATGTGTCAATCAAATCTGGGTTAAAATGTCTCCCTTCTCTCAGCTCAGATCTGGCCAGTGGCTGGGGGCCGTGTCGGGACGAAGATGAGGCCGGTGTGCTGGTCAGGGTTGAACACCCCTCTGATGCAGTAGTTCCTTTCTTTGCCTGCTGCTTGGCTCGCCTGAGAAGCCCAAAGTAACCCAGTGGTAGTCACAGCGCCAAGGTTCCTGGAACCTTAATGCTCCCTGGCACCAGCGTGGTTGAGAACAGAACTGACTGATGTTCACGGAAGAGTCACACTGTCCACTTGGTTGTTGAACGCCTCCCCTGTGATGGGTGCTTTTTGGTGAATACAAAGAGCCCATAGATACATCCACGTACCCCTTCCCCAGTACTCCCTGTCTCTGATATTGCAGTCTTATTCATTACAGGCCACTGGCTAGGAGTCCCTTTCTAACGTCTCATAGGAAGTGATCGGCCCCATGTACTGCTCGAAGCTCTGGACGCTGAGAGGGCATTCCTTCACCACTGCCCTTCAGAACCGCCTCTGAGTGAGGCTGCGATGCCGGAGAAGTCTATTCTGAGCCGCACAAACATATAATGTCAACTCATCAGGAATCTGGCTTGAGTTCTTTCCTCTTCCTTCATTTGGAAGGCTTTCCTTCATTTCACTCTGTGAAAACTGTAATATAGGACTGGCAAGTTCTGGGCAATTTCAGCCTGCAAAGCACATTCAATTATTCCTCAGCCACAGATAATTTGCCTGTTTTCATAAATGGATGTGGAAGCTTGGAGTGCACGAGCTTCTGTGTTTCTTCTCCAGCATTTCCTCGAACTTCATGCATACACTCGAATGTGGACTCAAGCAAGAATTTGCTCTCTGGTTACATCAAACCACAGTCCCTTATCCAGCTATGTCTGTGAAAGCCACTGACCTGGCCATAGCTTTATGTTGTTTCACCTACTCTCTCCCAAAGACAGGAACACAGTAAGAGTGAGAGTTCCAGGTCACCTCCCCAGTGTTGCCCAAGAGAGGAGAACTGGAACTTTCAGTGGAGGCTCCAAGCTTGTGTCTCTGTTCTACTCATTGCTAATTCTCTCTTGAGCAGAGAGACACTTTCCTTTTCCAAATGGGTCCTCCCTGAGCCCATTGCTTCTCATCAAAGGTACATCACTTGTATTACCTCTATGGTACATGTTTCTAGTACAATCATATTACAAGTATTGTAAACATTTGCCCCAGTGATCACATTATAAAGAGATGTTGCTTTTTAGTTCTTAAGAAGCAGAAAGCTGGCATGTGAGATATTTCCAGATAATTCTTGCTCTTAATACTTCTTTTCTTCTGCTGTGACTTGGGACACTGAGTGGTGATTATAATTGCTCTATAACACAATGGAATGGATTATTATAGCAGAAGAAAATGTTCCAAAGGAGCGCTTAAATCCGTCAAAGCCTCCCTTGGCCAAGGTTGCTAACGTAAATGAAGAACTGTTAACAATGTATTCTCTTTCATTTGTTAAATGTCATTCTTGACCTTTTATTGTTTCACATTTTGAAAGGAAATTATGGTAAAATTGTCTGAGCTACCCTCCTCTGGATCCAAAGTCTATTTAGTTCTATACCTTGGGTTTGCCCTGAGCTGAAGCTGTCTATACAATCCAGATCCTCTTTCCACAGGGAGCCTGCCAGAACATTTCCAGGGGCAGCAGGTGAGTTTAAGGCCCCCATGAATCCATTCATATTATTCCTGAATTCATAATGGACTCTGGTGTGAGCTTGTTCTGTTCAGAGTCCATATAACTCTTATTAGGGCCTAATACTGTATGCCTTTCCTGCCACGTTCACGGATCCTTTGTTAGACTTTTAATATATAACAGTAATAAAATTGATAAGAATAAGAAAAGAGCAAACCAGATGATAAGAGAGGCAGAAATAGGTCCTATGAGAAAGTGTCTATGGAATTATAGGCTTTATCCTGAAGAAAAGGTAAAAATCTGAATGGCCATGCTGGTCAGTGAGGCTTCCTGGAGAAGCAGGGCTTAGGAGGGTCTCTGAATGAAGGGTAGGAATCAGAAATGGAGGCAAACTGGGCCTTCTATGTAAGGGAAACAGTGGGAGCAAGTGCGTGGGGGCTGGAATGCTGTGGTTTTGTGTGGAGGGAGTAGACCCGCAGCACCGGAGTAGAGATTTTGTGAGGGAAGAAGTGAGAGAGGAGCTTGCGCAGATGGATGGATTTGGGCAGTGTGTCGAGTCCTAGGATGAGGACATGGATCTACTGATGGGGTATAGTTTGCTGGAGTTAAGAGCACCGGATGCTGGAAGGCTAGCCAGGCATCAAGGCCGTAGTAACTGGAATAGAAAGAAAGAAGTAGCCTGAGCATCAGTGGGGTGGGCATTTTACAGTTCTCCATGACCCACGCTCCCTCACTTTATAGACTGTTCCAACCTCATTCCAGTGGCCACAGGGATTGGCTCCAGGGTGATAGGCATAGGACAGAAACAGAGCCAATCAAAACTTTAGTTTGGAGTGGGAGGAATGGAGGCACAGAGCTGTCTGATGTTGACCGCCGTCTTCAGCACCTGGGAACTCTCTCTGCGGCAGGTGGGGATGAGGCCAACCCACCGGCCGAGGCAGAGTCCAGAGATGAGGGAGTGAGGAGAGACCTGACAACCTAACGACCTCGTTTGGGTTCCTGGACCCAGTTGTGCCATTCTAGTTTTCCAAGCTACATACGTCAATAGATTCTGACACTTACAGTTAAAAGAGTCCAAATTAAAACAGATATTGGGCTTCCCTGGTGGCGCAGTGGTTGAGAGTCCACCTGCCGATGCAGGGGACACGGGTTCGTGCCCCGGTCCGGGAAGATCCCACGTGCCGCGGAGCGGCTGGTCCCGTGAGCCATGGCCGCTGAGCCTGCGCGTCCGCAGCCTGTGCTCCGCAACGGGAGAGGCCACAACAGTGAGAGGCCCGCGTACCGCAAAAAAAATAAATAAATAAATAAAAAATACATATACTAATTTTTAAGTCTCAATAGGATTATTAGAGTATGGAGAAAATGAGGAGTCAACAACTCTGACATTTTTATTTGGGTAGCCAGGTGTATTGAGCATAGTGGCTAGCGTGCACTTGTATCCAGTTTTGGTGAATGAATGAATGAATGAATGAAGCAGGACAAAGGGAAAGTGTCAGAGTACTGATATTGCTTTCAAATATAGGATGCTTAATTTAAAAAAAATACGTATTTTATGAGTAAATTCTGTTTAATCCGTACCATACAATTACATCTCTCCACTGCTATGAAATTGGTAGCGATTAGAGGAGAAAGAAACTTCTCACAGTGAAGGAAAACAGGGAGGAAGAAAATGAGGGGTATATGAAATGTCTGTGGCAAAAACACAACTTTTCCTTATTTACAGCCCTAGAAAAATAAATGAAAGTATATTCCAGCGCCATTAAAAGATGGTGCCGCATCATGTAATGTGTGATCATTTATTGGGTGGGCCAAAATGTTTGTTTGTTTTTTTTCCCGTAAGATGGCTCTAGTAGCGCTTTATTGTCTTTAACGTCATTTGAAACAATTTTGTTAGATTGTATTGTGACAGCTGTCATATCAGCGCACATTTAAAAAAGAACATCAAAATTGGAGAATTTTTGTGTAGTCATTTTAATATTGAATATGGAAGAAAAAAAGCAACATTTTTGGAATATTGTGCTTTATTATTTCCAGAAAGGTAAAAACGCAACTGAAACGCAAAAAAAGATTTGTGCAGTGTATGGAGAAGGTGCTGTGACTCATTGAACGTGTCAGAAGTGGTTTGCGGGCTTCCCTGGTGGCGCAGCGGTTGAGAGTCCGCCTGCCGATGCAGGGGACGCGGGTTCATGCCCCGGTCCGGGAGGATCCCACATGCCGCGGAGCGGCTGGGCCCGTGAGCCATGGCCGCTGAGCCTGCGCGTCCGGAGCCTGTGCTCCGCAATGGGAGAGGACACAACAGTGAGAGGCCCGCATACCACAAAAAAAAAAAAAAAGTGGTTTGCGCATTTTCATGCTAGAGATTTCTCGCTGAATAATGCTCCATGGTCGGGTAGACCAGTTGAAATTGATAGTGATTAAACTGAGACATTAATTGAGAACAATCAATGTTATACCACGTGGGAGATAGCCGACATACTCAAAATATCCAAATCAAGCGCTGAAAATCATTTGCATCAGTTTGGTTATGTTCATCGCTTTGATGTTTGGGTTCCACATAAGTTAAGCAAAAAAATCCTTCTTGACCATATTTCCGCATGAGATTCTCTACTTAATGTAACGAAAACGTTGTGTTTTTAAAACAAATTGTGATGGGCGATGAAAAGTGGATACTGTACAACAATGTGGAACAGAAGAGATCGTGGGGCAAGAGAAATGAACCACCACCAACCACACCAAAGGCTGGTCTTCATCCAAAGAAGGTGATGCTGTGTATATGGTGGGATTGGAAGGGAGTCCTCTATTATGAGCTCCTTCCAGAAAACAAAACGATTAATTCCAACAAGTACTGCTCCCAATTAGCCCAACTGAAAGCGGCACTCGACTAAAAGCGTCCAGAATTAGTCAACAGAACACGCGGAATCTTCCATCAGGATAACGCAAGACCACATGTTTTTTGATGGCCAGGCAAAAACTGTTACAGCTTGGCTGGGAAGTTCTGATTCATCCACCGTATTCACCAGACGTTGCACCTTCAGATTTCCATTTATTTCGGTCTTTACAAAATTCTGTTAATGGAAAAACTTTCAATTCCCTAGAAGACTGTAAAAGGCACCTGGAACAGTTCTTTGCTCAAAAAGATATAACGTTTTGGGAAGATGGAATTATGAAGTTGCCTGAAAAATGGCAGAAGGTAGTGGGACAAAAGGGTGAATATGTTGTTCAATAAGTTCTTAGTGAAAATGAAAAAATGTGTCTTTTATTTTTACTTAAAAACCGAAGGCACTTTTTGGCCACCCCAATACATTAGCACAGTGTTCTAGTCTTCTGCTAAAGTTAGTAAACTGCTTGACGGCCTCTTCTTCAGAAGATTGCTTTCATTTCTTGATGTGTTCAAGACTTAAGTTGGGCTCTCGCAGCAGAAGCAAGAAGGATGCGGCTCCACGAGAAGAAGAGGGCTTCACAGGCCAAGCGGGGATGTTACCATGCACGCCAAGCACACATCCCACACCCTCTCTTACAGTGTATCATTGACACTCTTTCCAGAAGTATGATTCATGTCCCCTCTCCATGAACTTGGGCAGGCTTTTGATTTGGTCATAACCAACAGAGTGAAGGTGACTCTGTGTGATTTCTGAGGCTAGGTTGTAGAAAACAGGCAGCTTCTGCCTCATTCCTTGAATACTGACACATGGAAGCAGTCCAACTGCCCCAAGGTCACCGTGCTGTGAGGAAGCCCAACTAGTCCACAAGGAGAGAGCACATGAAGAAGCCTAAGACCACAAGAGTAGGGAGAGAAATGCTTGGCCAGCCTCTGGCTGTTCCAGACACCCCACTGGAAGTGGGTGACTCCAGCCACTGTCTGATTGCAACTGTAGGAAAGAACTGCTGGATCAAGCCCTTCCTGAATTCCTGACCCATAGAAACCGTGGGGTAATTTGTTGTTTAACAATAATAACCAGACTGTTATGTAGTCATTGGAAGGGTTAGCTATTACCAGATCTTCTGATATCCTGGAAAATTTCAGACCCAGATCTACTTTACTAATTCACAAATGGATCCTCCCTTGGCATAATTGACTTTGTCTGCTCCCAAGAGCAGATGCGTAGAATATCACATAGACCATTTGAGCTGCCTCTACTATGGTAGTCTGCCTCTGAAAAGAGACGTAAAAACATAGCTTATACCTCCATTGAAAGATACAGTCTATGCAATTAGCAGAGCTCAAATACTAATGTAAATCACCTAGATTTGTTCTTAATCATTCCTCTAACAAAGACAGGAAAAAATGAATTATTTATCATGTTAGCTTTAACCACTGGAAATGTAAAATTGTTACATATATACCAAGGTAAGGCTTGTTACAGTCTTAATTTCCCAATAACAATGGAAAATTTTGTCAGTGCACAGATTAGGCACTGAATAAATGTTCCAGTAAGATTACACTATATAGCTTTTGTAACTCAATGTGGTGGAATGTTGCATTTTCCTGCCACTGAAAATAGAGTAAAATGCAGTTATTAGAATTACTGCAAAATCTATACGCACATTTTCAAATATAAATGGCATACTATAAACATAAATCATTCAACTATAGTGTGATTACGGTGAAATAATACAACATGGACATAAATGAAGAGAAATGATGTTGAACTGCCTTTCCAGTTACACGATTTAAAATTCTACCATGAAGATCAGAATTGTAATTGGAAAACTGAGTAAATACTGTGGCAGTAGTTTTAACCTGAGAAAAGCACCAATTTCTTTAAAGCTGAAATTGTAGACATACATTCCTATTCATCTCACCAGGTACTTCTTTTGCACTGTCATATCACAAGCAGAAATGAGGTAGGATGTTAGCTTAAATCACAGATAAAATTTAATCTGGCGAGGTGGTTAAAACGAAAAAGAAGCAACGGTTTTGTTTGAAAGGCTCCAAATAAGAAGCAAAATATAGAGGTCCCATAATGTACCATTATCTATATCAGCCCACAGGAAAGCAGGAGGCACTGGTGGCTCACACGTCAAATACGTAGACTTTCTACATTGTTCAAAATGAGTGAACTTTGTACCCTCAGCTGCACTCCAGCTGTCTGACCTCACAAGGGCAACAGAGCACAAGGGGGTGAAATGTAGCACTAGGAAGGTGTGAAAATTGCTTCTCGTCCGAAGCAGGAAACCAGCAGCGCCTGTCCATTGATTCCAACAAGACCATTGACGGAGTCGCCAAAGCTGTACCCGACAGTGGGTAGTGATCAAAATTCAGGATCAGGGATGTGGGGAGAGGAGAGACAGAAAAACCAAGAAAAGGGCTCAAAGCAGTTTTGTAACCCTCACGTTCTTGCTGATAAAGAGCAAGAGGGTTACATAGCCATAAAGAACCCTGACGAGACTTCCAGAACTTCTAGAACAGTTCATCTCAACTGTATCAATGCCAATGCCCCTCCTTATGATGAATTTCATGTCATTTCTCCCCTTTTATTATCTTGAAAGGAAATGCTGCTGACCTAGACACAGAATTTTTTTTAAAGACCTTGAAATGGCCTAAGTATAATACAAAAGCATAAGAAAAGGCAAGCAATATATGATAACCTGAGGTGTATTTCAACGTATAGATGCTCAGCTCCAAATACTGCTATCAGCTACATGTAGCATCACCGTGAGCGTGAAAGCAGCAAACACAGCCAGGCGTAGAGTGGTGAGTTGTTGCACCGGCACATTTAGTACCAGGAGCTGTCTTTTGTCATTGGTGGTGCGATTTTCCAAAATTGGGAGCAACTTTTGGTCAGGTTCCAGATGAAACAAAGTGCAGCCTTTCCTTGATTTACACAATAGTCCAGAAAAATAGAGCATTACTGAAACTATGGAAAGGACTTCATGTTTATCTATAAAAGAGTTTTTTTTTAAAAAAGAGGGTGAGTTCTAGTCTTAGGTAATCATGAATGTGTTTTTCACTTGTGTGAATGTCCAGTGGGGGGATTTCTGCCAGTTAAGCAGGAGGTGAGGCAATTTTTCACCATATAGGGCTAAACATCCTGCCCCCCACTCTCATTAAGTATCAGTAGAATCCCTGCCATGATTTGGACAATTCATTAGTCCCCACGAATTTCCAAAACACCACTGATTTAGATGAATCAGAGCTCTGGCTTTCATTAGATGGGATCACACTCTCCCAATGAATGAGAGTCTATCTTTTGCTGGTTTTGGAGAAGGGAGAACTGGTACGTAAGAGGAAGGACAGGAGCCCAAATACTGGAGACTTTGAGGATGGGTGGGGAGGGGCTGAGTCACCCAGCAGAGAGTCCTGCCGGAGTCTGCTGGGCTTGGGATGGAATTCTGTCTCCACAAAGCTGTGAGTTGGGAAGGCAGAAGAGAGATGTCTCAGGCATGCCCAAGTTTCTCTCTTTATAATAGAGTTAAGAATGTTCATAAAAAGCCATCCAAGGTTGTTCTTTCTGAACCATCCAAGTTGCCTTGGGACTGCACGCCATGGCAAAACCCAGACGAGGGAATGAACAATACCGTTTATAAGTATCCAATACCCTCCTGTCCTCTGTCTCTGACTCTGTCACAGTTGGGATGCGCAGTTTTTCCCTCAGAGTAGCTCTGCTTACAGCAGAGAGGAAAAGGTTCCTAATCGGGCTTATTTTTCCAGGGAGTCAGGATGGTTCCCTTCTGGCACTGTTCTCATTTCTTCATCCTTTCAGGAAAATCTTTGCCTTTTCATGAACCATCTTAGCATGGATGCAGTTCGTTAAAAAAAAAAAATCTCTTTTCCACACACAAAAAACAAAAGGGTGGGTTCTATGTCACTGAGTCCAAAGGTGTCCCCATAAGTCCCCCATGAACAGTCACCATGAGAGTTCCCTTCCAGGGCTGGGAGCCAGGCAGGTCCCTGTCTGGAGCTGGAGGCTGGCCTGGCCATGTGTGGAGCAAGCCCAGCATCTTCTGCCACCAGGCACAATTTGGTGATGGGGGCTGTCTGGCTGCCCCCCGCCCCCCGCCACGAGAAGTAATAGCACAGTTGTCAGCACAGCCACCGACCAAGTGCCTGTGCAGGTGAAGGTCTACGCTGGGACCTGCTTGACCACAAATCCCAGCACTAAGGCAGACCCAACAGCAGCCCTGTCCTCCCATGTCCATTCTGGGCTATTCTGTGAGAGTAAGTCTTGCTTCCTTCTCCCTCAGCTTCTCCTCCTTCCTCTCCTGAGCGACCATCATCCCAGCAGTGGGAATGCAGTGGTCCTCCACATTCCCCATACAGGCCAGGCCTCTCGAGCAGAATTTCCCTCCTGTTAAACCCAGGAACACCTTACTCCAAATGAGCTACCCCCCTCATTCAATGCCAATTTTTTTGTGTGCCTGTCTGCAAAAATCTTTCTAATCTTACCACATGTACAATGGTATTTGCTCCTTTCTGATGGGGTATGATCAAAAGTTGGACTCCTTACTGAGAACACATCTGAGTTCTGTTAAGCAGTTGCCCACAGACCCTGCAGCGCTTGGGACCATGTAATGGTCCCCCTAATGCTAGAGGCCACTGGCTCTACCACGCTCATCACTTTTCCTCCCTTGGATGGCTTCGCATGCAACATTACCATGGCCTTGGCCACCATTTCTTGAGAGAACACCAGTTTCTTGGCCTCCACCGAGAACTCTGAAGTTTGACTTATGGTTGGTGCCCAGAACGTGCTTAGGCTTTAGGAGATTCTGTCTGGGCAGATGGAACAGAGATGAGGGTCTTTGATTAGACTGAGCATACCTGCCAACATTCTCTGTTACCCTTCTAGGAAAAATGTCAGTATTTGAATAAATTGTCGGTCTATGGACAACCACATCTGTCTGACTCCAAAGGCAGCTCTTACCCATCCTCCTTGTCTCCTGACCCACTCCATGCTGTGGCTCCACTGCACTAACTGTTCCAGAACCTCATACCCCCAAAAGGTGCGCATGCCTTGCAATTAAGAATAAGGAAAAAAATATGTATATAACTGGATCACTTTGCTGTGTACCAGAACCTAACACAACATTGTAAATCAACTATACTCCAATAAAAAATTTTTAAAAATTAAAAAAAAGAATAAGGAAAATATATCAGATGTTTTCCCATCAATTGTTATAGAAGTATATAAAGCAAGGACCCACTATCTTTTTTTTTTTTTTACAGAATTTTTTTTTAATTAGTTAATTTATTTTTGGCCGCATTGGGTCTTCGTTGCTGCATGCGGGCTTTCTCTAGTTGTGGTGAGTGGGGGCTACTCTTCGTTGTGCTGCACGGGCTTCTCATTGAAGTAGCTTCTCTTATTGCGGAGCACGGGCTGTAGGTGTGCAGACTTCAGTAGTTGTGGCATGTGGGCTCAGTAGTTGTGGCTCATGGGCTCTAGAGCACAGGCTCAGTAGTTGTGGCGCACGGGCTTAGTTGCTCCGCAGCATGTGGGATCTTCCCAGACCAGGGCTTGAACCTGTGTCCCCTGCATTGACAGGCAGATTCTTAACCACTGCGCCACCGGGGAAGTCCCCAGGACCCGCTATCTTTTAATTATAATCACTAAAGCAATTTAAAATCTTACAAAGCCTCTCTCATAAATACAGAATATTTTTGTGATTTTTAAAAAAGAAGGTAGAAATTAGCCTTGTGTTGCCACGTTGTCGTTTGCTTGTGGTCTTCAAAATTCAGTTTCAGTTGGAGTTGCTTGTGAGTGAGGCTCCATCATTGATCTTTCATTCCCGGGCCACGTTTCTTCCCTTGGTGACTCTTGATCTCCTCTTTTTGTAACAGCTGCCAGGAATTCAGTCCTTCCCCCAGCTGGGAGAGAGGCGTGAGCCTCTTGTAGACTTCTGTCTCACTCAGAGAGTTACAATATGAAGTTTAGTCATAGCACATGTTGGGGACAGGAAAGAGTCATGAAAAAAAAAAAACCAAACAAAAAAACCCCCCAAAACAAAAAACCACCATTGCTTCAAGCCAGCCTGCTTCTGATGCACCAAACAGTCTCTGTCATGCTCCAGGGTCTTGCTGACTCTACAAGTATCCATCACCCTGCTATTTTCCCATAGTGGTGACATTTTTCTTTAGCTGAGCTGTAAAGCTTGAACTTGGAAAGGAGAACTGTAGGAGAGTGGTCACCAGTGAGCAAACACCAGCCGGGGACAGCAGGGTCTTGAATCAAGTTTGCTACATTTCTGGAGGTCATGAAAGCAGGCTGAATAAAGTCATATTTTCAATCTACACGGCCTTCCCTTCCTTTTCTGAGAAAACATAAACTATAGGATTTTATAAGAAAATGCTGTGGACAAAAAAAAAATCAAGAAAAAGAGTAAGAGGAGATAAGTGAGCTGTAGGAACAAATGAGCAAGGAAATTAGTAAAATAAACAAAAATACATAAACTTTCTGGAGGGCGGTTTGACAAAATGTACAGAATTCATCAGAGATGTGTATAGCTTCGATCCCAAATACCCACTTCTAGGAATTTCTCTTACAAAAGTAATTAGAGAAGTTTATAAACCTTTAGCTTCAGAACATTTGGCCTAACATTGTATGTGATGACAGAAAAATTGGAGACAATATAAACATTCAATAATATAAGATTGGTTTAGAAAGTTCTGGCCTGTCTAAATGGTGGAATGCTATGCACCCATTTAAAATAATACTGTTGGGCTTCCCTTGTGGCACAGTGGTTGAGAATCTGCCTGCCAATGCAGGGGACACGGGTTCGAGCCCTGGTCCGGGAAGATCCCACATGCCGCGGAGCAGCTGGGCCCATGAGCCATGGCTGCTGAGGCTGCACGTCCGGAGCCTGTGCTCCGCAACGGGAGAGGCCACAACAGTGAGAGGCCCGCGTACCGCAAAAAAAAAATAAATAAATAAATAAAATAAAATAAAAAATAAAATAATACTGTTGATGTTCTTTACTGATGTCAAAATAAGTTATTTAAATATTTTAGAGTAAAAAAATGTCAGGTTTCAAAAACAGTGTGTAGGAAATTCTGCTCTGGCCAAGAAGGAGTTAGCAAGAACCAAACTGAACCTCCTGCCAGAAACAACCAAAAAATGGACAAAATATATGAACAATTTTTAAGATACTGTACATTAGTCAACCAAGGACAGTGATTTCCCAGAAATGGGAAATAAGTGAGGTGAGCCCTACTATTGTCTTAGTTTACCACCTTGACAGGATTTCCAGAGCACAGTACAAGGAGAGAAAACCTAGTCAGAGACCACTGGGTTCCCCGAGTGGCAGAGATGGAAGAGAGAGTACAAGGACATTAAGATGGCTAGAGTTTTCAGGAAAGAGCACCTGAAAGGAGAGAGCTACACAGAGAATTCTGGAAATCTGCAGAAGGTCAGTGTTGAGTATTCAGCTGATCGGCGCGTGCATGTGAAGAAACTGAGGGAGAGGGAAAGAACTACTCACGAGGGTTAGAGAGAACCATGCCTGATACATAAACAGGGCCAGGAGTAATGCCCATTTGCACTAGACAGACTAAAAAGAAAAAAACAAACCCTCATGATTCACAGGGCCTTGGGTAGAGTATACAAAATGGCTAATAATTAGCCCTAGACAGAGCACTACCCTAGTCCTGCATGATAAACCTTAAAAGTAAGACCCAAAAAGATCAAACTGTTCCAAGTAAGTTAGCTATGTCACAAAGTTCAATATTATTTATAGGAATACTCAGCAGGTAAATTCACAATGTCTGGCATCCAGTTAGAATTACCAGGGATGAAAAGAAGAAAGAAAGTACAACTTGTAATGAGGAGAAAAATCAGTCAATCAAAACTGACCCAGAACTGGCACAGATGTTAGAATTGGTAGAAAAGAACACTAAAAGAGTTATTATAATTGTGTCCCATATGTTCAAAAAGTTAAGTAGAGACATGGAAGATATAAAAAAAAAGACCCCATTCAATCTTTAGGGGATTAAATATACAATGTCTAAGATTTTTTTTTAACCCACTAGATGGATTAATGACAGATTATACATTACATAAGAAAGGAATGGTAAACAGCAATAGAAATTATCAAAAATAAAACAGAGTGAAAAGGGAATGTTACAAATATGAACAGAACCTTGGTGAGCTGTGGAACAACTTCAAGCAGACCAATATACATGTAAGTGGAAGCCCTAAAGGAGAGGAGAGAGAGAGATGGGTAAAAAAAAAAAAATTAAAAAATATATATATATATTTGAAGAAATAGTGGCCAGAAGGTGTTCAACTTTGATGAAAGCTATACACACAGGGATTCAAGAAATTCAACAAACCCAAGCACTCAAACAAACAAGAACAACATCAAGTCATATCATAATCAAATTGCTCAAAATCAGTGATAAAAAGAAAATCTTAAAGGAAGCCAGAAAAAAAGAGACATGTTACACACAGAGGAACAAAGATAGGGATGACAGAAGATTTCCTGCAGAAGAAATTCAAGCAAGAAAACAGTGGATCTTTGAAGTATTGAGAGAAAAAGACTGCCCATTTGTATCCTATATACAGCAATATCTTTCAAAAATGAAAACAAAAGCATTTTCAGACATAAAATAGCTGAAAGAATTCATTACTAGCAGACCACATTATAAGGAATGTTAAAAAAAAGTCTTTCAGGCAAAGGGAAAATGATTCCAGATGGAAATGTGGATCTAGACAAAGCAATGAAGAGGACCAGATATGGTAACTAGAATATATAAGGTATTTTTCTTAATATTTAAATCTCTTTAAAAGAACTTTTAAAGATCATTGACTGTTTAAACAGAAACAATAACAATATAGTGGGGGGAATATAACACATGTAAAAGTGAAATGTGTACCAACAAGAGCACAAAGGTCAGGAGAGGAGAAATAGAAGTACTTGATTATAAGGTTTTTATACTGTACATTAAATGGTTTAATATCACGTAAAGGTAGACTGTGATAAGTTAAAGATGTATACTATAAACACTAAAGCAAACAATAAAATAAAAAAAACAAAAAGTTATAGCTAATAAGCCAATGAAGGTGATAAGATATAATCACAAAAATATCGATTAATCAACAAAAAGGCTGGCAAAGAGGAAAGGGAAAACAAAGAACACATGGGACAAACAAAAGGAATAGCAAGATGATAGATTTAAACCTAATCTCATCAACAGTCACATAAAATGCAAATGGTCTCAATTCCCCAATTAAAAGGCAGAGATTGTTAGAATGTGTTTTAAAAGCAAGATTCAACTTTATGTTGTCTACAGGAAATGCATTTTAAATATAAAAATACGAATGGGTTAAAAGTTAAAGGATGGAAAAATATACCATGCTAACACCATTCAAATGAAAGCTGAAATGCCTATATTTAATGTCAGACAATGTAGATTTCAGAGCAAAAAATATTACCAGGGATAAAAAAGGGCATTTAATAATAATAAAGTATTCATTAAAAGGACATAACAATTCTAAATGTTTATGTCCTTAATCACATTTCTGCAAAACACATGAAGCAAAAATTGAAATGGCTTCAAGGAGAAATAGACAAATCTTAAAACATAGTCAGATATTTCAACTCCCTTCTCTCAATAATCGATAGAACAAGTAGACAGGAAATAAGTAAGGATATAGAATATTTGAACAACACTATCAACCAACTTGACCTAATTGACATTTAGAGAGCATTCCAACCAACAGCAGCAGAATACACATTCTTTTCAAGTATATATATGGAACATTTATAAATATAGACCATATTCTGGGTTATAAATAAGTATTACTTAAGACATTTAAAGGGATATAAGTCATACAAGTTTTGTTCTCTGACTATGGTGGAATTAAATTAGAAATCAGTAATGAAAAGATTTCTGGGAAATCTCCAAATATTTGGAAAATAATACATTTCTAAATAATCCATGGGTCAAAGAAGTAATCAAAAGGGAAATTATAAAATATTTTGGACTAAATGAAAACAAAAACATAACATATCAGAATTTGTAGCATACTGCTAAATCAGTACTTTGAGGGTAATTTATTGAACTAAATGCCTATGTTGGAGAAGAAAAAAAGGTCTCAAATCAATAATTTCAGCTTCTAGCTTTAGAAACTCTAAATGGAACAGCAAATTAAACCCAAAGTAAGAAGAAGAAAAGAAATAATAAAGACTGGAGCAGAAAAAAAATAGAAAACAGAAAAACAATAGGAAAAAACAATGAAACTAAAAGCTGGCTCTTTGAAAAGATCAATAAAATTGATAACCTCTAGCCAGAATGTTCAGAGAGAAAAGAGAGTGAAGACACAAATTACCAAACTCAGAAATGAGACTTCACTACAGATCCTATTAAAAGGATAGCAAGGGAATATTGTGAATAACTTCATGCCAATAAATTCAACAGTTCAGAGGAAATGGACAAATTTCTTGGAAGACACAAAAAACCAAAGTTCCCTCAAGAGGAAATACATAACCTGAATAACCCTATATCTATTAAAGACATTGAATTTGGAGTTTAAAATCTTCCAACAAAGTAAACTCTAGGCCCAGATTGCTTTACTGGTGAATTCTACCAAATATTTAAAGAAGATATAATAACAATTCTATGCAAACTTCCAGATAACTGAAAAGAAGATGAAACTTCCAAGCACATCCTATGAGACCAGCATTACCCTGATAGTCGGCAGGCGGACTCTCAACCACTGCGCCACCAGGGAAGCCTGCTAAAGTGTTTTAAACTGACAACACCAAGTGCTGGAAAAGGTATGGAGGAACTAGAACTCTCATATACTGCTGGTGGGAATGGAAAGTGGTATAAGTACTTGGAAGCAATTTGGCAGTTTCTTAAAAAATTAAACATACAGCTGCCATATGATTTAGTCATTCCCATTCCTAGGCATTTACCCCAGAGAAATAGCACGTATGTCCTACAAAGACTTGTACACAAATATTCATGGAAGCTTTATTTATAATAACCTAAAGAGGAGGGCTTTCCGGGTGGCGCAATGGTTGAGAGTCCACCTGCCGATGCAGGGGACAGGGTTCGTGCCCCGGTCCGGGAAGATCTCACATGACGCGGAGCGGCTGGGCCCGTGAGCCATAGCCGCTGAGCCTGCGCGTCCGGAGCCTGTGCTCCGCAACGGGAGAGGCCACAACAGTGAGAGGCCCGCGTACCAAAATAACCTAAAGAGGAAACGAACCAAATGTCCTTCAGAAGTAAAAGAATAAACAAACTGTAGTGTATCCACACAATAGGATTCTACGCAGCAATGAAAAGGAATAAACTACTTATCGTGCTACAACGTGGGAGAATCTCAAGATAATTCTGCTGAGTGAAAGAAGCTGGAAAAGAAGGGTACATAGTGCATGATACTATTTATATAATATTCAAGAGAATTTAAACTAATCCATAGTGACAGAAAGCAGATCTGTTATTGCCTGAAATTGGACCTGTGGGAGAGGAGGCAGGATGGCGGGATTACAGTGAGCATGAGAAAACATAGGGGTGATGGATTGGTTCACTGTCTTAATTGCGATGGTTTCACAGGTATATACACAAGTCGACACATTAAACTGTACACTTTAAAAAAAATTTTTTTATTGGAGTATAGTTGCTTTACAATGTTATTAGTTTCTACTGTACAGCAAAGTGAATCCGCTATATGTATATTTTAAAATGTGCAATTTATGATATGTCGATTATTCATCAATAAAGCTGTTAAAATAGTATAGCCTTATTTTGGTAAAAATATCTAGGTTGGGAGAGGATATATATACACTGAAAGACTGAAACACAGCTTATTTTTCTTTTCTCTCCTTTTCCCCCTTCTTCCTCCTCCTCTTTCTCTTCTTCTTTTGCTTATTTACAATTTATGATTTTCCAAAAATGACGTGGTACATGTGTAACCAAGCAAAAAAAAAAAAAAAACAAAAAGTGAACAATGTGGAGCAAAGGAACCAGAGAGATGAAGAAGAAAAGCTGTGAATTTTGTTAACAAAATCAGAAAAAAGCACAGGAGACGCCATTTGGAGGAATTATAAACAAGATCTTCTTTTAGAACAAAGATTTTTAGAAAAATTCATCAGGAACAAAAAGTTTAAGGATCAACTTTATGGACTTTCATGCACACCAACTTGTTAGAAATTTCCAAGGCAGTTTGACCAGATTATCACAGTTTCAGAAATATGTACATAAATAAATAATTATGGTTGGTTATTTTCCAAGCAGCAACTTCAGCACAATATGCAGAAGGAGAAAACAAGCCCACTGGTGGCTGAAGGTTTGGAAAGAACAAAATTATTTTCTACATAGTGATGAATTTCCAGTTAAGAGAGGTTGGATGGTCTAGGTCAGATTTATTGCCAATGGCAATTCTGAAAGACAGTTTTCTGTTTTTGGAAGAATTAGCCATTGCATTATGACAGTTGACATACTTAGTGACCTAGGTAATTTTCTGGAATCAAAAGAATTGTGCAAATGACATTTTTGTGTTAGAGCTGATAACTAGTGAAACAATGACAACGAAGTACTAGAACATCAGATGTTTTACTACGTCCCAAAGCCCTCAGAGGAAGCATCACTCCAAAGCAGGATGCTCCAACTGTCTGCTATTTTATAAAATACACAGCAGATGACACTGCTGTTTGGCTGGGGAAAGAGAGGGGGTGTTATAGCTCAGTAGTCATGTCCATAGTCTTGGGACTCAGACAACGCAAACTGAGACCCCAAACTCTACCCCTATCTTTGTGGTCGTGGGCATTTTATTTTTTCATCAGCCCAATAAGAATTCCAACAGTTAGTTGTAGGATGTTATGAAGATGAAATGAGATAATACATGAAAGGCACTTATGTTTAAAATGTCATACTTACAATAATGTCCTTGATATATTTGAGGATGTTTCGGTTCATTCCTAAATGAAAACTAAAATAATAAATTAGACTAATAGAATGTCAGAGTTGAAGAAATCTTAGAGTCTATGGTCCAGTTCCCCAAAGTGAGGCCTGGGGAATTTAAACTGAGACAGAGCCTGATAGCTCTCCCTGCTTAAAGTGTGTCCCATTACACAGCACAGTTGCTTGATAATGCTCATCTGGATTCACTGTAAGTTCTTCAGCAGCTCATAAGCTTCTACTGAGCAGTGATTAGGATGTTTTAAGCAAGTACAAAATGGTCAGCAGAGCCCAGCTCACCAGGGTGCTTGAAAAGTATTACCTGGTGATGGGAATTACATGACAATGTAGAGACAAGGAGAGAGACTGGTTCCAGAAGCTCCCCAGAGTGAAAATGAATCCTGTTCTCCCTCGCTCTGCTCTCGCTCTTACACACACACACACACACACACACACACACACACAGTCTATTCCTCTTTGTCTTCTTTGCCTGGCTCAATAAGCATTTATGCAGCAAAACCAACTCATTCTCATACTAGAATGTCCAGAAATATAATTTACCCTTAAAATAAACTTTATGTAAGATTACATTATTTCAGATTTACTGAGTGTCTATACCTAGCCTAAGATACTTGCTTAGCACATTGTTTATAAGACAGAAATCAAGTCCTTAACTACACCACCCCCTTTCATGGCAGCTTGGTTCTAATTCCTATTCTGCTTGGATCTGAACTTCAACAGATTCAATCCCAGCATGCACTGGAATATAGGGCAGTGGAGACCAAATGGCAGAAAGACACTCTTCCAGCTTTTCCTGAGTGATGTCTCTACGGTGTGGCTTCGTGATTGTTTTTAAAGCAAATTCTATTCAACTTAAAACCATGCACCAAAATGTGTTCCAAACACAAATATACATTATTTTCAGACTCTCAACAATTTGAGGCCATTCCATACACATCCACTCCTCTCTCCACTACTTACAAATGATCCAAACCGGACTCACGGTCTTTCTACAAAATCCTCTTTTGTTTGTTCCAAATTCTGCCTTGTCTTCCTACTGTATTTTCACAGATAATGGAAAACAAAGTGACAGTGACATGAGGAGGGTCCGGCTCTACATAGGAAGCTAATCGAATCCTCCCAAGGCAGTTGCCAAGAGCATCCTGACCCTTGCTGGGATTCTTCAATATTGCGATGAAAAGTGCAAATTGTACTTCAAATATGTCTTCACTCTAAGTGCATTGGGTCATTTCCGTTAACAATGTGAACATGCTCTCATTATCATGTTCAACTTGATTAGCGTATGGTCTAACATTTAAAAGCGCTCTTCAGATAAAAGAATGTATAAATGCATGATTGGTTCCTAATAAATTGAGCAACCCCTTAATGAACTGTGAGCCATCTAGAGAGGAACTATTCCTATCACACAGAAATGGCAAACCAGACAAAAATAGAGTGTGTGTGTGTGTGTGTGTGTGTGTGTGTGTGTGTGTAGGGAGAGAAGACGATCTTTCTCCATCTTCCATGATACACTGCTAACTTCATTGAAAAAATAACTAAGAGAATTCAAGGCAACCAGAGAAATTAGTTCATTTAGGAGCCAAATATAAACAAAGATCATCTTTTGGCAAATGTTCAGCGTGGCTGGCCTAGCACAGCTGAAAACGAAACTCAGAGGGGTGTGTGGAGAAATCTCTTGATCAAGCTTTCTTACTGTTTTCTTCGAGGTAAGCTAGAGTTGATATAGGATGTAAGATTTTCTTAGTCATTTAAGATAAATTCTGTCCCACCCCTCTCTATTCCCATTTCTCTTTCTTTTCTGTCTTTTTTGGTTTGGCTTTTACTTCCTAAACATGTATTTCATAGTGTTAGAATAAGCCACGGCACTGGCCAAGTGGTCTGTTCACAGAGTTTAAAACTAGTAGTTTGGGATCTTGTTTGTGAAATATATCTTACATTTACTCCTGTTAGGAACCTAAACATTTTCAGAAGAATGAGGCAGCGTGCCTCTTCTCTGAACTTTATTTCTAACTCGTATCAGACAAACACTGGTGAAATTTAAATGTGAGCTTGAAGAGTTTACATATTACTTGGCAGCAGGCTCAGCCATGAGAAATTTAAGCACAGTGCAGACCAGCATCACCAAATGTTTACTTGGTGCTGAGTAAGCACAAGAGGAATACAAACAGCTACGAGCCAGGGTCCCTCGTCGTGAACAGGCAGCACTCGCCAAGTGCCACGTGCGTGCTACAGGCAACGCACCTGAGAGGGGAGGGCTCATCAGAGGCAGGATGCTGGGGGGAAGGGCTCAAAGAAGAGATGACACTTGAGTTTGGCCTTAAAGGATGTGACTGGACCAAGATAAATCCAGTGAGGGACAGAGGACATTGGGGCAGGAGGCCCCAACTGGGAGAGAACACTATGTGTCTGGGGCCTGGAGGAGTGCAGTTAAGGCTGCCGGGACATTCCGTGGAGGGGAACACGAGAAGCTGAGGACCATGAAACTGCCTAAGAATGGGAAAGTATCAAAGGCTTCAGAGGAAGGCAGTGACTCCTGCAGAGACAGACGGCTCTGGCCTGGTGTGTAGGCCAGGTTGTAAGGGGAGAGTATGGCAAGCAGAAGGTCCAGCAGAAAGTTGTCTGAAGAAGGGCAGGCACGTGTGAGTAACAAAGGAAGGACAGTAGTGAGGATAAGCAGTCTGGAGGCAAGGATGCTCTGGGTGAGGGGCCTTACCCCATGTCGCAGCTTTACAAAGATGGAGATACATGTAACTCCTGTTTGCTTTCCTTAAAATGAGACATGGATACTCCTTTATCAAGAACTGGGTCTGTATTGTCTCCTCTTGGCCTGGGCAGAATGTTGTAACTGCTTCAACCACTAGGATAAGGGGAAGTGATGCAGCCTGACGCATGCAGCTGATGCTAGGTCATAAAAGCCTTCGAGCCTCTCCCTCCATCTCTCTTTCTCTCTCTCTCTCTCTCTCTCTCTCTCTCTCTCACACACACACACACACACACACACACACACACACACGGGAACCCTGAGCCAGCAGATGCGAATGCTGGAGAGATTGCATAGGGAGAGCACAGAGAGAGATGCTTAAAGAGCCCCAGGCTTTCAAGCCTGTATATAGCCATAAACTCGTCCAGCTGAGACACCACACATCATGAATCAGAGATAAGCATCCCGTCTGGGCTGTGTTCTGACCTACAGAATCCATGAGCCTAAGAAATGGTCGTTTTATGGCACTCACTACGTTTTGGGGTAACTTGTTCCAAAGCTATAGCATCTGTCAACATCCCATCTCTTGACTGTAAATCCACTAAGCATACCTTATCCTTCCACAGCCCCTACTCCAGTGGTCAGATTTTTTCTGTAAAGGACCAGAGAGTACATATTTTAGGCTTTGCATCTATTCTGTCATTCTTGTATAAAAGCAGCCATAGACAATACCTAAATGAATGAGCCTGGCTGTATTCCAATAAAACTTTATATACAAAAACAAGCAGTGGCTGAATTTGGCCTGGGAGCCTAGAGGGATGACCCCTATCCTGTACTTAGACGTCATCAGTACTATGTCTCTCATGATCATAGCAGTTTAGGTCGGTCCTGCAGGCTGTACCAAGAGGACAGGGATGGTACATGGGGCCCGTGTCCAAGAGCATGTCACGTGAGCCAGAGTGAACGAAAGGTCTGGGCTGACATATTTTCCCACCCTTTACCCCTATCCATTGAACAACCCTAGCCATTTCCACCACCATGGTAGTTAGGTCCTCAGAACTAGCCTAAGCTGGAGTCCTTCCTTCTCCTTCTTCCTATTTTACTTGGCTCTTAATTGCTCCATATTGACTGAGTTTAACACTGTAATCCTGAGGGTTTTCCCACTAGCTCAAAGTATAACTGGTTTGTAAAACCCAGCTCCCTGTTACTAAGTGCTCGGAATTCATTTCAGAAGCCAAAAGGGTGCTCTTCACCCATGATACATGGAACTCAAGGATGGTCAAGAATGCATCCCATAGTCCAATTCCTATTCCTTGAAATGCCAACAGCTGTGAGCAGCAGAAAGTGACAAGTAGACAGGAGAGTACAATGGGCCTGTGCTTTTGTTCTGCCTCCTGAGAGCCGAGTTGCTGTTGGGTCCTTGATACCTTTAAGTGCTGATTTTGCAATGATGGTGAAGTAAGCGGTACTGAGTTCACAAGTTCACATCACAGGATCCGCCGAGAAAGAGGCCTTAATGAGAGACAGAAGGACTATAAGCTAACCAGAAAATTCGCCTCTCCTTCCTCCTGGTTTTACAGGATTCTCTAATAAGGGGATAACTTGGAGAAAAAGGAGAGAAACTCAACTAAGTGTAACAGCAGGAGTCCCTCCAGCAATCTTCTAAGCAGCTTCCTGAGAAGGCCTCCAGCCATTCAGCAGAGCCTGGGAAGGCTTAATGAGAGCAGCCTCACATGTGGGACCTGTACACAGCCGCTCCGATGCCGGCTGCCGTGGGCCTTTGCCCTCCCAAAGTCAGTGGGCCACTCACAAAAAGCAGGACAGGAGGAATTCTCAGTGACTACTCTCAGCCCCGACCCAGCTGTTACTATATTATATTATAATATAATGTAAACATATAAAATAAAAAGGCCTTAGAGGAAAACCATATATATATATGGTTTTATAATGGGGTCACGGAAATGTAGGTAGTAAAGCGTGCTAGGAACTTGTGATTTCGCTTCTAAGATAAATGGAAAGTGAGAATAGAATTATGAAGAAATCTTTTGTTTCATCCAGTCCAAAAAAAAAAAAAACCAAACATGGCAATCGTCAGCACAGGTTGTTTAGAGGGAAGATATGTCACCCTGAGAAGATAGACAAATGCCTTTCAGACTGACCTAACGGACTCTTGGGCATCACAGCGAGTTAGAAATTTGGCAAGCTCAAACGGCCAAAGTAGGGATGGTTTGGGGACCTTTGAACGGAGAATATCCTTTCTTCCTCCTTCACCTGTCCCCTAACTTATGACAGCTTTATGAGGAAGCAGGACAGCAACTGCAGTGAACTCTCACCTCAGGCCTCAGGGGAACCGCCATATGCTTTCAGAAAGCACTTGATAAAACAGCTGTTTGTGTGAGAGCTAGCTCAAACCTTCTGGGAAAACTGTTTAAAAGAGGCACTTTGATTTATACAAGGTAGCAGAGTGAATTTCTGTCCTGAAATACCACAGAAAGGCTTTCCACAGAATCAGAGAATACTTTCCAATGCAGAGTGCCAGGTGGTGAGTGGAATGGCTGGTTCAGAGATCCTAGCCTGGGCCCAGCCATGTGACCAGGGGTGAGCCATTGAACCCTCAGTCTTCTCGTCTGCAAAATGGGTCTAGTAAACCAATGTAGCTCCTTCAGTTGTTGTGAGTAAAGTCCAAATGAGATCAAATATGGGAAGACCTGAAGTGCTTTGCAAAGTTATTACTTTTGTGACATTCTGTACATCTGTAAGCAAAATTCAATAGGGAGAGAGAAAGAGAATGGAGATGATCTGGTGACCAAAGTGTTTTTATTATTAAGCATTGATATAGCACTTTCATTTTCAGAGAGCATAACAATCTTTTCCCCTGAGTTACTTCGACAGGTTAACATCTCATTTACTGACGTTGGAGCAATTACCAGTGTCAAAACATGGCAGAAAGGGTAAAAGTTCAGAAAAGCAGTAGCACAGCTATTTCCTTCCTGGATGCACGTGGATGTTGTCAGCCATCAGGAAATCGCTTCCCTCCTCCCCCTTACCCGCCACCCCAACTTATCTAAACTAGGGGCAACATAAAATAGAACCCAAGACGAAATTTTAGCTACAAACGACACATACTTCTCTTTTCTTTATCACAAAAGGAGGCTAGGAACTTAAAACTCAAGACTTCTTACGAAATCTACCTGCCAAAGTCCTGATTTTCCTAAACGGCACAGAAAAAGCCAAATTCTTGGGCTTTGCCCTGGGAAAGGGAGATAGACCTTCTGGAGCTCCACCCTGTGCCCTAATCATAGCTATATGCTCAGGGCCAGCTGGTGAAGGGCTGCAGGTCAAATACTGATCCTCTAATCTCTGATCCCTTAAACTCATCCTGCAATTGCTGATATCTTAAAAACAAATAAAGCTTTGGTGGTGCTTTCTATTGCTGGAGATGGAGGCTTAAACTGAGGGCCAGGGTGCATTTATCTTCAGGGAGTAAAACACGGACAAAAGGAAACATTTCAATGGACTAGGCAAATGTTGGGCCAAAATCCTATTCTGAAATGGAGACATTTGGGGCCCTGTGTTGAAAGCTTGGTTTTGGCTGTGGCTGAGTTATACAGCAAGGCTGGTTTACTTCTGCCCTTTTGCCCTCCCCTGGGCTGGGTCCTGAGAGCAAAGCGGGGGCCTGGTCCTAGGGTGGGGAGAACATGGACAAAGGCCCTCACAAAGGTGGCGGGCCAGGGTGCCGAGGAGGAAGGACAGACGGATGTGGAGGAACAAGAATGGCCACAAGGCCTCGTCGTGGAGGGTTATGGCTGGTGCACTCTGGGAAGGAGTTCCAGCTCGTATTGAGGTTTTTGGGGGTTTTTTTTTGGCGGTACGCGGGCCTCTCACTGTTGTGGCCTCTCCCGTTGCGGAGCACAGGCTCCGGACGTGCAGGCTCAGCGGCCATGGCTCACGGACCCAGCCGCTCCGCGGCATGTGGGATCTTCCCGGACCGGGGCACGAACCCGTGTGCCCTGCATCGGCAGGCGGACTCTCAACCACTGCGCCACCAGGGAAGCCCTCATATTGAGTTTTAAGTTTGTTTTTTTCTCATTGTAAATCCCATCTGTAAACTCGTCAATTGTATTGTGTATTAGGTATCCTGGCACGTGAGAGAATGGTCCTATCAGCAGTGCTTTGGGAAGTCCGGGAGGGGGAAAGACTTAGCAGAAAATAACCATGTATCTTTGTGGAGCAGGTTGGGGCTTAGGATCCAGAATGGGGGCAGGAAACATCAGAAGCACAGAGCTAAGGATGCCGCATGGAAGGAGACCCTAGGGAACATCTTACCCCTCCCCTCCCCCACACCACAGATAAGAAAACTGGCCCAGAGGCCTTCATTCACTTCCCCAAGTTTGATGAAAAGTTCCCATCTGCTGTTTATATATTTGGGCTGGAATTCCCCTGCCAACCCCTCCCCCCCCCACTTATCCAAGAAAAGGTTGGAATTTCTCATTCTGTTTCTCTGCACCCACCCTCACTCGCCCAACACCAAATTGCTAAAATATATTGACTAGAAGCCACGTCAAAACACTAAGTATCCAAACAAGAACAGTGGCTCGTTGAGACGAGGCCGACTCTCATTTAGGTTTGTGCTGGGTTTTTTTTTCCTCCTCTTTTCCTCAGATTTTCTCTATCCTAACAGGCTCTTTTCAATGATGGCCCGTGACATTTTCTTACCTGCTTAGTCTGCCTACAGTCTTTCGAAAGATGTAGTTATTGCCTTACCCCACTCAGCAAACAGTTATTGAAAGCTTGCTGTATGTGCCAGGCATTGTTCTAGACACTGGCTATGCGGTGATGGAAGGGAAGACCCTACCCTCCTGGGGTGCACACTAGAGGTTTGCTGCCTCTTCCAACTTGGGGAACAGTCCTCAATGGAATAGCACAGTCTTTATTTTCTACTAGACTCTGAAAGCATGTTAACACTCAGAAATCTAGCCATAATCAGTGGTAAACAATTCTATTTCATTCAAGCTCTGTTGATTCTTTGTACTCTTTCCTTTATTTTGTCTTTTTTTTTTTTTTTTTTTTTTTTTGCGGTACGCGGGCCTCTCACTGTTGTGGCCTCTCCCGTTGCAGAGCACAGGCTCCATACGCACAGGCTCAGCGGCCATGGCTCACGGGCCCAGCCGCTCTGCGGCATGTGGGATCTTCCCGGACCGGGGCATGAACCCGTGTCCCCTGCATCAGCAGGCGGACTCCCAACCACTGCGCCACCAGGGAAGCCCCTATTTCATCATTTTTAATCAGTGCGTTCTTTGTCTGTATCCTCCAGCTCCTACACCCCCAAGTAGCTCAGAAAGTACCTTTAAAATGCACATAATATTGAAAACCTTCAAGAAATTTAAGTACAGCTCTCTTTCCCATTTAGCATTCTGATGCCAAGTCAAAAGGGAGTTCATCAATGCCAAGTGCAGATAACTTGGAAGTGTTTTTAGAGGTTAGGTCTCTACCACACCAAGATGCCTCATCATTCTGAAAATACAGGCTGAGTTAAGGATCTCTTAAGGAAAATGAGGAAAACCTGGGAAGCCAGTTGGATTGATACCTTGAAGTGGAGAACTACCATGCATGGCCCCCCTAATACTTCTGCAGAGCCCCAGGTTGACAGGAAGTCACCGCAGTGTGGTGCAAAGGCAAAAGCCAAGGAGACCCACCCCTGTGTCTTCTTTTCCCTTTTAAGGCCTTGACAAGGAGAG
The DNA here is from genome assembly GCF_011762595.2 of Tursiops truncatus. Classification (NCBI taxonomy): domain Eukaryota; kingdom Metazoa; phylum Chordata; class Mammalia; order Artiodactyla; family Delphinidae; genus Tursiops; species Tursiops truncatus. The sequence goes on along the minus strand of NC_047040.1, from coordinate 58,987,581 downwards.
AAAACAGAACTGCCAGCACATCAAATCTTTCCAGGGTCATCCTAGTGGAATTGGCTGGAGTCTTGGAAATATAAAGGCTTGCCAGCTCCAGGGCCTGGTGTAAATCCACAATTGCAAATACTGTTGGGACCAGAACATCCATAAGTCAATTATAACCAGCTAAATCCATAAGATTAACCATGTCACTTGCTTGTGACTTCGGGCATTAAAAAAGAGATGAGATGAACACATGAAAAGAAGCAAGCAAAGGTGTATTCTGGAGACACATACTACTCTCCAAGACAGGCCAAAAGTTTGCCTTAATCAACAGTAATACATTTCAGTGAATGATATTGAAACAAAGGCTGCTGGTCTACAACTGTGATGAATAAGTTCCCCAAATGCCAAGAATTTCCATGCATGTTCCAAGGCAACTTTTCCCAGCCCAAGTGACTCACCAAGGTCCAGGATGCATTACCTAGAGTGACTTCATTCTTTCCAGCCACAGTGAAACTGCTGTTCCCCTCTGTGTTTGCTCACTTTTTGAATCATAGCATGAACTGACAATAGAATCATGTCAAACAAAATCCCAACATCAAGACGGAGTTTTCTGAAGGATGTGCCTGTATCCACTCAGCCTCTTGCAGTGGAGATGCATGCATACCCACTGCACTTAAAACATGAACACTTGTATTGTTTTTTAGCAAATCTGTGAATAGAAGGCTCACTTTCTGCTTTGATTTCCTTAAACTTCACGTGTTTAAGAAGGATAAAAAGCACGTTAGGAGGATGGCAAAGCAGAGTCACCGCAGTATCCTAGCTCTGTCCGTCCTGTTCAACTCTTTTTTTTTTTTTCCTCTTCAGTGAGCTTTGCATAAAGCTTACCCAAACCCACACGGATTTCTATAATATCCAAAAAGAATGACAATGAGTGATGTGATGTAGGTGGAAACTGCCTGAAGAAACCTAAATTGTAACAGGAAAAAAAAATTGACATTTTAGATTTTAAATGTTACACAGTTTTTATAAAGCTTCAGTCAATTTATTTTATTTATTCTAATGAAGAGCATTACAACTGCTTTACTGCGCTGAAGCAAGCATTGATCACATCATTAATCACACCTTGTGAATAGCCACAAATCAAGTCCTAACAGCAAGTACTGAATCAGGAGCAATGAAGCATAAACTCCTTCACAATTTATGATCTCTCCAATTGCATCTTTTCAACCATTAAATTGCAAGATACCATAAATTTTTATCTTCTTCACTTCAGTCACATTATTGATTCTGCCGTGTGAAATATAGAAGCGCCGTAAATCTCGGCTATTGAATTAAATTTAAAGTCCCGACTTCAGGAAAGAAACCCGACCCACCTCCATGGCTGTTAATTTACACTGAGGAACAAACGATAGAAACATTAAAATTTAAATGGACAACGGGGATTTCTAAAAGCCATAGTACTGTCAATCCTAGTCCTTGCCAACCTTGAGGGCTTTTTTTACATTATTATTATGAATTCAAAATTTAAAATGTTAAACAAAAAAGAATCAAAAACTTGGGCTTCCCTGGTGGCGCAGTGGTTGAGAGTCCTCCTGCCGATGCAGGGGACACGGGTTCGTGCCCTGGTCTGGGAAGATCCCACATGCCGCGGAGTGGCTGGGCTCGTGAGCCATGGCCGCTGAGCCTGCGCGTCCGGAGCCTGTGCTCCACAACGGGAGAGGCCACAACAGTGAGAGGCCCGCGTACCGAAAAAAAAAAAAAAAAAAAAAAAAAACTTAAAAAGTAGAAGGTAGATTGTTCATAAGAACAGATCATAGAAAACCTCCTCGGTGGGAATGGCTGCCAATACTGGATATTTTAAAAAGCAGGATGATGATATTTCCCCCCCACCCCATCCCATGGGATAGGTCCAAATGAATCCACGTGCCCTGCATCCCACTCAGGACTCCTCTGGCTAAAGTGGTGATCCCACAGGAGGCACCGACAGTCCCTAGGCAGGTGTGCTTGTCTCCATTTACCACCTGGACTCCTCATGCATTTGCTGCCCTGCTGCCCCTGCAGGCTGTCTTACAAGGCCCTCTTGCTGTCTGGCTCCCTGTTGGGCTTGGCCCGTGGGAAGGACCATCAGAATGGCACAGGGCAGAGTGAGAGAGAGCTTGGAGGAAGAGTCCCCCACTCCCTCCCTGCTTTGATGCCAGAGTTTGGCAGCGGTAGGATCCCTCCCTGACTAGAGCTCCTCTGTGTGTGTGTGTGTGTGTGTGTGTGTGTGTGTGTGTGTGTGTGTAGGGGATGGTAACCCTCCCCGGTGCAAGTTCTCACAGAGCTCCACTAACACTCTTCCTCCCTCTGCCCTTTCAGGCCTGGGGTTAGGAAAGACTCTTCCAGGTGTTTCTCTCCAGGTGCCTCAGAGTCCATTAAGGTACCCTTAACCCGCCCATAGCTCCGTAAAGAGGCCCTTCATTACAGTCTCTTTAGAACGTCTGAATGCATTCTGCTGCCTGCTGGAACCTTGACTGCTACAAGCAGGGCACAGGGAAGATCTTAAAAGCTCCAGAAAACAGCAGATAGCAGCCCAGCCTTGCAGTAAAAGCCAGAGATATCACACCCCCCAAATGATGAAAACTCTAAGTAAACCCAGACCACATACAGATCAAGAAATGCCAATTATGTTTCGGCAGATAGCCGACCCTGGCTATTATGAAGCTCGTGCGTTGCACCCAGAAGTGAGACACATGAGATCATGACAAGAGGCTTTTTTCACCAGCCACCAGGCAAGCTGAGATCTAGCCACGGAGCATAAGGGGGAGGTTGCTGAGCAGTGGCTGCACTAGAGGAAGAAGTAGGGGCTCGCTTTCATGCACACAGTGTCCTAACGCAGACAGAGGCCATCTAGGGTCCACTGCGATGTTCAGGGGTGGGACTCAGCAGGCATAAGCAGTCTACTAGCCTGTGCTCGCAGGATCCGAAATAACCCTATGGTGTGTGAGTTGTGATCTGAGGAAGCCCTGAATGGCCTCTAGCCTTATCTACTTCCCAATGAATTATCATACTTCCTGCATGAATTTTCTATGTCCTTCAAGGTGCTCCCAAATCTCAGACCCAGCTGCTTCCCTCTGGCAGGGTGAGACAGCTAAGAATAGCAGTAATTCAAAAATACTATTCTATGATGACTGTCCCATGATCCAACAAATACTCCTCCTCCCCCCCGTAACTGACCAAAGACTTGGAACGGAATGTGCTAATTTCTCCAACCAAATGACAATCCCATGAGATAGAGGGATTGAGTGTCTCTCTCCATCTAAGGCTGTGCCAGAGGTCAGAACATCCCTGAGAGCCAGCAAAGCCATTCTGGGACCAATTGGTCCCAACCTACCAGTAGAATCCAGGCAGGTCCAGGCTAAACAAGATTTCTGGGATTATCCTCCATTTGATTGAAAGTCACGTGAGCAGTGGAAGAACAAAGAACGACACCTGAATCATCTGTCAGACATGTGTTCTGAACCTGGAGCTTCCTGCTCCAAAGTGACTGAACCCCCTTCAGTCTATCACAGTAATGCTTCCAATGCCTCCAATATCAGAATGGCAATTCTTGGGGCTTCCCTGGTGGCGCAGTGGTTAAGAATCCGCCTGCCAATGCAGGGGACATGGGTTCGAGCCCTGGTCCGGGAAGATCCCACATGCCCGTGTGCGACTAAGCCCGTGTGCCACAACTACTGAGCCTGCACTCTAGAGCCTGCGAGCCACAACTACTGAGCCCGCGTGCCCCAACTACTGAAGCCTAGAGCCTGTGTTGCACAACAAGAGAAGCCATTGCAATGAGAAGCCCGCGCACCACAACAAAGAGTAGCCCCTGCTTGCCGCAACTAGAGAAAGCCCACGTGCGGCAACGAAGACCCAATGCAGCCAAAAATAAATAAATAAATTTATAAATCAGTAAATTTATAAAAAAAAAAGAATGGCAATTCTTGATATTCAGACGAAATAACTAAGACTCTGGAAGACGTGATGAACTGATGATTCTCAGGCCCTTCACAAACATCTGTTTGGTAAAATAATAATTATGCACATGGCTCAAAATTCAAAATATATAAAAGAAGATAAGGTAAAAGCTTTCCCTCCCACCCTATCTTTCAGCCATCCAGTTTCCTTCCCAGAGGCAATCAGTGCTGCTAGTTTATCTATAAGTCTATATATGTACCTATCTGTTTATCCATCTACCTAGATGGAGATATATGTATGCATATGTGTATACATATATGTATACTTTCGGAAATATTCTATTCATATATAAACAAATGAATACATATGTATATATATATATTCTCCCCCCTCCTTTACATAAATGGTAGCATGTCATACAGACTGCACGGCATTTAACGTTTTTCATTTAATACGTCATGAAGCACATAAAGATTTCCCTTGCTGTTCTTTAAGGCTCCAGAGTAGTTACGTAAGATGGACCATAATTTATTGAATCGGTCTACTGTTGAGGAACATGTAGGTTGTTTCTAATCGCTTGCTATGCCAAACAAGACTACGGTAATAAAATTACGCTTGTCTTTGCACAAACAGCATAGCAGTTTTAAAAAATTGATCCAACATTTTTTTTAAATCCAATCTCACGTGAAAAGTGGATTTGAAGCTTCTCTTGAAAAATGTAAGATTTGGCAGAAGGGAACTCCCACTCCCACATGGCAACAGGCAGCTAGAGCTGAGCAGTGGACGCCCCTTTGGAAGAGTTGTGTGCTCTCCACTTTGTCATCTCTTCCATGCACTTTTGCGTGGCATGCCTGGTCCCTGTGCGCATTTAAAATCCTGTCCACCTTAGACTGTGGTAAGGATTAAATGAGATAATGAAGTTAAAGCATCTGGCCCCTGTGAGTGGTGGAGACCTCTCAGGGAAATGAGATACTTATTAAAGGGCTATTCCCGTCCATTCTCCTTCCCCTTCCTTGCATCTGTGAATCCTGGTTCTTCAGCCTCTCTCTAATCTCATAAGAAAGTAAACTCCATGAAGACACAGACTTTATTTTGTTCACCACCACGATTCCAGTACCTCGAAGGGCACAGGGCGTATGAAATGAATGAGTGAGTAAATGGATGAATAAAAGAAAGACAGCACCAAGAAATAAGCTATTCCTCAACTATATACCTGTTTCTCAAAGCTTTCTTGTTTTCATTCATTTTCCATAGTTTTCCGTTTACTTGCCCAATCCAAGCTTTTCCATTTTGTCAATTACATAAACATTTCCCCAAGTTCTTTAGTATTTACCTTCTATTCCTTATCTTTTGAATTATCGTTACTGTTCTGACTGCAGATTCTTTGTTGCTTTCAATCGTCTCAACCTCATGGTTTCAAACCAGAAGAAATCAGTTTAATTTTTTTATGTGGTCCCCAAAGCCATAAATCTAATTTTAAATTCCAAAACAGCCCTAACATCTTTGAAATGTTAATAACCCTATAAAAATATTCACATTAGTCCAAATTACATGATTAATGTGGCATCTTCCCCAGGAACATTTAAATGACTTTAAACACAGGACTTTGTGACACTTGCTATGTGACACAAGTTCCTTCTTAGAAAATGAAGAAGGTGAAGAATGTTACCTGATTCACGTAGTTTTGATATAAACACCACAGACTTTACCAGTCCATAGTTATTTTCCAGCTTGCTCTGTTACACAATGAATGGAATGCCATGGTTGTAGGAGCTTTAACGTTTGCAAAGTGCTGGTTCCACATCACCCTGGCTCATTTGCTCTTCTCTGCAACGCATGAGGGAGTGGGTCAGGATGTTGGAGATGGTTTGAGTGAGTTACAGATGATCAAACTATCTTAAACTAACATGAACAATTGTTGGGGAGAGACAGGTATCTCACCACCTGAGGACAGGAATCTCACCACTTGAGGACAGGAACTGTGGCTCCACGCCAACAGGAACTGAGAAACTGCAAAATCATTGGGAACCGAGACATCTGCTCCATTGTCTCTCAGTGAGGCCACAGTCTCTCCTCTCAGCTTTTCTCTGTGCACCTGTTCCCCAACTTCGTCTCTACCTGCAGGGGCTTTCTTTGTTTTCCCTATGCATAGAAGACAGCTGCCCTCCCGTTTCTGATTGGTCCACCTTGGGTCAGATGTCCCTCTCAGTCAAACACGAGATAGGAACAAGACATTACTCACCACGTTTTATTCTTTGACATTCCAGCTACATGAACCAAGGGCAGCTTGCATGTGACTGTGAGTTACCGAAGCCATCCAGACAACCTTGAGCATAGAGGGGGGGTTGCAGGGGAGAGGCGTGGGTATCTCTTGGCTCCAGTAAAGGAAGGGTGGCTCCACCCCTGATTTGTTCTGAGTGACTCACCCACAGCCGGGGAGCCCCGTGCAGTCACGTAACGTGGAAGCCCCGTGCTAAATGAAAACGCAGCATTCCTTGTTCAACAACTATGAAGAATTCAAGATGCCGACAGCAGAACTGTCCGAGACTAGGGCCCTTCTAAGCCCAGGTCCCATGAAGCCAGCTCTGCATGGAAGGTAGACCCTTGAGAAGGGAGGAGGACATAGGTCACTAAGCACTCCCAAAGGTCTCTATCTTAAGTAAGTGCTGATACTTTAACCATTTGATAGGTTTATTGTGATTAGGGGACTTGCCCAGGGCTATAAAGGTAGCAAGTAGACTTCTGACCTAGATCTCTTCCACCCCAACCATATTCTTTTCATTTTACCACATTCCCTTTTCCACAACTTGGCACATCATAGGCACTCGGGACACAGAAATTTCCAGAGCAGAAAAAAAGGATAAAATATTTAAGGATAGGCTGCTAACATCTCCATTCTCTGGTATGATGTCCGTCCATTTAAAAGCCACCAAATTTCAGTAGAAATTGAATTCTAAATACAAGCACATCCTCACCATCACTGTAATTTTACCATAACTATCCTATCATAATTCCTGGAATTCTTTCTGAACCCCAGACAGAGTGTCAAATTGACACTCACTTTCCAGGAATCATCAGATTTTTAGACATTGAATATTACTGTCAGTTCCTCTCCCATCAAGGCATGTGATAATTCTCCCCAAATGTGCTGCCCCTACCTTTTTACTTTTAATAAATGTAATTGAATCAGTCCTGGGCAGGAGCTTCTAGCCTTGGGTTGCCGTGTGGAGTTTTTTTTTTTTTTTTTTTTTTTTGGTCCAGAGGGCACATTTTTTGTTCTGGGGTCAATGAAATAATCAAAACCTAGTCCCTGGGGAGGAAATTTTATGGTTCTCATTTATTTGATCCACAATCTACTAAACTCCATGCCATAGTCAATCAGCAGCAAAATGAAGAAGGAGAGAACAGCTAGTTTGCTCTAGATAAGGTAAAATCCATTGGATCCTGGGATGGTTGAGTTAGAAATAGATTGATTAAACCTAAGCTGGGGGCTCACAGTGCTTCAATGAAATTGCTCAGGAGTTGGGAGCTCACTCATTTATTTTGCCCACAAACAGAAGCTGCCTTTTGAATTGACAAGATGAATCCTAGTTAACCAGGTTTCCAACCCAGGCAATGGTGGAGATTGACAGGCTCGCATTGCCAGAAAAGAACAGCAGGAAGGTAATGAAGGGACAGCACTTTAGAAGCGACGGGCCAAGGTTCACAGGGAGAAAGCGCGTGTTCAGAGGTGCCCACCACCGCCCCGCAGACACCCAGGGCCATCTCCTCGGTGACCCACCCCTCTCAGCCCTCACATCACTGGGCTGGCCCATCAATTGATCTCTAATGCCTGCCTTGGTTAATGTAATTGGAATGTCAAAGAATAAAATGTGGTTAGTTACGCGTTATTCTCTTTCTCATAAAACTCACCCTTGGACAGAGGGAACCAGCCTTTGATGAGGTCTGTCACGGGGCTTCCAGAGAGCACTTATTTCTACATGTTCTCCAGGAGACATTTGAAGCGTTGGCGACTCCAAGTTGAGCATGAATTTAAATGAGTGGTACAGTGTCAGCAGGTTCTCAGACAATTGTATGACCAGGGGCTCTAAGAATTTTCTTGCCAGCCCATAGGAACAGTCACCACCCAAGGAATCCTCTCCACCCTCGCTGTCCCACCAGTTCCCGCCACTTAACATGGAGGTAGCAGTGGGGATGGAGGGACTTTCTTTGCAGGGTTTGCCTGGGGACACAATACTCCCTACCCCAGTGTCGCTGTGATTTGAGGCCTTATGGTACTCTCATATTTGCATTGGAGCTCTGATCCGCGGTCTCCAGGAGGGTGGGGACCATGTCCATTTACTTACGGCTACAGGGCCAGGGCCCAGCTCAGTGCCTGACACACTGTAGGTGCTAATAAATGTTTGTTGAGTCATTAAATGGATCTGTAAAATTTTAAGGGGAACATTCTGTGAAGAGAGATCTAAGCTAGCAGGACAGGTGTGAAATTGGTGTTATAGATACTACCCCTCAGGTAAGAAGATAGGAAAAAGGTGCGTTAGTTTTGCTAGATTTTTTTTTTTTTTTAAATGATCATAGGTTCACTGGTCAGAGTAGTGAGATGGAACAGAAGCTAAAGCAGGGACAGCCTGGGGATGGTCTGATGTAGAGTGTACAAATGAAAAGCGTTTAGAAGTGGCCAAAATATGGGCCAAACAGCCATTGATTCTCCCTTGACCATCCTCCTGGTCAAGGGAGACCATCCTCCTGCCTTCAGGTAGGGCCACATCTAAGACACTCCGTGAGGCGAGAGCTTGTTTGGAAGAGAGCCAGAGAGGGGCCTCTAGGAGTCAGCATGGCCCCTGGGAAGCCCTGGCCAGCAGCACGCTAGCATGCCTGTAGGTGGAGGACCTTCAGGTTCAAGTACAATCAGACAAAGTGTCTCTGTAGGAGACCCTCCTCTGCCATCGAGAGAGGTAGAATCCAAATTCAAGGACAGGTGGCCTACCCCACTTTACCTCTACTACAGATTCTTTTTGTGTGTATATTTCGAGCTATTTGCTATTAGAAAACCCATAAAGACACTCTAAATTCATTTTTCTTCAAAAGTAGTTGTAGCCTCTTGCTAAGAACAATTTGAGCATGAAATGGTTTTTCTGTCTAGTTTAAGCTGCTTCTGCAAGTCACCAAAGTTGGAGTGGGCTGCAAGCATGTCAAAATGAATCCTCCCATTCATACTGAATAGGCCTAGAAAATGCCCTGAGAGACAGCAACTGCCTATTAAACATGATAGAGAGGTGCTCTGTCCAGCAGAAAATGGACAGGGATGAGAGGAATAGGAACTCCCATGAGCAAACAGTGAGTGTTTGCAGAGTGAAAGCACCCTCAATATATAATGAAGCAGGCACACCCGCTAGGGGAACACGTTCAAAAGTAAGTAATAAATATCTCAAACTCATCGTATATTGATTTTACATAAATATCATTGATGCATGTTGAGTATAATTATTTTTACCACTTTTTTTTACCCCCAGAATTAAGCCAATTCTACCCCTATAAGGCTTTTGATACCAAAAAATGACATATGGGGGAGATTTGAAGACCAAGTGGAGTTTTATGTTAAGAGATTCCCCCCCCTCCCACATTTTTAATTCTCTTTGAATGCAGTCACTTACCTGATCCTGGAAGGCCCAGACACTTGCAAATGCAAAATAGGTTTCACACAGTGCAGGAGGAGAGTCTGGGGGAGTATTCTGGGCTGTCAGGAGACAATCCAGTAATGAGCACAAAGTCTTCAATAAAGACAAACAATAAAAGGGCTGTATTGAAATTACTGCAGCCTTGCATAATAGCTGAGCTGCAAAGATACTGCAGAAATGTTAATGAGTACAATAATTCTCTGAACTTGGAGTGTTTTTGTTTAAAAGATTTTAATTAACCAGAAAATGAGCATTAATCCCGGCAACTTGAAAAATAACAACATGCTATCTTTTTGCTACAAGCAAAAAGGTAAGAAAAAGAATAAGAAAATGTTATCTGGGGAAATAAGCCCTTTGAAAGATAAACAATTCAGAGCACTAGCTAGAGTATATAGCGTGGCCACTTCTAAACGGTCAATTTACAATGGCTTGTTACATTTGACATTTCTACCCTTACATTCTTGGGAATCCAGTTCTCTTCCATGCCCTGGTTTCCCAAGTTAAATAGAGTGGATGAAATTTTCAGTCATCTAGAATTTATATTCTGAAAAACTTACTCTTTGTTGGGAAATCCAAAGAACCAACCAGCATCCACTGCCTGCAGCCTCTCCAAAAATATCAGAGAAGTGCGCAAACGCTAAAAAGAGGCCAATGGCGACATTTTTACCTATAAATGTCTCTGCAAAGGACATGCTACCACACCAAGTTTCCTACTGCTGCTCAAAAAAATAATCATAATTTGTATCCACTACATGAGCTATAGTTTCCAACAGAAGAGAGCCTGGGTTTATTACATGAATAACAGAAGCAGACCTCAAAACATGAAATTGATTGTCCTAAAGCTTTCCATTAGCAACCAGGCGCCTGCAAAATGCAGGCATTGAAAAGGCAAAGTTCTTTTATAAGAAATTCTCCAAAATGCTCCCACACCATTTTTTCTTAGATTGACCCTCGGGATACAGATTTCAAAGCTCTATGGCTGTAATTTCTATTGTCGTTGGCAATCACGTGATAGCTAGAGTTAGGATCATAGAGCCTCAAACTGAGCGCGTCCAACATTTGACTTTGCAACCTGCACCTTGCCCTCAACTCCTTCCCTTGGGCGATGCACCGTGAGTGCCATGGCCTTCCAAGCTGGAAGTTATCTTAGACTATCTCACAAAACCTTGTCAATTCTACTCCAGAAATGGCTCCTGAATTTGCTCCTTCCCACTTGTCCCTCAGTTCAGGCATCCAGCCCTTCTCTCACTCACAAAAATTCCAATAATCTTCCAGTTCTTCCCACTGTCTTGATTCCATTTGTCTCCAGTCTTTTCCTCCTAAGAAACAGTTAACAAAACTCTCACGCTTAAAAATGCCCCCTGCCCACCAAACAAAGTCCACAGCACTCAACATGCCCTTTAAAATCTTGCCCTATTTTTATCTTCTGCCCCTTACTACAAATAATCCATGTTTGGGACACACTGAATTTCTTAATATTTCTCGTGTCCAACCGTGTTCTTTCACAACTTCAGTCACTATACAAGTTGTGGGTTTTTGGCTTGTTTTTGTTGTTGTTTTGTGCAAAATTGTCCTTTGGTTGTGCAAGAGAAACCCCTGTCTAGGTCCCTATGCTTTACGGGGGTCTTGCTCTGACCCTGTCCTCTGGCCACCCTTCTCCAACAGGCAGGCAGTCCATGGGACCAAGGTTATATGCCTGCACAGGGGCTGCACTTCCCCTTCTAGACCACACTTGCAGTGACCAGGACTCCAGTGTTGCCCGTCCAAAAGACCCAAGCCTGCCTCTAGGGCCGGTGTGGGTCTCTTCCTATACGCATCCTTCAGAGCTCAGTCCAAACCACGCGGCTGACCACTCCTAAGCCTGAGGGTGGCCAGGAGGCGGCTGTCTGCAGAGGGGCTGGGGTAAAACCCAAGTGTCCACACGTGGCACATGAAGACCTTGTAATACAGGATAGAGCTGGAGGGTGGGAACAGAAGGAAAGAGGCTCCCAGGAAGGAGCACAGGTGACAGGGACCAGCTCACCTCATGCCTTTACATTCCAGCATGGAACCCCTAAGAGGGCTAGAATTCAAAATTTGAATTTGGTTTTCCCAGTCATCGTAAAAGTAAATCTATCACGGGAGTGGAGTGGATTATATTTTCTTTAACAGTTTACTAGCTTGATTTATAACTTGTGAGTATTGGCATATATGGCATTTGGGCCTCGGTACTCCCGTTCTGGACCCTGTGGTAAACATTAGGGGCAGGCCTGCTCTTCCATCCTGCTGTTATCTCCTTCCTGCTAATGTCTGTCTGGTGAACTCTTATTCACCCATCAAAATCCACTGCAAATAGATGAACTCCTTCTTCTTCTCCCTCTCCCTCTCCCTCTCCTTCTCCTTCTTCAGTAGAGTTAGGGAACTGGAATGCAGCTGAACCTAGGCCTGGAGCCAGGAGGTGGGGTGCTATCAGGTCCCCAGGTGTCATGCTCAGCCATCTTCCGTCAGCTTTATCTGACACTCATCCACATGATGGAAGATGGCCATGCCACACTTAGGAAATGAAAATCAGGTGGGCTAGATGATCTAGTTTCCTCTCAAAAACGTATACGTACAAGGTGTGTGAGTTTTCTCTCTCTGAAATTTTGATATTTCTTCCACTCAAGAGGCCAGCCCCAAGAGAGGCTAATTTCATAATGCCAACTCCAAATTCCCAGGGAAGGGACTCAGATAATGGCAGGAACAGATACCATGTCCTTCTGAGGTAAGATGATACCTTGAGATATGAACCCCCTCTTGTACCCTTGTCTTTCCCTTATTCAGTCCGGAGCATTCGTTGCCTTGGAGACTGGGGGGGCAAGGAGAGAAAAGGCTGTTGAGTTTCAAAAGGCTTGGCTTCCGCTTCCTAGAGCCTAGCTGCTGAGGCGACTCCGAACTTGGTGAATGTGTTTGGATGCAGGACAAGGTCCCATGCACCCCTGGGAACACACACCCTCAAGTGAGTTAGATCTGCTATTCCCTGTTGACATACCATTGTCTAGGCTGAGCCTCATGGAAAGAGTACAAACCACAACAGTTTAGAGCTGAACCCAGAGCAGGCAGGGCCTGGGTCCCATTCATTGCGAAGTGGAGCCTTCAGCAGTGGTGAGACCCAGAGTGGCCCACCCCTGAGGGCGTCATGGCGCTGGAGAAGAAGAGCAGAAATGGTGCAGCAGCGTCTCTAGGCAGATGGGCCTGGGGGAGCTGTGCTCAACGTCATGCAAGCAGTGGATGGTTTCCTGTGTGCCAGAGGGAGGGTCCCTGAAGGAGCCTAGAAAACCTCCTGGGTGTGAAGGCGCCGCTGTGGACACAAACGAGGGTGACCCAGGGGAAACTGGCAAGGACTGACAGTCTTGGGTGATGACAAGGAAGGGAAGAAAGCAGCCAAGACCGTCTGCTGACGTTAACCCCCAAGCTTAGCTTTGAGGAAAGAGGGGGGATCTCTGACATGACTGCCACACGGTCAGATGGAGGTTTGGAAGACAGATGCGTGTTTTAGGATTATTATTTTAAAAAGAAAATGTTTTTTGCTTGATTGTGATATATTCCCTAGTCAAGCTGTCCCAGAAAATAAATGTGATGCCTGTCTCAGAATTTGCATTTTCCCCACCAACTTAAACCTGTGTGCTCCAGAGGGGATTTCAGCCATCATGAGGAGCCTTTGCCCCAAAAAGTTAAACCTTCGAGCTCCCTCAGAGGCACATCGCCTGTAAGGAGAGCTAAGCAGGCACCCGTCTGGGAGGACACAGAGCTCTGAGCTCCGCTGCAGAGTCAGAGTGGCAAGGAGGATCCGAGCCGGACAGCGTGTCCAGGGCTGCTCTGTGGAACTGGCAGCTGTCCTGCAGCATCAAGTCCCGAACAGAATCGACTAAACGTATCTCAGGGACATCGTACAGACTTGCAAAACACCCCATGAAAACACATGAAAATCAGTGTACAGATGACCTGTTTCTGTTTTCTCTCAAATTATACTTAAATAAAACATCTGAGGATTTCCTCTTTCTGGCTATTTTTCATCTGTAGCAGTTACTGAATTTGAATCAATGCTTTTTATTAATTAATTGATTTATTTTTGCTGTGTTGGGTCTTCGTTTCTGTGCGAGGGCTTTCTCTAGTTGCGGCGAGCGGGGGCCACTCTTCATCGCGGTGCGCGGGCCTCTCACTATCGCGGCCTCTCGTTGCGGAGCACAGGCTCCGGACACGCAGGCTCAGTAGTTGTGGCTCACAGGTCTAGTTGCTCCGCGGCATGTGGGATCCTCCCAGACCAGGGCTCGAACCCGTGTCCCCTGCATTGGCAGGCGGACTCTAAACCACTACGCCACGAGGGAAGCCCTGAATCAATGCTTTTTAAAAAATTAGGTAGGTTATGGCGATGAAGGTCTCTCTGCTCATAAACTTCGTCATTGCCACGCTTTCATAAAAGAACATCTGAAGTCACTGTTTCATTGAATGAATGATATCATCAGGTTAATTCTCAAAGTTGCCAAAGACTTCCATGGTATTCCTGTTGTCTGCCATGATTTCTGTGGATTGGACTGGAAGTGGCAAACCGTGTTACCTCTGCTCGGAGCACCACCAGCAAGGGGGCTCCAGCAGAGCAGACTTTTGATTTGTTTTGTTTTTCTAGTTCAATGAGAACTTAATAATCTATTTTTTTCTCCTTCCTTTGAAGACTTCAGGAGAGAAAGGGTCATTGCTCAACATGAGGGACAAATTTGTACCGTCATAGGCGAGGGCAGGAGACGAATTGTACGGTTCTGGAGGGATCTGACAGATTGGGATATGAGCATGAAAGCACACTCACCTCTCCCGTGCACCACCCTTTCCCCAGGCTTCCTGGAAGGGCAACCACTGTCAGTTCACACAACAGCCATGAGCATCGGCAGAACAATAGATTTTGATTAGAAAAACACTAATGCCAGATCTATTTGTTAATTGTAGACTCTTAACAATTTCTGTCAAATGTGGGATTCTTTTTTTAAATTTCAGAGATGTAATCACAGCCTCCTGAAATTCGGTGCGAACCCTATCCATTCAGGCTTTTGTTTGCCTAATGTGTGGAGGGTTGGGGAGGGAGGCACCATGAGAGGAACATAATAGAGTAGTTCTCTTTCCAAGGGCACTTGAGAAAGCGTGTTGAGCTTACAGTTTTAATCATGAAGGACTAAAGATAACCAACTGAAAAGTTTTTGATCAAGATGTTTACACTTTCAACTTAAGCCCTGGAATTGAGAGAGCAAAACACACGCAGAAGCCATGACTTTTATTCATTTACACGGAATCTGAGTGTTTACCTAGTGTCTCAGAATTTTCACATATCTATTGCCTACCGCTAAAATGTAGAAAGGATAAGAAAACCATTCAAATGAAGAGAAAAGAGGAAAAATAAAAACCATGAGAGAAAAGAATTCTTTGGGGAGGGGAGGTTGTTTGGGGTGATCTACTCTGAGGAAACAAGAAAATTAAACTAAATATCAATTTTAAAATGTATCATAAAACAAGAACATTGAACAGCCACTGAACAGGGAGTACAACAGGATGCAGTAGAGTCATTCTGATTTATCACCGTGAGGCAGTGGGAATTATCTCAGCTCAACTTGTGGTTAAGAACATGCCGAGAGGCAAACATGTCTGCGTGTATCTGACAAACTGTTGGGGCAGCCCTGCCTGAAGTTTTTTTGCCTAAAAAGTGAGGAGGGGAGCATTCTGGGTAACACCTCATCCTTAGAGGAGGATCCAGGCACATTGAGCCTGACCCAGTGACAAAGAGGGAGGGTATGTGAAAATGAACACAGCTCTAAGTCTGTGAGTTGGATTTGTCTTCTACTCTTGCCCCACGTTTGTCTCATGGTTGGATCCTCATAGGACATAGGGCAGAGGGAGTATGAGATGTTTGCAAAGAACGTCTATGGGAAAATTTACATAAGCATGTGTGGCACAAGCAATTCTCCTTGGGGATCCCTCCAACAGCAAACACAAGAGAGAAAGTTCTCCTGTCTTGCCACCTGAACACCAAGCACCTTTAGTATTCTAGAGGGACCTGGTATTCCCATTGGGGTGGGGACTCATTGCCTGGAGACACCCAGTGGAGGGAGAACCCCTCGCCTGCCCAGACTAGCTTCAGAGCACTTATAAAGACACCCCCTGGGGACTCTCAAAAATACCTAGTGATGAATGTCACTTGCAAGAGACTGAGACAAGGGGATCAAAAGCCAATGAAATATTTATTACATACTCGTTTCCTTTTCGGTTGACTATAATGTTTAGGTAGGTTAATTGGTGTCCTCATTCTAACATCTTGCTATATCTCATTGTTGATTAAGGATATAAACTCTGACTGTAAACACTTTTTAATAGCATACAGTATTTGAATTTTGGTCACAGAGCTGTCTTCCTCAGTTACGTATTCTGATGCTTCTATGAAAGGGCCTGAACAAATACAGCTTTTAATGCACTTTAAAATGGTTTACCTTTATATTCAATTTGGGGGAGTTAATTTTTCATCCCATGCCAGTTATTTATTGCTGCTTAACACTCCAAACTTAGTGGATTAAACTACACAAATATTGAAATGTCTAAAATTTTAAAACTGACTATACTAAGTGTTGTCAAGGAATTAGAGCAATTAGAATTCTCATTTTTCCCACTGCTACAGGGAATGTAAAATGGTATAACCACTTTGAAAAGCAGTGTAAGACAGTTGGTAATTCCTTAAAATATTAAACATACAGTACCGTGTGATCCAGCCATTCTATTCCTACCTATTTACTCAAGAGAAATGAAAGTATACAGCCATGCAAAGAACTATGAATGTTCATAGCAGCTTTAGTTTTTAATCAGCAAAAACTGGAAACAATGTCCAACCACAAGTGAATGGTTAAAGAATTTGTGGTATATTCATACAACAGACTACTACTCAAGTAATAAAAATAAAAAGGGGGCTTCCCTGGTGGCGCAGTGGTTGAGAGTCCGCCTGCCGATGCAGGGGACACGGGTTTGTGCCCCTGTCCGGGAGGATCCCACATGCCGCAGAGCAGCTGGGCCCGTGAGCCATGGCCACTGGGCCTGCGCGTCCGGAGCCTGTGCCCCGCAACGGGAGAGGCCACAACAGTGAGAGGCCCACGTACCGCAAAAAAAAAAAAAAAAAAAAGGAAAGGGGAAACAGACGCTACCTCTTGATAAGGAGTAGCAAAGTCTGGTAGGGCATGTGGAATGGGAATTATTATTGAAGCTATTTTTTGGAAAGTATGATCTACCACAGTCCAATTTCTGGCCCAATAATTCACATTCCTCATACATTCAAAATGCACCCTCTCCTTCTCCAAGACCCTCAAAGTCTTATCCCATGATGGTATTAGGCTCAGGCTTGAGGTCCAGGATCTCACCTTCTAAAGCAAATCCATGGAAAACAGTTTCCTAAGAAGTTAAGATTCTTCAAAAGTTAAATGTACACCTACTATATGATCCAGTCTTTCCAATTCTAGATATTTACCCAAGAGAAATGAAAGCACATGGCCGAAGAGAGGAAGCCCTTTGGCTGAAGTTCCTCAAGTACAGCTCCCCATGTGAAACATCTCTTGATCTTAAAACCCATGAATTTCAGAGAAAGTTATTTACACCATACACACCCAACACATAATGGTAGGACAGATATAATATATATATAAACACTCTTGTTCAAAAAGAAAGAAAATGGAGTCACACAGAAATCATTGCTCCAAAGTTATTCTGAAATCCAGTTGGGCGCATTTTGCCAGTTCCTTGATCAGAGTTCAATTCTACTTCCTGTGTAAAATTTGCTAAAGCTCTTAACTCTGCCCTCTGGGCTCCTGATTCTATACTCTGAATTATCCTTACTTTACTTTTCAATCAAATATAGCCAACATTTGTTAAAAATATTTTCTGCCAGTTTTTCTTTTGTCTTTGCTTATTGCATTTTCTGTCGGGCAAAAGTTTTGCTTTTCAGTAATGCAGTCAATTGTACCCATGTTTTCTTTCGATTGCAAAGAGAAACAAATGATTTTAACTGTAAATAAATTGGATAACATGACTACATAGGGAAAAAATTGTAAACTCAGTATTTGGCTACACATCTTTAATAGAATGTGTGGTTGTCAATGGTAATGGTGCATTAATTTTGAGATGATTTCATATGCATACCATAGGAAAGAGCAAATGAATTACTATATTTAAGGAGGAGGAGAAGGGGAAGGGGAAGAGGAGGGAGAATGCTTTTCCTAACTCGCTAGGTTTTCCACCGTCAGCCCCTCCCACCTGAACTGTGGTAATCCAGTCAAAATCCATAAAAAAGCAAGAGCTGTGCACCGACATACAGAATGGAGATTTAAGGAAATTCTGTCACCACCTTCACTTTGGGGAGATGTGCCTGGGAATAAAATGAGGACCCCCAACAATGAGATAGCACTAAAACACTCTCTCATCTCTAAAAGGACTTTTTATTTACACTTCCTCTTTGCAAAGGGGAAAGGCAAGGTAGTTAACATTTTGAGAGTAGCTCGCATGTACTTTTCTTACATTATGCAATTTAACCCTCGGAACAACTTTGTAGGAAAAAAAAAGTTTTCAACCCACCATTTCAGTGAAAAGCCAGAGACTCAAAAAGATAACACAACTGAGATATTGAGCATTTTCTATTTTTTCATTTAATCCTCATGATAATCCTATGAAGGGTCACTATTACTATGTCCATTTTCCATATGTGAAAGCTGAGGTAGATAAACGTTAAGTAACTTGCCCAAGGTTTTACGATTAAGTTATGAAGCTAGAATTTGTACCTCAGCAGTCTGGCTACAGAGCCAATGCTTTTATCTCTTCCCTTTAAAGGGGGTCAGACACAGGATTCAACCTGAAGGGGCTCACATTGGCAAAACTGGGGATAACTGGGCATCAAATAAATGATAGCAAAGGATTATAACCCACTGAATAAAATTGGGATTCATGAATCCATACAAATTAGAGAGAGAGAGAAAGAGAAGAGACAGAAGGATGGACAGGAGGATATAGAGGGAGTGTCTTTAATATGTATTATATAGTTATATATATATAATATTAGAAAGCCAACTAATAAATGTACAAGGAATGATAGAAATGTCACCATTTTAGGTGAAAATCATGAACGGATGCTAAAATTCATGGATAGAAGTCTGAGGAGCATCAGGGTGTTTAGATAGTCTCAAAGTATCCCACCACAATACTTACTAATTACAAAGAGAAAAATGTTACATTTACAGTACAGAAACCTAGCAGCTAGCATCTTAACAAATGCTTGAAATTAACATCAGCAGTAACAGGACAAATGGACATAGGGTGGCTCCTTATATAATTCACTGAAAAAAACACAGCATCGTTTCTGTTATATTCCTGCCAAAGATTTACAACCTGAATCTTATCATGAGGAAACTTCAGACAAACCCAAACTGAGGCACGTTCTATAAAATATCTTGTCTGTACTCTTAAAGAATAGCAATGTCATGAAAGACTGAGGATTTTAAGACTAAAGAGACATGACAATGAACACAATGCGTGGGCCAAAATTTTCTTTTGCTCTGAAGGACACTTTGGAGGCAAGCAGTATAATCTATACAAGGTTAATAGATGAGATAAGAGCATTATACCAATATCAATTTCCCAACTTTGGTAATTACACTGTGGTTATGTAAAAGAATGTCCTTTTTTTAAGAAACACACTGAAGTGATTAGGAGTAAAGGAGCATCTGCGTGTGTGTGTGTGTGTTTGTGTGTGTGTGTGTGTGTGTGTGTGTGTGTGTGTGTGGAGAGAGAGAGAGAGGGAGGGAGGGAGGGAGGGAAAGTACAAATGTGGTAAAATTGTTAGCACTTGGGAAATCTGGGTAAAGGGAATTCTTCTATATTATTCTTGCAGCTTTTCTGTAAGTTTGAAATTATGTCAAAATAAAAAAGAAGAAAGTAAGAAAAAGGTATCAAAGCCGGAATCCAAATTCAGACCCTCTGTGTCTGAGGACTCTTTCTGCCACAAGTGACAGGAAATCCAATTCAAACCAGCTCAAGCAAAGTAAATAAACCCAAATGTTCTGCATCCATGTAGCTGACAAGTCCCAGGGAAGGGATGGCCTCAGGCACAGCTTGTGCCAAAATTCAAACAATTTTGAATTGTTTTCAAATCAAAACAGTTCAGGACTTGGTTTCTCCATCTCTCAGCCCAGCCTTCTGCGATGTTGGCTTCATTTTCAGCCTCTACCTGATGGACACTAGCAATTCCAGGCTCATACCTTTTTGGCTTTTGATTCAGTTGAAAAGAAAAAGGGCTCTCTCACCAGTACCAGAAAAAGTCTTTTATTGTATCTCACTGGCTCTGACTGAGTCACACATCTGGTTCCAGAAGCAATCTCAGTGGTCAGTTCCTCTGATTTTGGTCATGCTGCATCATAAGCTCATCCCTGGAGTCAGGGATGGAGTCGACTCCATTCAAAGTATATGTACTGAGAGTGGGAACGGGATTGGTTCCCCCAAGGAAAATAAAGGTAACCTTACCACAGGATGGGCACATGGATTCTGGAAGCACAAACACTAGGCTCCCACAGACACCACACTTTCTATGGCTGTGTAACAAGCCCCTCCAAAACTCAGTGGCATGAGGCAGCAACAATCATTTATTTGCACAGACCTTTGCAATGTGGTCAAGGCTCAGCAGGGATGGCTCACCTCTGCCCCACGTGTTGTCAGCTGGGGGGGCTTGCCTGGGAATGGAGGGTCCATTTTCAGGGTGGCTCCTTCACATGAATGGCAATTTGGTGCTGGACATCAGCTGCGACCACAGCTCTCCTCCATGTGGGCCTCCTGCACGGCTGCTTGGGCTTCCTCATAGCATGGAGGCTGGGGTTCAAGAGGAAGAAGCAGAAGTTGTCCGTCATCTGAAAGGTTAGCATCACTTCCCCCATACCATGTTGATTAAAGTAGTCATAGGCCCAGAACAGATTTAAGGGGGTGGAGAAATAGGATCCACCTCTCCTTGGGCAAAATGACAAAGAATTTGCAGCTGTCTTTAATCTACTACAGATATCCTCTGTCTCATTCCATAATCTCACAACTACCAGAGTAAAAATTAGAGTTCCAGCGTCTTAAAGCTTCGCCCTCACAACTGCATATCCTGGGTCCCCACTAAACTCTGAGGGGCCTCTTGCTAAACATTGAAGAGCAACCCTATCCTCTGTTCACTAAAGCAGGGGATGCAACTCAAGTGTCTACAGAAGTCAGGCAGGAAACCTATGTAAGTGAAGTGGACAGGGGCATTGGCAATTTGAACACGTAAGAATATTCTTCTACTCCACACACATAAAAATGCATTCTATCATTCTGGGAACATACAGCCCTGTTCATCTTCTGTTTTCTCACTTTCAGTAAAGATTGAGTACAGATATATATTGTTCTACCATAAGAAAAAACTCATGCAGGCACATAGAAAAATGACATTTAACTCTAGATTTCGACAGAGTTGATGCCTTCTAAGGGGACAGCTGCTACTCAGCTCTGGTCAAGCACTGCCAAGTAGAGGTCAGACCCTCTATGACCCAAATTTTCCATTTTCCAAGAGAAGTTGAAACTTTGGAGTTTTATACGAAATCCTATTTTTAGATGTTGGCTTATCTTTTTGAAAACACTGTGAAGGTCAAACAAAACATCCTGAGGCAAGTTCAGCCAATAGATCACCACTTTGTGACTAAAAGTATTAAAAAGAATTTAGCATTCATTGTCAAGCATTTACATACTTAAAAGGAAACTAAAAAAATCATTTTACTTTCCTAAGCCAATGCTTCAGAGCATAATTAAGTCGAGTAGTTCATTACATATGAAATAGTGTGGATTATTTCATATCTTAGACATATTTCCAGCACCACCTATAGTACATTAAAAACAGCCTTAAAGCCTTTAATACTCCTCCCATCTAGAGGTGGGATCTGATTCCCCCTCCCTTGAGTATGGGCTGGCTGTGATGATTTGCTTGTAACCAACAGAATGTGGCAGAGATGGTACTGATGACTTCTGAGGCCAGGTCCAGGGAAACCTTGCAGTTCCTACCTTGGCCTCTTGAACATTCTCTCTCTGGACACTCCCTCTCTGGATACTCCCTGTTGGGATCCAGCTGCTATGCTGTGACAAGCCCACGGCACGTAGAGGCACCACGTACAGACACCCTGGTCAACAGCTTGGCTGAGCTCCCAGCCAACAGCCAGCACGAGCTGCCGCCACAAGAGGGGTCTCCCTGAACATCCTTCCTTCCCAGTTACGCCTTTAGAGCGCTGTGGCGCCAGATGACAGCTCATTGCAGCTGAATGAAGACCCCAGAAGGGAACTGCCCAGACGAGTCTCTTGGGAATTTTGGACCTAAAAAATTAAAAAGAGGAAAAAGTGGCTGTGTTACAGTGCTAAATTCTGGGGTTGTTCATTACCCAGCAACAGATAAGAGGATACTACCTTAATGTAGTTGATCAGGAAAGTCAAACTTCTCAGGCCTAAGAAAACTTGGCTGCTGCTAGCACTCTTTCCACTTAATGTTCTTTCTTATTGCCACTGTTATGAAGGCTTATAGATTATTTTTTAAAGAATAAAACGTCTGAATCTTTAGGCATTTAAAATAAAATATCTGATATTAATGTCTGATTCTTTTTTTTTCTGCCCTGATTTCCTGTTGTGGTGGTGAAAACATGAGGAATAGCTGTAAGAAGTCAGCAAAAGAATTACCAGAAATGTTTGTTCTCTTGTTTCTTTATGGCATATACTATGGATTTCTAAACAACATACTTGATGGAGGGTAAGCAGACTTTCAAGATGAAAAAGGATAAGTAAAGCTCTTCTAGAAGGATTTGGAGACTGTAATCAAAAGTACTCAAAATAAAAGGATGGCTAATTATCTCATTAGTAAAATTATGAACTAAAGATGCAATTTAAAAATTAAATATATAAATGCTCCCAGTTAGGCATCATACACGTAGGATAAAGAAAAGTTTCATGTCTGCCTGGAGGGCAACATAAAGGAACACAAGTTTTCACATATGGTGCCCAGAGAGGGTAGGTTTGATAGTATGTGTTTTTAGAAGAATAATCTATACCCATTTGCTATTTTGCAACGCCCTATACCTTAGTTTATAAGTTCAAATAATAGGAAGGTAGGAGAAAAGATCATTTAGGGAACAGAAAAGTAAATACTTAACAAATCTACTAGACCCTTTATCCACTTCCATTTTTAAAAGAACAAAGAAATGACACATATATTTATACTCTTGGAATGAGGGAAAGATAAAACTTCAGAAATGAAAGTGTCAACTAGGAAGCTCTGATTGTTCTGCAAAAGTCCCTATACCCAGTGAACAAAAACCCTTCTCTCCAGCTGGGCTCACACAATCCAGTCTTCGAGTGAAAATGCCCAGTCACTGCATTTCCTTGAGAAGGGCCACCTGCATGAGTCAAAGTAACTCTTGTGATAACAGGACAAGATTTTCTTTTAAAGAATAATGTTCTAAAATGGGAGGATGAATTACCTTGCTTAAGAGTATGAGAAACTGGTCATAAATGGGGAAAAGTGTGGGTCTGGTGATTTTTGACTTTGACTCTGCAGGGGAAACACAACCTAGAGGAAGCCCAGAGCCAAGTGGGAATGTCGGCCACTTCCAGCGCTTAGCAGTGGGGAGGCATTGTAGGAAAGCCAGCCTCGGCCACATCAGTAACCTCAGACCTCTGCTTTGCAGAAGGAACGCCTGTCTCCTGCAACCACCCGTCTTATACGAATTACATTGGCCCTGTTCACATCTCACAGCCTTGTGGGGGTCACTGCAAAGCTAATGGCTCCTGATCTGGAGCAGGGAGAGACTCGGGCCCTGTCAGTCACGGGAAAGGAAGGAAGGAAGAAAATGCACCGATTCCAGCAAAACTGACCCACCTTGGTCTCCGTGGCTTATTTTCGGCTTCCTGACTGGTTTGACTCAGGGGAAAACAAACAAACAAACAAACCCCCCAAAGCTGTTTTGAACGAGAGCAGGTATCCCTAGAAAGCTCATTAAGGAAGAGGCCACATTTCACGTTAGAATAGAGTATACCAGTGGCCATGGAAAGACGTGGAAAATCTTTTACCTGCTCTGTAGGTAGGAAGTGAGGCAAGTGGACGCCTTGGCTGGGAAATTCATATTCCTCTTTCAAAGAGCAGGATTCGGTGTTCTTCATTCATGTTAATCTGAGAGCAGAAAGCCAGTCTTAAAAGGAGCCTTACAGCGAGAACCGCCTGATGCCATGCAGCTCCTGCGAGGAATCCTCTTGTTGAAAACTTCAAGAGCAGGTGCAGCATAAGCCCTGCCCCAATGTATCCAATAACCACAACTGGCTGACTAATGAAAAGCAAGCAGATCAAGAATGAGCAGGGGTTCCCCGTAGGGTGCAAATAAGGACGCATGAGAGGGATGGATGGTGACAGAGCACACACCCTCCCTGGCAGGGTACTCAAACTGGACTGTAGCAACCCTATCACTGTGAGGGCTTCTGGGCCACAGATTCACGTGGCCAACACTGGCCTTGTAAGTGGTTTTCACACCCTTCTTGTTCTGTTTTCTGCAGCATTCTCCCAGCTCACCATCTCCCAGAACTTCATTGAACATATAAGAGGATCTGGTGCAATGGTTCTCAAGGGGTCTGGAACTGCCCCACAGGCGATGTTTTGGAAATT
Source organism: Tursiops truncatus (assembly GCF_011762595.2). NCBI lineage: Eukaryota > Metazoa > Chordata > Mammalia > Artiodactyla > Delphinidae > Tursiops > Tursiops truncatus. The sequence goes on along the minus strand of NC_047040.1, from coordinate 58,963,257 downwards.
TGTGGGTGTGCTTTTGATTGTCAAAATAATTACTGGGGGGGTTACTGCATACCTTTAGTGGGCAGGGCCGCAGAGGCTGGATGTCCTGCAATGCATAAGCACTCCCAAACCACAAAGAATCATCCTCCCAGCTGCATCCTTCAGGGCTTTCAAGTGATCCACTGCACATCATATACATGAGCACCATCTTATTTTAAAGCCTAGAAATTTCTTCCATTTTACATATAAACACAGAAGATTCTTTTGCGCTTTGCATGATTTTATTATGCTCTGAATTCTCCAGTTGACTGTGGCAAGATTATTCTTAGCTTTGTTGGAGACTTTACCAAGAGTAGTCACTGTTGCAGAATGTCAGTTCATGACCATACTGCTGCTCTAGGTATCTGAGACTCTGACACGGTACTCCCGGGTCACCTGCTGCTCTAGGTATCTGAGACTGTGACACAGTACTCCTGGGTCACCTGCTTCCGTAGCTGCTGCACACTAGGTCTGGATTCTTATGCCATTGCTCACAAACACTTACATATTAAAATAAAGAATAGTTTAAATGTCTTTTATTTCTCTTTTATATTATAACTGGGCATTCTATGTTTTAAAAAAATTCCTATGAAGTAGATTCTATTACCCATGAATGTCATGACTGGACAGGAAAGAGTGTTAACAAAATGTTCTGGAGCACAGGGTCTGTCAGCACTGAGAAACTCTGCTATAATGAGCTGGAGCATCTAGAAGTTAGTAATTTTTCATTTACTGACTTAAGTACTCTCCTCCTCCTACCTATTCTCAATAAAATGCTAAGGAGGAAAGAAGAGAGAGGGGAGCTAAAAGATTATCACCCACAGAGAAAAGGCCCCTGGAGACGCTTCTCCAGTCCCAGGACCCCTACCGCAGCCTCATTTAGTTTGTAGCATTTTTTCATCTGGGGCCTGATTTAACTAGTATTTGCTCTCTTATCTCCTAGAATCCTCTCCACCCTCTCCCTGTTCACTGGTGATCATTTCTTATCTTTCTTTTTTCAATTGTGTCATTTTGGTTGTGTTCATTTAAAGTTCTGAACCCGGTATCCAAATTCTTTGGAAGAAGGATGCTATATGAATGTCTGTCAAAAGCAAACACGTTTATAGTTAACCCATGAATAAAATATTCATAAATTCTAACTGTCCCTATTTGGAAAAGAAACTTGCAGATTATTAAATTTCTTCAACATTAGGGGCCTAAATTTCTTTTAGCTGATGAACTGCTTCCTTAAGTTCCCCGTTTCATTTACTTTAGACCTAACATATAGATGTGCCCTAAGATCATCTTTATAGTGTCTCAGACTTCTAATTTAAAGCTGGTAGACCATTTCCCAGGCATATCCAGAATCTGACCGATTCTGAATCAAGAACATTTCCAGAATCAAAATATTTCCAAATTTTAAAGAGCTTACATCTGAAGCAGCATAATCAGAAAAAGATTCAATTCAAACCCAAGAGGTACTTTTTTATTATATAGAATAAAGAGCGGGCTAGGTAGTGTATATTTGCACAGTGCTGTAGAACAGGTGTTTCCCATAAGCATATAAGCCGTGCATCCGGAACAGTGACACAGCCGTGATGTCCCCGACACATACCTGTGTGTTGTGGTTTAGACCCCTGACTTCACCAACCAGCCTTCAGAAGCCCAGCAGCTCACATGTCAGCAAACACAACACAGTATATGGACTCAGTCTCAGGTATTGCAATGGCGTCATCTTTAAAATGGGTGACTGTAAAAAATATTCCTTGTTTGCCTGCACCTTGGGTTTAGACTCTGAGATTAAAAATCTTTAATCATAATTACATTTTAAAATATAAGAAGTAAAACACCAAGGAGCCAAGCCGAGGTCAGGAAGGCAGTGGACCTATCTCTATACCTCTGAAATCAAGCAAGCGCACCAGGTGAGAAACACCAAAGCAGGCAGACATTTTACTTACATACAGCGGAAGCAGCTCTCAGGCACAGTACTGGTTAAACTAGTCAAGAGAAGGTTTGGGATTTTTTTTTTTTTTTAGAAACAATTAGGTACTTGTCTTCAACACATACACTCACACACACAATCGAAAGTATTAGTACAGAGTAATGGAATGTTCATATCCTTTAAAGAGAAATCTAAAGTAAAATAAACATACTCATCTTTACCACCCCCCCCAAGGCATAGGCAACCTTCTTGGAGACGGGATCTGGATTCAAGCAGGTAGCAGAGTCAGCGGTGCCCGGAAAGGGGAGCCAGCTAGGGGAGACTGAACCCGGAAGCCCCTCCTATCCACTGGCTCCACAGTCTGAGGGTCCCTCTTGGACTGTCTAAGGAGCCCAAGGAACCGGGCGTGCTGGAATCCTTTGCAGGCCCCTGTGGCTGTGGGAGAGTGTACAACACTATTTAAGCATCCTGGTATTCTCTAGTTTCGAAATGAGTTGCTAATGGGGAGTGGGGAGGTGGGGGAAGGGAAGCAGGAAGGAGGGAGGGAACAGAGACAAAGAAAGAAGACGTACACAGGCCAGCCACTCTTACTTATCTAAGGAGTGCAATATGTACTTTTCCCTAATTTTGGTTTTTATCACACTCGCATTACTAGATCCATTATTCATATAGATGCCAACTCTGAACACAATCAAAGTTGCTTTCTGGCAGGGGCTAATTTGAAAGAGTAATCCTGCTAGTGGGGTTTCTAAAATGTGCATCAGTACTTATAAAGCACTAAAACACTAGACTGTTTAAAAATATTTATCTTACTAGTTCTAGATTTTTTATTGACATGACAAAAATCTCTCTGTGATTGGACAGTAGAATAGCTATAAAAACATGATTCTATTTGTAAGTGTAATATATGTATATAATATGTAGTATATATAATATGTAGTATATATAATATACAGAATATACTATAAGTATATACATTATAATTACATAATATAAATATATTACATAGTTTTGTTAAGCATAATAGATGCATGTTATCTATATGTTTATACACATATATATTACACTTATAATTATCTTCTTATTCAATTATATCCTCATGCAAACGAGCATTCCTGAGTCATTATTTCTCCAGTGTAATTTTCATGTATATTTCCTTGCTCTCTCTCTCTCTCTCTCTCTCTCTCTCTAAGGAAGGCAGCTTGCCAATAGCTGACAGGCCTGGTGCTTTGCAAGTGCTGGGAGATGCTATTAATCCTAAAGGATTTCATTCTAGATGATACAAGGGATCTATTGTCATGGAGTTTAGTAATAGCAGTTAGTAGTAGTGGTAGCAGTAGTAGTAGTGGTAGCAGTAGTAGCAGTGGTAGCAGTAGTAGGAGTGGTAGCAGTAGTAGGAGTAACAGCAGTAGCATTTTAGAATGAGGCATCTGCTTATTATAAACTCTTTGGTTTACTTGCCTTTCAAAACTCAGATTTATGATTGCAGAGTCTAAAGTAGGTGACATTGTGAATGATGCATTATTGTTGATTTTGAGGCAGATCCTGAAAGCCATTTTCATCAAGTTGTACGGAGAGTGCAAAATGAGCCAGCATGTTCAAACCCAGTTAGCCAGTCAAATGTAAGCATACTCCAGAAAATAAATTTTAAGTCTCTCAAATACCACATGTGGAATCTAAAAAAAAAAAAAAAAGCTTCTGAAGAACCTAGGGGCAGGACAGGAATAAAGACGCAGATGTAGAGAATGGACTTGAGGACACGGGGAGGGGGAAGGGTAAGCTGGGATGAAGTGAGGGAGTGGCATGGACATATATACACTACCAGATGTAAAATAGATAGCTAGTGGGAAGCAGCCACATAGCACAGGGAGATCAGCTCGGTGTTTTGTGACCATCTAGAGGGGTGGGTTACGGAGGATGGGAGGGAGACGCAAGAGGGAGGAGATATGGGGATATATGTATATGTAAGCTGATTCACTTTGCTATACAGTAGAAACTAACGCAACATCGTAAAGCAATTATACTCCAATAAAGATGTTAAAAAACAAACAAACAAACAAAACCTCTCAGATAAAAATTAAGCTAACACTGAGTTATGCAATTATTATTATGTCTAGTATATTTATAAGTAGCAGCACAAATTGTACGTTAAGAAAGTAATAACAAACATGACTGAGGGGAACAGGTAATAAAATAAGAAATTTAGAGGTTGCAAACCCAAATGCTTGCAAGGGCAGGCAGGTAATAGCAATAAGTACAGGCTGGTAAAAGACAATGTGAACGGTAGGGTTGTGAAAACCAGACGGCGTGTTCCTTCTCTGATAACATTCTACAACATAAAAACAAACACTGTGAGTCCCCAAAAATCTGCAGATGAAATTCATGTCTGAGATTTGTCTCAAAGTAATCCAGGGCAAAGTGGGAAGAGGTAGAGGCAAGGGAGGATTATAGGTGAAACAATATTAGGTTTAAGTTGATAGTTCTTGAGGCTGGTGATGGGCACCTAGACTTCATTTTACTATTCTCCTTATTCCTGCGTAGATTCAAATGTTTCCACAAATAAAATGTAAAAACCATTTTCAAATACTCAAAAATGAGGTCCATAAGGTTGCTAATTTTCCGTCTCAGTTATAATTGAAAAAACACAAAATAATGACTTTAGCATCTAGTACCTGATCACAAGAATGAAGACAAATAGTAAACTCACTGTTGCCATTAATAAGAGTGCCCCAAAGCCAGTAGGATCATGTGAGGTAGGTATGGGTGGTTTTCATGTCTTTAGTATTTATTCATAATTATATAACAAATTCAAAGCATGGGAGAACTGAGCCCTAAAATGTAATGTTCAGATACTCCCAGGTGCATGCGCGCGCGCGCGCACACACACACACACACACACACACACACACACACACATATACAGACACACACACACACGCACTCACATCTCACTTACTCAGCAGCATCAAGCGGATGCTGAGACGCCCTGTTCAATGAATTACTCCTTAGCAGGTGAACAGCTTTATACTGTCCTCTTCGCATGACAGTTGAATTCCCAGAAGTCGGGATTAGGACTCTTTCATCTCCAGACTCCTGGAACGCAGTAGCTACGTAACAAATATTTGTTGAATTAATTAACAAAACAGCCTTCGTGCCTTGGGAACATCATCTTGACAACTCACAGCAAGTCTATGTGTTGAAAATGAGTAAGATGAAATTATTGGGATAATTTAGAAAAACTTTAGCAAAATGTGAAATGTAGTGAACAATAGGAAAACAACTGTATTTCCCCAGTTTAAAAATAAAATAAAATGTGATTCTAAATATATTCAGTAAATCACTTTTTCTGGAATTGACTTAAAAGCTGCCCTAATGCATTCCATCCCCCATTTCCCAAGGCTATCACACTCTCTGGGACTAGAATCACAACAGAGAATTTTCCAGTCAAGGGCCAGAGACTTACGTAACAGGCAAGTTTGACCACAGAAGTACAGCCATGGGAGCTCTTCCCTCCAAGAGGCTCCTTGAGCTCGTGAGTGTCCTGGAGCCCTGAGGGAACTGTCCTCAAAGGATGATCCAGCAATGTGGGGTGGATGCATTTTGGTCATGGGCAGAGTATTGCTCCACTCTTAGGGTTAATTGGAGGTAGGCAGGTGAGGTGCCTAAGTACAGGTGGAGGAAAGTGCCCACCACATGAAGACAGCACGGTTAGCCAGAGAAGCCTGTGATCCAGCACAACTCCTGAGCCCCCAAACCGGGCTCCCTACATTTAGCTGGGCGGATGCAAGAGAGAGATGCCAGTTAAATAAAATGAAACCCAACTCAGGAGGTAATTCAAAATATTGTCCCCATCACGAGCAGGTCACTTATTCATATGCTGATACATCATGCCCCTTTCTCCACCCTTAGAAAATACTAAAGCCAGTCCCTTGCACAGAAAACACACATGGCACAGAGTCATTTCCCTCTGTGACTGTCACTAGAAATGCTCTCCTTTCCACTTCTTGGATCAGCCTGATTTGATGACAGCACAAATGACAGAATAATTCAGTTGTGACAGGAGTACCACAAGGGGACACACTTGTCAATGGGCCCATCTGTCTGCTGTCATTCTCCATCCCCTCAAATGCTTAAGAGATTGTCCTGCTACTGAAAATGTTATAAGCAGACAGAGTTACACCCATGCATCCCCATTCCAAATGGGGTGAAGGAAGGTCGTGAATAATAGATGGTGCATCCGTAGAAAAAACAGTCACCAGCAGAGCAAGAGATGAATCTAGAACTTCCAACTCTCTCGGTAATTGTAGCCTCTCCTCTTTCTTATGCTCTAGAATTCCACTAAGACAATAAGAAACTATAATGTCTTGTACTTATTTCTTGAATGTTTAGTGAGTGCCTACCGTATAGATAGCAATGGGCTGGAGATTAGAGGGAACACAAAGCAATAAAATTCATAATTTCTGCCCTCAATAAATTTAACAGCTAGTTAAGAAAAGCTGCACACCGGGCTTCCCTGGTGGCGCAGTGGTTGAGAGTCCACCTGCTGATGCAGGGGACGCGGGTTCGTGCCCCGGTCCGGGAAGATCCCACATGCCGCGGAGTGGCTGGGCGCGTGAGCCATGGCCGCTGAGCCTGCGCGTCCAGAGCCTGTGTTCCGCAACGGGAGAGGCCACGACAGTGAGAGGCCCGCATACCGCAAAAAAAAAAAAGAAAAGCTGCACACCAATAAAAAGTTCAGTTATAAAATGATACAAGTCCTAACTGATCACATAGTCCCATGAGTTCCATTTTATAATTTAGAATCAAATGAGTAGAACAGATCCCAGATATTGCAAGTTGACTACTATTGACACCCCAAATACTACCTCTGGGAAATGCAGCGGAGAAGTGGCATCTCCCAGTTTGGCCCCCCATGGTTCTGTTTCTTATGTGTGTCTGGTCTCCTCAGCCAGGCTGTGAGGTCTCTGGGAGCAGCCTCTTATCTCCTGCACATTACATAGACTTCTTAATGCCCAGCGCATTGTTGGGTGACCAGTAGGACCAGGTAGAGACTCTCCTCACGGACCCCACTGTGTTCTCTTATTTACCTCCTGGTATTCCCTCCCATAGAGCCTAACACACTTCACTGTGGCCATTTAGATTGGTCCCTGTTAAAATGTAAGTTCTCTGGGTAGGAGTTGGGTCTTTCTTTCTTATCACTGTGTTCCCAGTGGCCACCTGGGCACAGTGACTGAAAGAATGTACAGCTGTTACGACTTTGCTCAGACAATCAGCAACGTAACTAGGGAATCTGAGAATTTGTAAAATAGTACCAAGATGCAGTTATACAGAAAATTAAAGGGAATGGATAGAAAAGGATAAAAACATAGGAGAAAATTCTAACCTACATCACAATTTTATAGGTCATATTATTGCCCATACATATTTTTCTCCTGACTACCCAAGGCTGTCCCTGTTTTAACTGCCATCTGAAAAGCCATGGGCCAAGAAGACCATCTTCCATGTTGTGATCAACCTGCAGCAGCAATAGATGCAGGACTTAGGCGGATCTTTGAGTGATTTCAATCACTAGTCTACGAGCAGCTTCTGCACACACCCTCTGAGCTGGCCCTTTTTGGGGCTCTGCCCAAATACATTGATGCACCCCCCCATGGAAACACTCAGATGCCATCCAATCTGATACGGAGCCACAGGCATCCTGGTAAAACCACGAATGTCTCATTCCTTGTGGCTCACCCAGGAGACAAAATACAAAAGAGCAGAAGGTGGGAGATGCCCGCATAGTTCCATGGATGTGCAGAGATCTATACCATTACATATGCTGGGCCGCCAGCCCGATGAGACCACTGACCAGCCTACACATTCTTTGTTTTGTCATCACCGGCTGTTTTGTGGTCTCAACATAGCCAAAGGTGTTGAGAAGGGACTAAGACAGGCCTGGGTCACGTGGGGGAGAAGTAAATTCAGAACTTGGCTTAGCAGTGAGCAGGTGAAGAAGATAAAGGTCCACATATGGCTTCTGCCTTTGCTCCTTTTCATCATGTCACACTGAGTCTACAGACACACACATGCACACAGCGTGCCAAGGCAGACCTCATAGTGCCAGGTCTGGATTCCAAACAGCTGGAGCAGAAAGCAGCAGTTGGCAGGAGCAGACAATAACGAGAGACACAGTATTGAGTCCAGATTGACACTCAGAGTTCTTGGCATGACCACACTGCAACCCTCTTTCAGGAGAACTGGCAAACTTCCAGGCCTCCCCAGCCCTTCTCCAAATGGCAAATCCTAGACCGTCTAGGATAAAGAAAAACTTAATAGGTAAAGCCATTTGCCTCTGACTGTTTTCCAGCTATATCAAATTACACTTGTTAGACTAGGTTTCAAAATGAAATGTGTTTGCATGTTAATAAGAACAATGGCGTGAAAGTAATAAGACCCATTTCCTCATATGTTGTAACTTGAAGAGACCTTGGACATAATTACTCTAATGTTCTCGTGTTATCATTGAGGAAAATGAGTCCCAGAGAAGTTATATGACTTGATGGAGGTCACACTGAGAGTTAGTGGCAGAGTTCCTGCCCTGACTTCCAGGTAGCTTGCTTTATTTCCTGCCATGCTGCCCTTGTGATTCATTTCACATCCATCGTTAGCTCCCTGCAAGATCATAATATCAAATTATGATTTTGCCATGTCTTATTCATAGCTAAAGCAACATCCTGTGCTTTCACAAATAGAGTTGCATGTTCTGACCCGGCTTCAGGATAAAGAAAGATGGTCTGGGTGGTGGTGGGAAACAGTGATGACTTGAGTGGTCAGGAGGCAAGAGAGCAATGACTTCCTCAGTAATTTTCTTTTGCTGAAAATCAAACACTAAGTCTCTGTTGATGGTGGTTGAGTTGATGACGTTGTAGTTTAGGATGACTGGGTTTAAATTCGGTGTTTACCACTTAATAGTGGTGTGATCTTGGGCAGGTTCTTTACTCTTTCTAGACCTCAGTTTCTGTATCCGTAAAACAGGAATGAAAATAACATTTCCTTCACTGAGTTCTTATAAGGATTAAATGAAATGAGGCACTAAAGATGCTTAGCACATGTCAGTTGCTCTTATATACCTAATGAGTTTAATCTTTCATTTTTCTTTGATTCTGGTTTTTAACGTACTCATACAACCCATCCGTTCACTCATATATCAACTCTGGACATTATCAAATTTGCTTTCTGGAGGTAGCTGATATGAACTATCAGTCTTACTGGTGGAGTTTCTAAACGTGTATCAACACTTATAAGGGCATCTAAAATACTAGACTCTTTAAAAAATAATCTGTTACTATTTCAATTAAGGTTAGCTATTCTCCTCAACATCATCATCATCATCTTCTTCAACATCACCATCATCATCATCCTCAATATCATCATCATTTCTCAACATCATCATCATCTTCTTCAACATCACCATCATCATCATCCTCAATATCATCATCATTTCTCAACATCATCATCATCTTCTTCAACATCACCATCATCATCATCCTCAATATCATCATCATTCTCAACATCATCATCATCTTCTTCTTCCTCAATACCATCATCTACCAAGTGACCAGAACAATCTAGAGGAAACCCACCTTGATGATAAGGTTTGGCATTTTTACAGAGCAGGAAGACATAAACCTGCATCGTTTCTGGTAGTAGACATGGCAAGGACACTGAAGATCAGAGCAGTGAGCATTTCGTCTTCTAAGTTAGCAAAGTGGAAGCATTTCCAGATATTAGAATTGTCTCAACTTCTACTCTCCCAGGAGATTCCACTTGTTGCTTCTAAAAGTAGGCCTTCTCTCTCTGAAAAGTTCCTGGAGCAGACATTATCCCCTCTTTTTTCTTCACCTCAAAGCTTCTCACTTGTATCTTCACATGGAAAGTACACAGTTGTAGGCTGAGTCTTTTCAGATCATAATTCTACCAACCACCCTGGTTCTTGAAATGGCAGATTCATGGCCAACAGACCCAAGCCAGCCTCGCTCTCAATCTCTGTCTCTCTCTCTGTCTCTCTCTATCTCTGTGTCTCTGTCTCTCTCTCTTTCTCACTCTGATTCTTATCAAAATAGTTTTTGCTTCTACAAAAAAAAAAAGCCAAAATTCCACAGTCTTTAAATATAGTAACAATGTTTTTAAAATGTGAAAAGAAATAAATCTGGGTAAAGCAATTAAAAATGACCTTTTAATTATTAAAAAAATGATAAGAGAAAAAACTATTTAAAAATTTTAAAAAACCTCAAGTAATTTCTTTTCAAATTTTACTTTTATTCTTATTTAAATGGTATTAGTCACAGAAAACTTAGATTTAAAGTATCTTAGCATAATCTTAGTGATGGAAATATTTACACCAAACACCTTGCCTATATTATTATTTCTTAAATTCCATTCTTTAAAATAATAGACAAACTGCTTATTCCAATTCAAGGTACTATACTTTTCAATTTTACCCCTTCAATCTGTTATCTCCAGAACACAAATTGTTTCCTTTTTTGTTGTATGAGTTTTACTGATTCAGCTTCAACCTGATCTCAGGACCTAAGCCAATTTTCCTAAATTTATCTTGCGCTTGTTAGCAATTTGGATTTGTATCTGATAGAGGCTAAACAGGGCTTAGAATATTAATTTAAACTCATGCTAAAAATGTAATAAAAACCTTGGGTTTTGAACGTAAAGGCTGCAACATTTCCATAACAATATGCAAAAGGCTCTGCTTTTAATAAATGTACCAGGGTGAAGTTAATCCAGAAAATAAAGTTGTTTCTCTCTCTCTCTCCCTCTAATGTCTTGATACATGAACTAGTGATACTTACTTCAGGCACAATTCCCAGCCTACTTAGAACAAAAGCCCTGGGCAGCACACTGTGATACCAAGGCTAACAGCTGTCAGCTAGTAAAGGCATTTGCCAGATGTTGGAGCCCAGAGGCATCCAACAGCAGTGATCATTACAGCCTTCAATCACCCCATTTAGAATTTACAACAAACTGAGCAGAAAGCTATTATTTCCACCTTTCGTATAAAGTTTTCCTCAGGCTGCAAGTGGAGTTCGGCAACGGACGGATGCACCACCTGCTCCAAGTTCACATTGCTCTTTGCATGGAACTTGCACCCATAGAAATAAGTCCCAGACAAAGTCCAGAAATACTAAGATGTTATTCACTCTTATTTGAGGGAATATCAAGATCCCTAAGGGTTCTTGATCATGGCTGGAAAAAGGACTTACGTTGTAATTAAATGAAACAATAACAAATCATAATATAAGGCATAAAATGAACAAACATTATGAATTAATCATACTCAGACAATTACAACCCATATGGCTTGTTAAACTCAATCTGCTACTGGTAGTGACATCAGATGCATACTGCATATTTGATGCTGCAGCTCTTTCTCCCCCCAGGATATAATTACTTAATTTTGTGAATGAGCAAATGAGATATACAGGCAACGTGTCCACCATTTGGTATCCTCTCTAGTCTCCCTTAATGGTTCGAAGGATGCCTTCCATACACAGCTCAGAAGCCTTCTGCATTCCTTCCCTTAGAGACACTGGTTCCTTTGTAGACAAACGCCCGTCTTCCTCCCACTCCATTCTAACTTTCCCCTCTTCTCTACTTCAAGGTACTTATAGCAAGAAGTTAGGAGAGCCGACTTTCTGTGCACCTTAACAGGGAGGGGAGAATGTCTCCTGTGTAATTTGACACCACGGTCAAATTGACACCAGTTCTCTGGAGAAAGCCTGCTTTTTCTATAATAAAATCAGGGATGTGACTTAGAAGACCTGATGACTTCCCCGCGTACCAAGGTCACTGCTGGGAACAGCAATAATATCTGCCCGTGCAGAAATGTTGTGAGAACGAAATGAGACATGCTCCGTGAAGGGCCTAAGCCAGGCTAGTCAGTGTTCACTAAAAGGGTAGTGAGCTTCCATCCTAGAAACACCACGGGGAGTTTGATTGTTCAGAGAAATTATAAAAACAAAAAACAACTAAGGAGCTGCTGAGAATGTTCTTACTTTGGAAGGACACAGGTTATCAACCTCCCTAGGCAGTGAAAATGACACTAGAAAAATTAAGGGCTGGGCTTCCCTGGTGAAGAAGTGGTTGAGAGTCAGCCTGCCGATGCAGGGGACAGGGGTTTGTGCCCCGGTCCGGGAAGATCCCACATGCCGTGGAGCGGCTGGGCCCGTGAGCCATGGCCGCTGAGCCTGCGCGTCCGGAGCCTGTGCTCCGCAACAGGAGAGGCCACAGCAGTGAGAGGCCCGTGTACCGAAAAAAAAAATTAGGGGCTGAACCAGTCTCAGGCCCGGCCTAGAGGTTTGGTGTATCACAGAATCACCACGTTATCCACCAGCAGGTAAAGCCGAGGGAATTCCACTGGCATGTGGGCTCAGAAACTGGGGACAAAGCCCTGACCAGCTGCACCTACCCCAGCAACTCTTGCAGACCAGCTGCAGAGGCAAGAGATGCATGAGGGCAGCTGAAGGTAACCATCAGTGGAAGAGTCAGCGGGGGGCTCTCAGCCTCCTACCTCGGAGGCCAAACTTGTCCACACATCCCCACTTGCCCTGATCTGAGCAGCCGGTTCTAGCATCTGTGCCCAACTACAGGTGCAAGATCTGCTGTCCGATTGAGAGAGGTAGAACGAACCATGAGCCACCCTGACTCCAAAGGGGCCCGCAGAATCAGTCTCTATGAATAAGCCTTAATTAAGCAATTTTCACACTATCACAGAAAGTAGACATGTGAAGCCTGTTTCACCATTTATCCTCTTATAATCAGGTACTCTGAGTATGCTATAATACGTCGGACAGAAAAACAATCCCCAGATTAGCTCTTTGCACAAACTTCAAGTACAGAAACTATCTTGCTGTATTCTAATTAGTTGTTTACAGGTGTCAGGGAGCCCCGAGGCTTTCTGAGTTAAATCAAGCCCAGATTCTGCACTGTTGATGATGGAGGGAGGACCCCTCTTGGAAGGGAGCCACAGCCCATAGACTTAATTCCTGTGTGTTCTGAGGTTCACATGCCCCCAGAGGTCCTTTGCAATTCTTGCTTTACCTCCAGCCCACCCTTTCAAGAATGCTCTGAGGCACAGCTGAGACCCACTTAAATGAGAACATTTAACCATAATTTTGTTATGTACTTGGGGAGAACAAAAAGGAAAGCAAGAGAGATTGGGTATCTTAGAGCCTGGGTATGAATCCTGGCTGCCCCTTTGTATACCTGGAGCAGGTGACAGCCCCTTCGATCCTCATGTATGATACGTAGGCAATAGTATACCTACCTCATTTTGTTGTGAGGATTAAATGAAAAAAAAAAAAAGGAAAAGGCTTAGCGTACATTCGGCACATGGTAGGACTTTTAAAAAAGTTAGCTGTACTCTGTGGGTTTTTTGTTTATTTTCTGCCTTATAAAGTACAGCTTTTTCCTCTTATTCACCCTGATCCAAGCTGCCATCACTTCTTTTTTTTTTTTTTTTTTGCGGTACGCGGGCCTCTCACTGCTGTGGCCTCTCCCGTTGCGGAGCACAGGCTCCGGACGCGCAGGCTCAGCGGCCATGGCTCACGGGCCCAGCCGCTCCGCGGAACGTGGGATCTTCCCCGACCGGGGCACGAACCCGTGTCCTCTGCATCGGCAGGCGGACTCTCAACCACTGCGCCGCCAGGGAAGCCCTGCCATCACTTCTTGCCTGGATTATCACAGTTGCCCTAAACTATTCTCTGTCTTCTCGCTTTGCCCACCACCTGTAGTCTATGCTCAACACAGCAGCTATAGTGATTGTATTCATTTCCTAACGCTGCTGTAACTAATTACCACAAACTTAGGAGCTTAAAACAATGCAAATGTATTATCCTACAGTTCTGGAGTTTGGATGCCCCAAATGGAGCCCATTGGTTTATTTTTTTAGTTTAATTTTTATTTTATATTGGGGTTCAGTTGATTTACAATGTTGTATTAGTTTTAGGTGTATATCAAAGTGGTTGTTATACGTATACATATATCCATTCTTTTTCAGATTCTTTTCCTATATAGGTTATTACAGATTACTGAGCAGAGTTCCCTGTGCTATACAGTCAGAAGGTCCTTGTTGATTATCTATTTTATATATAGGAGTGTGTATATGTTAATCCCAACCTCCTAATTTATCCCTCACCCTGACTTTTCCCCTTTGGTAGCCATAAGTTTTTTTGTTTTTAAAATTTTCTCATTTTTTTCTTTTTCTTTTTTTTTTTTTCTTTTTGGCCACACTGCATGACATGCAGAATCTTAGTCCACAGACCAGGGATCAAACCTGTGCCCCCGGCAGTGGAAATGCAGAGTCCTAACCACTGGACCCCCAGGGAATTCCCGGTAACCATAAGTTTGTTTTCGAAGTCTGTGAGTCTGTTTCTGTTTTGTAAATAAGTTCATTTGTATCATCTTTTTAGATTCCACATATAAGTGGTATCATATGATATCTGTCTTTCTCTGTCTGACTTACTTCACTAAGTATGATAATCTCTAGGTCCATCCATGTTGCTGCAAATGGCATTATTTCATTTTTTTATGGCTGAGTAATATTCCATTGTATATATGTACCACATCTTCTTTACCCATTCCTCTGTCGATAGACATTTAGGTTGCTCCCATGTCTTCGTTAATGTAAAAAGTGCTGCAATGAACATTAGGGTGCATGTATCTTTTCGAATTATGGTTTTCTCCAGATATATGCCCAGGAGTGGGATTGCTGGATCATATGGTAGTTCTGTGGTGGGGTGGGGTCTGCCAGCCTTGCAGACCTAAATGTAAGACCAGACACTATAAAACTCTTAGAGGAAAACATAGGCAGAACACTCTTTGACATAAATTGCAGCAATATCTTTTCGGATCCACCTCCTTGAGTAATGAAAATAAAAATAAATAAATGGGACCTAATTAAACTTAAAAGCTTTTGCACGGCAAAGGAAACCATAAACAAAACAAAAAGACAACCCACAGAATGGGAGAAAATATTTGCAAATGAAGAGACTGACAAGGGATTAATCTCCAAAATATACAAACAGTTCATGCAGTTCAATATCAAAAAATCAAACAACCCAGTCAAAAAATGGGCAGAAGATCTAAATAGACATTCTCCAAAGAAGACATACAGATCGCCAAAAAGCACATGAAAAGATAGTCAACATCACTAATAATTAGAGAAATGCAAATCAAAACTACAATGAGGGGCTTCCCTGGTGGCGCAGTGGTTGGGAGTCTGCCTGCCGATGCGGGGGACAGGGGTTTGTGCCCCGGTCCGGGAAGATCCCACATGCCACGGAGCGGCTGGGCCCGTGAGCCATGGCCACTGAGCCCGCGCGTCCGGAGCCTGTGCTCCACAACGGGAGAGGCCACAGTGGTGAGAGGCCCGCGTACCGCCAAAAAAAAAAAAAAAAAAAAAACACTACAATGAGGTATCACCTCACACCAGTCAGAATGGCCATCATCAAAAAGTCTACAAATAACAAATGCTGGAGAGGGTGTGGAGAAAAGGGAACTCTCCTACAATGTTGGTGAGAATGTAAATTGACAACCACTATGGAGAACAGTATGGAGGTTCCTTAAAAAACTAAAAATAGAACTCCCATTGGTTTAAAATCAAGGTGTCAACAGAGCTGTGTTCCTTCTGGAGGCTCTCAGGAGGAGCGCACTTTACTGCCTTTCCCAGCATCTAGAGCCCACCCCAGCCTCATCCCACCCCCTGCACTCCTTGGCTTATGGCCTCCTTCCTCCATTCTCAAAGCCAGCAATAGTGGGCTGAGTCCCCACACCGCCGCCCCTCTGGCTTTTCCTTGCTTGTCTCCTTCTTCTACTTATAAGGACCCTTGTGATTATACTGGGCCCATCCAGATAATTCAGGATAATCTCCCCATCTCGAGGCTACCTGATTAGCAACCTTAATCCTATCTGCAACCTTAATTCCCCTTTACCATGCAATATAGTCACAGGTTCTGCAGACTACATCATGGACATCTTTGGGGGCCATTATTCTCCCTTGCACAATGATTGTGTTAAAACATAAGTCTGATCATGCCACTCTCTGCCCAAAGCTCCCCACTCAGAATATAAACCACAGTCCTACATGGCCCACCAGACAACGTGCTCCACCCATTTCCTCTCTGGCCTGCTCTCCTACTGCTCTCTCCCTCTCTCCCTCTGCTCTAGCCACACTGGCTTCTTGACCTTCACAGGTTAAATGGACATCCCATGCAAGCAGCACTTGGGGTTTTGGTACTTGAAAAAAGCACATCACACACAAAAAAGGATATCCAAAGTGCAAACAAGCATATGAAAATGCACTCAACTTCATTAAGTCGTTCGGGAAATGCTAATTAAAACCGTAATACAGTGCTACTCTATGTGCTCCAGAATGGCGAAATTTGAAAAAGATGGAAAATACCAAGTGTTGACAAGGATGTGGAGCAATGGGAACCTCAGACACAGTTGGTAGGAGTCTAACTTGGTATGACTACTTTGGAAAAACTGTTTAGCAGCTTCTACTAAAGCTGAACATATTCCGTGGCCTAGGAATTTCACATTATATTTAATTGCTTATTAATCTGCATTTCCCACAGAGCGTGAAGGCAAGCATTATGTCTGATGCGCAATGATTCCTTGAACAGTACCCAGCGCACAGTAGGCACTCAATGAATCCTTGCTAAATGACTGAGTGAAGGCATCTCCGAGCACCTTTCATGACCCATGGCGAGACCCTTGGAGGTTCATCCACCTACCCCATGCAGTTACATTGCTTCCATTCCAGCCTCTGAGGTTCTGGATTCGATGTTTGTGAATAACTGATCCGATTTCCTTACCACATGCCTTCCTCCCCAACTACTAAGCCAACAAAAACGCTGGTCACTCGGTAGTTTACCTAGAGCTTGCATGGCTTCCAAACATAGCCCAGGCCTCACCAAAGAGCTGAGTGGGAGACTGAGTGAGTGAAGTTCACAGTGAAAGCCACAGTGGAGTGCCGCCTGTGCTTCAGACACTCTGACCCCTTCCTCTATCCCAGAGACTTCTAGAAGTCTCCAGATGGCGTCTCCCTGTGACATGCAGTGCCGCCATTTTCTGAGCCTGTTCTGCTCAGCTCCTGTCAGTGCCAGGGCTCTGCTGTCACTAAGCCCCTTCTTGCCAGGTGCCCCCGCTGGCCCCCGGGGCACTGCTGTCATCAGCGGCGCCCTGCAGGTTCCCAGGCAGCACACAAGCACCATATTCTCTGCGGTTTTCAAGTCACTAAAGTCTCTCCTCGCTCCAGCAATAGTGGTGTGTTGCTCCCCCCCCCATTTGTGCTATACTTTGTCCCTTGGTCCCCAAAAGAAAATTACTCCTGTGACATCTGCCTCTAGCATCCATCTCCTTAAGGTTCAGGCACACGTTATTCTGTGTACCATCTTCCCAATCTCCTCCCCCTGGCCCTACTTCTTCACACAACCGCTACAAAAACCCTAGTCACACGAGCTAATATTTATTCTGTGCCAGAATAAATAAATGTATTCAGAACTCTTCTAAAGGCCTTGCACGTTTTTAATCAGCTAATCATCAGCACAGCCCTATGAGATAGGTACTATTATAATCTCCATTCAACAGATGAGGACACTGAGGCATGGAAAGATTTAGAAACTTGTCTGCAGCCATGCACTCAGGAAGTACCAGCATCAGAATTAAAGCCCAAGCAAACCTGTGTCTATCAGCTCTTGGCCTGTTCACCCTCACCCGTCAATAACAGCAATGGAAAAAGAAGGAAAGTCAACGTTGATCTAGTGTTCACTAAGGATTAGGCTGTACTCTAAGCACTGTATATCTATTGTCTTATTTGAATCTGTCAGTAACTAACAACTGTTAGGATCTTTTCTGTAGAGATGAAGAATCTGATCTGTGGAGAAAAGCTGAGTAAATTGCCAAGGCCACACAGTCCTTAAGTGCTAGAGTCCGATTTCAGTCACAGGTACTGTGACTCTGGAACCCACCACTGTAACCTCTGTGCCATGTGACTTTTGCCTCTGGAGGGCCACAGCAGTGGCAGAGGGTGCAGGGGAGGTGATGGTGGAGCTCCAGGAATGACTGAATGTATCTGATTCCCATTCGTGGACGTGGCTTCGGCTCCAGTTGGGAGCCACGCTACGCCAGGATATGTACTGTATTAATACAACAAAATGTTATTTTTCTCCATGTTGCCATGATAATTACAACCTTTAAGTGCTCTTAAAAGTCTCTAAAGATCACCAAGCCATATTTCTTTTCTGCCTTTAAAAAAGTAAGAATGAATACCAGAGCTAAGAGTGTAGTTCGACTATCAAATTTGCAAAAAATAAAAGAGGCAGAAGGCTACCCTTTGCCTCCCCATCGGCATTGTGCCCTGATTCCACAGACCATAGCTTCTGCCATGATTAGTCCAAGGGAAACGGAATACCTTTCCAGACTGAACACATGCACCTTATTTAGAATTCTCAAGGAAGAGAATGATTTCCTGTTCACTTCCCTGCACTCAGGAGGAGGCCACAACATGCTTTTCCTGTCGCTTGGATAGCTGGTCACGTAATCATCTGAGCCGTCATGTTCAATGCAAATAGTAATCCTTGCAACTAGATATGTTTTGATGTTTGCTACAATCCTACTGATAAGATACTGGCAGAGCTCTTTAATAAACTTGTTAAGAGGCAGGGTTTCACGAGGGGTCACACCTGTCAACTGCTAAGAAGGCAATTGTCAACAAAATGCATAGAGACAGATAAACTTCCTGGCAAATATCTTGGAATGCAAAAATTTTCATGGGAAAATTTCCCATGAAATCTTGACTCTTGGAATTACAAAAACGGTCACAGTTTTTGTCATTTCTACTATACTTCCATATAGTAGAAAACGGCGAGCGTTTATAAGAGGAAATGCTAAACTCTGGATGCTCGATAGATGCCAGTAGAAGTATAAATAACTAGATGAGACTATTTTGTTGTTATATAACATTCACACTATACTTAATGGCTGAAGAAATGTTCTAATCTACACTCTCTTTCAAAGTAAAATATTTGAAATAGTGGACTGGGATATGGCCCATTGCTTAGAGAACATTCTTTAAACTGTGAACCATTTGGGGCCCAGAAAATTTCTAAGAATCTTTATTTCCACACCCCTACTCTTCCCCCTTAGCTTCTGTGTCTCTCTTTTCTATACAGGTATTGTGTACACTATGAACAGCATACATTGATTTTTTAAACTTTGTAATTGAAAAATGAAGAGGAAAAATATCAAATAATTATGAGCTTATGGGTGAAAAAAAAAGAATTTTACCTCCATAACCTTTCAGAATGAATAGTTCATTCTAGGTACCTACATTCAGGCACCTACAAACAGCCCTCTCCTCTATTGCTACGTAGAGATGTAGTCTTCGTGCAAAGTCCATTCTTGACATACAGGATTTTGGTCCAGGGATTATTTCACCATTCTCTTAATGATATCACAGGTACTACTGATGAAGCAACTTCAGTGGCCAATGCTTAAAAACAATGGACTATTACTCTGAAAACTTTCAATTAAAGGAAAAACTTAAGCCTTTATTCTGTCTTTGTTATATGAACTATGTTTCAGAGTAACCAATTAGTGCTAGTTGATGAGGGAAATCTTTTTTAAAGAAGAATTCCAGTTAATACACAGTAAAGGAAAGACAAAACTATAAAATCATCATTTTGTAACTCAACGTAATAATTGATTCAGTCAACAAACAGCAATGGATGCTAATAATGAAGGACCAATGAAGAAGCAGATATTTGTGGCTGATTACTTCTACTTATAAGAGGAAAACCACAACATTATAATGGAAGGGTCTGCTGACACCAGCTGAACCCATTGATCAATCCTGGCATTTTGAAATACACAGATATGTGTTCTCCTGACATGATGCAATATGAGGTAAAACCCAAAACCCTTCACCCAAATATATTAAAGCTTTTATAAATAAAAGAAAACAAAAGACAGGAACAAACCCAATGGCATAATGAGGAAGACAGCAGACAAATCCAGAATGTGTACAATTCTACAGGACAACCAAGCTGTGTAAGGCAATGGCATGAATTAGACGGCAGTGGTTTTCTCTCAGTTTTTGATTTAAAGAGACTTAAAAGATATGCAGCCTAATACAACATGTGGACGTTTTGGGATCCCTATTTGAACAAAACAACTACTAAAAAAATTGAGAAGACAATTGGGCAAACTTGAATGTGGATAGGATATTGAATGATACAAAGGAATTATTGCTGGAGAGCCATGAAGGCCTAATGTTTATATAAGAAAATGT
The DNA here is from genome assembly GCF_011762595.2 of Tursiops truncatus. Lineage (NCBI taxonomy): Eukaryota > Metazoa > Chordata > Mammalia > Artiodactyla > Delphinidae > Tursiops > Tursiops truncatus. The sequence continues at coordinate 58,942,972 of NC_047040.1, read as the reverse complement.
CTTATTTGTATGGAGAGGTATACTGAAGTATTTGAGAGTGAAGTCACAATGTTTGGAATTTAGACTATATCAGCAGAAAAGAAGACTGGTAAATCAAACATAGCAAAATGTGAACAACTGCTAAGTGATGGATATGTGAGGATTCATTATCTCATCATTCTCCTTATATATCTTTGAACTTTTTATAATGAAAAGTTTTCAAATTAGACTAAATTCCACCTTCATCTCTGGAGGTTGACGGAATAAATACTGCTAGAATAAAATCTTTGGTATAAAATGAGAAAGGTAATTCTTAGGCGCAGCTTTACTGCTGACCCCAAAATTCCACGTGCAAAGAATCTTTTCTGCCTTTGAAGTTTGTTAATGATATTGATATGAACACTACTAAAATGGACTCATAAAATTTATAGATATCCCTGAAATACGTTGGGTTTTTTTTGTTTGTTTGTTTGTTTTTTGCGGTACGCGGGCCTCTCACTGCTGTGGCCTCCCCCGTCGCGGAGCACAGGCTCCGGACACGCAGGCTCAGCGGCCATGGCTCACGGGCCCAGCCGCTCCGCGGCATGTGGGATCTTCCCGGACCGGGGCACGAACCCGTGTCCCCTGCATCGGCACGCGGACTCTCAACCACTGCGCTGCCAGGGAAGCCCTGTATGATTTTTTTGATTCAGAGTGTTTAAAAAGAATAATGTCCCCTCTAGTTGACCATCTGATCGTCAGTAAAATGAAAAATGCACTCTTAATGGGCCATTAGAAAAAATTTTAATTATATTAAATTCTCACTAAAAAAAAAATTAAGCGTTAAGTTTCTCTGAAAGTTTAATGCTTCCCACATATCAGGGATTCAGGATTAATAGTTATAAGTTTGTCCGCTGTAGCTTTCAACGCTGTAGTTTCTCCTAAAAATTTTAAGCTAGGGACAAGAATGATTTGCCAGCTAGGTGATCAGTTTTTTCTGTTTTTGAAAAGAAGTGAATGAAGGAAGTTATAAAAACTTTATTTTATGGGGCTTCCCTGGTGGCGCAGTGGTTGAGAGTCCATCTGCTGATGCAAGGGGCACGGGTTCGTGCCCCGGTCCGGGAAGATCCCACATGCTGCGGAGCGGCTGTGCCCGTGAGCCATGGATGCTGAGCCTGCGCATCCGGAGCCTGTGCTCCGCAACGGGAGAGGCCACAACAGAGAGAGGCCCGCGTACCGCAAAAAAAAAAGAAAAAAACCCAAAAACTTTATTTTATGAAACAAGCTTTTATAATTAAATGCATGATAACTGATTTCATCATCTGCTCAAGTATTAATTACATATTTCAAGCTAAATCTAATTGCAATAATCCTTACAGCCCTCCTTGGACCTAGGCAATGTTGAGCTAAGTCTTGGTCTTGATTTTAGGAAACAGCGTGATTGACAATTACCTTCCTTTGCCTTAGCTTGTCTCTGAAATACCAGTAAAAATGTCTACCCTGACATACAGTCCAGAGACACAGTGGGGAGAGGGGATGATAGATCATATCCTTTGTACCGTTGGGAAGAAATTCCCTTTATGAAGTGAAAGAAAAATAGGACTGAAAATCAATATGAAGCATTAGGCATTCCACAAAGTAATTTTTAATCAATTCACGCAATTTATGGTACATAATAAAACAAATATAATTAGCCTGCTTTGCTACAGAATTGCCACGAGTTGCTACTAGTTCTGGATGTACAGATTTATCGTCATCCACAAAAAGGTAGTTCTTGACGTAAAGCAGAACAGAGCTGGAATCTTATGACCATCTGAACAGATTTCTTTCCAGTTTCGGGCTGCGGATGAATGAAAAATGTCATGAAGAACCTAGGGGTAAGACAGGAATAAAGACACAGACCTACTAGAGAATGGACTTGAGGATATGGGGAGGGGGAAGGGTAAGCTGTGACAAAGTGAGAGAGTGGCATGGACATATATACACTACGAAACGTAAGGTAGATAGCTAGTGGGAAGCTGCTGCATAGCACAGGGAGATCAGCTCGGTGCTTTGTGACCACCTAGAGGGGTGGGATAGGGAGGGTGGGAGAGAGGGAGGGAGACGCAAGAGGGAAGAGATATGGGAACATATGTATATGTATAACTGATTCACTTTGTTATAAAGCAGAAACTAACACACCATTGTAAAGCAATTATACTCCAATAAAGGTGTTAAAAAAGAAAAAAAAAAGGCAAATTTCTGTTTGATCAAGATTCTTCTGGCACAAGTAATAGAGACCCGCTCAAACAAGCTAAGGCACAATGGTGGGGGAAGAGGGATTATCATAAGAAACAAGTGAGATGGACCCCGGGGCAGAAAATGGAGTGGGGCCCCATAACAGACCCGGACCAGGAATCAGAACGCTGTCCAGAGTCAAGGTCCACCTTCCATCTAGAATGCAAACTTCCAGGGAGGTAGATTGTTGTCCTGACAGCATAGTATCCCCAGTGTCTAAACAGTACCTAACCAGAGTAGGAGCTCACATCATTGTTGGGTAAACAAATGGATTTCCACTCCCTCTCCCCTCTCGCCCGCTCCCTCTTTCCTCTCCCCATACCCCCTCCTCTCTCCCCTCTCCCCTCTTCCCTCTCCCCTTTTCCTCTCCCTCTCTCAGCCTAAATGGCCTTTCATCCCTGCCTCTCCCTGCACTCCTGTCATAATTAATTCTCTTTTTCTCCATAGATTGCCTTTTGATGCTTCTGTATACACAGAGCCAAGCATGGCCACACTCACAGTTCCTGAATTTACATATCTTTATTCAAAGCAATTGCAGAAACAGAGTAACTCTCTCAGGATCAATTCCAAATTCCCAGGGGAAAAAAAATCTGAGTGATCCAGCTTAGGTCAGGCGTCTATTCCTGTCGAATTGACTATGCCAGGGGAGCGGTCATGGTCAACATAATATAAACATGTCTTCTGGGTCCATCCTCATGGGTGGATGAGGGCAGTCCTTAGAAAGAGAGGTCATGGCCAGGACAATGAATCTTACATCAAATTAGCAGATGTTAGAGATCGCGAGATGTTTAGCCTTGTCCGGTCAATGCTACAACCTCATCAACATGTACGCTACAGCTGTCATTGGGTCCCCCACTCCCACAGGGCACACTTCCAGCTCTGCCCTTATAAGGCAGGGACTTCAGCTAATCTGTTCATGCTGATCCCCAGTGCTTAGAATAGTGTTTGGTAAATAGTAGGCAATTGATAGACATTTGTTCAATGAATGTTGGATAGTGTCTTAGTCAGTTGGGGCTGCTATAACTAATTACTCCAGGCTGAAAGGCTTAAACAACAAACATTTATTTCTCACAGTTCCGGAGGCTTGGAAGTTCAAGATCAAGTGTGTCTGGTGAGTACTCACTTTCCCAGTTGGCAGGTGGACATCTTCTCCTCGTATCTTCACAGGTTGAAGAGCAGAGAGCAAGAAGCAAGCTCTCTTTTATCTCTTCTTGTAAGGTCATTAACCTCATTCATGAGGGCTCTATTCTCATGACCTAATTACCACCCAAAGACCCCACCTTCTAATACCATCATGTGGGGTTAAGTTAGGATTTCAACATGAGTTTGCAGGTGACACAAACATTCAGTCCATAAGAGATAGTATAACAAGCAGATGCAACCTGCCTTCACTTACTGCCCTGTGTGTGCTCATATGCATACACAGACACTGACACACACCTACAGCTCATTGACAACCACAGTCACCCTTCCTGCCAATCTCAGAGGGGTTGACCTGGCAAAGTTGATCCTGTACCTGCTCAAGGCCAATCCATAACTTGTCCTCATAACCCTAGACCCCCTGCTCTCCTAGGTCTTGGCCCATTGTTTATTCCCTCTCTGCCTTCTCCCTTGCTCTCGCTTCTCCCTAACTTTCCCTCAGTCTATAAAACACATTCACATCTCTCCCACCCTAAATCCACCCTGGCAGGGAGTAGTCCCAGAGCCGCTTGCCCTGTAAGAGTCACCACATTTCGCTTTTCCTTTACACATTTATGCACCGTTCAACTGGACGTGGATATTTTTTGTAATTTAAACTGCCCCTACCCCCCCAAATGTACAGACAGAAATCTTTACCGCATGGGTCCTGTTCTTCAAGGAGCTTCTCCTGACTCGTGCTGGCCAGCTAAGCATCCCACAGGCCCTGGTGTACGTCTAGAGCTGCACTGGCCACATGATAGAAAATCACCTGCATACATGTCTACTCCCTCCAAACTGTCAGCTCTTAGTGGACAGGGAACATGACTTTTCAAATCTTTGATTCTTTAGGTCTTAGAAGACATCTGATGGTAGTAGAATTCCACTAAGGGTTTGTTGAAATCAGTTTCAACAATTTCTGTCAAGTAAAGGAGAGGTACCTTTATATATTATTGGCCAGTCTTAACACTACATTACATAGCAAAATAGAAACTGCACAAATAAGTGAAAACTTGCAGTAAATAAGTTGTCTGAGTGAAAAACTCCATGTGTCGGCCCTGATTTATAAAGTAATTGACCAGTCACTTATCCCTGCAAGGAATTTGCTGGTATTTATTATAGTTGCAATTTTTAAGGCAGTAACTCAAGCAAAAGAATCATCAAGGACTCTTCCTTTTCAGGCCTTTACACAGAATATGGGATGAATAAAGCTGAAATTCTGTACTCCTATAGAACAGAGTTTGACCACAGGCAATTCTCTTTCCTCAAAGATTGTATTTTGAAGATAGACTTCTGACATGAATCATTTTTCTTTTATCTCTGACTTGTTTTGTAGAGTGCCCTGAATGATGGTGTTAATGGCCCTCCATAGGAAACACCTCCAGAGAAGAAGGGTGGAATTCATCCACACAACACCATGGTCTGTGCAGTCATTCCCCATTCATGGATGTGGAATGAAGGACAGAGAGAATGAGCAGGAACCCCTGCTAAGACCCAGGGTTCATAATAGTGAAACTGAATTCTCCCTCCCAAATGAAAACACCACAGAATTGTGATGATTTTTTTTATATCAAATCTACCCAATCTATGACTTGAAATCAAAACATTTTGGGAAGAAATCTGCAAGTCTATCCCTGGAGTTAGGGCAGAGCAGATGCTACTGCATGTACTTAAAAACTTTAGCAGGGGGCTTCCCTGGTGGCTCAGTGGTTGGGAGTCCGCCTGCCGATGCAGGGGACGCGGGTTCGTGCCCCGGTCCGGGAAGATCCCACATGCCGCGGAGCGGCTGGGCCCGTGAGCCATGGTCGCTGAGCCTGCGCGTCCGGAGCCTGTGCTCTGCAATGGGAGAGGCCAAAAAAAAAAAAAACTTTAACAGAAGAATTAAAGAAATGCAGGCAGAATCCCAAATGGAACTCTCCTTTCTAGCCTGTATGTAAATTTAGGGACGGGGTGAAATAGAGTATATTCACTTGGGAATCTGAGAATATCTGCTCCAGGTGGGTGCCCATGTTCTACGAGTTTAGGAGTTAAAGAAAGAATGAAATGGTATCATTTAGAGCAGGTTCAAGCCAATGAAACATTTTCAGGTCTAATGATTCTTCACTACTCAGAGGGCGTAAGTCATATCAGAACTGTTCTTTTCCATGACACACGTCCCTTCACCAATTTATTATCCATTTAGACTGCACACCAACTCCTTCCAAAGGACTTACAGTAGCTCTGTACAATTGGAATGCTTTTTCCTGTTCTAATCAGTACTCGGCCCCATAGCTTCCTTCCTTCATGGAAGCCACAGCCTTGGGCTTTAGAGGTGAGCCAGCTGAATTGGCAAGAGCCCATCCTTCCACTGCGTTCACGTACCACAGCCATTTGCATTTTTCTAATTTTGGATTCCTGCTTCAATAGACACATAGGACATTCTTGAAGGTATCTTGGCAACCCATCCCCATATTCATGCATGAAGGTGCCTTGTCCCAGGTTGACTGATCCACTCAACTAGATTACACATGTTGGGTGACCATGGGATTTGCTGACTGTGTTCAACTCAGTGCAGCTATTGGAGTTTTTCAACATCTCAAGTTACATGAAGCATATGTTAGAATAAATCGACTGCCTTCTGCTGCTAGGTTTTGGCTCTGCTTCCAGAGAACTTCTGAGGGGGAAAATGGAATAGGCACTCAGTATGCAAGATCCTTTTCTCTTAACTGGACTTGAAACAGAGAAAACAAGGAAGTTGAACCTGACCCTGGTCCTCTGTGGTCTGGCATGCCAGAATATGAAAGGGAAAGGAAGCAAAGAGGAAAGAGTAGCACTAATAGAAAATTCTCTGTGGGACTGGAATGTGATTACAAGGGTTTCTACTTTAAAAAGTACTCTCCCATGTGTTCTTTGATTCTTTTACTAAGGAGGGAAGCGAGCCATTACAACAGAAGCTCAAACCCGCAATGCAAACATCTGTATAATAAGGTGACTCTAAGTTGTCTATCTCATTCAGGGTGAGTCAGGCAGCATCCTGGGCTCCTTCTGCCATACACCTGTGCGCCCACTGATTCACATACGAGCTGAGGGGCTGGCGAGTTCAGGCAAATACAGTGACATCTGATGGTGTGAAATGCTGAGGACCTGGCCCAGGGGTAGAGGGTGGAGGATCCAATATGCAAGGAAAACAAGAGGGTCCCCTGGAAAATTGTTCAGCATAAGCGAAGAAGGTATCTGCATGATAAGTGAGACTCAGCCAGTGGCCTGAGGCTGGAGAAGTCTAGCAGCCCTGAGCGCTCGGTAGAGGGTCTCGTGGCCCCAGGTCTTATTCAGGCTCTAGGCAGCTTGTATTTGGCCTGGAGAGAAAGTGGCTCTAAATCAATTCAGTTTTCAGTTCCAGGCTCTGCAAATTCTTGGGCTACAGAGTTGTAACATTTTGGGGTTCAGTCGGCCTGGATTCGAACTTCCAGGAGGGTGCAACACAGATGGAGCATTCTCCTCTCGTCATAGTCTTTAAGTAGCAGGACTGACAGTGACCATGACCAGCTCAAAGCACCCCAATCGCTGCTTCCTAGCTGAGGTACTAACCTTGTCGTCTTTTCCTGGAAGGCAGGGAGTTATGGAAGGCTGGGGCAGGCTTCTTGGCCTTCCCCACTTGGGAAAGGATTATATCACAGGGGACCAGAAGCCGTGTGGCCAGGTGGCTATCAACCATCTCAGTAAAAAAAGAACCAAGAGCATTCCTGGGACTACCCAGAAAAACATCAAGTCCAAAGGACAAAAGGTGTCAGGAAGCAAAGCCAGAAGAGGCTCAGAGCTTGATGGAATCAGGTTTGAGGGACCAGAAAGGGGAGCAGTCCTAGGACACTGCAGTAGGGCAAGGGTCCATTGGGTCAGGGAGCCGCCCAAGGCCAGACACCCCCATGTACCCTAGGCTTACCAAACGACATGCTCCTTTCTCTGTTTTGAATGCCGTCTCCCACTTGTCCATCCAAGGACTCACACCAAACAGTGCCTAACTGTTATCCCACACTATCACTGAACCTGACACAGACCTCTGATGTGCAATTATCACTGTGCATTTTATTTTTGTTTAATTTATTTAAGCTAAAAAAACAAAACACGAAAACACTTCATCCATTTCTCCCACACCCCACTCCCGCCTCTAGCAACGACCAACCCATTCTAGGAGCCTGGTGGCATATTAGTAACCTGGCTGGTCCTCCCAATTCCCATAACACTGAACTACTTGGTGTCAAAGACTTTGTCTTGCCATTTTTTAAATCTTAGCACTCAGTCAAGCCCTGGCATGTGAAGACTCTCAAGAATGAATGAATGACTGGAAATGTGATAGATGGCACAAGCATATCTAATTTAACGCTCTCCCCTAAATCCCACTAAAACTACGGCAAAGAGATTTAAAGTGAACAAACAAACAAAAACAGATAAACCTACAAGGACAGGGAAAATAAAGGGGAGACAACAAAAACAAAAGGTGGGAAGCTGGGAAACAGATGGACAAGCGTTGTCTGACTTAGCAGATCTGAAAAGCTGAATTCTAAGTCAGCAGTGATGAAAGCCAAGAACCCACCCGATCTACACAGTCAAGTGTTCAAAAGGCTCATAACTCTATGGCATCAGATACCCTTGGAAGTGGGGTGAAGGGGCAGATTAGTGAAAAGCTGTGTGAGGAGCGGTTAGATCCCAGTGTCCCCTCTTTTCTATAGGCTCCTGGACAGCCACTCTCCCCAGCCCCAGCAGATGCCTGGGAGGTTAGTCTCTCAAGAGAGTAAAATAAAGGGTCTCTAGACGTGAAGTCCCAGGCACAGTGGACGAGGGTGCACCAAATGGAACACTCTGAATGCAGAGACCCTTCTCTATTTATGCATACACACATCCAATCACATTTATCCAGATTATAGATAATCTCTGATGGCTGCAAAATCCTAACTATAATCAACACATCTCTCAATATTTCAGTCAGTCCCCAACATCCAAGCTCACCTTGCCAGGCTTAATAGATTATTAACTGAGATTTATGTTCTACCAATATCTGGGATGTTTCCAAAGGCATTGAAAGTGACCTTTATACTTTCCGATGAGTTCCTGTATGTCCATGAAAAAGGTCCTAACTATCTAAGGAAGAATTACTGCCGCGTAAGCACACTTCCCAATACAAATTTTGGTCTTTGGATCTTATTTAAGTCTTCAACATAGTTCCACAGGTCAAAAAGCAACAACAAACAGTAACTGCAACTCACGACTGTAGGAACATAAATTATAACATTCTTAAAATCAAATATGCCGCCTTCGTGTCAAACTACAACCATCATTTTATTTTAAAAGTCCATTTTTGTGGATTAAAAACTGTGTCGTCAGCCAATTACGGGTATATTTCTTATGTTCTAAGAAAAAAATATCGATAAGAGGGTCATTTTGCTCTCTAGTTTTTTCATAGAATTGGACTAAATCACGGCAATTAGTGTAACGGAAATGTTTAGAGCAATCTCTGATGGCAGTTCCACTAATGTAATGATTTAGCTCAAGCCCAGTAAGACATGAACATGTATCATCAAGTGAATTGGAATCAAAAGCAAAACAAGTTTTTCTTACAGTAATTCAACATACATCATCTCATCAGCAATGCCAACTATAAAATTAAGGATATACAATTAGTCAATCAGACACTTCCTGAATTAATTAATTAAGCAAAGAAAATCAGCAAGCAAGGACAGGACTACACCCAACAACATACTTACACCTCTTGGAGCAATCCCCTCCATTAATTTTTATCTATCCCAATAAATCCCAGGACTAAATCTTCCCCATATGGTTTTAGTGATCAGGACGCCTCCCAGATCGGCCTTTGCAAAATTCTTAAGTTAGTAGCCACCACTTTGGTATCTCATAAACTCACCCTCCAAGAGGTCACATAGCTTTGTTTCTACATTTGAGAATTATTTGTTTCGTTGTCTGCCTGACAAAGCTACACCCATAATAATCCTCAAGGGTTCATTCAACAGCTGCCACTAGAACTATGCTTAAACACAGGGTTAAACGTATTCCTCCATTGGTAGGAATAAGAAGAAATTCAGTTACCTCGAGGCTTAGATTTCAAGACAAGGAGTATTACTGGAAATAGAGAAGAACATTTTATAATGATAAGAGAATAATTGTAGAATGTCAATGGTGGAGTCTAGGTGGTAGGTATTGGGTTGGCCAAAAAGTGCCTTCGGTTTTTAAGCAAAACTAAAAGACACATTCTTCATTTTCACCAAGAACTCTATTGAACAACGTATTCACCCTTTGTTCCACTATTTTCTGCCATTTTTCAGACGACTTCATAATTCCATCTTCCCGAAACTTTTTCTCTTTTTGAGCAAAGAACTGTTCCAGATGCCTTTTACAGTCTTCCAGGGAATTGAAATTTTTTCCATTAAGAGAATTTTATAAAGACTGAAATAAATGGAAATCTGAAGGTGCAATGTCTGGTGAATACGGTGGATGAATCAGAACTTCCCAGCCAAGCTGTAACAGTTTTGGCCTGGTCATCAAAGAAACATGCAGTCTTGAATTATCTTGATGGAGGATTATGTGTTTTCTGTTCACTAATTCCAGACGCTTTTTGTCGAGTGCCGCTTTCAGTTGGTCTAACTGGGAGCAGTACTTGAAATTAATCGTTTGGCTTTCCGGAAGGAGCTCATAATAGAGGACTCCCTTACAATCCTACCATATACACAACATCACCTTCTCTGGATGAAGACTGGCCTTTGGTGTGACTGGTGGGTTCATTTCGCTTGCCCCACCATCTCTTCAGTTCCACATTATTGTATAATATCCATTTTTCATAGCCCATCCAAACTTGTTTTAAAAACAGAACGTTTTCATTACATTTCAGTAGAGAATTGCATGTGGAAATACGGTCAAGAAGGTTTTTTTCGCCTAACTTATGTGGAACCCAAACATCAAAGCGAGGAACATAACCAAGCTGGTGCAAATGATTTTCAACACTTGATTTGGACATATTGAGTCTGTTGGCCATCTCCCGCGTGGTATAACATTGATTGTTCTCAATTAATGTCTCGATTTGATTGCTATCAACTTCAACTGGTCTACCTGACCATGGTGCAATGTTCAGTGAGAAATCTCCAGCACAAAACTTCGCAAACCACTTTTGACATGTTCGATCAGTCCCAGTACCTTCTCCATACACCGCACAAATCTTCTTTTGCATTTCAGTGGCGTTTTTGCCTTTCTGGAAATAATAAAGCATAATATGCCAAAAATGTTGCTTTTTTTCTTCCATATTCAATATTGAAATGGCTACAAAATTCACCAATTTTGGTAAGTTTTTTTTTTTTAATGCATGCTGATAGGACAGCTATCACAATACAATCTAACAAAATTGTTTCGAATGAAGTTAAAGACAACTAAGTGCTACTAGAGCCATCTTACGGAAGAAACAAATGTACCTTTTGGCCAACCCAATGTATGAGTGTTCACTGTGAAATTCTTTTAACTTTTCTGTACACTTGAAAATTTTCAAAATATAATATTGGAAAATATGTGGAATTAAAATGTATGACAACAACAGCACAAGACAGAAGGTGTTAAATAAAGTTAAAGTGTTCTCAAGTCTTTCCACGGCCAAGGAAACCATAGAGTAAAATTCACAGTAGAATCAAATAAGTCAGAAATTCATATCGTAATTGCTAAGGTAAGCGCTAACAGAGTAACAGAAGCTACATAGCAAGCTAGTTGGCGATGGGTGCTGGAATAATAACTTCTCAATCACTTTCAGTGAAAGTAAGAAAGGAGAGAGAAAGAATCTAAAACCACTAAGTTAAATAGCAAACAAATAGTAATATGGTAGATATAGCCCAAGTATATCAATATTTATTTTAAAATAACTAAATACTCCAAAGAAAGGAAAAAGTTGACTACACTCAATTTTTTAAGTCCTTATGCTGCTTATAAAAGACATACCTTAAATATAAGGACACATAATGGTTAAAAGAAAAAAAATGGAAGAGTGTATACTAGATAAACAATAGTCAAAAGGATCGGTGTAGGTGGTTGAGACCATCTGAAAGGCATGGGTGTCTGAACCCACTGGAGGCCTCTGTATAAGCTTTTAAGATCTTGACTGGTGGGGTGGGGGGTGGGGGGTGGAGATCTACTTGTGACCACCAAGACAAGCCTTGGGAATTTGGACCTCAGTTCTAGCAGGTTCTGAGCCAACAGCAGCTCTCTCTTCCTGCACCAGCAGGACCTGACCTCAGAATCTCTCCTGGACCCTGTTTCTGGAAACCCGGCTTCTCCTTGTTCACCCTGTTCCTACTGCCAGCAGTAAGATGCACAGGTTCGGATGGAATAAATCATGAGGACCACAGTGGGATGAAGTGTGAATAGAAGATGAGGAGCTAAGGACACCGTGGGCTGACAGGGTCTTGCTGCTTTGGCCTGGTGGCAGGCCTGAGCCTCTGAGGTGGGAGAACCGAGTTCAGGACACCGGACCACCAGAGAACTCCCTGCACCATGTAATATGAATCGCTGAGAGCTCTCCCAGAGATCTCCATCTCAACGCTAAGACCCAGCTCCACCCAACGGCCAGCAAGCTCCAGTGCTGGACGCCCCACGCCAAACAACTAGCAAGACAGGAGCACAAACCCACCCATTAGCAGAGAGGCTGCCTAAAGTCATACTAAGTTCACAGACACCCCAAAACACACCACCGGACGTGGCAGTGCCCACCAGAAAGACAAGATCCAGCCCCACCCACCAGAATACAGGCAACAGTCCCCTCCACCAGGAAGCCTACACAACCCACTGAACCATAAAAGAAACGAAATTGAGTTATTTGTAGTGAGGTGGATGGACCTAGACTCTGTCATACAGAGTGAAGTTAAGTCAGAAAGAGAAATACAAATACCATATGCTAACACATATATATGGAATCTAAGAAAAAAAATGTCATGAAGAACCTAGGGGTAAGACAGGAATAAAGACACAGACCTACTAGAGAATGGACTTGAGGATATGGGGGGGGGGGGAAGGGTAAGCTGTGACAAAGCGAGAGAGAGGCATGGACATATATACACTACCAAACGTACGGTAGATAGCTAGTGGGAAGCAGCCGCATAGCACAGGGAGATCAGCTCGGTGCTTTGTGACCACCTAAAGGGGTGGGATAGGGAGGGTGGGAGGGAGGGAGACGCGAGGGGGAAGGGATATGGGAACATATGTGTGTGTGTGACTGATTCACTTTGTTATGAAGCAGAAACTAGCACACCATTGTAAAGCAATTATACTCCAATAAAGATGTAAAAAAAAAAAAGTGGTGCTGAGAAAACTGGACTGCTACATGTAAAAGAATGAAATAGGAATATTTCCTAACACCATACACAAAAATAAACTCAAAATGGATTAAAGACCTAAATGTAAGGCCAGACACTATAAAACTCTTAGAGGAAAACATAGGCAGAACACTCTATGACATAAATCATAGCAAGATCCTTTTTGACCCACCTCCTAGAGAAATGGAAATAAAAACAAAAATAAACAAACGGGACCTAATGAAACTTAAAAGCTTTTGCACACCAAAGGACACCATAAACAAGATGAAAAGAAAACCCTCAGAATGGGAGAAAATATTTGCAAGTGAAGCAACTGACAAAGGATTAATCTCCAAAATATACAAGCAGCTCGTGCAACTCCATGTCAAAAAAACAAACAATCCAATCCAAAAATGGGCAGAAGACCTAAATAGACATTTCTCCATAGAAGATATACAGATTGCCAACAAACACATGAAAGGGTGCTGAACATCACTAATTATCAGAGAAATACAAATCAAAACTACAATGAGGTATCACTTCACACTGGTCAGAATGGCCATCATCAAAAAAATCTATAAACAATAAATGTTGGAGAAGGTGTGGAGAAAAGGGAACCCTCTTGCACTGCTGGTGGGAATGTAAATAGATACAGCCACTATGGAGAACAGTATGGAAGTTCCTTAAAAAACTAAAAATAGAACTACCATATGACCCTGCAATCCCAGTACTGGGCATATACCCTGAGAAAACCATAATTCAAAAAGAGACATGTACCACTATGTTCATTGCAGCACTATTTACAATAGCCGGGACATGGAAGCAACCCTACGTGTCCATAAACAGATGAATGGATAGAGAAGATGTGGCACATATGTACAATGGAATATTACTCAGCCATAAAAAGAAATGAAGTTGAGTTATTTGTAATGAGGTGGTTGGACCTAGAGTCTGTCATACAGAGTGAAGTTAAGTCAGAAAGAGAAATACAAATACCGTATGCTAACACAAATATATGGAATCTAAAAAAAAAAAAAAAAAAAGGTACTGATGAACCTAGAGGCAGAACAGGAATAAAGATACAGACATAGAGAATGGACACGAGGACACGGGGAGGGCGAAGGGCAAGCTGGGACAAAGTAAGAGACTAGCATTGACATATATACACTGCCAAATGTAAAATAGATAGCTAGTGGGAAGCAGCTGCATAGCACAGGGACATCAGCTCGGTGCTTTGTGACCACCTAGAGGAGTGGGAAAGGGAGGGTAGAAGGGAGATGCAAGAGGGAGGGGATATGGGGATATATGTAAACATATAGCTGATTCACTCTGTTATATAGCAGAAGCTAACACAACGTTGTAAAGCAATTATACTCCAATAAAGATGTTAAAAAAAAAAAAAAGGATCGGTGTAGGGAAGTCCTTGATGGTCCAGTGGTTAGGACTCTACTCTTTCACTGCCAAGGGTGCGGGCTCGATCCCTGGTTGGGGAACTAAGATCCTGCAAGCTGTGTGGCGCAGCCAAAAAAATAAAATAACAATGCATACAATGTTCAGAAATGAAATATAAGGTTAAGAATTTTTAAAAAAGGATTGGTGTAACTATACTTATATCAGACCAGGCAGATGTTAATACAATAAGCATTAATAGCAATAAAGAAGGTCATTTCATAATTATAAAAGGATTAATTCACCAGAAAGATACAACTTAAAATTTTACGCATCAAAATATGTAACGTGAGAAATGGCAATACTAAAGAGGAATAGACAAGTTTACAATTACAGTGAGAAATTTTAGCAAGCCTCTCTCTGGAGCTAACAGAAGAAACAAACAAGCAGTGAGGATATGGAGAACTAAAACAACATGATTAAACATGAGCTGACGATATAGAGAGCAGTGCAGCCAACAACTACAAAATTCATATACTTTTCTATTGCACGTGAAGCATTCACTAAAATTTACATTTGCCTGGCTATAAGCATATCCAAATAATTTTGAGAAGATTGAAATTATACACCCCATGTTTTCTAACTGCAGTGAAATTAACCTAGAAATCAATCACAAAAAGATTAATTTTAAAATCCTCAAATGTTTAGAAATTAGGCAAAACACTTCTAAAAATGCTGTGGATCAAAGGAGAAATCACAATGAACTTAGAACCTATTTTGAATCGAATGATAGCAAAAGTATAACATACCAAAATTTCTGAGTGTAGTTAACGTTTACTTCCATGAAGAATTATATCGCGACTTATTATAATGCAACAATTATCAAGGCAGAGAATTTTGTGCAAGGATAAATGGACCAATGGAATATACTTGAGTCCAGAAACAGATCTGCACATAACCAATTACTTGATTTATGACAAAAGTGCCCCAGTGCAGTGGGGGAAAGGATGGTCCTTTGGTTAATGGTACATGGTCAGTGGGAAATCCATATGGCAAAACAAATTATTATTGATTCCTACCTCACATACACAAAAATAAATTTCAGATGGATTATAGAGTTAAATATAAAAATTAAATAATAAAGCTAAATAATAAAGTTTAATCTAGGAAACAGCATAATAGAATACCTTCATGATCTTGTTGTAGACGCTGTGCTGGACATGAACAAAAAGCAAAAATTAAAAAGAGAAAGACTGAATCGTACTGTACACAAATTATTAGTGACACAAGAAATGTTGATGCTATATTGTGAAAAACTGGTTATAAAACTGTAACCTCATTATAATCCTAATTTTAAAAAGTATATTTATACTATGTTATATATGTGCAAAGCAAAAAAGGCTAATCACCAAAATGTGAATAGTGGTGATCTCTACATGAATGACAGGTTGGGTAATTTTTATTTTCTTCTTTATATTTTTTCTGTAGTTCCAATTTTCCTTACATTGACATATATCATTTTTATAATCACTCAAAATAATATTTAATTCCTGTTACGGTCTGAATGTTGCATCCTCCCAAAATTCCTATGTTGATATCACCCAATGTGATGTATCAGTAGGTGGAGCTTTAAGAGGTACTTAAGTCCTGAGAGTGGAGCCGTCATGAAGGCTCCAGAGGAGCCTCCAGAGAGATTCCCTCCTCCCTTCTAACATGTGTTCATGCTATGCCCACAGCAAGAAGGAATCCTCTGTGAACCAGGAAGAGGGCCCTCACTAGAAGGTAATCACGCTGACACCTTGATCTTGGACTTCCCAACCTCCAGAACTGTGAAAAATAAATTTCTGTTGTTATAAGCTAATGATCTGTGGTATTTTGTGGTATTTTGTTACAGCAGCCTGAACAGTTGAAGACAATCCCCTTTTTAAAGAGTAACAATTTTACCTACCTAAAAGTGTGAGGTATTAATCTGATAAAATCTGAGACAAGGATTTACTGCTGAATGAACACATGACCAAGTAACAACAAACAGTTTGGCATTTAGGTTAGGAAACTAATCCATACAGTTTTTTTAAATTAAGAAGATTTTCAGTTTAAGTTAATAAATGAGAATCATTCTTTAATTAGCATAGTTTCCAAAGGAAATCTACATTTCATCATAAAGACGGAACAAAACGTCCATGTTTTCATCATCCAGGAGCAAGTGGAAATTCTAGTGCTTTTCTAGTGGAAAGCACTAGAATCTGGCAATGTGACAGAGTGTTACATTCTATAGCAAGAAGTGCTCATGAAAAGTGGGGAGATCTGGTTGCATTCCAGGTTCTGACCCCAACTGCAAAGCACTTAGCCTCAGACACGGTGACAGCATTTTCTGACAGGACTGTGGTACCAGAACTGGTGACAGAGAGAGGAGCAGAGTTGGAGGACTGAGTGAACAGAAGTGTCTCTGGGGATGATCTGGGGAAAGATGGGCAAAGGAAATACCCTCTGGCGGGAACTGGAAAAGACCAGTGAGAGCAAAGAAAGTCGGGGGAACCTCCCTGGTAGCGCAGTGGTTAAGAATCTGCCTGCCAGTGCAGGGGACACGGGTTCTATCCCTGGTTCTGGAAGATCCCACTTGCCACGGAGCAACTAAGCCTCGTGCACCACAACTACTGAGCCTGTGCTCTAGAGCCCGCGAGCCACAACTACTGAGACTGCGCGCCTAGAGCCCGTGCTCGGCAACAAGAGAAGCCACCACAATGAGAAGCCATGCACCGCAATGAAGAGTAGCCCCCGCTCGCCGCAACTAGAGAAAGCCAGCGCGCAGCAACGAAGACCCAACGCAGCCAAAAATAAAATAAATAAATAAATAATAAAAAGAAAATAAGAAAATCAGGGAATGCCAGGAAATGAACTGAATCCTGGTTCCTCACAAGGGAATACACTGGGGCGGGGGTGGGGTTAATGTGAAGCCACAGATGGCTAACAGCAGATTTAGAGAAGTTACAGAATTTACCCAAGGTCACACAGTTGGTAAATAACTGAGCTGAGATCTGAACAAAGCCCGTGATCTCCCCGCTGCCAAACGCCTCCCAGGACACAGGGAAGGGTGAGCCAGAGGTCCCTCTTCCTCCACTCTATGCTGCCATGACACCAAACACAAATCTGAAGCTTCCACGCCTACAGCATTCCTCTTCCAGCACTCCGATTGCCAAAATCCCAGAAGAAAACATGATTAAACATTTTCCCAACCAGGTCTTTGTAAAAACAGGGGGGAAAAAAAAGAAGGAAAACCAAGGCAGTGTTAGGATGTGTAATCAATGTAATAAGAGTCGTGGTTGAAGACTCTGCTCTCAAGAAACAGAGGGGCCTCCAATTTGCACAACATGGAGTGGGTCTGGGGCCGTAGGAGAGGCCTCATTCAGTGTGTGTTTATGTCCTCAGACGTTGTGCAACATGCAGCCTTACAAATGAATAAATAAGTTGAAATAATGCAAGAGTACATCACGGAATAGTTCTCAAATATTTGCTTAGTCTCAAAACATGCAACATGCAGATAAGGGAAGAGAAAAGAAAGAAGGGATGACAATTTATCTTGTCAGGGTACCTGCTGGATACAGGTACTCTGTGAGTTTGCTGCCTAAGTAGGGAAGTGACCATGTCCAAAGTCCTTGCGGGTCACTTTCCCGGAAGTATTAAAGGAAGTTCAGAGCTGACAAGAGCTCTCTGCATTGAGGACAAATGGCCAGGATGTCTATTCTCAGACCCCTGCTAGATCCTCACACTTGAGGACCACAGCACGGAAGGACTGTGGGATATTTATTGTCTCAATCCAAAAACATCGCCTTCCTCCACATGGCACAATTAGTTCCTGGACCTTGTGTCACTACCTGGCTTTTAATACTTTTCTTTTCAACTATATTTGGTTTTATTTCTCAAGCTTGTAGCTTTCTGAATTAATCAAGTGATAATTACCTTTTTAGTTGATATTTTCCTTTGTTTTTTGAAAATAAATTACACTTAACTGCATAAGTGATAAGTACATTCTTGTATTTATTATGCCAGATAATATACATAATAATACCCCAAATACAATGTCCTCCTTGACTACCAGCCCTATCCCACTGTCACTATCACCACTGACCCAATATTATTCCCCTCTCCAGAGGTAAAACACTATAATCAATCTTATATGTACCTTTCCAGACCTTTTGAAATATATCTAAAAGATATATGTGTCCATAAATATTCAATTACATGGTGAAATCTTTTACACAAGTGCTGTCATGCCCTGTATATTGTTCTTCAACCTGCTTCATTCACTTAAAATCTGTCTTGGAAGTCTTTCCCTGGCAGGATACCCAGATCTACTTCATTCCTGTTAGCTGCTGTGTGGTTAAAACTGCTGCATAGCCTGTGGGATCCTAGTTTATGTAACCACTCCCCGACTGCTTTCAATTTTCACTATCACAAACAATGCAGTAATGAACGTTCTTGTATGTACAACTCTGGACACATGTCCGAATCTTTCTTCGGGACCAATGTCTTTAAGTGGCACTTCTGTAAATTATAACAGCTTCAATAAAATTATTTTCCCCCAATGCCATACCAATTCACACCCTCACCAGTCATAAATGAGAGAGTATGTTTTCCCCAATCTTCACTACCACTGGACATTACTGGATTTCCAGGAAACCCAATGGGCAATTTCATTTCCCTGAGTGAAGAAATGTAAGGGCGGACAGTAATTTTCAAATGTCTGTTTTCTTTGCAGTTTCCTGTATTTTATGCTCTTTCTTTGATAGCTTTGTTTTTTCCAATTAAATCCATGGTCCATCTGGAGTTTATTTTAACTGCATACTTTGGTATGAGGAAAAACCCTAATTTTATTCATTTTTTCCAAATGGAAAGTCAGTAATCTGCCCATAATTTATTGAAGATTCCCTTTTTTCCACAGTGATTTAAAATTCCATCTGAAATCTGTATGAATCTCCATTTATCATGGGCTAGTTTCAGAATTCCCTATTCTCTTCCACTAATCTATTATTAAGCCAGGCATTGTTTTAATTACCAAGGCTTAATTGTACATTTAATGCCCAAGAGGGTGACATGGGATGTTTTGTACATTTTCTTTTCCAGGTAAATTTCAGAACTAGCTTGACAAATTTCTCACGAAAATTCCATTAAGATTTATTTAGGTTCCCTTTTCTGTCATTTAAAAAAGTTTTATAGTTTACTTCCTATAAATCTTACATAATCCTTGGTGGATTCCTTTCTAAGTCTTTTGTTTGTTTGCTTTATTTTTTGGCTGGGCACATATATTTGAAGTCACACCTGATGCGACTTCACTGCACTGCCAATTAACTACTACCTTAACCACAATGCAAATAAAACCATCAATTTTGCTAGACAGTCTCCAAAATTCACTCAGTCATCATTAAATTACTGCAGGTCATGCTGTTCAGTTTCCTGAGTCTACATTTCGCAATTAATTTGGTCTGTGAACAGATAATGGAATAATCCATGAGAACATTACTAAAGCTTCTTGACTGTGATAAGTGACTGACAGACCTGCTTCAAGAACTTTCCTGTCCCAAACCCCTTCTGTACCAGGCCCTCCACCTTGTTTCAACCAAAGCAGCAATGCTTTTGCTATTTCATACATGAGGGTTCTACATACAATTTCATTTGAAAGCGAACTCCCCACTGAAAAAAACTTTTTTTGTTTTGAAAATCACTGTGTTGTGGTATGAAACTCGGGAGACAATGGACCATTTGTTCAAGGTTGGAACACATTCCAGCTGCTCCCTAAAGGAACTGCTGGCTGGGCCTGCAGAAATCCCTGGACCCACTTCCTTGTAGGTTTGTGCTCTACAACGTACCATGTCTCCTCAGACTGCTAAACTGTCTTCAACCACCATCTCTGTTCTCTTAGTTGCCAAAGTCAGAAGATCTGCCTTCATTCAGCAATACAGAGCTTCGGCATTCTGAGCCTTGGTCAGTGAGTCCAGTCTTTTCTCCAGCACCTCCCAAAGGTTGGCTGCAACTAACGATATTTAGAAAAGACAGTCTAAGGGCTGTATGATCTACATACTTATAAAGGACCCTCAAGTTCTATCCTCAGGTGGAACTGGACAGCCAGCAGGATAAATGTCTGGACCTTTTGAATTCAGCTCTTAGAGAAATCACTTTTGCTCACCTAAATATTGTGCTCTTGTTTTTTTTTTTTTTTTTTGCGGTACGCGGGCCTCTCACTGTTGCGGCCTCTCCCATTGCCGAGCACAGGCTCCGGACGCGCAGGCTCAGCGGCCATGGCTCACGGGCCTAGCCGCTCTGCGGCATGTGGGATCTTCCCGGACCAGGGCGCGAACCCGTGTCCCCTGCACTGGCAGGCGGACTCTCAACCACTGAGCCACCAGGGAAGCACCTGTGCTCTTGTTTTGATTTAAGGTCATTCCAAGAATCACGAATGAATGGATAAATGAGTGAATGAATGAACAATCAGATTTAAAGAGAATCAATTTGCAAAGCAGGAAACTATAGTTTTGTCACTGTAGGCAGCTTTATTTAATTTTAAGTCAAGTACTGCAAAATATGCTATTTAAAAGTCTGTTAGAAAAGGAACTAATTAACTTAGCCTCTTCTCAATTCAGTTAAATTCTGCACAGTCAAAATAAAGTATAATTATCAGAAACACCTCAGTATTAGCTGGAAATTTTAAGTCAAGAACTGCAAAATATACGTTCAACATAAAAGTTGTTCTCAAATTAAGCAGTATTTCTGTCTTTAACAATCCAAGATGCTAAAACTTCAAAATGGGTGTTCACTACAAAGGGCTTGCTTTGTGCTTAATGAATGATTTCGCCAATTTTATGGATTGTTTAAAATTCTGAATCTTGTAATGTAGATGTAATGAAAATTTCAGGATAGATTTACTTTACACCTTAGACCTTTACATTGAACAATGGCATTTTAAAACTAAGTCATAAAATAATGGGTGTATGATCTGATGGCTACAGGAGCTGTCCATTTCTTTCGCCATAGAAATGAGCCAGAATAGATTTTACTATTCACTTAACATGTTTTTTTAAAAAATGTATTTCCTGGCACTCCTTACTCCACTCTGATTGAAAAGGTTATTTCCTTACACACACAAAAGGGAAAGAAAGGGGGGAGGGGTGGAGAGAGAAAAGGAAGCAAGTCCCTTCAACAATATAACGATTGTATCGGGCTTCCCTGGTGGCACAGTGGTTGAGAATCTGCCTGCCAGTGCAGGGGACACGGGTTCGAGCCCTGGTCTGGGAGGATCCCACATGCCGCGGAACAACTAGGCCTGTGAGCCACAACTACTGAGCCTGCGTGTCTGGAGCCTGTGCTCCGCAACAAGAGAGGCCAGCGATAGTGAGAGGCCCGCGCACCACGATGAAGAGTGGCCCCCGCTCGCCGCAACTAGAGAAACCCCTCGCACAGAAACGAAGACCCAACACAGCAGAAATAAATAAATTAATTAATAAACTCTTACCCCCAACATCTTAAAAAAAAAAAAGATTGTATCATCCTCAGGGATACTCTACAGACCATATGTTTAAATGGGATTTCTGTATCATTATCATATAGATTATATCATTATTATAATATTCTAACAATGGTAGAACCGTTGGCTAGGTTTATTTCCCAGAACTTTCTCTGGGTGAGAGAGGCTCTGCTCTCCACGGCATTTCCAGTAAGCTGCGCCATGTGTGAGTCTACACTATCTTACAGCACCTCTGTTTCAGCCCACTTAGGGGGAGCGGTGGCAGAGGGGGCGGGTATTATTGTGTTGGTGCAGCTCTCTGGGCACTAAACCAAGACTGGGTGAACTTTTTTTTTTTTTTTTTTTTTGCGGTACGCGGGCCTCTCACTGTTGTGGCCTCTCCCGTTGCGGAGCACAGGCTCCGGACGCGCAGGCCCAGCGGCCATGGCCCACGGGCCCAGCCGCTCCGCAGCATTGTGGGATCCTCCCGGACCGGGGCACGAACCCGTGTCCCCTGCATTGGCAGGCGGACTCTCAACCACTGAGCCACCAGGGAAGCCCCTGGGTGAACTTTTGATTTGTTATTATGCATGGTCCTCCAGATTGTTTTCTAAGGATGATGTATACATTTTTAATATTGCATTATTTTAGCAATTAAGTTTTATCAGGCTATGAAGAAGGAATTTTCCTCTCTAGAGCAATACAAGTTTTATAGGGACAATTTTGTATTTTCCACTCAGTTCGGAGAGCGAACACCTAACCATTTCTGATATATAGTTCGTCTTGACATCTTTCAGGGCACACATAACGCAACAGAGAAGCCCAAGGTTCTTGGTATTCTGCCTCTCCTTTCCCAGAAGTGCACCACGAGTGAACCACCTACTCGTGGTTGGGTGAAGCCACAGCACGAGGGACACATAAATCAATAGGCATGGGTGGTTTTTTGTTTTTTGTTTTTACATTTATTTTTGATTACGTTGGGTTTTTGTTGATGCAGGCGGGCTTTCTCTAGTTGCGGCGAGCGGAGGCTACTCTTCGTTGTGGTGCGCAGGCTTCTCATTGCGGTGGCTTCTCTTGTTGCCGAGAACGGACTCTAGAAGCATAGGCTTCAGTAGTTGTGGCACGTGGGCTCCATAGTTGTGGTGCACGGCCTTAGTTGCTCTGCAGCATGTGGGATCTTCCTGGACCAGGGCTCGAACCTGTGTCCCCTGCATTGGCAGGCGGATTCTTAACCACTGCGCCACCAGGGAAACCTGGCATGGGGGGTTTAAGACATCTTGTGTGGAAAATAGATTAGCAGCTATGTTTATTGTAATTTTTGCTTCAGTGTTTGCCAGGGGGATTTATGGAACATGCTAGAAAGAAAACCCTTCCTAACACATGGCTGGAGGTATGGACACTCATCTGGTCGTGAACATTCCCTGACTCTGATGGAGGACAGAGGACAGTTCTGGGTAGAAGAGAGGTCAGACATCAATGAGAGCCCTGCGGGAAGCCTTGCTCCAGCTCCTCTAGGGCTGGAGTATCACTGAGAGAGACGGAGCAGGTAGAGAGGGGCCCTGAAATTTGCCCACATGTGGCGTCAGGCATTTTGTTTTCAAAGTGTATTAAAAACAGAAATTAACTAACTTTGAAGCCCTGAGGAAGCGAAGTCAAGCATCGTAGGATTTTTTTCAAGGTATAATGATGAATCGGTAACAAAGTCAGACTTCTGACTTACATCATGGAAAGCACCTGAGCCCACTTCAGTTCTGAAACCCAGTCAGTTCAGCAAATCTTTGAGATGCCTTAGTCTGCCCTCTCTTTTGGTAGATTGGGGAACTGAGACTTAGGGGTCAAATGACGTGCCTCAAGTCTCCCAGCTAATGAGTGGTTGGGTGAGATAAGAATCTGGGTTTTTCCCTGACATCTGTGAACCTCTCTCTACACCCAAGAGTTGAACATTGCCTCTTTCTGTGGTCCCTGCTCCTTGCACACATGCCAGGTATGGTCACTATCACACTGAATTTGCAACTGCTTCTCTGTCGCCCTAGACCACAAGCCTCCAGAGGACAGGGACGTGTTTCCTCCACCTGTTGCTTCCAGCTCCTGGCATAACACCCTAACCCATGGTGTAGCATAAAGTAATGCTACTAATAACAGCAGCTAGCTTTTCCTGAGCCCCTAGTTTATGTCAGGCCTGTGCTGCTCCCTTAATGCATTACCTCATTTGGTCCCTACAATATCCTTGAAGGCAAGTACTAAAAAATTGTTGGTCCCACCTAACAAATTCAGAAATTGAGGCTCAGAGGGGCAGCATGCCAGCCGAGCCTGGACTCCTTCTCGGATCCGTCTGGCCGCTCATCAACATTTGTTCAGTGAGTGAACGAGTGAATGGGCCTGGTGTCAGGCCCCTGCACTTATCCCCATGTTAGCTTTGCCATTTCATGTGTCTGGACTGAAAATAAAAAGCCATTGGCTCCTTTCATTCCTCCAGCATAAAGTGGAAGGTTATGCATGTGGAAAGAGTAAGACTGCGGAAGCTTGTCAGGGCCTCCCGGTGATTGTGGGATCACTGGATCACTTCCACTGTCTGAGGTTCTCAATGTAATTAGATATGATTAAATGCCACAACAGGGTTACAAAAGTAACAGCGTAGTTTCAATGCTCGGTCTTGGCCATGTAGCCCTATGACTATGTGTAGCCACATTGGAGGCTAATGTCAAAATGTAAATTTCCAGACCCTTTGTCAATGTGAGCCCCGGACCAAAAGGTCTTCTGACCCATCCTGTGATCAGTCCCCATTAATCCTAAAACCACTCACCCCAGTTCTTTTGTGGAGTTGTATTGAAACTCTTTGCTATTGTTCCAGTAAAGGATTTACTGTACAAAGTACCTTACAATCACTAACTATACTGAGTGGTTATTTCTGCCACTGAATGTCATTGAGGCAACAAAAGAAAACACCTTTCTATCAGATAAAGTGACCCTCTACCCCACACCCTTTTGACAAACTAGACATACAGGTGGTTGTCTCAGCAGAGCAATAAAGGCATAATGATTATGCTCAACTGCCTTCTCACGGGTACAGAGGATGGCATAGGGGACTGCTCTGGGGGGGTGCAGTGCCATAGCCACACACCACACGCCATCCTGAGCGTCTGGAGAGGCGCCGTTCAAGTCAGTATGTGCGGAATTTAAGCACTTACTACTCTACGAAGAAAAGCCTTCAAGAGGCAGTTGCTATATTGACTCCTAGTTGAACTTAGAATTATTCAGCAATGCCAAGACTTTCTCTGCAGGTCAGTAAAGAATGTCTGAATTACCTTTTTATTCATTATTATTTGGAAAAATTATTTGTTGTCCACATTTTCACTTTGGGTTTAACAGCTGGTGCTGAACTAAGCATCAGAAATGCTAAGTCTCATCTCAATTGTAACTAAATTGAATACATGCGATTAAGGCACTTACCTCTTCTCTGGAAACTGCAATATTTTCCACCTATAATTCTTCAGAAGTATAACAACTATAAAGACAAACTGTGACTTGTCAGTCTCTCATCCATGTCTAGCAAAGAACTGAAACATGCCATCCAGGTCTGATCGTACCAGTTCTAACCCACATAGTACAGTTAACCTTCACTTCCTAGAGCAGGACGACTGAGCACTGACCCATCCACAGAGGTGTCTTTTCTTAGGCAAACTTGAGCAACATTTTGCTCAATCTACCCTGGTGTATGAAGGAGCACTCCATCCTCAAACCATATATCTATTCATTCAGCAAATATAAATGAGCACCTACAATGTGCCAGGTATATCAGAAATGTGTTACTCGTGCTCTGAATTGAGGCTAGTAATGCACTTTCCCATAGAAATATTGTCACTGACATTATCACTCTTTAACTCGGGCAAGCAGGGGGCCTTGCCCAGAACCTGGGACTCAGGGGTTTATGTTCTTTTGAGTCCCTCCTGGTGCCTGGGACGGTCCAAAACTGGTAGTGCCAACTGGACAGGTACTCTGAGCCTGGACCAGGACCTGTGTGTGCCCCAGTCTACATTTCCCACCTTCTGGGGGCTCCTCAAAACTCTACTGCCTTTGCACATTGTGGGGTCTACCAGATGCCCTGAGGAGCTCCAGCACTCACACCTACAAGGGTCATCCCAGGGTGCCCTAGCTTTCCCTGGTTCTCAGAGGGAAGCCCGGCAAATGTATAGTCTCCGCTGGCCAGTATGGCTTTTTCCCCCACATGATCAGATAAGCCTGCCCCTCAGGATAGCACTGACACTCTGAACTTTGTATAACACAAATTGCTTATACAGACAGGTGCCCCACAAAACCTGGGACTCCTTCATACCCCAGGGGCAGGTCTGGTCACTGAGTCCCTTAAATGTTATAAAAGCAGGTTAGGTACTCCTGAAAAGGAGTTAAAATTTCAGTTTATATCTTAATTTGGGCTTAAATTTATGAGCTAAAGAAATTCTTGTGGACAAACTTAGGAACCTGCCCTATATAACATTTTTGGTATAGGGAAATGCTCTCTGGCCACCAAACAACTAATTTTCAAATGGAGTTTTGGAACCCAATCCATCCTAAATTGGAGACTTTCTGTATCACTCTATGCATATACTGTAGAATTCACTTATAAAGACAGTCAATTGCTCCATGAGATTCCCACTGTAAATCCTTTTGGAAACAACGCAAAGGAAACACCACGGGCATGTTTCTGTGTCTTATTCATGTGATTCATCCTGAAGCCTCAGAACACCTAACGCAAAACATTGCCCATAGTGGACACTCAACAAATATTTGCTGATGAGCATTTCTAAGTAGACAGTCTTCATTTTGTATTTTCCTTCAAATAACAAATGTTTATGGGGGCTTCAAAACCAATTGAGTTGAGTCCTTTTATGAAGAAAATGAAATGAGAAAGTTCTTACATAACACATGAGAATATTTTCCTCAAGAAATTCTTCTGGCTTCATGATCTCGTCAGAACTGCCAATGTTTTCCTTGTAGCTCAACAACAATAACAAAAATGACACAGCCATCCATAGCACTAAAAATGGTTTTAAAAAATAAAACCAAACAATGGGAAAATGACATACAAATCTCCTGAAAAGGATTCAAAAACTCTCTCGCTCAGGGAAAGATTCTTTCCATCTCAGTCTCTGTCTTCTTTGTCTTTGTTTTTGTCTGTCTGTGTCTCACATACACTCACAACACGAACACACACACACACACACACACACACACACACACACACACACCACTTCCATCAGCCGGGAAGCAAGACAGTGTGGGTGTATGGTTTAGGTCACCGCGAGCGCAGTGAAAATAGCCAGCCACTTCCAAAACAGGCATGTGCTAATGTGAAAAGAGGGAGCCATTTCCTGAGCCAAAGAGAAATTGAATTGCTGGCTCACTTAACTGGATATTTCAGTCACAACGTTAACAAGTGAGTAATTTTCGTACTCAGTGAAAAAACCAACATTGAAAGAATGCTGTGGCACGTATTTGCCATTTATGCAAATATCTATTAAGACTGTCTAGCAAACGTGTTGTATCTCCTATGTGTTAAGTGTCAATGATTATAAAACATCATTAGAGTTAACAATATTACATGGTTTCCATGAAGTAAATGAACTCTACCTTTCTTGACAGTTCCACGACATCATTTAAGTAGACTCTTTCCAAACCAACGTTTACGATCTATTTTTTTTTAATGTATTACACATGCTGGTAACAAATCAACCCCCCCCACACACACCCAAAACAGCTGAAGTGCACCTCTGAGTTCAACACCTCTCCTTGGGGGTTTCTGCAGGTCAGTGTTCTCACGGTTCAGCTGAACATACCTATTAGCTCCTCTTCTCCATGTCAGCAGATGGACAGGTTGCCACTGTCTGGTGTCCTCACACAGCAAGTGCACCTTGCTGTTCACAGAGATGTGACCTAAAACGTTGTATGTTAACTTCATCTTTGTGGAGTACATCATATTTATAGGCACCAAGATAAGTTTTTACAAAAAATTTTATTGGAGTATAGTTGATTTACAATGTTGTGTTAGTTTCAGGTGTACAACAAAGTGAATCAGTTATACATATACAGATATCTACTCTCTTTTAGATTCTTTTCCCATATAGGTCATTACAGAATATTGAGTAGAGTTCCCTGTGCTTCCCAGTAGGTCCTTATTGGTTATCTATTTTATAATATAGTAGTGTGTATATGTCAATCCCAATCTCCCTGAACGCACTGAGAGAACCTGATACTCTATTTAAACATATCCTCTGCTGAATAACCATTGCTTGCTTCATATGTCTTTTTATATAAATATAGAATTAAGGTATCAAATTGTCCTAAAGAAAAAGAAATTGAATTTGAATTCTAAAGCATATAATCTGAGAGTTCTTTCACTGGGAATTCTGGCTCTCTCTTATTTTCATACGAAGGGGTAAACTTTGGGTCAGTGTCCTAGTTTCCTGGATTGAATGATCGTCAAGATTGGGCTTGTGTCTCACCTCCACTGGTGTCATCCCCAGTCTTCAATAGTAGAGCATTGTTCTCGCAGACAAAAGGCATTGAGACAAAAGCCACTGAGGTGTCACTCCAGAAACGATTTCCAAATAACGGCCAGGACTAACTTGCTGCCCCAGCTGGCAGAGAACACCCACTCTGAGCACCACCTACCTTTCACCTTTGGTGGAGAAGGAACCAGCCTGTGAGAGAATGAGGAGACTCACGCCCAGGTATTCACGCTTCCACTGCAAACGGACCTTGTAAAGACGGTCTCATTCCTGGACGGTTCCTCCTCTTCAGCCACTCTCAGGTTATTCCCACCTGAAATCGTATTCCAGCATTCCACCCAGTCCCTCAGGAGGACAACCCTCCCTTCAGAGTCCCCATCTGCTTCGTTCTCTCTGCGCCATAGCTTCAAAGATTCCTCTGGTCCCACCTCCAAGATTTTCACTGCATCTTCATTTTTCATTTCTGCGCTGGCATAATTTCCAAGAATCTTCTTCCAGATCCATCAATTCTAAGCAACGAGGAACCTTCAAGAGCTGACAATAACGCTGCAAAGCAGGGAGCTGCAAACGTATTTTTGATCTTCATTAGATTTACAACTTCAGAAATGTAGTGAATTCTCTAAAACAGATACTTTCATTTCAGGGTAACATGAAGAAAAATATAACGAGTGGTGCTTTGGACTGAACCGTGTCCCCCCAAATTTATATGTGCAAGCACTAATCCTCCGACTCCCACCCTATAAGGACACAACAAGACAGTGTCATGTCCAAGCCGGGAAGAGAACTCACCAGAACTCAGTCATTCTGGCACCCTGATCTCAGACTTCCAGCCTCCAGAACTGTGAGAAAATAAATTTCTGTTATTTGAGCCACCCAGCCTCTGGTATTTTGTTACGGCAGCCTGCAGCTGACTAATACTAGCGGCTTTGATTAAATTGTCCCTAAAATCCTTTCCAGCTCCAGATTCTTTGAACTTATATGTCTTTCATAAAAATGTTTATGCTGGTGTGGGTAGTGACGAGTGAGCGGGTACGGCCGGTGGGGAGTGGAACTGTTAGGGTCAGAGATTCGAAAAATAGTGAAGTAAGTGACAAACTATCAAAACTCTCAAAAGGCAGTAAAACCCTGTCCTGAGACTTATCTGATGCAAATTCTATCTTGATCTCCTCAAATACGAGTTAACACTATTCCCACTTTCGGATCGACCGGCCAGACTTTGATGCTCGAGTTCTAGAATGTGAGTGGAACACATACGATACTGATAAACCAAACAAAATTGTAGAATCTGCTTCAGGTATGGTGTAAAATATAAAATTCACTTTCACAACATACTCTGATTAGGTAAGCTATTAAGACTGACCAAGACTTTGTGATAGGATACTATTTCAGCTTGAGATAAGAGTAGAAGTAGATTGCTTTGATTTCAAGACATGGAAATTAAGCTGAATGCCTTTACATGCCAGGACTAGTGTCTCATCTGTTCTGGAAATTTTCCCTATCCTCTCCTCTTGGCCTCACCCTATGCACAGATCCACACAGACACACTCTCCATCACACCCCCAAACTACTCACACATAAGAATATCTGGCTCTATAGAGACAGAAGGTAGATTAGTGATTGCTTCAAGCAGAGGAGGGGTGATGAGCATAGGAAATAATAGCTAAAAAAGGTGGAGGTAATGAACTTTTTGAGGTGATGAACTATTCTCCACTGGAGTCTGGTAATGGTTGCACATATCTGTGAATATGCTAAAAACCACTGAATTGTATTCTTTAAAATGGGTGAATTGTATGATATAAAAATACAGTTCAATTACAACTGAATTAAACTCAATAAAGCTCTTGTTGAAATATATATCTGGGTTAAAGTTGAATGTCCACTTTGGAGGACAGCGGACAGGATGGAAGGTAGGGTAGAGAAGGAATAACAGAGCTGAAGTCAAGCCTTGTGGCCTAGACTGGACAGTAAGGGAACACAGGGTCATGGCTGTGGTTTCCTCATTGAACCACCCTCTTTGGAGGTCCAGGTCACAGCAGCAGGGTCATGGAAGTTTCTTCCACCTCATGCCGAGTGAAAATTCCTTCCCCATCCTCCCCCAGACAACTGAATCTTTGTCGGGGGCCTGACTTAGGAAGGACTTTGATTAGCATAAAGGATCATACAGGGGGAGGACGAGGAGTGAGTCATGTCTTAGAAAGCTGGGGTTGTTAAGGAGGCTGCAGGGCCCTGGGCTGGCCTCTCCAGCAGGAACACATTAACATGCAGATCTGGCAGAACGGTTTCCCCTCAGCCTTGCAACACACCTCCTGCCTGATTCCTATCCAAAATTCTAATTAATAGGAATTCATATTTTCACACAGCTCTGGCAGTTTGAATATGCAAGTGCCTATTCAATGCTCCAAAGACCCCAAGCACCCTTTCAATGCACATGGCTCCCTATACAAGGGCTCCTGAAATGCGGACGCTGTCTCCTTCACTGTCACCATCCTAAGAGCGTGGCAGCTGCACTCCCCAAAGCCAGCAAAGTGGGTTCTGTGCACAGAAGACATGCCTCAGCTCCCATCCACCATCTGCCTGGTTGGTGGGTGTGCAGCCTCAGCTCAGACAGACAGCTGCCCCTGACAATGGGGGAAACAGCAGCACTTCCTCCGCGCCTTTGGCAACAAGAAAAAAAAATTCTGCAGAAAGAATATGTAAAATTGCTGCAAATTTTGGATGCAACTGCTATTATGCCTCCTCACAGCTAAATGATCACACTCAGTAGGATGGGTTCTGTTTAGCAACTGTAACAATTAGGCACATTTATACAGAATAAGACACTAACAAGGCTAAAAGACTATTGTCCTGGACAAAGGGTTCCTCTCATAGGCTCTTCCATATAATAAATGATACCTTTAAAAAAAATGCTCTTTCAAAACCCTTCTTTTAAGGAAAATGACTGTCACTAATTATTTTGTTGTGAGCACAAATAAAAATTACTTTCTTCAAAAATTCTAACTCGAAATAAATTACTCTAGTCAAAAAGATGTACTCAATTAATTCTCTATTAAGGGTGTTGTAAAATCTAAGTGATTGTTCTTGGGTGCTGCATAATAAAGTTAGGCAGTTCCAGGAAAACATTTATCACTTGGCTAAGTAATTAGAGTATTTACTTAGAAAAACTTCTATAAGTTAAAAAAAAAAAGACTCAAGAATTATTTATACAAGTCAAGTCTCTGAAGAAAAGGGAAAATACACACAAATAGAACTATAAAGAACATATCTCTTTTAAGGAAAGAAGCACCCAAATTTTCAAATGTGTCTTATTTGAGTCCCTGCACAGTTATCCCTCAGCTGCCCAAGCTCAGGTGTCCCCTTCCTGATCACCCCACAATTTCATCAATGCGCAACTGCTTCAGTGATGTGCACAGAGTTGTGAACGTTAGTTC
This sequence comes from Tursiops truncatus, assembly GCF_011762595.2. Lineage (NCBI taxonomy): Eukaryota > Metazoa > Chordata > Mammalia > Artiodactyla > Delphinidae > Tursiops > Tursiops truncatus. Next base: position 58,911,429 of record NC_047040.1, on the reverse strand, counting down.
TTTAGTTAAAATAACTCAGATTTTTTTGGACAAAGCACCTCCTAGAAGAAATGTCACATAATCTAAAATGGGAAACTTTGGGGGGATTACTCAGTGACAGATTATCCAAATCAGTTAGAATTATGCTCAATTGTGGGTAAAAAGAAACTCTTTAGGATTCACAACTAACAATGGCTTAAACAGTATAGAAGCTTATTTCTCTTGCATGTAAAAGAATATGGCTTCATGTCATTGGCAGGGAGCTGGCCTCCTCTTACTAAGCTGCTGCTATAATATCGTCAACATGTCCCACCTCATAGTGCAAGATGGCTGCTCAGACTCCAGCCATCTTATCTCCATTACAGCCAGCCAAAGGAGGAAGGGAAGAAGAACATGACCATTCCCTTTAAGGCCACCCCCTGGAAGCTGCACACAACATTCCACCGACCAGACTTCAGTGGTCCTAGTAACTGCAACAAGGGCTAGAAAATGCAGTCTTTATTCTAGGCATCCATGTGCCTAGAATAAAGAAAGGATATTGGGAAACAAATAGCTGTCCCTCTCACAGCATCTGAGAAGCAAACTGCTGCTAACCATGAGGCCCCACCCTGCAATAACTTAGGGCTTCATTATTATTGCTGGACACGTGGTTCAGCAGAAATTGAAGGGTAAAGGTCACCTGCAGTCAACACACTAACAGCAGTATCCCCCCAGACCAGGGAGGCGCAAACTGTCTGTGAAGGCCTGGATAGGAAGTGTCTTATGCGCTGCGGGCCATACAATCTCTGCTTCAACTATTCAACTCTGTCGTCGTAGCACAAAAGAAGCCATAGAAGGGCTTCCCTGGTGGCGCAGTGGTTGAGAGTCCGCCTGCCGAGGTAGGGGACACGGGTTCGTGCCCCGGTCCGGGAAGATCCCACATGCCGCGGAGTGGCTGGGCCGGTGAGCCATGGCCGCTGAGCCTGCGCATCCGGAGCCTGTGCTCCGCAACCGGAGAGGTCACAACAGTGAGGGGCCTGCGTACCGGAAAAAAAAAAAAAAAAAGCCATGACCTCAGGGCAAAACCAAATCCCAAACTGAGACAAAGGGTCAAGGCTCATGACATACTGCCCGAAGTGTTATTTGTCGGCCAGGGACAAAGATGGGCATCTTAGAAGTACCAATTCAACCTCTGACAAAGCTCCTCCACACCTCCAGCCCATTTCCTTCTTTTTTTGACCATAAAAGTGATAGTTATTAATTGGCCGATGACACAAATTAGCCTCTTCCATTCCAGACCGGGCCCGGAGCGGCTGGGCCCGTGGGCCATGGCCGCTGAGCCTGCGCGTCCGGAGCCTGTGCTCCGCAACGGGAGAGGCCACAACGGTGAGAGGCCCGCGTACTACAAAAGAAAAAAAAAAAAAAAAAGAAGCCATAGAAGATGCATAAACACATGGGTGCTGCTGTGTTCCAGTCAAACTTTACCAAAAATGCCAACAACGGCTCCAGACCACTGGTCTCCTTACAACTACTGATTCTGTACCTCTACAAAAAATGTTTGAGCAACTCATTTATTTATGTTTATTTATGAAACACATATGTAATACTGTACTAACATATGTACGTGGAATCAAAGGGGGAGGTTTAAAATATGTAAGTAGAACTTCCTCATATTTTCTTCCCATGCCCCAAAGGACTGTCTTGTACACCCCACTTAGGGTGACCACACTGGTCAGTCTGACATTTGCAGGTGCTGTTTACTGAGCGCCACTGTGTGCCAACATTCTGCCTGGACCTCAGGACACAACGACTGATTAACCGTATCCCTGACCTAAGGGAGCTGGAGTCCTAGGAAAAGGGGAGAGATATTTAGGCGAACACTGTGATGCTCTGTCCAGATTTCCCTTACAGGAAGAGCTGGTGCAGCAAAGGTTAGGAGTGCTGTGGACAGATAGGGACCCGTGCCCAGGGCCTGCTCAGCAGTGGGGAGCCTCACCCACGCCCAGTGACTGATTCCTGTGTGGGTACAAAGGCCATCTCCAGAGCTCCCTTGGGGTCAGCCAAGCTGTCCCTGGCCTGCCTGGGCCTGCCCTCTCCCTCTGCCCACTCAAGCTTCCTCTTCCCTTCTTGCCAAAAGCACTGATGCCGAGGGGACTCCGCCGTGTTAACATGTCCGTGACAGACACATAACAACAGTGTACCGAAGCCTTTCAAGTGCATTCTGTGAGAATTTAGGGAGGGCACAGATAATGGCTGCTCCCTTTGGCCTGAGGCACCTCAGTCTACTTGTATGTATGGGCGGGGGAGGCAAGGAGAATGGATGTGGCAGAGGGAAAGTCATTTTTTAAAACTTCTTCGGGATGGTTTAGCCTCAAACCAAGTCTTAAACAATCCCTGGTGTTTGCCAGGATGGGGAGAGAAAGAGAAGAGCATTCCTGGCAAAGGAAGAAGCATGAGCACCAACTGACAAAACCACATGGTACGTTTGGAGGACCTGCAAATTTATGTTATGTCTAGATCACAAATAACTAAAGTAACAGAGGCCAGCTGATGGTGTTTCTAACGACATTCTAATGAGTTTGGACTGTATGCCCCAGGTTCTTGCTACTAGTAGTGTGTTCCCTGGACCAGTACCAGCAGCATCACCTGAGAGCTCATTCCAACTGCAGAAACTCAAGCCCCATCCCCAGACCTACTGAATCAGAATCTGCATTTTAACAAGCTCCCCAGGTGATCTGTGAGCACATAATGTAATTTGAGTAGCATGGCTCTAGGCGACTGACCCCTAAAGTGTAGTGCACAAAACCATCTACTAGGGGTGTGGGAAGAAAATAGTGAAATATCTATTATATTAATCTTATCTCATCCTTTAAAACATCTATTTTGGCATATTTATATCCTATATAATGTATCAGTACAACACTACCTGCATATAATTTATAAATAAATACATACATAGATCGGAAGTGCATGCTCAGAAACATTTGGAGACACCCCACACACTCTCCGGGCAACAGGAAGGCACTGAAGGCTTTTATGCTGAGAGGGTCATGACCAGAGTTACTGCTCAACAGATTACCTGGAAGCCAGTGGCATGGTAAGCTGACTGGAGGAGGGCAAGACAGGAGGTGGGGAGATCTGTTAGGTTGGGTTTTTTTAGATTTTTGGTTAGGAAAGATTTTTTTTAGACTATTTTAAAAAGCAGGTTTTAGGTTCACAGCAAAATTGAGAGGGAGATACAGAGATTTTCCATATATCCCCTGCCCCAAATGCATAACCTTCCCCGTTATCCACATCACTCCTCAGAGTGGTACGTTTGTTACGACTGACAAACACATCATTATCACTTAGAGTCCATAGTTTACGTTAGGGTTCACTATTGGTGTTGTACATTCCATGGGTTTGGACAAATGTGTAACGACATGTATCCATTATTATAATGTCATACAGAGTATTTTTCACTACCCTAAAATCCTCTGTGCTCTGCCTATTCATCCCTCACCCCACCTCCCAACACCCTGAAACCACTGATCGTTTTTCTGTCTCCATAATTTCTCCTTTTCCAGAACGTCATGTAGTTGGAATCATACAGTGTGTAGCCTTTTCAGGTTGGTAAAATGCACTTAAGTTTCTTTCATGGCTTGATAACTCATTTCTTTTTAGCACTAAATAATATTCCATTGTCTGGATGTATCACAGTTTATTGATCCATTCATCTACTGAAGGACATCTTGGTTGCTTCCAAGTTTTGGTAATTATGAATAAAGCTGCTATAAACATTCGTGTGCGGGCTTTTGTGTGGATATAAGTTTTCAGCTCCTCTGGGTAAATACCAAGGAGCACGATTGCTGGATCATATGGTAAAAGTATGTTTAGTTTTGTAAGAAATTGCCAGACTGTCTTTCAAAGTGGCTGTACTATTTTGCATTTCCACCAGCAATGTAGGAGAATTCCTGTTGTTCCACATCTTTGTCAGCATTTGGTGTTATCGGTGTGCCAGATTTTGGCCATTCTAACAGGTGTGTAGCGCTATCTCATTCTTATTTTAATTTGCATTTCCCTGATAACATATGATGTGGAGATCTTTTCGTATGCTTATTTGCCATCTGTACATCTTCTTTGGTGAGTTGTCTGCTAAGGTCTTTGGCCCCTTTTTTTTTTTTTTTCTTTTGCGGTACGCGGGCCTCTCACTATTGTGGCCTCTCCCCTTGTGGATCACAGGCTCCGGACGCGCAGGCTCAGCGGCTATGGCTCACGGGCCTAGCCGCTCCGCGGCATGTGGGATCTTCCCGGACCGGGGCACGAACCTGTGTCCCCTGCCTCAGCAGGCGGACTCTCAACCACTGCGCCACCAAGGAAGCCCTGGCCCATTTTTTAATCATTTTTTTCTTATTGTCGAGTTTTAAGATTTCTTTGAATATTTTGAATAATAGTCCATCAGACATGTCTTTTGCAAATATTTTCTCCCAGTCTATGGTTTGTTCTCTCATTCTCTTGACATTGTCTTTCACAGAGCAGAAGTTTTTAATTTTAATGAAGCCATCTTATCGATTATTTCTTTCATAGATCAGGTCTCTGGTGTTGTATCTAAAAAGTCATCACCATACCAAAGGCCATGTAAGTTTTCTCCTGTTATTTTCTGAGAGTTTTATAATTTTGATTTTACATTTAGATCAGTGATCCATTTCGTGTTAATTTTTGTGAAGGGTATATGTTTTGTGTCCAGATTCATTTTTTTGCATGTGGATGTCTGGTTGTCCCAACACCATATTTGAAAGACTACCTTTGCTCCACTGAATTGCCTTTGATCCTTGTCAAGGTCATTGACTATATTTATGGGGGTCTATTTCTGGGTTTTCAGTTCTGTTCCCTTGACCTGTTTGTCTAGTCTTTCACCAATACTACATTTCTTGATTATGATAGCTTTAAAGTGTCTCGAAGTTCAGTAGTGTTAGCTTTCCAACTTTGTTCTTCTCCTTCAATATTGTGTTGGCCACTCTGGGTCTTCTGAATCTCCATATAAACTTCAGAATCAGTTTGTTACTATCCATGAAATAACTTGCTGGGATTTTGAAAGGGATGGATTTAATCTATAAATCAATTTGGGAAGAGGTAACATCCTGACCATATTGAGTCTTTCTATGCATGAACATGGAATATCTCTCCATTTATTTAGTTCTTTGATTTCATTCTTCAGAGTTTTGTAGTTTTACTCATATAGATCTTGTACATGTTTTGTTAGATTTATATCTAGGTATTTTATTTTGGAAGGTGCTAATGTAAATGGTACTGCGTTTTTAATTTCAAATTCCATTGTTCATTGTTTGGCTTCTGTATATAAACCTGGTATTCTGCAACCTTGTTATAATTGCTTATTAGTTCCAGGAGATTTTTTTTTGTCAATTCTTTAGGCATAACGATTAACATAGGTAATCATGTCACTTGCAAACAAAGACTATTTTATTACTTCCTTCCCAATAAGTACATTTTTTATTTCCTTTCTTCACTTTATTGTATTAGCAAGGACTTCCGCTATGATACTAAAAAGCTGTGGTAAGAGGAAACATCCTTGCTTTGTACCTGATCTTTTTTTTATTATTATTTATTTTTTGGCTATGTTGGGTCTTCATTGTGGTGCACAGGCTTCTCATTTCAGTGGCTTCTCTTGTTGCGGAGCACGGGCTCTAGGCGCGTGGGCTTCAGTAGTTGTGGCTCGCAGGCTCTAGAGCGCAGGCTCAGTAGTTGTGGCGCACGGGCTTAGTTGCTCCGCGGCATGTGGGATCTTCCCGGACCAGGGCTCGAACCTGTGTCCCCTGCATTGGCAGACGGATTCTTAACCCCTGGGCCACCAGGGAAGTCCCTGTACCTGATCTTAATGGGGAAACTAAGTCTCTCACCATCAAGTATGATGTCAGCTGTAGGTTTTTTTGTAGATAGCTCCTCAACTTTATTAAGTTGAGAAATTTCCCCTCTATTCCTAGTTTACTGAGACCTGTTAGGTTTTTACATACAACAACTAGAATTGAAAACCTGTCCCACATGAAGGGAAAGGAGGCTTCAGACTCTCAACGTTCATTTGGAGAAAGAAGTCTATGTCAGGAGAGCCTCGGTGCTCTTTAATGGACAGGGAGCCTCCCATGGGAGCTGTGGGACTTCTTTCAAGCGAGCTAGATCACAGCAAGTTACCAGGTTTCCCTCAGAAATCTGCTTCAAAACTTTGATTTGCCTAAGAGTCAAGGACAGAGTACTGACCTGACTGCTTCACCCCATCGTGGCTGTGTGTTTTTGCACCATAACTTCACCATCTCCCTTCTCACTTCTCCTGGAGGTTATTCCTGACCTGAGAGAGCTCTCTAACACTCCTGGCCATAGATCAACAGCTGCCACAGGCAGTGAGAAACACCCCATGAAGCAGTCCCAGAGCTCAAATCTCTGCCCCTAGCTCCTCCCTCTTGGTAGAAGTTCAAACACATTCAAACATGAATCTACTCCCATTACTTAGATTAAGGGGACCAAGGAACCGTGTTTCTTACCAGTTTTTTGCCCCATCCCATATGCCAGCCTCCACATGTTGCTTTTGAATATTCTAAATGTTCCTAGGCTAAAGCCAAAGATTAATCTAAACAGGGTGATAACCAGTATGGCCCAGACCCCTACCGACTGGAATGGATACTAGCCTGGCTGGGACAGAGCCTGGCAACCCCCGGTTAAGGCAGGCATTAGTCCTTTGGCTGCTGGATGGCAGAGCAGTGTGGAGACCTAAGGGAGGGACCTGAGGGGGCTGGACTTTTACCAACTTTTTACCAACAAATGAGCAAATATTTCAATGTTGTAACAACCAGTACAGCCTTTCTGGTGTATACCAGTTTGAATGAGGGGCCTAAGTAGATGGATAACATTTGGCTGTTTTACTAAAGTTTTTCCCCATCTTCTCTCTTATGCATGAGACAGAAGGTGCCCCGGACCACAACCCACTGGGAGCTTTTCTCCCTGGAGAGATTACTGAAGAAACTAAACACGCACATAACTGCAGAACCTTTCTTAGAAGTGTTATCTGAGCAAAATAGCGCTATCTTAAAAATCACAATGCCACCCTCACCATACTCTAAACTTGACTCCAGCTAGCACTGAATAAATGTACATTTTTTTCATCCTAATTGTTTTCAGACCACCGACTAGAATTACAGCATGAAAAGGCCGCTGTCATGTTCAGTATACATTTTTAATAGACATCTTTAAACATTTAGACAAAATATTATTTTTAAACGGCAATTCTTTAACTGGTAAATGTAATTATCTAACTTTAAAGGAAAAAAAAAAAGCTGACAATCAAAATATTCTGTCACTGCTTTACCGAAGCACCTAAAATATCTTTTCAGCAAATGAAATGATTCTTTATTTTATGCTTTTAAAAATGCATTAGGGTAATTGCTCTGCAACAAATCACCTTCTCTGCTCCAAGCTCGACTGCCACATCCCTCACGTGTCCATCAACTGTGCACATTGTCATGATCTGATGATCGCCTGGGGTGAATCCCCCAACAGCATGTTTATAAGAGTATTCAGTTGAGCAATCTGCAAAATAATTATATTTCAATGGAGATATTATGCTGTGAAAAAAATCTATTTTATGTCAAGTGCTAAATGAAGCAGTTATAGAACCAAGGCACATTTATTGGTGCTTCTAATCAAAGCAAATAACTTTTGCAAGCTGATCATTCCATTGTTTTCTTGCAATTTTAATTTGCTTCCTTAATAACAAAAATATACTTTTCAACCAGCAGTCGTCACTTTACTTCTGAGTGAACAAAACGCTAGATCTTTTTTTTTTAAACAATTCCTGGTTTACCATCTCCATATGGTTGGAATCTATTTTCCCAAAGTCCTATGGTTAAAAAAAAAAATTGTACAGAAGTTAGTCTCCTTACAAAGGTTGTCTCAAAGTCCACATTTTCCTTAAGTCCAAAGGGGGACTAAGGGACCTTTAACCCTATCTGTTGGTGGCAGAAGAGTTGAGGAACTTTTGCTCCGATGCACTTCATTTGTTCCTTTGTAAAGTTTAAGGTTCAAACCCGAGAAGGTTCTTTGTAGGTTTCAAGTTGAATGCATCCTGCTTTCTTTCAACATGCAGTCATCACCACCGCAACAGCGAGAGCCCCGAGCTTACCTCTTAGGACCAGATTTCAAACCATGCATTTGTATTTCCAGAAAATGTTGAGTACATAAAGAAATCACTCTTTTCAGCTTCAAAATGTAATAAAAAGCCGTAGACTTTCACCATACCTCAGCAAGCCTGACCACAAACACTGTGACATAGAGTATTGATGAATTTCTCATGAGAATAATAGTTCACATTTCCTGAAGGCTCACGATGTGCCGGGTCCTCCTTTAAGTGCTCTTAAGTCTCCCCTCTTCTAAAACTCACAACAATCCTATGACATATAGTCTCTGAGTAGCCCGTTTCACAGATGGGGAAGCTAAGGCTAGAGAGATAAAGTAACTTGCCCAACGATCTAGCCAGTTTTCCTAGATGTCCTCTGTCAGTGCTCAACAGATATTGACCCACAGCCCCACACCTGCTTAAGAAAGTCTTCTCCCACAAAAAAACATTTAAAGTCCTTACCCACATCCCAGTGGTCCACCAAATCTGAGTGCTGGTCAAAGTCACTTGAACAGCCAAGTCCACCACATAATGAAGATGCAGGGAATGGAGGTCCCAGGACCTCGGGGTATCCTTTTCTCTAAGGCTCAACAAGCACTAGCCCGAGAGAAAGTTCTTCCCTCCTCCTCCCTCTTTCAACCTTATTTGCAGAAAAGACCCATTTGAAATCCTATCCAAACCTCACAGTAGGATTTCCCTCTCTACTATCTGCCTGTTTTCAAGCAGGAAGTGTGACTCATCACAACACTGTGATCGGAAGAGCTTACAGAGGGCTCTTGGCCTGGCTCTGATTACACCGCACTCCTTCAGCGCCAGTCAGCCGCTGCCCCAGGAGGATGCTCCGTCTCCACTTCACCCCCAAACCTGGCTCGGAGGCCCCAGAAGGGGGAGAGGGCGCCTTCCAGCTTCTGGCCGCCCCAGGACAAAGCCGTTGACGGTGCCGCTTGCTCTACCCTCTCCACCTCCCGTTCCTGCCCTCCAGCCACCCTGCTCTACGCGCTTGTCATCAGGAAGCCTGTGCCATCTATAAGGGACTGATTATTACTGCTGAGAAATAGTGGTGATATGTACTCAGAACTGAGCAACTTAAAAAAAAAAAAGAGGGCAATGATTTACTCCGGGGAAAAAAGGTAGTTTGAGGAAAAATGATTGTTACACTTATTGACTAGATAGTGAACAACATTCACTCAGTCGTAACGATGTAAACACGAATATTAATTGAACAAAAATTGCAATATGTAAGGGTTGAAGGTGAGAAGGGAGGGAGGTAAAGTAGAGAGCTAAATCGTCATCTACCGCAAGAGAAAGTCAAGCGGAAAGGACTAAAGCGTGAAGTAACAGTGTGAGCGCGGGATCTGGAAATAAGGGGGTAAATACCGGAAGAAACAGTTTAAAAAACTGAAAGTGGTCGCCTCTGGAAGAAAAGATTCGAGGTGGGAGGAAGAAGGCAGAGGCCTTCTGCTCTTTGTTATAAGCCTTTCTCCTTGGTTAACCATGTGCATGTATTGCCTTAATAAACTTCCCTGGTGGCGCAGTGGTTGAGAGTCCGCCTGCCGATGCAGGGCATGCAGGTTCGTGCCCCGGTCTGGGAAGATCCCACATGCCGCGGAGCGGCTGGGCCTGTGAGCCATGGCCGCTGAGCCTGCGCGTCCGGAGCCTGTGCTCCGCAACAGGAGAGGCCACAACAGTGAGAGGCCCTCGTACCACAAAACAAAAACAAAAACAAAAAAAACAAAAACACGTAAGTTAAGTTAAAGGTACAATCAAATGAGATACTGTTTGTAAATGACTCCGGTGCCTGGAACACAGCGAGCGCACACTAAGGCTGATAGCGCAGCTGCTCCTGCACTGTCCCTGCTCCGCTGCCAGCCCGTGGGCAGAATCTCCCGCTGCCCGTGCCACATCTTGTGTTCGTACTACGGATGATGACTGCATTTGGGGTTCTGTCTCAGGCTTCCCCTCCACTTCCATCACGCTGCCTTCCTGCTGCTGCTTGTTTCTGGCTTTCCTGTCTGCTGCTCCCTCCGTCTAGAAGGCTTGCCTCCCAGATGTTCTCACCTACTCACCCTTCAGTCCCTCTCAAAGTCACCCTCCAACAGAGGCCCTCCCCTGCCATCCTAGCTAAAATAGCACTTCTGATCCTCTTTCGTCTCTCCCCTCGCCCTACCGTATCTCATTAAGTATCCGTTCACCTACCCATTCCCTCTCTCTCAAAGGAATATCAGCTTCCAAAGGGCAAGGACTGTCTTCACTGATGTGTCCTCAGCACTGGAACCAGGCCTAGTAGGTATTTAAGTGGATAGAAGGCTGAATGGGTGGGAAGATGGGTGAATAAATAAATGAAAGCTGGTTTGGAGGTTCTAGCAGGAGCTCCCCTGACTGAAGAACGGTCCACCTCTATCAGAGGAGGTCATCCTTGTAGACTGGGCACATGGGAGGGACACACGCAGAGCAGTGAGGAAGGGGACACCGCCTAGCCAACCAGATCAGCGTCACGTCCACTGAGTGAGTGAACGAATGCTCTCAGGCTATGAAAGGGTCTCAGCCTATGGCTTGTGCAGTCCTTGCGTTAAGATGACTTCCAGGTGGACCCACGTTGTTTCCAGAGATTGCTGCCTCTGTCCTTATCTCTGCTTTACCCATCAAAGCCTGCCACACCCGTTCCTTCCCCTCCTGCCTCGTCACATTTCTTCCAACTGCAGGTCTCCATCTCTCAGGAAGAAACCTACTTGGAGCTTCTTCAATTGATGAGGTCAAAACATATTTTGCATAGTCAGATAGCTTTCGTAAGTTCTGGACATCAGGTTTCCAAGAGCACAGAACAAGGACAGCTACTAGAGTGACATAATAATGAACGCAAATGCACTTGACAGAGAAAAAGTCCCAGGAAATTGCACTGTTGTCTGTCTCATTTGTACTCATGGGATTTTAATTTTTGGAGGCAACAGAGTGGCAACACAGAGAGGCAGTGCCACCGAAAGATTTTTATCACTTACATCTCCCGAGAGGCACACGGCGTCTTGCAGCACCACGCACGGTGAGGAAACAGAAGGAGGCTCAAGGGGAAAGCCTTTGCTGTGTTTTCCACAGAAAAGACAGAGCAGGGTAAACAGCTTGAAGGATTTGCTAGTTTGAACTCTGTGGGTGGTCTCTGGTCTATCGGGGTGGTCTCTAGCTGTCTGGGACCTGGTCTGGGGGACTTAGGGCAGGGAGAATATTGGCTTGATATGTGAGAATTAGGTGATAAGGAGGGTCAGAGCATGGGCTCTGGATTGATGGAGAGATAAACTGTGGCCCTTAGTTTGGCCCTGCAATTAATGGGTGCCAAATAGACAGCTGTGGAATCTAAGAAACAGTCAGAACATCTGCACCATAATATTAACAGGTCTTTCCTTTACTTGGCCAAAGGTAGATACTGCAGCTAAGGAGAGAGTGGGCGACTAGCAGGTTCTAGACTCACCTGTCTCCTGAAGAAGTCTTTAAAAATGTGCTTTGCGCCGTCTACTGATTTCTGTCAGCACCAAAAATTATCTTTAAAAACATGTAGTGTCATTAACCAATCAAAATCTTTAACAATTCATATCTCTACAATTCTTTTAACAAAAACCAGATATACTACTGTAACTTGTAAGATTCAGAAACTTCCAGTAGATAGCAAGGAAAGGTAAAAAAATCCAAACTCAGATGCTCTTGAGAAATTGGTAGGCTTTTATTTTACCAGTAACATTAGAAACATCCATTCTAGAATCAGAAAAAATACTTTTCTCAAGTTAATAAAAATCAATAACCTCAAATCATAAAGAGGCGATTGGACCCCTCTCTAATTCACACACCACATCAATATGGATTGTGAAATTGAAAAAAAAGTTGACTTATCATGATTTGGTTTAAAGATGAATGTAAATCCCCCCACCCCTGATGATGTTAAAATATTGTTAGGAAAGCTTAATATCTCCACGATCAAGGATCTCTGTTCTTGGTGGTATCAGCAACGTTCAGAAACTTCCACCGAGCCTTTCTTCTATCCCCGTGTAACTTCCCGTCTTTGAAAAACGATGCCAAATAAACCAACATGCATTTATGTACTGTGAGTGCCTTGAAGGTTATGCATCTTTTGGTCCTTATCTAGGAGACACAGCAGAGCCACACGATCATAAGATTTGGACCAAGTAACATGTATGAAATGATGAAAGGAAAATTAAGAATTTAACTGGGTTGAACCAATTAAATCAGGGACCAGGTGGGCTACAATACCACAACAAAATTTCACAGAGAAAGAAGTCTCAGGGACTCCCCTGGCAATCCAGCTGTTAAGACTCTGTACTTCCACTGCAGGGGGCACGGGTTTGACCCCTGGTCGGGGAATTGAGATCCCACATGCCGCGCAGTGCGGCCAAAAAGAAAAGAAAGGAAAAAAAAGTCTCAGACCGGGACTCAGTGACTGGGTAGGCCCGAGGGAAATGGAGGACAAACCTGTCATTTTCCCAGGTGCATAAAAGGATGACTGAAGGGAGAGGGACAGAAGCCAGAATGCAGTGAGTCAGACGAAGTGTTGGCTTGTACGGTCATAGGGAGCTACGGAGGGATTTAGATGGAAGGAATGGCTTATTAAAAGCAGTATTTGGGGGCAGATGGTATGAGGTGTGTGCCATCGCACAGGAGGTTCTTAGAAGAATCCAGGCATAAGACCGTAGGCCACAGGGAAAAGGACAACCCCTGGAGATATTTTAAAGAGAGAAATGGCCCAGTATTCTAAGTGAGGGGGGCAAAACCATGTGGAGGTTAAGAGCATGGGCCAGGGCCAAAGGAAAAAAAAAAGGGGGGGAATTCCCTGGCTGTCCAGTGGTTTGGACTTGGCACTTCCACTGCCAGGGCCCAGGTTCAATCCCTGGTGGGGAAGATACTGCAAGCCTCATGCGCCGGCCAGGGGTTTCTGGAGACCTGTCCCTCCACTTATGACTGAATGACCTTGGGCACACTGATGAGTTCTTTCACCTGAGACATGGAACAATGATGCCTACCGCCAAGGACTGTTGTGAGGATTAAAGGCCCGGAAACATGTTAGCACAGTGTCTGGGGCATAGTGTCCAATAAATGGACAATAGTATTTTTGATTATTTAAATTTTAAAATTATTATTAAGGGAGCAGACTCACTGATCATTTCCACATTTCCAACCGAGGGGTACCACAGACAGAACTGGGAGAGAAAGGCTCCATCGGGAGGTGAGCAGCGAGTCCCAGTGACCTGAGACTTAAGCTGACTTCACGTGGAGAGCGAGCATTCCAGTGGAGGTCCCTACAAAATTAAAACCCGGCAGTTCCTATCTAAGCACACAAATAAAATCCAGAAATGAAAGGTGCTCTTCAGGAAACAAAATCTTAGGGAACCTGCTAAATTTTACTTCCAAAGCCTGTTTCTTGTAAGACTTTGCTGAAAAGAAAACTAACAATTCTTTGGAAAGCATATACTTTGTTCAGTGATGAAAAAAAAAAAAAGAAAACAAACAAAACATGAAGGGCACTCAGAGTTAAAAAACAGAGAAAGAAAAGTTTCTGAAATTTGATCAATTGGTCCTGAAATTGACCATACTTAGAACAAACAATTGAATGATTTCTATTTTTTCTGCATGTGTTTCTCCATCTCCGGCCTTCTATAATAAAAGTTTGCAATAGTCAATTCTCAATTAACTTTGTTAATGGAGAGGAGCGGTGACATAGATAAAAACAAACTACAGATAACACAAAAATGATTTACTGCCACTCATAGGTTCCACTCAACCCCCAGCCTCCCGTCTTCTCAAAGCCCTCCAATCAGCGCCTTCAGACCCACAGTGTGTGGTGTCAGAAGGAGACTGTGGGTCACACAGATAATCTACTCAAGGGTAATGGATTTGACTACAATTTAGCATTGATTAATTATAGTGTCCAATTTTAATTCAGTGTTATTCGCTAACTAATTAGATAAGGTTTTTCTATGTCCTATTTTTGGCACAGAAAATTCTAAGCATAGGTACTTTAAAATTAGCAGCGCTGTTGAGATTTAATAACTATTTATCTCCAACCTCACAATGAACACTGTGCAAAGGTCAGGAGAACTAGGTTCTTCCTGGTCCTACCTGTGACAGGGGCTTTGCAACACCAGCTAATACGTTCACTTCTCTGAACTGTTTCCTCATTTATAAAGTGGGGTTGGACAAGGTGGATGTCTGAGGTTGCCTCCAGGGCTACCATTCTTGTCGAGGTCATCTTTATGATGCATACCTTGTTTTCAACATGTTTGCCCTAGGACCTGTACTCTTAAATTTATGGCAGTGGTTCTTATCCAGGGGCAATTTTCCTCCCAGGAAACGCATGGCAATGTCTGGAAACATTTTTACTGTCAGGACTGGGAGGGAGAAGGTGATACTGGCATCTACTGCGTAAGAAGCCAGCGACGCTGCTAAACACTGTATCAGTACAAGGCTCAGGACAGTCCTCTACAGCAAAGAATCATCTGGTCCAGAATGTTAATAGTGCCGAGGTTGAAAAACCCTAATACCTAGGAAGGTATTCTGACATAGGTCAGTGGTCTAGGAATTGCCCTATTTTGGAAGAGGAACAGAAGTTTAAATTATAGGATAATAGAATATTAAATTGGAACTGACTACGGAAACACCAAAGATTCTATAAATATGAAATTCCAAAGTGAGCTATCACATCCCCTCATGGAAATTTCAAACAGCATTATTAAAAGCTGGATACGCAGCCCTAAAACCTACAAGGAGGTCATAAAAGGGTTGCAAGTGTAGATATCGGGGGAGTATTTGTAAAAGGAACCCTTTTGCAGACAGCCACTGCCCTGTGTGACTCTTAATCCCATCCTACAGGGAAAGAGCTAAACTGGAGCCATTTTTAATTCTGCCTCCAGAGAGCCTCCTGGGAGAAATGAGGTTCCAAAATCTCCGTGGAGCGGAAAGTTCAGAAAACGAGGAATAAGAAGAGAGCACGGCTAGAGGATAGTACATATGGCCCATCTCCCAGAACTATTGTTGGAGGGACCCTGCAGGGGAAGCTCTGGAGAGCACAAACACCCTTATGAGAAAAAGGTTCACTTTTAAGCACCTGCCAGCCCCAGATGGTGCCAAACTAGCTCACAAACGTACCATTCAAGTAAGCCCTTTCCTGTACCCTTTTCCTTCCAGCCTCCCCTGTGCTCTGACCCCAGTGGAGTCTGAAGCTTAGAAAGTAGAGAAAGAGAAAAAAAAGCCATTGGCACTTCCTTCCCCAAAGGCAGGTGAAGAACAGCCTATGGGTGGGATAAGAGAAGTCTTACCTTTTAATGTATGTTGAAACACTGATTAATACATCCAACTGGAATTCTATTTCTAATCAAGATTGTGTATTTTGACTTAGGTTGATAGTAGGTACGACTTTCTATTCCTTAAGTAACTAGAACATTCCTGGAGGATGTCAGAACTTTCACCCACCAAAAGAGAAAAACCCCTCTATTAAATAAATTTTAGAAAGCAGTGGACGTAAAAAATATGTTTCATTCCATTACATCTTACTGGTCACACTTGTTCATATACTAGTTATATACACAAACTTCCATTTTCCTTCCTTTAGAAATGTAGTCAAGATTCCTTATAAACTCTCCCTACAGGGAAAAAAACACCCATGCTAGATATTCTCTTTTGAACTATACTAGAAATATCAAATTTCCTGAGTTCAAAAAATATAATTTTGGGGTTCCTATGAGTTTTGAATCCTGTTTATTAAACTTTGTACTCTGAGGGGAAAAAATTCTTACCTGTCATTAGACACAAAGTTCTCCAAAGATTATACACTCCAGAGATTATGCACTCAGCTATGAGTTCTCCCAGTACCTGCAGACTAACTTGGATGATCTCAGATTTTCAAGATTTGAGTTTAATAACATTGTCAGATATTTTGAAAGGATGCCTTTTCAGCTATTGACATACATGAAATATGTTAACTATTTTGTTAACTACAGGTTCCTGATTCACTTAAAAGCCATAGGATCCAGAATGTCATCTTCAATTTGCATGGACCTGAAATAATTTCTCCTGGGTGTCTTCAAAGGCACAATAGAGAGGTTTAAAATTGGTAGAAATGTCATGCAAAGATGGAAAAACAGTTTTGTATTTATTTAATTGTATACCACAAGTAAGTCTTCACCTAGAGATTTTTTCAAATTAAATATGATTGTTTCTTTTCCTTATACTTCCCTTTATATGATTATGACTAAAGAGAAAGAAGAATAATCAAAGCCTTTAGAATATTTCCCAGGGCCCCTGATCCTCTAAAAGTGAGGTCAATAGACCAGTGGGTTCAGCAGGACCTGGGAGCTCGTTAGATACAGAATTTCAGGCTCTGCCCCAGATCTACTGAATCTGAGCCTACATTTTACAATATTTCTAGGTGATTCTCGCAGACATTAAAATTTGAGGGCTGAGCTAAGCCATCATTGAAGAGGCCTGTGATGATACTGGATAACAATTCAACCCGAGACAATTAAGTGGAAATAACCCAGCTAGGATGAATTTCTTTAGATTCAAAAAATAAATCCACAGTCGAAGCAAAGTAAATCCTTGGAATGAAAATCCATTTGAATCCAAAGAGAGTGCTGCTAGAGACATTTCACAAAGTGTCATCTGTAACCATAAGCAACTGATTCAGTGGAAATACAGCTTGGACTCAGTGTGTAACTCCCGAAACTGTGTTGGCCAGCTCTTGTGTAGAACTCACAGTATTCCTAATAATCCTGGCTGACTAATAATGGTGAACATTTTTTGTGTCCTCTCTTTTTGGCCTACCTTATGACTTCCTAAACCCATGGACAAGATTGGGAAGATAGGAAGAAAAATATTGTCCCAATACATATTTTTCTTTTTATGCTGTTTGGGTGATACCTGCACCAGTGGTTCTCACTCTTCGCTACACATTCTAGAATCAGCTGGAGAACTTTCAAAGATCCCCCATACCCAGGCTGTACCCCACACCAATTAAGTCAGAATCTCTGGAGTTGAGACCCAGGCATCAGTAGTTTCTAAAAGTCTCCAGGTGGCTACAAGGTGCAGCCAATGGGAGCCAAAGACCTATCCAAGTCAAACTGAAGATGACAATTACGTGGTGGATTCATCAAAAGAAATAACTAATATTCATAATTTATGCCCCGACTAGATTGGGTGGAGGTTAGGGGTAGTCATCTAAACTGACACATTACCCTCTCCCCCAACCACTACCCTTACTCAGACTCTCATGATCTCTAATCTAGACCATGATAGTGGCTTACTCTCTGGTCTCCTGCGCCTACTCTTGGCCCATCATACATTGGTCTACATTGCCCGTCTTCTTCTCTATCTACACCGCTCCCACAACCCAGTGATTTGCCTAGAAAAAAATCAGACCATGTCCCCCCAACCTTAAAACCCATCGAAGGTTCAACTTTGCCCACCTAATAAGTCCCAAGCTCCTTAACCTGGCAACTTAGGCCTTCCGTGGTTTATCCCATGCTAACTCCTCCAGCTTCACCTCCTGATCTCCTATCTCTAAGCTCCAGCAACTCTGAACCAGTAACACATTTCCACATTCCCCAAGGCACTCCATGTCTTTCAACCTTCGCCCAAGCCTTCTTTTCATTTCTTGGACTAGCTAACTCCTGCTCACCATTCAAGACCTCAGCGCAGGTGTCCTTCTCCCAGAAGCCTTCATTTTGCCCCACCCAACTCCCTTAAAGGTTGCTTTCAGTGGGGCTCCTTTACGCTCCAAAGGGAAGGGAATAGCATGTAAACAAGCACAGAGGTAAAAGAGCATGGTATGTTCTGAAAAAAGCAAATAAGCATTTTAAATAGATGCAGGAGAGAGATGTAGTGCAAAAGAGATGGGAGTCCCAAATAATCAACCACCTCGTTTCCATTACAAGGCAGGTACACACAGCCAGGTGACGACAGGTTCTCTAAATCATGAGAGCTTGGGTAAAAAAGGAACCCAAGGGGCTTCCCTGGTGGCGCAGTGGTTGAGAGTCCACCTGCCGATGCAGGGGACGCAGGTTCGTGCCCCGGCCCGGGAAGATCCCACATGCCGCGGAGCGGCTGGGCCTGTGAGCCATGGCCGCTGAGCCTGCGCGTCCGGAGCCTGTGCTCCGCAACGGGAGAGGCCACAACAGTGAGAGGCCCGCGTACCAAAAAAAAAAAAAAGAAATGGAAGGAAACCTCATTTGGAGCCTCAGAAGAAGGAATCACTTGTAAAAAAAAAAAACAAAAAAAAACCATATATCTCAACTTGTAATTTCAGTGCAGCTTGACCTTTCAATGCTGATGTGGCCTATTTGTGGTGGTGACTGTATTATGTGCATGAGTCCATTAATATCTTCTGGATATAATATCATACTCCATTCACCACATTAAGAGTTTAGCAGCTGAAAATTCCAGATACACTGAGGTTGTCTGGCTAAAAAACACTGACTGTTTTTGGATGGAATGTCCTATAAATATCAATTAAATCTATCTGGTCTATTGTGTCATTTAAAGCTTCTGTTTCCTTATTTATTTTCATTTTGGATGATCTGTCCATTGGTGTAAGTGAGGTGTTAAAGTCCCCCACTATTATTGTGTTACTGTCAATTTCCTCTTTTATAGTTGTTAGCAGTTGCCTTATGTATTGAGGTGCTCCTATGTTGGGTGCATATATAGTTATAATTGTTATATCTTCTTCTTGGATCGATCCCTTGATCATTATGTAGTGTCCTTCCTTGTCTCTTGTAACATTCTTTATTTTAAAATCTATTTTATCTGATATGAGTATTGCTACTCCAGCTTTCTTTTGATTTCCATTTTCATGGAATATCTTTTTCCATCCCCTCACTTTCAGTCTGTATGTGTCCCTAGGTCTGAAGTGGTTGTCTTGTAGACAGCATATAGATGGGTCTTGTTTTTGTATCCATTTAGCAAGCCTGTGTCTTTTGGTTGGAGCATTTAATCCATCCACGTTTAAGGTAATTATCGATATGTATGTTCCTATGACCATTTTCTTAATTGTTTTGGGTTTGTTTTTGTAGGTCCTTTTCTTCTCTTGTGTTTCCCAGTTAGAGAAGTTCCTTTAGCATTTGTTGTAGAGCTGGTTTGGTGGTGCTGAATTCTCTTAGCTTTTGCTTGTCTGTAAAGCTTTTGATTTCTCCATCGAATCTGAATGAGATCCTTGCCGGGTAGAGTAATCTTGGTTGTAGGTTCTTCCCTTTCATCACTTTAAGTGTATCATGCCACTCCAATTTGGCTTGTAGCGTTTCTGCTGAGAAATCAGCTGTTAACCTTACGGGAGTTCCCTTGTATGTTATTTGTCATTTTTCCCTTGATGCTTTCAATAATTTTTCTTTGTCTTTAATTTTTGCCAATTTGATTACTATGTGTCTCGGCATGTTTCTCCTTGGGTTTACCCTGTATGGGACTCGCTGCACTTCCTGGACTTGGGTGGCTATTTCCTTTCCCATATTAGGGAAGTTTTCGACTATAATCTCTTCAAATATTTTCTTGGGTCCTTTCTCTCTCTCTTCTCCTTCTGAGACCCCTATAATGCGAATGTTGTTGCATTTAATGTTGTCTCAGAAGTCTCTTAGGCTGTCTTCATTTCTTTTCATTCTTTTTTCTTCATTCTGTTCCACAGCAGTGAATTCCACCATTCTGTCTTCCAGGTCACTTATCTGTACTTCTGCCTCAGTTATTCTGCTATTGATTCCTTCTAGTGGATCTTACAGGATTAAAATGAGAATCATACTCTGGAGCTACCAACAATAAACACATGTTAAGAATAACAACCTCACAGCAACAGAAATCATGCCCAAGATTTAATAGAAGATCAATTAAGGAGCTACTAACCCCTAATCTGAGGTCCCTATTTGTTCATCGAGGTTCACCATCATTTGTTCCCATCTTAGCCTTAAGGAAAATAAACTAACATAAAATAAAATAGGGACTTCCCCGGTGGTCCAGCAATAAACAATTCCCCTTCCAATGAACCTGGGTTCAATCCCTGGTCCAGGAACTAAGATCCCACATGCTGCGGGGCAACTAAGCCTGTGCGCCACAACTACTGAACCCACATGCTCTGGAGCCCGCACACTGCAACTAGAGAGAGAAAACCTGCATGCCACAACTAGAGAGAAGCCCGGGCGCCACAACGAAAGATCCCACATGCCGCAAATAAGACCCAACACAGCCAAAAATTTAAAAATAAAATAAAATAAACCACAGTGTGTAAATAAAATAAAATGTTCCTGAATACCTCATGATACCCAAGGAGACCACAACACTTCCATGTTGCATTAAGGAGGCTTTTTCCAAGGTCAATGTGAGCTTTACTACATAGATTGTGTTTATATATAAGATACAAGCACTTTTTAAACTGTCTGAAAATACTGGCAATCTGAAAACTATGACTTGCTTAAAATCATACACTCTGTGATATCTTTTCAATAGTCCCTGTGATCTTCTAATATGGGGAAGTGGTTTTTACCAAGCTAACCACCAGCCTTGAAACACCTAATGATGCCCTGAGACTGGAGGGAATCATTCCAAATTGCTCTAAATTGAACTTCCCATGGTAAGAACAAAGGGTGACACTTAACTCAAGGCCAACAGCCATGGACCTTGGGGGGTCCAATTTTCAACTCAGGATTCCAGTCTTAGGAACTTCAGGATTTTAAAGTACCGTATCTTAACCTGGTATGCAGAGTGAACTTGCCCGTTTACCCAGAGAAAGAGCCTGTGTGGTGGTTTTGTGATTTTCCTAAGATTTCCCTTCTTTGCTAGAAGCTGGAGATCTCCAGCCTAGAGATGGAGCTAACTGGGAAAATGGCCAAGGCACTGCCCCCCTATGTCATCATTTATCCAGACTCCTCCTAAATTTCTAAATGTTCTCCTTGAAGATAAGCTACCTCATTCTCAAAATGCATGTCAGCACTCTATGCCAGACCTATTATAGCAAATCATGAATGATAGAGGAAATCAATTTCCCTCTGGGAAGAATCACACTTCATTAGGATATTTTCTGGTTGCAAAAAATAGAAATCCATTTGAACTAGCTTAAGCAAAGGAAATGTGCATTATAAGAATTCTGGGGTATCTTGAGGAATTCAAGAGTTGTTAAACAGCCAAGCTTCAGAAAGGGCAAGAAGCAGGAATTAGAACATTTTAGGGAACCCTGAAAGTCTTCTTTCCATCTCTCAGCGTCGGCTTCCTTCTTCTGTTTCCCAGTCTTCATGGTAGAAAATGGTCATCACCAGAACTTCCCTCGTTGATGTGCTCTCCTCCATTCGAGGCAGCATCCAGACCTATGTATTCTTGCCGCTAATCCCACTTTTCCAAGAAAGGAATCGATTGACTTAGTTTGGATAAGGTGCCCAACTCAAACAATCGCTTGTGGCCAAGAGGACGTGTCACTTGTTCAAACATGGCTGCTCCCACTGAAACAATGGATTGGAGGGACATGAAGACAGAA